>NC_045429.1:414807168-415462168 GCF_902635505.1 Sarcophilus harrisii | reverse complement strand
TCATTGATTGCTTTGTATCGTGAAAATAAAGCTGGTTTGAGAGCAAAATCTGAATTGAAATTTTGGACACACTGGTAATCTGAGGCCTTGAACAAATCACTTAACCTGAGCATTGGTAGGGATGGGTTTTTTTTCCATCTACAAAATAAAAAGTTTGGGCTAGATGAATTCTGGGGTTTGTTCCTTTATCCCCTAAGTTTAAAAAGTTTATTTACTCTTTCAATTCTTCTTGAAAATATTAAATTTTTGATGGAACTCTTAATTCTTTTTCTCTGTTTGAAAGAATGTTAGCATTGCATCACCATAACGATTTTCAGATAAATTTACCTTTTTTATGTTTTACTGAAAACCTTGTATTTGTGCTTCAAAATTCAATCTTGGCTTCTGGTCTTTCCATCATCATCAATCATCAAAAATGCTTGAGAGCCCTCTATTCTCTTAAAGATTCATTTTCTCCCTTTAGGATTATATTCAGTTTTTCAGCATTTTAAGTTACTCTTGATTGCAAGCCTAGCTCTTTTGCCTTTTGGAATATTTTCCCCCAAGGTCCCAACTTTTTTGTAGTAGAATCTACTAAGTCTTGTGATCCTGATTATACTCCCTTGATATTTGAACAATTTTATGCATAATTGTAGTGTTTTTTCCCCTCTTGATATGAAAGCTTTGGATTTTGATTATGAAGTTCTAACTTAAGAATGCAGTTGATGAATTCTTCCTAGCCTCACTCTATCCACCTCCTCTGCTACTTGATAGATCTGAGCAGTCTTTATCTAGATTTCCTGAAACATTGTTTAGGTTTTTATTTCCTATGGGTTGTTTTAAATAATTTTTTAAAATTCTTAAATTATCTCTCCTTAATCAGTTTTCTGGTACCGTGGTTTTCAGTGTTATCATATATTTTCTTCTATTGTATTTTTTAAATGTTATTTTGTTATTTTTTGCTGTCTCATATCATTTGTTTCTCTTTGATCTATTTCAGTTTACATTCTCAATTAAATTATAGGTATTTGAGTTTTTGTGGAAAATTCATTTTTGCATTTGTTACAAAGGTATGTAATTCTTTGTTGAATAGATCTACTACCAGTTTATGTTATATGATCTCAAAAATCCTGCACAATTCTTTGACACCTCTAAATAATGAACTTACTATCCTGCCCACCACATTGCTTTTCTTTTTCTCTCTCCTTACTGTCTCAGCAGACAACATTGCTTTATATCTTACTGAAAAAAATGGAGGTTTTTCCCTTCTTTCTGTCACATCACCCAGATGCCTTCTCTCATCCAATCTTTTTTGCCAAGACAAATGGACTATGTGCACAAATGATCAATTCTCCAACAGATTGTTTCTTCTTTCATCTTTATTCTCCCATCTCTGTACTTTCTTTTATCTATTGGCTGCTTCCCTCTTGCCAAAAACATGCCCCTAGTGTTCCTCATTTTACCCAAACCTTCAGTTGATCACTTGCCACCTGACATTATCCCATTTCTTTTCTCTCTTTTGTGACCAAACTTGAGAAGATTGCCTATAATAGGTGTTTTAACTTCCTTTACTCTCTCCTTAAGTTTTTATAATTTGGATTTCAACTTTATTGTTTATCCCAAAGCAGCAGACTAGTGTGATAGTTCTGGTGTGAGGTGATGAGGTGGATCAATGCACTAGCGTTGACTTTGCTGGTGACCCACTTTAGTGTTCATATCGCCTTCTCCTTCACTTTTTTCGTAGAAGAGCCTGTAGTCTCTCTTTGGATTTCTTTGTCTATATTCACTCTAGTGCAGACTTTTAGGAGTTTGCTGGAATAGATATGTTGGAGGTGGGTAAACTGCTTCCCATATAAGCAAACATCTTTATTAGAAAACCTTTTAACATCCTTTCTAATTCTAAATCTCTGATCCTGATGAAATATATTTACAATTATTAGGTTTATTACTAGACTAATAGGATTTTTGCTTAGGTTTTATATTTTTTATTTTAACTAAAATAGCAGATTTTGTATCTCAATTGGAATGTCTCATCCTCATCTAAATAGAAATATGGGGGGATAGGGAGGGAGAGAAAGGTTATTTTTCTTGAATCATTAAATCACAATCCTTAGGGTATATGACTTCAAAAAAAATGTCTTAAAGGTAATTAGCAAATCAATGAGGAAAGGTATTGGGAACTCCCTAGTGGTAGCTTACAGTCTATCCTTTTTGAGATTATGCAAGTCAAAGTATAACAACATATATTCCCTAGTTATCTATAAGGCTGTTTGGTTATTTAGATAATAGTAACTAAAACCTACTTACTGCTACCTGTGAAACAAATTTAGATTTTTGAATTGCAAATAAGTGATAGATCTTTCTTTCATTTAAAATCAACATTTTAAAAATTCATCTTGCAAAGTATGGATTTTAAAATGCTTTAAGTATTCTAGAAAGTACATTATAGTATTTTCCAAATAACATTTCTTAGTATTATCATTTAACTGCCCTGTGAGTTTCAAGACATGAAGCAGTTTGTACAAGCTTATTATAGCAGAGCCAGAATTAGAACTTTTGAGTCTAATCATTAATATTATGATCAAATTAATGGCTTTTACAGCTCTTGGATTTTTGCCAGCTAAGTATGATAAAAAGCTCTATTTTCTTTCCTCTGTCCGCAATTCTGCTTATGTTCCTACAAAGATATATGTTCCATTTACTTTTACCCTGTAACTTGAAGGGGGGGAGTAAAAAAACTAGGATGGGGCTAAGTTTTAGAAATTAACTTGGGTTGAGTAGTATTAGATTTTGTGAAGCTAGTGCAAAGGCCACTTGTAGAGATAACCAGCTGTGTCAGCTACCTTTGAAATGGAAACTCTCCAGTAAAACAGCTTTTCTATTAGAAAAGAACTTAATCAAAAAGATTTAAAAGTTTCCAAGTGAACCTCAAACTTTGCACTGTATTTCCCACATTATAGAAACAAGTTTTTAAATTTATTGATTCTGGACCCTATTCTGTCTTTGTTAAAGTTCAGAAACAGATCATCCTTATCACTTTGGGAAACATCACATAAAGGTCTTTGTGTTAGACTTGGGTGGAGGAGGATAAACATAAAAAACATAATGAAGACTGTTCTCAGTGTTCTTGGCTCTTTTGTAACTAGTTTTTTTTGGGGGGAATACAGAGAAGTGACTGCTTTGCAGTCAATTATTTGGAGAGTTAGTTCAATCTCTTTTTTTTTTTTTATACAGAGCCAGATAACTGCATTAAAAAGGAAAACAATTCAGAAAATTTTGGAGATGTATCATGTCTTACTTTTACTTACTTTACTTACTTACACTTTTAGAGTACATAGGGTAACCAAAAAATCCCAGACCCAGAGTTTTCTTTCACAAGATGAAATGAGCTTTCTTTTTTTCCTTTTTCTTTCTTTCTTTCTTTTTTTGGGGGGGCGGGGGAGGAGGCAATTGGGGTTAAGTAACTTGTCCAGTGTCACACAGCTAGGAAGCATCTGAGATCACATTTGAACTCAAGGTCTTCCTGACTATAGGGCTGGTTCGCTATCCACTGCACCACCTAGCTGCCCCGGAAATGAGGTTTTTTTTTCATCACTTTTAGCCTAAATACTATGAGGCAGTCATAGATAAGTTAAACAGTAGGACTAATAGGAACAGGACAATATAGGATAAAATCTTAACTTTTAATCCACTTGAGTCTTTGGATTTTAGCATGCTAGTAGTATCTATATTCCCTTTTCTTAGAATGATTATTAAATGAGTTATGAAAAGGGTTTTAGTCTAGAAATTTTGCAAATGACTTATTTATGTGTTCTTTTAAAAATTTATTCTTTTTGAACTTAAATACAAAAAAGGGAAAAAGGCATTTCCATGTATGTAGCATAACATAAAAAGAGGATTCAATATTCACAGTTTAAAAAACCCAGTTATGTAATAAATACTATACACCCTGTTCTAGAGAAGGTTACCATTTGAATTTGACATGGGGGGGGGTGTCTGTGTGTGAGCACTCATGTATGCATTTTAACTATAAAACCACACTATATATATCTTGGTTTATTCTCTGGAGGTGAATAATATCTTTCTTCATAGATTTTTTGTAGTTTATTTGAGCATTTTTTAATACTCTTAACTTTTTTACATGTCATTTACAGTTGTTCAAAGCATATTGTTGTTACTGTATACAATGTTCTCTTGGGTCTGTTCATTTCACTCTTCATTATTTCATGTTTGCTTCATTTAATTTTTTTTCTTAATAGTGTTTTATTTTTCTAACTACATGTAAAGAAAAATTTCACCTTTCACTTTTGTAAAATTTTGAGCCCCATTTTTTCCCTCTTCCTTTATTCCCCTTTCTAAGACAGCAAGCAATCTGATATAGGCTAATGGGGTACAATTATTTTAAACATTTCCATATTAGTTGTGAAAGAAAAATCACAATAAAAGAGAAAAACAATGAGGAAAAAATGGCAAACTCCCCTACCCCAAAAAGATGAAAATAGTTTGTTTCAATCCATTTTTAGAGAGTCTCCATAGCTCTCTCTCTCTTGATGCAAGTGGTATTTTCCATCCCAAATCTCTTCAATTTATTTTTTTTCTCTTACTGCTATGTTAGCATTTCTAAATATAGTATTAAACAATATTGGTAATAATGGGCATCCTTATTTCAATCATGATCTTATTGAGAAAGACTTCTGCTCATCCTCATTACATATAATGCTTGCTGATAGTTTGAAATTTGATGTGTTCCAGTAAAATTTTATAAAATTTTAAAATGGCAGTTTTGCATTAATGACATAATGATATTTCTTATTCTCTGCCTTGAGAACTTTAAATAGATGCAGCCAAATTTATTGTTAGACTGTGACAGAATTGTGCTTGAATTTAAAAGGTTCCTTTCTCAATTTTTTTAAGCACATGATTCCATACCATTCTTTCTCCTAGTTATTTTCTGAATTCACTTGATAATTTTGATATGTTTAAAGAAAGAAGTTTTAAATACAGAAAAGTACTTAGGATGAAAAAATGTGTTTTGTTTAGACTCAGTATTAAATACTAATGGCATGGTTTTTTAAAAATCAAATTGCAACAAATCAGTTTTCAGTTAATCCCAAAGTTTAATCATGTATTAGTTTTTTCAAAACATTTTAAAATGTTAGAGAGCTTTGCTTTATGTTTATTTGATGATGAATTAGCCTTGATTGCTTGTAAAACTGGGGCTTAGAATGTTTTAAATTAGCATTTTAGGGGGAAGACAGATTTCTTTAGCAGAACTGTAAGACACAATTCCATTGTTATATAATATGAAGTTGAATTCTTAGTGGGTTTCAAGGAAGGCCGTGAGGGAATTGTGGCAAAAGCATTTTCCAGGGTTGAAAGGGCCCCTGAAGAATGGGAAAAAGGGGTCTGAAGAAGGAATGAATATGGCTGACAAGGGCACTTGCTTAAATTGGGAGTTCCAGGAGGAACTGACCAATCATTAGACGGGGATAAGGTTGGGGGGGGAGGGGAGGAAGGAAGGAAGGTTTACTTTGGAAGGAGCTCTAGAGCAGAAAAGTAAGAGGAGGCATGAGCCTTGGAGCAGCAGTAGAATTGCTTGGCTAAGCTCCTTAAAGGGGCTAGTCTTGGCCATGAACTTTGGCACCATTGCTGGCATGTGTCTCCTGGTTCTCCACTCCCTTTGCTCCTTCTCTTCCAGGCTTCATGATCACTTCCCTGTGCTGTGGTATAGCTTCCCAATGAGTATCTCTGATTTTTCCAGGCCACTCTTTATCCCACTACCCAAAGAATTTTGGAAAATAGCTAGGTCCAGGATGAATGCAGAAAGGCTTGGAGAGACTTACATAAGTGATGCTAAGTGAAATGAGCAGAACCAAGAGATCATTATATACTTCAACAATGATACTGTGTGAGGATGTATTCTGATGGAAGTGTATTTCTTTGAGAAGATCTAACTCAGTTTCAATTGATCAATGATGGACAGAAGCAGCTCCACCCAAAGAAAGAACATTGGGAAATGAATGTAAACTGTCTGTTTTTTTTGTTTTTCTTCCCGGGTTATTTTTACCTTCTGAATCCAATTCTTCCTGTGCAACAAGAAAACTGTTCGGTTCTGCACACATATATTGTATCTAGGCTATACGGTGACATATTTAACATGTATAGGACTGCTTGCCATCTATGGGAGGGGATGGAGGGAGGGAGGGGAAAAGTCGGAACAGAAGAGAGTGCAAAGGATAATGTAAAAAATTACCAGGCATGGGTTCTGTCAATAAAAAGTTATAATTATGGAGAAAAAAAAAGAAAATAGCTAGGTCATGGGCTTTTGAGCAGGAAATTTTTTCAAAATCATTTGTAGTTCCCCATTACCTATCTAATAAAATACAAAATCTTTTTGACATTAAAGATTCTTTGGTCTGGCTCCAGTTTAACATCTCCAGCTTTATCTCAATTTACTTTTCATGAACTTTCTATTCTAATCAAACAGGCCTTCTGGTTGTATCCCGTCTGTAATATTTCATTTCTGCTGTCATTCTTTTGCCACATGAATTTCCCCATGTCTAGAATGTACTTTGTCCTTACCTCTATGTCTTCAAAAGTAAAATTGTGCTACCATCTTCTATTTGAGCCCTTTCCTGAAAAATAATTTACTTTTCCCACCCCCAACTTACTAGCCCACCATCCCTCTTGAAATGATGTGAGGTTTTGTGTGTGTGTGTGTATGTGTGTGTGTGTGTATACAAGTAAGTTTTATTTCAAAGACTAATTTTTTTGCTTTCCTATACCCCGTTGCTTTTTGCAAGATAGGTAATAGGTACTTTATATACACTTGTTAAATTGAATTTATTTCTGCACAAACCAGAATATTTGCTTTTTCCTAATCCTACTTTACTGCCTCTGCACATTTGGGCAAATTGTTCCTTCTCCCTAAAGTGTACTGCTTTCACCTCTCTGCCTGTTGAAATCAGCTCCAAGGCTTGATTCAGGGATCATTTTTTATATGAAGTCTTTCTCCATCAGTCCTTTTAGATCATTATAACTGTTATTTATCAGATATTCTATTGTACTTCATCAGCCCTTTCTTTGCAGTTAATCATATTTTACCTTGTACCATATTTTTTATAATTAAGAATCTTCAAAAAAAGAATCTTCTTTAGATTTTAAGCTCTCTGAGGTCAAAAGACTAATTTTTAATCAGGATCCTTGCAGAAGTTGGATTTTTAGCTGTCTTGAAAAAAGTTGAGAAATTCAGGAGGCTTAATTAAGTAAAGGAAGAAACATATCTGGAAGTTCAGTGAAGCTGAATGGAGGAATCAAAGAGATTAAGTATTCTAAACTCTTGAAATATCTTAATTTAAGACTTACCATTGTTTTTTACAGTTCACTGATTTGTTTTATATGCTTTAGAGAAAATCTTGATTAGCATTATTTAAAGCAGGATACAAATGGCAGCATGGATCATTCATCTCATACTGGGTTGGGATAGCTTAACCTTTTAACAGTGGAGATAATAAACCTTGACAACACAAATATGTGTTTGGGTCTAAGAATTTGGATTGGCCTGTGCACTTGTCTTCATTGCTTGTGATATTACATAACTTGGTTCTGTAAAATCGGCTTCTTTGGAATCACATAATTGGATTGAAACGTTTATGAAAGTTTGTCAAAAGAGGAACTGCTGACAGAGTTTAACTTAACTTGAATAACTACAGCTATCTAACCTTGGCCAGATCTCTCCCTAATAGGTTTAGTTCTTATTAAAAAAAAAAAAAAAACCCAGGAACAATCTCCTGTTCCTGAGATGATAGGGGTTGCTTGATCTTTTATTTTAAAGGAATGTTACTTCTAGTTCTTGTGCTCCAGTTTCAATTCTGGTGGTGAAATGTAGAGGCTAGTTTCTAATTTAATGTTAAACGTGTTTTCTTGCCAAATGCTGTCTCTTAAATTTATATAGGCTCAGAGATTTTGAGCTCAACAACACCTTGGAGATTAACACAGGAGAAAACATTTTTCCGCATTCATTTCCTCAAATGGACTTTCTCTAAGGCTTGTTTCCTTCACACCTCCAGAAAGTTCATATTTCTGCATTAGAAATGAAATACAAATAAACCTATGATCTATGATCCTAATTATTAATGTATGGTTGGGAGAAGCTTGCTTCTTTTAAAATTTATCTGTTTTGGCCATAACAGTGAAACTGGGATTCATATAGTTTCAGAAACAGGGTAATCTGGAATGAGGTTGTCCAATTTATGTAGCATTACTAGAATAGGAATGGACTGAGTATGTGGGCTTTTTTTTGGAGGGAGGAATATTTAGATCCCTAGATGCTACTGGAACTTAGAAAAAAGCACTCAAATATTGATTGAATTGATTGATTGTAAGAGGAAGTTTTCCAGAAGTTTATCCTTTCTCAAGTAAAAAGTCTGTTATTGTTACCTCACAAGCTCTGGCCTTATATAAAATACAACAAAAATGTTGAATTGAATTAATATCTTCTTTTAATAACTTTTTAATATTGTGGAGTAATTTAGTTCCTAGTTATGTATGCTATTAGCAATTTCTAAATTTATTGCTGGACTGACTATATATATAGTAAGTATTCTGCCTCAGAATCTTAGCATATATCTCTATGATAGGTGGCTCCTAAGAACAAATCTTCATAGGATATTTCTTACTGGTCCTAAGAGAAAAACTTATCACTGGTCATCTTTGGACTTTTGGATGTTTGTGTGATATTTGTGTCAGCTCAATATTCTCTGAGTTTACTATGGTCAGGACCCTCCTTTCCCCACAATGACTCATCCCACCTTGAAGCAAGACTACAGAAAAATAAGGCTTAAATATAACTTGTGTCTGATTTCCCCAAAATGCCTACATAGGAACTCTGTATATTTCACTACTATAAAAAATGTATGACACAAAAGTAGAGATGATTTCATTTTTTTATATTTAGATTCCCCATTACTCTGTATAATGCCTCTGATATATTAGGCTCTTAATAAATACTTGTCAGATAATTGAGTGACTCAGAGTCCATGAACAAATACAGGAAAATAAAGCGCTAAAATAATAGCCCATAAGGCTGTTGTGCAGGAAGGTAAAACCTTTTCATTGGACTGCTAGACAAATCATTATTCATTCATTTGCATCACCTGAACAATCATAGAAATGGCATAGATGGTTGGTAAAGTTTAGCTCTTCTGGCCCCATGTGCCTTTAGTCTCCCCAGTGATACACAATTCCCTTAAACTACATACTGCTGAGCAAACTTTCTACCTTAAAAGTCTTTACCTTCAAATCTAAGAGTTTATTTGGGGGGAACTTGAACACAGAGTTATCTATTTGACTAATCTTAAAGTCAGAAAATATACATTGTAAACTGGTCACTGACCTGGTGATTCAAATACAAAATAAAATCATCCTTTCTCTCAGAGAGCTTCCATTCTACTTGGGGAGCAGCAGCAGCACAGCTTGAATAAATATAGTATATATTTAAAGGTGGTAGAGGAGTTATACTGTGAAAGCTGGGATCTGTCTTAATAGATAGAAGTAAAGAGGTAACATATTCCAGACCTTGAGGATAGCCTGTACAAAAGCATGGAGGTGAGACTTGGAATGTTATTTATTGAAAACCACTAATAAAGCCAATTTCATTGGAATAGAAGGGAGTAATATATAGGTATTGTGAAATGAAAAGACTAATAATGGTCTTATATACAGTTGATTTATGCTTCTAAAGGGATATGGTAATCTTTTTTCTTTAAACTTGTTAAATTTTATGGGGAATAATACCTTGACTTTCTAAGAAATCTTTAATAATATGAAGATTATACTTGTAAAATATTACTAGTTATATCAATGCTTACTCTATAAATGATTGGTGAACATTATTACTCTTATCTACCTGCCTAGGGGTAGTTTATCTAAGTAGCAACTAGGACACTTAGAAAAGTAAGTGTTGGGGAAAGCTTACTTGCTAAACAGTGTTTAATTATGTTTTTTGCAGATCTTTGGAATTGAACTGAACTTTGAAATCTGTCTTCAAATAAAATGGCACCAGCAATTGGAGGTCCAATGGGGTATACCCCACCAGAAGGTGGCTGGGGATGGGTCGTAGTTGTTGGAGCTTTCATCTCTATTGGCTTCTCTTATGCATTTGCCAAATCAATTACTGTATTCTTCAAAGAGATTGAAATCATTTTCAATGCTACTTCCAGTGAAGTCTCATGGATATCTTCCATCATGTTGGCTGTCACATATGGAGGAGGTGAGTACCCAGGCCACAGAGGGCCCTAATTTACCTTTATTAGGTTAGGGAAGATTCCTGGTTAGATAGTGACGTGTTTGAAACAATATTTGTATGACTGGTGTTTTATTTACAATGATTGGCTAGAAGAGCTATGTGCTATTTTGAACTTTTTAAAGTCTAATCCAACATACAGTGCTAATATAGAAATTGGAGAGCTTGAAACTGCTAGGGGAGGAAGCCATATTTGGTTGGAGAACTCTAGTTTGGAGTGTCACTGCTTTTGAATCAAAAAATGCTGGTAGCTAGTTTTTTTTTTTTTTTTTTTTTACTGTTGCTATCAAGTAGACTTTCTCAAGACAAATTCTAAGTTTGAGTTTGTTTTTCCTGATGTTGGAAGAGTTGAAATTCAGGCTCAGTTTTTTGGTTTCCATGAAATGTTTTCAGATAAAAAGTTTTCATGGTAGTACATTATCAAAACTGAATAATCTCCCTTTGTGTTTGTGATCTCATAAATCTAATAACTATCAGAAGCTTTTCAACAAGACCTCAAACTTAGTTTTTGCTCATTTATCCTCCTACATTTTTTGGAGGAATTGTATAAAAGAAGGATTATTACTTTTCATATTGCCATTTCAGAGTAATTTATGAAGCACCAATAAAAGTGGTGCTTGTGCCACCTCTGGGAATGAAGTGGCATTTTTTTTAATGTTTTAAAATCAAACTACCATAATCCTTAACTTCTGCAGCAGTTAGTCTTGTAGCAAAGCCCTGGCAGATCTACTTCAGACTTTTATGGGATTTGATAGAGTAAATTTTCTCCTCATCTTATTCAAAAATCTCCTCATTTTATTCAAGATTTAACTTCTGTTATCTTATTTTGGGGAGTAATCTACCATCTCAAATTCTATAACAAAGTTCAGATGTTTTTGTTCCAGATGTTAATAATGTAAAAATCGCTATTATCTTTTGAGATATGTATTGCTTAATTTTTGAAGTTGAGTAATATGACCTAAGGATAGTCATTCCCATGTAGTTACTTGGTTGTGCCTATAATTAATACTACTAAGCTTATGTCTGGTCTGGCAGAAAACTTAAAATCCATTTGCATTTTGCATCAAAAGCAGCTGACGTCTGTGGTCTAATTGCACAAGAAATTTCCCTCTGGGAAAGAGTTCCTTCTTTGTATTTGTCCTGTTAGTGAGGTGAAGTGACTAGCATATTTCTCTGAATGAGTATTATAAAGTATAAAGGTCTGGAAATTATAACCCTTTTATTTAAAGAAAAAAAAAGCTTATTGATGCCATCCTTCTCCTTAGCTAATGAACCTGATAAACAAATTTTCCTAATGAGACTTTGTTTCATTTAGTGTGCCATGTGTTAATTTTTTGAATGGTGTATCCTTTTTATAGTTGTCATGACATTTTAGTTTGAATATTTCTTTTGGGCTTTATGAAGAGGCCCTAATTGTTTTTCCTTCTCAGCAATTTGAACCAGAAACAGATCCTGTCAATACACTTTTAGTAGATGTATTGCTTCTTGGGAAGTGTTAAGAGAAGGAAATACTTCATAGAATGATTATCTTGGTGAGAGACAATATTGCCTTTCAACATAGGCACCTGAGCTCTCATAGCAGGAGAGAAAAGTGAATTTATATTCTATATGGCTCTTGCTGTTTTCTTCCTTAGGTCCCATTAGCAGTATCCTGGTGAACAAGTATGGCAGCCGGCCAGTGATGATGCTTGGTGGCTTCCTATCAGGATGTGGTTTGATTGCTGCTTCATTTTGTAACACTGTGCAAGAATTGTACCTTTGTGTTGGCGTCATTGGCGGTAGGTTGGGGGTAGTCCATGTGCTGTAATTCCTAGCGTTGGTTGTTCAGCAGCCAACTACCTGCCAATATTTTTAAGAAGGGTCTTTTGACATGGATACGATGAAACTTTAATGAAAGTAGAAAAATAAAATGCTCATATCAATCTTGCAAGAATGATGTGCCCAACACCCAGAGAGTTGTTATAAGGGGAACCTCACTTCATTTTTTTGACTTTGGTAGATCAAGGGAATATTGTAGATGAAGATTTTAGCAAAACATTTGCCAAAATCCCTTGTAAATCTCTTTTGAACAAGATGGAACAATATAGGCTTGATAAGACTCAAATGTTTGAAGGATTGGTTCCAAAAAATAGTCCTAATTGATGTCAACTTAGAGGGATTTCTCTCTAATGGAGTGTCCTAGGGATCTATCTTTGGCCCTGTTAAATAATGCTGGAAAATATTTTTACTGATATTGTGGATGAAGGAAATTATTAATTGATAATTATGTAATGTCTTAAATTTTTCAAACATTATGTTCTTTTTATCATTTGTCCTTAATCCTGCAGATATCCTCATTTAACAGATTTAGAGCATGTGCTTAACATATAGTAAGCCTGAATTAATGCTTGTTAATTGGTTGATAAAGTACTACTTTATATAGCTGGAGGTGTTAAAGTTAATTGGTTTTTTTCTCTTCCCTCTCCCTTCACCTCCAGGACTTGGACTCTCCTTCAACTTAAATCCAGCTTTAACCATGATCGGCAAATATTTCTTCAAAAAGCGGCCATTGGCAAATGGGTTGGCCATGGCAGGGAGTCCTGTGTTTCTCTCTACCCTGGCACCTGTAAATCAGATTTTCTTTGGTGTCTTTGGTTGGAGGGGCAGCTTCTTAATTCTTGGTGGTTTGCTACTTAATTGCTGTGTGGCTGGATCTCTTATGCGACCCATAGGACCCAAACCAGGAGCATCAAAAGAAATATCTAAAGAATCCCTGCAGGAAATAGGGAAGTTGGATTCAAAGAAAGGTGCTGGTGATGCAAATACAGATCTTATTGCTGGAAACAGTAAGCAGGAGAAACGTTCTTTCTTCCAAACAATTAATAAGTTCCTAGATTTTTCTCTTTTTAAGCATAGAGGCTTTTTACTGTACCTCTCGGGCAATGTGATCATGTTTTTTGGATTGTTTGCTCCCTTAGTTTTTCTTAGTAATTATGCCAAGAGTCAGAATATATCTAAAGAGTCTGCTGCTTTTCTGCTCTCCATTTTAGCTTTTGTTGACATGGTAGCCAGACCCTCTATGGGACTTGTAGCCAACACAAAGTGGGTGAGACCTCGAATGCAATATTATTTTGCTCTCTCAATAATTTGTAATGGTATTTGCCACCTATTGGCACCCTTAAACACCACTTATGTGGGATTTTGTGTCTATGCGGCGTTCTTTGGATTTGCATTTGGCTGGCTCAGCTCAGTATTGTTTGAAACACTAATGGACCTTGTTGGAACCCAGAGATTCTCCAGTGCCGTGGGTTTGTTGACAATTATGGAGTGCTGTCCTGTCCTCCTGGGGCCACCGATTTTAGGTATAGTATGTCTTGTTTTTAAATATGATATGCATAAATACTTATAAACCCTAACTTCTATAAAGCACTAACTCTACCTAAACTGTGAGTAGATGGAGAATTGTTTTAACTTTACTTTAAAGCTTAAGTAGAATTTCCTCTAAAGTGAGAAAGTGAAATTATCATTAGCTTCATAATAATCCTTTGGGAATAATTTGAATCACATTACTTAACGAAATCAAAATTCAAAAAAATCTTGATAAACTACACCATCATGCTGAATCTAATGAGATAAAATTCAACGTCTGTAAATGTAGATTTAAGTGAATATCAAAAAAAAAAAAAAAAGAAAAAAGAAAGAACTTTACAAATACAGGATGAGAGAGACACAGTCAAACAAGCCATTTGTCCAAAAGAGATCTAGGTGTGTTGGTGGCCCAAGTTTATTATGAGCTAACAGTATGTTAAGGCATCCAAAAAGAGGGCTGCATTAAGAGATGCATAATAATCCCTTATTGTCAACTCAGACTGAATCTGGAATGCTGTGTTCAGTTCTGAACGACATTAGTAATCTGGAGAATGTTTAAAGGGTGGGCACTACACAGGCTGGATTATCAAATAAGGATCACCAGAAGGAGCTGAGAAGAGAGGAGTTGCTTAGCAGAAGACTCAGGAGGGAGACATTTTAAATGTCTTCTAATATTTGAAGGGCTGTCATTTAATAATCAATTGATCAACAAACATTTATTAAACAACTACTGTGTACCAATTTGATGATAGGATACAAAGATAAAAAATGAAACAATTCTTGCCCTCAAGGAGTGGTGGGTATTTTCTACCAAGAAGGAGATAGATAATATGTATTTTAGTATTTACAAATCATATATAAAATAAATACAGAATAATTTGATGGTTGAAGAGGATTGGAAACGATTAGACTTACTCTATTTGTCCTTAAAGGAAAGAACTAGGAGTAATGGCTGAAAAGTCACAAGGGAAATATTTAGATAGGGCTTCAGGAAAACTATGCTAACTATTAAAGCTGTTTATGAAAGTTGGGGTGAGTTGCTTTTAGAAATACTAAGTTCTCATTAAGTTACTTAATATAGAGGCTGAATATTCTAATGGGGATTGCTTTTGGGTGTGGCTTAGATAGATGGCCTATGATAAGATTTCGATCTCATAAATTCTAAGACTTGGTAAAAATATATAACTTAAAGGAAGAACTTGATCTTTCTGAGAATGCTTCATGCCTATAGAGCTATTTTGGCTTTAATGTTGGGAAAGTAAGTAAGTAGTAAAGGAGGAAATAATACTAGACTTATTAATTAGTATTAATTTAATTTGAC
Source organism: Sarcophilus harrisii (assembly GCF_902635505.1). Lineage (NCBI taxonomy): Eukaryota > Metazoa > Chordata > Mammalia > Dasyuromorphia > Dasyuridae > Sarcophilus > Sarcophilus harrisii. The sequence continues at coordinate 415,447,217 of NC_045429.1, read as the reverse complement.
AAATTAAAGCTCCTGGCTTTTGTTTATTTTACTGACAAGAAGAATGCTCTTTAGATATTTTTCTTCCTAAGCCTTAACTTCTTATTCTTTAAAAAATGAGATTGTGGGGCTGATGACCTCAGTTCCATATCTTTCCTAAAGCTTCTAGAAATAAGAAACCTGTAGAATCTACCTCAAGCCCAAGTGATCCATGGTCCTCAATTGAATTTTACTGCCTTGAAGATTGGAGTTTGTAACTTTGAAATATATAGATAAACCCAAGTTTGGTGTTAGCGTCTTGGGAGATGGGGAAGGTCTCATCTTGCTAACCAAGGAACGTCTCTTTCTCTTTGGCTTTCTTCAGGTCGTCTCAATGATATGTATGGAAACTACAAATACACCTACTGGGCCTGTGGCATCATTCTGATCATCTCGGGCATCTACCTCTTTATTGGCATGGGTATCAATTACCGCCTTTTGGCAAAAGAGCAGAAAGCAGAAGAGGAACTGAAAAAGGAAAGCAAAGAGGAGGAGACCAACATAGATAATATCGAGAAGCAGAAAGAAGCTAATAAGGCCGTGGGGTCAGCCCAGCAGGGCCCCCTAGAAGGCGCCAAAGAGGAGGAAAATCGTATTTAAAGGACTGCAGCACTGCCGAGGTGGGGTGATAGAGAAGAGAGCTGAAAATGGTCTCCTGGCTGACTGGTACCAGTGGTGCTTAATCCAGAAAAGGATATTTCTTTGCAAAATTGTACCAGGTGTTCATGAAAATTTTCAGTTTTGAGGGCTTTCCTTTTATATTTAATATCATTACAAATTAAATCTGCCATATTTTGGAGGAGAGCAAGGATGAGGGAAGGAACTAGTTTTTATATAGTGGATTTTAATAGTGACTTGAAGATACTTATGTGCCTTAAATGTTTGTTTGTAGACCTCCTCATAAAGCCTTAACTTTTGTAAAAGTTTAATTTTATTTTGACTTTAAAATTATCTCAATTCTTTAAAAATCAGGCAGCAAACATACTTGGAAGAAAAATACACAGAACCCTATGAGATGATTAAGGCAGCAATCTTGAGTGTTGATCCTAGTCTGAAACTTTTCCTTGGTACTTTGTCATGTCATACAGTTTTCCTCAGGCACATTATCCCAGGGATTTGTGTTGGAAGGACAGCTTTGAAGTTCTTTAACTGTTAAAATTTTTCCTTGTATAATTTTTTGCTTCCCATCCACATTTCCTAACTGTATCTCTGTCATTCAGAATATAGTTGTAAAAACATTTCTCATTATTTTTTGTTATTATTATTTTCTTCTGGTAGAAGTTAAATGTCCACAGGAATTTTTTTTAAAACACTATTATTAAAATTCATCCTTTTGTTTTTTTAGAAGTGTAAAGTGGGTAATTTTAGCTCTTTTCTGTACTTTAATCCCACTTTTGAAATCACTTGGTATTACTTCCCTTATTTTTTTTAATATTATAAAGTAGAGTGGTTTTATTTTTTAAACAAGTCTCTGTCTTTGGATTGCCTTAGTAAACATCCTGAATTCTGTTAAATGTAGAGCGGCATTTGAAGAAATGACTGAATTAAGCTCAGGTTTCTCATCTCCTCTTCCCCTCTGCCCATACACACTCTTACCCACCCTCCAAAAAACCCACCAGTTAAACTTAGTGTGACTATGGGAAGCATTTTTTCTGGCAACCCGACTTTTCCTTTCTTCACCCTGGTTGCCTTTTACTCTGCTCTGAGCTTGAAATGTGTGTAAGGTTTTATTTTGTTTGAAAGTTTTTCCATGTTTGGAAATTAAACCAGGCCAGAGGAATTTGTCCATGCAGACTCTTCAGGAGATGGGAAAGAATTTGTGGCTGTTAATACTCAGTGAAGACTTTCAGTCTTCCTCATTAGACCTTAAAGTGAATTAAGATAATCAGTCAGAAACAATTCAATTTCTTCTCTTCCCAATAGAAATCTGAAGAGTTTGTGAGCCTATTTATTATTCACTTCAAGTTAGAAAATTGTTGTCTGAGGAGATAAGGGATGAGGGAAAAAGTTTGCCCTAATATTTCTTATGCCCTACTCTTATGATAAAAAGCCATTCAGTGAATAGAATTAACTTGGAATAAGTGACATAGTGAAAGTGTCGATTCAAAACTTTGTTTAAAAAAAAGCTAACTTTTCCAAATAAATATTTTTTTAAAAAAATAATTCACCTAACTCTGATTTGTGTATAGGAACCTGAGTTTTCTTTTTTAATAGCCAAGTTCCAGTGTCACTAATATTAAACCAAATCATGCCTGCTTTGATGTGCCTTGGAAGTTTGTTTATGTGGTTGGTGTCCTTCATTTTCTTCATTCTTTGGTCTCCTTACTTTAAGGCAAGCAGACAAAAGGTTGGGTTTTTGTTTTGTTTTTTCTTAACTTCCCCTCTTACTTCAACAGCTTTCAGATCACTTAGCTTTCAAGGAAGGATGCAGAACTCTTCCAGTAAAATGTATTTGTATGGTCCATCTTCCCAAACCCAGAACATGTGTTTAGAAACACAATTTAATTGATCAAAAAGTGTATGATATAATTTTTGTTAGAATTCACAAAAAAAGATCAAGAGATTGGAGGGAGAGGAAGCTGTATGCAAAGAGGTACTTAATATATTCTGCAAGCCGAGATAAGAGATGTATGACTAGATAATAACAGTGACAGTGGCAATGTATGTTCATAGCATTTCATAACAAAAGGGGCTGTGGAGATCAGCCAATCATACAGGGCCCCCGAAGTTAGGGGGTTTGCCCTATGGCTGGCAGCCAGCATGGGAGCTCTCAATCCAGTCTTTCTATTGTGCCTCCACTCATGTCGTCTTTGCATTTCACAGACTATTGCTTGCTGCTTTCAGAGAACAAGATGTGTAAGCACAGTCTCTACTATGTCTGTTTCATCCTTTTTTTTTTTTTTTTCATTCCCACATTTCTTCATAAACCATATTTTAAAAAGCAGATTTGTAGTTGCAGTGCTAATCTAAAGAGAAATCCCAGGAGCCTTTCTTTGGCTCTCATCTCCATGCCTAGGGTGGGGATCGAGTTACCAATCATGCCTGTTAAATGCCAGTAAAATTTGTAAACTTTAAAAAAAAAAAAAAAAAAGAACAAAGTAAAGTTGAAATTAGTCGAGGATAGAATCATTCATCTAAGGAAAAATTCTTAAAGGATTTTGGGAAAATCTGTCATTTTATTTCACTGAATGAATAACTGTTTATTTCAATTTTCTTTATTCTAGCTTAAAACAACAACCAAAAAAAAGTTTCAAGCTTTGTTGACAAATTATTCTGAATTCTACAGAAATTTGGAATTTTCTAATAAATTCAGCATGAGAAATTACCAATACAAATTACTAGGTTGTACAAGAAAATTCTTTAGGAAAAGATAAAAAAAAATTATGAAAAATCCAGAGATATTCTCATTGAGTGACCATTCCTGAAATGTGTAAGCTTGACCAGTATTAAATGGTGTAATGTGAATAATTCTCTGTTTAGTCTTGATGGCTGACTGGGTTACTAGTTATATGTGTACTGTATTTATATAAATATGTGTATTTTTATCATTGTTGTCTTCCTAAATTTTACAAAAGGAAAAGGACATTGTGGGTTAGGGTATTTGCTTTTTAAAGCCATTTAATGTTTTGTATGAAACAGTGTTTTATTGTATTGAATTTTGAACTTGTAAACTAGGTATTGATTTTATGTTTTAGTTAAAAGTATGTAGGTTTTTTTTCTCCCTTAGTAAATAGTTCACACAATACAATAAACTTAGCAATAATTAGTACATGTGTTGTATCCATTTTTTTCAATGCTAAATGATGCCTTCATAACAAGGACCTAGCTTAGGTTGTTCCCACCAAGGCTTACCATGCTCAAGTGTGGGCATCTGACATCCGGCCTTAGTAATGCTAGCACAACAGCCCAAACGAGAGGTCACAGTGTGATAAACTGAGTCACGTACCACAAGGTACTGACTTTTTGCTAGGCTTAGGACAATGGTCGAGCTGGAAAGGATGTGAGGGGTAATAAAGACCAACCTCTTTCATTTTATCAATGGCAAATCGGGGCCAATACAACTTGCTCATGGTCACAAAGGTAATAGAGTAGAGTCTACATTTTGATCCCAGGTCTCCTGACTCCCAGCTACAGTGCACTTTCCATAGTTCTGTGCAGTCGCATTGGGCTACTACTCAGAGAGCTGTTGACATGACTTCTCTCCTTCTGCCTACCCAAAGTCATCATAGCCAAGTTACAGCCATATTCACTCAAAAGAATAAATATTCCACCTAGAGAGTGTTCACAGAATTTTATAGCTCTTAAAAAATTTAATGAAACCCAAAGTAGATCTAACTACCTACTCTTTCTGTATCTAACAAAATCTAACAAAACCTTGTGAACACAGGTCTTAATGTATTAAATACTAGGCACAAAAGATAGAAACTCAAAGAAGGAACCATTCCCTAGCTTCAAGAATCTTACATTCTATGAGTAGGAGAAAAGGAGAAAATAATAATCAGGAGAATTGGAGTAGAGGAACCCTTGGCTATGAGCAGAGAGCATCCCTCTCCAACATATGGGATGGGCTGTACATAGGCATGCACTATCATGTAAAGAAAATGGGCCAGACTTTGTAAGGGTATGGGAATCCTGGAAGAGTAGCCATTGTGAAGCGCCCCCTACCTGCGAGGAGACTTAAGCTTCATAAGCAGATGAATGACATGATGAAATCTGCTAAGTCATTGGGGAGTGACTACACCGCCCTTACAGGCAGACTTTTCTAATTTAAAAATTTTTAAATTAATTTTAAAACATTGATGAAAGTTTAATTTTAATAATTGAATTAAAGTTAATCATTTTAATAGAAAATTCAAAGTAAAAAGTTTAAATCGGGGCTTCCTAAACTTTCTCCATTCACCACTCCTTTTTGCCCAAGAAATTTTTACACGATCCCAGACATATAGGTATTTAAAATTAGATATACAAATCAAACATTTATTGATAACAAATCGTAAAATGATTTTTTAGTATGCATATAATTTTATTATTTGTTAAAGATGAAAGCAAATTTTCATACTAATGGAATAGATGTGCTCTTTTATTTTTACATAAAGAATTAAATCTTGCCAAATATTTGATACTGCAGGTCATAGATAGTAAAAGGTTTCTGCATGTTCTGTTGCCAAGTTTTTTGCAACCCTTACTTTCAATTACATCATGCTGTATGGAGTCAAGATCCATAGTTTGAGAAGTTTTGGTTTAAATGATCAAATGCCTGCCCTCTTTGGCTCCAGAACTCTATGCTGGAGGGAATATATTTGGATATAGTTGTGTCAGGGTGGGCTGATTTATCTATGCTTATACTGATCTCCTTTATTATAAATGTCTTACATTTATAGGAGTCCTCTTAAGAGAATTAATTGTTGTTGGTTGCTGCAGAACAATATCATCAGTTTCCTAGTGAGCTAGTTTGTGTTTATAAAATAACACTATTGAACATTTTTAAGTACCTACTGGTCCTAAGACTCTAAGAACAAAAATACTTCTTATCTTATACTTCTGCAAGGAAGAATATGCTACATGTATCTAGATGGAGAAAGACAAGGCAGTTTGAAGAGGAAGAACAACTTGGGGATAGGAGGTGGAGAGGGGTTTGAGAGGAAGAAAGTAGGGATGTGATACCTGAGCTGATTCCCTAAGAAGTGGGAAAAGGATTCTGAGTACATCCCCTGACCCTTGGCTGTGGCAGCCAGGTGTATGAGAGATTTTCATGCCAAAGTACAGCTTGGCTAGAATAGGATGCCTAAAGGATTAAACAGTAGGTTGGACCCAGATGTGAGAACTTGCAACTATTAAAATAAATAGTTTTCATTTTAGCCTAAAGACAATAGGTGCTGCTGAGGATTTTTGAACCAGAGTGGCATGGTCAAATCTGTGCTTTAGGAAGACTTTGTTCCTGCCTCTAATTCATCACCCACATATGACAGATTGAAAGCAGAGAGACCCAAGTGAGAGTTTTTTTACAGACATAACCAAAACCAAATGAAGGCCTAGCCATTTTCTCTGATCCTCATGACCTCTCAAACTTTTCCAAAATAGGAATTATGTGCAGGAGACAACATCGTTTCAACTGACTTCACTGGGACAAAAACTCAAATTAGGTAAAAGCTAGATGAATAAACAATAAAAAACAAAAATAAGGAGGATAATCCCTAATTGCTCATTCTGCCTTTCACCCTATTGCCTACCCTATTTTGGTAGTAGGGCTGCATAAACCAATCCACTGGCTTCCAGCCAGACTGTTTTACAGTCTACTTCTTCCTCAGTGTCTTAAACCCAAAAGGCAGACGTTTGGTCAGGCCACAGCAAAAGTGCTATGAAGGAAATCAGCTAAAGAACTGAAGAACAGGAGAAACTGGGTTAAGGTCTGTGTAGCTCTATGGTACTCCACAAAGTCTGAGGGAAAGCCCAACACCCAGTTAGGGTCAGTTTTGTTTACTTCCTTTGTCCTGAAGTAAGAAAAAAGACCTTGAAAATAAGCAGACAAACTTCCCCAACAGGGAAGAGATTAATAATAGAAAATATGACCTTCCGCATCAGCCAAAGATCGTAAAAATCAACAAAAAAGGAAAATGACAAAATGCTGGAAGGGGGTGTGGGAGAAATAGGTATTTTAATGGCTTGAAGCTTTAAACAGATCCAACCATTCTGGATAGCAGTTTGGAATTTTACCCAAGAAGCTATTAAACTGCTTACCCGCTTACCCTTTGACTCAGCAATATTGCTACTAGATCTGGTTCACAAAGAGATCCAAAAAAGGGAAAACAGACCCACAGTCTTCATGGTGGCAAAGAATTGGAAACTGAGGGAGTGTGCCCATCAGGGACTGGCTGAACGAATTATGGTATGTGAATGGGATAGAATACCCCACAATAGTGTTATAAGAAATGATGAAGAGGATTCCTGTATTGATAAAGTGACAAGTGTGCAAAACCACAACAATTTACATAACCAATTGTAAGGTTAATCAATTTTAAAAGACTTTTGGAACTCTGATTTAGTAACCTAAATAATCTAATAACCTGATAATCTGATCTCTAATAACCAACTACAGCTGCAAAGGACTCAAGATGAAGTTACTGCCCACTCCAGAGAGAGAATTGACTCAGTTCAGATTGAAGTGTATTTTTTCCCTTTTTTTTCTGGTGGTGGGCTAGTGGTCTAACATGGCTAGTGTTGCAATTCGTTTTGTGTGACTACACATTTGTAATAGATTTTGTTTTTCTTGCTTTCTTAAGGAGGGATAGCAGGAATAGTAGAAAGGGAGAGAATTTGGAATGGAAAATAAACTTTTTAATGAATTTAAATTTTTAAAGGATGCAATCCAGAGTGGTCTGCCCTGCAAACAAATGCCCTTATCCCAACAAATGAAAAATGATGGATATTAAAGTTTTAAAAAGTGTTCAAAACAATCATAGAAATAAAACCACATTGGAAGAAATTATTTGCTTCTCAAACATCTGTAACAAAAATATAAAAAGGATAAACAAATACTACAACCAAGGACAATAAAAATATCATTAAGATTCATTTAACCTCTTTTCAGTTTCCTGAATTATAAAATGGGATTAGCAGCATCTATCTTACAAGGTTGTTATGATCAAATGAGTTAATATAAATAAAGAGCTTAGCACAGTGCCTGGTACATATTAGGCTCTAGGTAAATGTTTATTCTCTTCCCCTCCTGAACTCGCATAATGAAAGAAGAGCAAAAGCAGAAAATAAAGTGAAAATTAAGGTGGACGTCCAGATCACAAGACCAACGAGGTGGTAGATTAGACAAATGTCTAATCTCTGGAACCTTTCCAAAATGGAAATTATGTGCAACTTCATCTGTCTCCATGGTTTAGGATACGGAATCCAAAAGTAGATTATAAAAAGTTAATATATTAGCTCACCCTACCCATCTTCCCACTGATGACACCCAAAGTGAGCTATGTGGAAACTATGAATAAATTCCCCAGCCTGGAAGAAGTCTGAAATGCTTTTGCAATTGAGCCTCCCAAGGAAATACCACTTGGGGGAAGGAATCACAAAATGATTAGGGGAAGTTAAGGGGACTGAAATTGCCAAAGATCTCAGGAAGAAGAGAATTAAAGACCTTGAAATAAGCAAGTAAATCAGTAAGAAAAACCATTAAGGACACAAAAATACAAGATTTTTTTTAAGCCTCTAGATCTCAAGAAAACAGGCAGCTGTGAATACTAGAAAATACAGGAAAGAAACACAACATTTTTATCAGACCGAGGATCCTTTAGAATGGGAAGAGAACCATAACACATACTGTTTCTGGGGATTTCAAGCAAGAAATAAGAATCGTGAAAGAATTCATGGTCTAAACAAAAATTGTGATGGCAATTCTCACCAAAGAAACAAAAGAGAACTATTGAGAATGCAAATACAGAGAATTAAAGAATAATTTAGATGAAAAGATGCAAAAAACCCACTAACAAATCTTAAAAGAAAATGTGCTCAACATGTATAATATTCTCTAAAATATAATGTCCTTGGGGGGCTTCCGGAGGCAGCCTTAGTTTCAGTTCGGTGTAATAATCACCTCAAATGCAGCCAGGAGTTAAAGTCCAAAATCCTTTATTGTCTTCCTTGGGCCAGTTAGCTTTCTCCTTGGTTCCAAGAGCTCCTGCCGCTAGTCCTTTGCCTCGGCCAGCTTCAGCCTCCAGCCAGTACAAAGGTGGAAGATGGAATGAATCTGTCTCTGCCTCCGAGAGTGGGCTTGTGTCTTAGTGGGCTCCTTATATATGCTCTCTTAAAGGTGTGAGTCTAGAGAACTGTTAAGCACCCTGTTCAACAACCATTGTCTCTATCAATTCCACTGACGTAGCACCTTGTAAGAATTCTAACAAGCATGTAAGCAAACCATACTGATCTTGAAGACAGGACGTAAAGAGATAATCATTGGTCTCCCAGAAGAACATGTCAGATGAGAAACCTGAAAAACACAATGCAAGAAATAACACAAGAAAAAATTTAAATATAAAAAATGAAATACCAATTGAAGGAACTAATATATTGCCTTCAGAAAAACAAAACAACAATCCAAGATCCTAGATTCATTGTGATTAAGTGGAGCAATTCAATAAAAAAACAAATTCTGCAGGTGACAGAGAAGATTAATTTCAGATGGGAAAGGAAAGAAAATTTGAATAACAAGACTTCCGTACCCACAGAATATGTTCCAAAGAGCAATGGACTCTGGATGCAGCTCACCTGCTCTGCAAATCTGAGCTTAACTATAAATGAAAAAAAGGTAGATACTCAATAATAAGCATTTGGAACATGTTTAGGCCTGGACAAAGACAAAGAAATGCAGGAAGGGTTAATAAATATAGCCTTCAGGTGAATTAGTGTTCTGTAGGACTGTTACAAAATGTTGGGATATATGAAAGATTGGGAGGGAAAGGGAAGATAAAAGGACATTGCTTTAGTGGTAAGAGGGAATCTGACTGATAAGTGCTCTTGTGAGTGAAGATAGATTTTCTGTCTAGAGATGGGGACATTTTGGGTGTGGTCTGAGGGACTTGGTCCTTTAAAAGACCATCCATCCTACCTCAGGAGGGAAGGAATTGGAATTCCTGAGGGTAACTGGTACTTGAGAAGTAGGAAGGCATGGACTTAGGGAGGTTTGGAAGAAAACAAACAGTAACACCACGGTAACCAAAGGGAGGATGTAGATCAGTATTTTGGGGTTCAGAGGAAGTGTATCAGGGGACGATGTCTTCTCTGATAGTCAACTGGAAAAACAAGTTACTTATGACAAAACTCCCTATTGGACAAAAACTGCTAGGAAAACAAAATTAGTCTGGCAGAAATTTGGCTTAAAGCAAAACCTTACACTATATTCTATAATCTGTTCTAAATGGATATGAAACCTTAAAATTAAATACTAATTAAAAAATTATAGTAGAAGCAGATCATATACCTCATACAACTAAGAGATACAATTCTTAACCAAATGGGATAGAGGCAATTACTAAATATAAAATAGGTGACATTGCATGAAAGATTCAATACAACCAAAATTAGGATACCTAGATAAGAAGGGAAGCAGTGTCCCTCCAATGTACATTCAAATGGAGGAGAAAACATGTAAATAACTAGGTACATATGTACAAGATGCAGATTCATCATCAGATTCTTCAAGTCAGTCAATATTTTTTGAGGACTGTTATGTATGTATGTAAAGAATAGCTGGAAAATATCTGTGAGAGCAAGCCATTGGCAAATTAGCCAGCATAGGTCTCTTATTATGCCCAAAGAGATCTTAGAGGAGGGAAAAGGATCCACATGTGCAAACATGTTTGTAGCAGCCCTTTTTGTAGTGGCCAGAAACTGGAAACTGAGGGGATGCACACTGGTGAATGGTTGAATAAGTGATGGTATATGAATGTTATGGAATATTATTGTTCTATTAGAAATGGTCAGCAGGATTATTTCAGAGAGTCTTGAAGGGACTTACACGAACTGATGTTAAGTGAAATGAATAGAACCAGGAAATCATCATACACGGCAACAAGATTATAAGTGATCAATTCTGATGGATGTGGCTCTCTTCAATAATGAGGTGATTGATTGATGCCAGTTCCAAGGATCTAGCGAGGAAGAGAGCCATCTACACCCAGAGAGAAGACTGTGGGAACTGAGTGTAGTTCACAATATAACATTCTCACTCTTTTTGATATTGTTTTCTTGCCTTTTATTTTTTCTCATTTTTTCCTTTTTGATCTGAAATTTCTTTGTGCAACAAGATTATTGTATAAATATATATATGCATATATTGAATTTAACACATTTTAACCATGTTTAATATATATCAAATTACTTGTCATTTAGGGGAGGGGGTGGAGGGAAAGGGGGGAATTAGAACACAAGATTTTGCAAGGGTAAATGTTGAAAAATTATCCATGCATATGATTTGAAAATAAAAAGCTTTCATAAAAAATAAAAACAAAGGTAGGATATGAACCTTTTTGAAAGAAGCCAAGAAAACCGAGAGATGGTGAGGAAGGAGTGCATTCTAGTTATGGAGGACACATCGTACAAAGGTATGGAGATAAGAGATGGAATATCATGTTTCAAAAACTATGAAGTGCCCTAGGGTGGCTGGATCAGAGTCTATATTGATTGTGGAAAAACAGGGAGACATTGAAGCTCAGGAGTCATGTGGTCCAATTGATGTTTTAGAAAAGTTAATCAACAAATGTTTAGAAAGCATCTCTTATGTGCCAGGCACTGTGCTAAGTGCTGGGGATGCAAAAGGAGGGTAAAGACAGTTCAGTTCTTTAGCTTAAAAAGGCCAAGGTCTCCAATTACATGCAGAGCCATCCCCAGTTGTCCTGATCAATAACTGGCTACCAGACCCAGAACAGAAAGTGACTTTGTACAGCCCTCCCTCACTTAATCAGGTTCACTTTGTATGCATGACACTTCCTCCCTGATGTCATGATCCCCTTGGGGAACAAAGGACAAACAGCAAAAAGTTCATATACTCTAGGAGCTTACATTGTAATGCAAGAGCAAACGTGCAAACAACTCCATACAAAGTAAACTGTCTGCAAAAAAGTAGTAGATAATTAACAAAAGTAGGTACTAGACTTAAGAGCACCGGGGGGAAGGCTTCCAGTAAAAGATAAAATTTTGTTTGTGACTTAAAGAAAGTCAGGAAGGTCAGTATCAGAGAGGAGTGAGAGTGTTCCAGGCATGGAAGACGGCCAGAGCTGAGGGATGGGAGTGTCTTGGTGGTGGAACAGCCAGGACACCCTTGTCACTGGGATGAAAAATACATGTTGGAAAATAAAGTTTCCTTGGCAGAAGATTGGATTGGAGTAGGTAGAGAGTTAGACATAAATGGCTATAAGGTAAAATATAAAATGAAGAATAGTAAGAGTGGTAGTATGATAATGAATAGAAACTAGTGAAGTCAGGAAGATCTGAATTTGAATCCTGACTCAGACCTTTACTAGCTGGGTGACATTGGGCAAGTCATGTAATCTCTCTGGGACTGACTCACCTACTTCATCTATGAAATGGATGGGAGGGGGGGGGGTGGCAATAACTTATTTTTCTCTAAGTTTCTTTTTATATTCTAAATCTATTGATTAACTATGAAAGGTTTGGTTCTTCTCAGTAGTTCAGAGATCCAAAGGAATCCCAATAGATTTTGGAGAGAAAATAATATATGCAATCAAAGAAAGAGCTAAGGAGGCTGAATGTAAATCAACACATGCTACATTCACTTCTTTTTTTCCTGTTTTTTTTTTTTTTAACCTCTTCTATGGTTTTTCCCCATTTGCTCTGATTTTTCTCTCCCAAAATAATTCATAAAACAAAGTGTATTAGAAATAAACTTAAAAAATAAAATAAATTCTAAATCTATAATTTTGTAATACTAAGTGTTTACTTACAAAAGGCCCAAATAGTTGATAAACTCAAAGATGGAAAAGTTTGCTGGCCCTGTATACTTTTAATAAGCCAACAATGTCATTAAACCAGAAGACAATGACTTGTCTTTTTGTTGGTTTAGTTTTGTTCCTGTCCCTTTTCCCCCATTCATCTCATCTTCTTGGGATACAAAAGAGTTTTGGGAATTGAGAAACTGGGAACCATTATCCCAAAGCCCCTTTACCATTTATTGAAAGAATAGCATCTAAACAGATGCTGACTCAAAATTAGTTTGGCAAATAAAAATGAAGTAGAGGTATATAAACTAGGAAACCTTGGCCTTTTGAAACTAAGGGACTATCTTTATAACTTACCCTGAGGACCAGGAGATCTGCTATTGGCTGCTATTCTCTATTTGTCAGTAACAATAGAGTTTGTTAATGTTCCCTCTGTAGATCAGTGATCTTTATCTGAACTTCCCTGAACTACATATATTTTTAAAGAAGCCATAGCAAAAAGTCTCCCATTTCCTAAGCTAAAAGAGCAAAAACAGAGCCAACGTTCCTCTATAAAGAACAGGTAGCCCTCCAAATGAGACTCCAGCTAAAGGCAAAAGCTGAAAGCTTTACAATATTGTGACCCGAAGATACCAAAAGCAGCCATCAAAATATTATCAAAGAGCATCTGAACAAGACCAACAAAGAACAATGCTTGGCAGGGACAATGGCCGTACACAAGACTTGTTATTGTTGAATTGTCTCACTCATGTCCAATTCTTTGTGACCTTATTTGGGATTTTCCTGGCAAATAATGGAGGGATTTGTGATTTCCTTCTCTGGTGCATGATGAGCAAACAGAGTTAAGTGTCTTGCCCAGGGTCACACAACTACAAAGTAAACAAGGCTGGATTTGATTTCAGATTCTTCTGACTCCAGAGCTGGTGTTTTACCCACTGTGCCAACTAGCTGCCCACACATGAGACGAGAAGGGAGCCAGGATGGCAGAGCAAGAAGAAATCTAGTTGCCTCCCTACACATGCCCGTTTTATATTTGTCCATTCTTTTCACTAATAGTTTTGTAAAAGGAAGTGTCCAGATTACTGGAGTGAAAGATTTGATTACTTATTTTCTTACTATCTCACCTCCTGATCTAGTAATTACCTCTTCACAGTGAATCTGTACTCCAGCATCTGGCTTCCTTTTTGGCTCTCGACTATTTAAATATTATCATGATAAAGACTGGGTCCAATCCAGTCTGGCTTTGGGATTATGCTCTCTTGGGTCATGTTTCAGACCCTGTTGCTCTTTGCATCAGTGTGCTCTTCTGCTTACAGCCAGCCATGGGAAAGCTGCTAGCTGTGTTCTAGGGTAGACTCCAGCAGTGAGCTTCAAAAATCATGTACTTCTTGTGGCAGTTAAAACGGGCTTTTTGTTGTTGTTGAGGCATTTGGGGTCAAATGACTTGCCCAGGGTCACACAGCTAAGAGGTATTAAGTGTCTGAGGCTGGTCAGTGCTCTATCCACTGTGCCATCCAGCTGCCCCTTCCCCAGATTCTTTTACCTGATCAGCAAAGTTTGTCCCCCAGTTTTCAGTTGGTCCTGAACTTCTACTCTCCCAGCCTGAGTCTTCATGGAATCCCCACTATCTAGGAGCCCTATCCCTCCTTAATAGGGTTTTGTTTTTGACCAAACCCACCCTTAACTAACCCTCCTTTTTCTTTTCCCTTTCTCCTCCTACTTCCCTATAAATTTCTGTACCCAACAGAGTATATATGTTATTCCCATTTTGAGTCAAAACTGATGAGATGAAGCTTCAGACAATGCTCATCCTCGTCCCTTTTTTCCCTTCTATTGTGCCTCTTCATGTGATCTAATTTACCCCATTTTACCTACCCCTTTCTTCTTCTCCCAGTACAATATTTTTCTTCCCCTTAATATATTTTTCATTAACATTATCAGATTCAATTTATACACACACCATCCGTCTATGTAATCCCCCTCTAACTGCCCTAATAAAAGGTACATTTCTCAAGAGTTACAAGTATCATTTTCCCATATAGAGATATAAATTCTTTAACCTTTAAATGATAAATTTTTCCTTTTCCTATTTACCTTTTTATGCTTCTCTTGCGTCCTGTGTTTGTAGATCAAAATTTCTGTTTAGTTCTTATTAAGAACTAATAGATAGTTCCAATAGAAATGATTAAAAATCCACTATTTCATTGAAGATCCACTTCCTCCCTGAAAGATGATGCTGGATAGTTGGTTCTTGGTTGTAATCCAAGGTCCTTTGCCTTTTGGAATATTCCACACCTTCTTTTCCCAATTTATTGTAGACATTGCCAAATCCTAAGTAATTTTGACTTTGACTCCTCAATACTTGAATTGTTTTTTTGGGTTTTTTTTGGCAGTTTACAGTATTTTCCCCAGATTATAATTCTAGAGTTTTGCAATGATGTTTCTTGAGGTTTTCCTTATGAGATCTTTTTCTGGAGGTGATTGATAGATTCTTTAAATGACTACTTTGCCCTCTGCTCCTAATATATCAGGAGTTTTCCTTGATCTTTTGAAGAATGCTATGCAGGCTCTTTTTTTTTTCGTTATGGACTTCAGATAGTCCAATAGTTTCTAAACTTTCTCTCTTAGATCTATTTTCCAAGTCAGCTGTTTTTCCACTGAGGTATTTTACATTCTTTTATTTTTTTCCATTCTTTTTTGTTTGTTTAACTGATTTTTGAAGTCTCATGGAGTCATTAGCTTCCATTTCCCCAGTTCTAGTGTTTAATATGTGATTTCTTCAGTTAGCTTTTGTATATCTTTTTCCATTTCATTAATTCTATTTTTAAAAAGGTAATGACTTCTTCAGTGGATTTTTTTTTGCATGTGGCCAATTGTGTTTTTTAAGGATTTTTTTTCCCAATCACTTTTTGTCCTTTTTTCAAGTTGTTGATTCTTTCTTGCAAACTTCTCATTTCTTTTCCCATTTTTCTTCTACCTCTCTTATTTGACTTGTAAAATTCTTCATGAGTTCTTCCAATAAAGCTCTTTGGGCTTGAGACCAGTTCAGGTTCTCTTTTGAGATTTTGCATGTAGGCCTTTTATCTTCATCTGAGGTGGTGTTTTGGTCCTCGCTGTCACCATAGTAATTTTCTATGGTCAAAGGTTCTTTTCTGTTTGTTGCTCATTTTCTTTATTTTTTCCTCTCTTCTCCTCCCCTTTCCCCAATTTCACGATTAGGGGAGTTCTGCTACTGGGGTACAGGGGGCTTTGCCCCAAGCTTCTTGTGCAGCTTTTTGAGCACAGAGGCCCCTTGTGTTTGGTGTCTTACCCACAGCTGAGGGTAGCCAGATCTAGTCCCAACTACTGTTGCCTGGTTTCCCATGCTGGCACTTTGCTTTCTACACTTGAACTGGAGGCTGCTCCACTGCTCTGCTCCTAACGTTTTACTGAGCCAGGACCAATGGTCTCAGTTGCTGACCTACTGTGATTAAGACCCTCCTACTGGTTTTCCCCAGATACTGTCTGAGATGGGCTGACCACCCCTTTTAGCCCAGTGAGACTGACTTTTTTTGAAGAAATTTCCAATTTATCTTGAGCTGGAAAATTGTTTTATTCCATCTCTTTGTAGACTAACTCTGGACTCTGTTCAGAGGCTTGGTTTCATGTGGTTTTCGAGGAAAACTAAAAAAGATCAAGCAGCTTCCTGGCTTCACTCCACCATCTTGGCTCCATTGGGAGAGAATTCACTGAAATGGAAGCAGGATAATAAAAGGTTTCACTTTGATGCTATGTGAAAGTCAATTAAAGGAACTAGGGATTTTTAGCCAAAAGAAAAGAAGATATAAAGGAGAGATTTTCAAATAGTTTAAGAATCGTCATGTGGAAAAGAGATGAGAAATTTTTGCTTAGCTCCATAGGGCAAAACTAGGAAAAATAGTGCGAGGTAAAACACTTCCCAACAATGAGCAAATAGACAAAAAAATGAAATGAATGTAAGGATTCCCTTCTCATTTGAAATCTTTATCCAAAAATCACAACCTCCCCCAAATATGAGATTTGTTTTGGACTAGGTTTAACTCAGGCTAGAGAAATGTAAACATTTCTTAATATAATAAGGCCATAAAATGCAATAAAAAGTTTACTGGTGATGAAGGTCAAATGGGATTACTATAAATGCTAACATTAAAAAGATATTAATTCAGATGAAACAGCTATCGCCTCCTTCTATGCTTTCACAATTGCACATGACTATGCTAGATCCAATAGGAGTTTCCTAAAGGGCAATAAGAAATCTAGTAAAACCTTGGGGAGTAAGGAAGCCAATGGTGTCTTAAAGGACTAGCCCAGTCAAAATAAAACAGGTCTGAGCTTCAAACAAAGTCCCAACCTTCATGATGGGAACTAACAGAGGTGAAGACATCTTGGATATATCATTTCCATTTAACAGTAGAAGCCTCCTGTATTCTGCCCCTGTTACAAGGACTATTTTGGAATCATCTAACTCATGATGAACATTCCAGATGAAGAGTAATTCATGCTGAATTACATTATACACTTCTTGGTTGTAAGATCCCCACAATATTTTAGGTAAACAGCTATCACTAAAATAATCTTAAAACAATCCTAGGGTAAGCAGTCTTAGTGGGAAAATTATACCAATATAAAAAATGAACAAAGTAGAAATAGTCCTATTAAAAATGGAAATCATTCAATGGAAATATTAGGGTAAATTCATAGTAGGTTTTCTGATATGAATAGCAATTCAAATGACTAGCAACAGCATCAGAAACATCAGGTCCATGAATCAGATAAATCTACTTTCAACACTGTCACTGGCAGCTAAAAGGCTGGGGATGTGAGTTGCTACCAGGGCTCACCCTGTACTATCTTCTCAATATTCTCAAGTCTCACAGTCAAAATCTCCCCATCCTTGGGAGGCCTATTAGAGAAATGATACCAAATTTTGGTCTCTTTAGAAGCCTATGTTAAGTATTTATACCCTTCTATGAAGGTTACACAAAAACTTACCTTCAGTCCCAGAACTCACGCTTACTACCAGGTCAGTGATAAGTTCCTTCCTCCCCCCCCCCCAAAGGAAATTCCTAAATGCCAGCATTATAAAATAATAGTTTTGCTTCTCCCATACTATTAAAAACACCTCCCAATAATTCTACCTTTTGTTCATAGGTCCTTTTTAGGAAGTCATCCAAATAACCCTAAGGGATTAAGGACAATATGAATTGTTTCTTTGAATCATATAGAACCTTGAGAGGAATCAAACACCTCAAGGCTTGAGCAACTCTGCATAGGGGATGGAATAAGGAAGGGTTAGTGAAAGGTAAGTGGGACTAAAAATAATTCAACCTTTTCAAGTGTGTCATCATAAAGGCCACATCTAAGAAATGAGAAAACCCTCCCAATTCTAGGAACATTGGTTTGCTTTTTTTTTTTTTTTAAATGAAAGACAACTTCTTTAAAGAGGAGACCCAAACCCAATAATCAGGGAGGTGATAAGAAAACTATTGTTTTACTTTTCTTATTTATTTATTCAATATTTTCCCTAGTTCAATTCAAAACAGTTTTAAAACTTTCGAGTTCCAGATTCTCTTCCTTATCCCCAACCCTCATTAAGAAACCACATGTAAAGTTATACAAAATGAAAGGTATCCATTCCTGAGATCATTTATACCAGCTGCCTGAGAATAGTACAGAAGATACAGAATCCAGCTAATGAAATGGTAATGGACTCCATATTAAACCTTCTCCATCACAAAATGTGTCTTCTGATCAGGGATAATGATTCTAAAGGATACATAAGAAAAAAATATATATTTTCTGTCTTCTGTTAGGGCTTTCATGGAGTCTGTGACGGGGGGACAACTATCATAGCAATGCCATATCCTGAATGAATATCAGCTGCAATAAAGGAGAAACCTCTTGTCCAGAGCCAAAAGAATTAATTTGTCTATGGGATGGAGGTCAAAAATTACAAAGGGTTGTGCCATATTGATCTTTCAAAGGCAGATGCTTTGATTGACGCACTAATCATTGATTAGTAGCACTGTCAGCATTAGTTAAGGAGATCATATGTTTCCATGACCACTGCAACATAACATCAAAGGCTTCGTGTCCTACTGATGATGGATACAATCCCCCAATATCTTTTGTTCTCATGAGAGCATCAACCCTTATTCAGATCAACAAAGGGAATGTGATGTCTTGTATGGGTCCCCATAGGCAGCTGTATGCCAGAAAAGTACCTCCAAAAGTTTCTGCATAAAATGGAGCTTTTAATTCTACAATTCTTTTGTCTCTAGGTCCTAGACCCTTATTTTATTAATAAAACTTTGTTAGTTCTTTCCCTGATCTCTCTCAAATGCCAGACATCCAGTTCATACATCAACCTACTTGCCTAAGACTTTCCATGATTTCCATACTTTCAGATTGCCTTCATTGCTGGATTAATGGCCACTGAGATCCAATTGTAAATATCTTTTTCATAATAAGCAAAGCTATTGGTGAATGAGGAAAAATGATGTTCTTAAGATTCTAGAAAAGGGATGGTTGGAAGTAGACAGGAACAGGAATTATATCCAGAACAAAGATAATTTATTGAGAAAAAATTAGGCTTCCCCCCCAAAAAAAAGAGTGGTATCTTGTTTACTACAACCATTATTTTGAGTTACATCTGGAGACCAGATGTGAGTTATTGATTTATAATAGCCCAAGTCTGGTTCTGGTGACAAAAAGAATTCAGGAGAGAGTAAAATTAAACCTCTGCCTGCCTCAGTGAATTGTTTATGAATATCTGAGGCAAACTGTAGTAAAAGAGGAATAAAAAGAACAGTTCCTATATAGGAAAAGAGGAATAGAGATTCTTGTGGCTCCCTCTCCTCCACACTGACCATATCTTTATAGCCCGTTCATTACAAGCTCCCATTTGCAATACTTTTTTTTTAATTAAAGCTTTTTATTTTATAAACATTTATGGATAATTTTCAACATTCACCTTTGCAAAAACCTTGTGTTCCCAATTTTTCCCCTCCCTTCCCCTATCCCTTTTCCTAATTGGCAAATAATCCAAAATATATTAAATATGTGCAGTTCTTCTATACATAATATTTCCACAGTTTACATGCTGCACAAGAAAAATCAGATCAAAAAGGAAAAAAAATTAGAAAGAAAACAAAATACAAGCGAACAACAACAAAAAAGGAAAAATGCTATGTTGTAATCCATACTTGGTCCCCACCCTCCTTCCTCTGGGTGCAGATGGCTTTCTCCATCACAAGATCATTGAAAGTGGCCTGAATCACCTCACTGTTAAAAAGAGCCACGTCCATTAGAATTGATCATCATATAATTTTGCTGTTGCTGTGTTTAATGATCTCCTGGTTCTGCTCACTTCACTTAGCATCAGTTCATGTAACTCTTTCCAGGCCTCTCTGAAATCATCCTGCTGATCGTTTCTTATAGAACAATAATATTCCATTATATTCATATATCACAATTTATTCATCCATCCTCCAACTGATGGCATCCACTCAGTTTCCAATTTCTTGCCACCACACATAGGGCTGCCACAAACATTTTTTTTGCACGTGTGGGTCCTTTTCTATTTTTATGATCTCTTTGGGATATAGGCCCAATAGACACACTGCTGGACACAGTTTGATAGCCATTTGGGCATAGTTCCAAATTGCTCTTGGAATACTCTTGACCCTTCTTAGTCTTGACCCTATTTTTATAGCTTGTTCATAGGCCAGTAGGAGTTAGAGGAAGGAGCCTTCCTTAATCCTGTTTGCCTTAGTTTTCTCATTTGTAAAATGAGTTGGAAAAGGAAATGGTAAACTACTCTCGTGTCTCTGCCAAGAAAATCCCAAATGGGGTCACCAAGAGTCAGCCACAATTAAGCAACTGAACAACAACAAAACACACGTAGCCTTCTCCACATGGAAAAGTCTACTTCCCTTGGACATTATCCCAGCCCTCCTGGAAGCAGGAAATTTGTAGACTTTGCATGTGTCAGACCCAATACATTCTTTCTCTTGTCTGAAAAATTTGCTATCATCAGTGCTTTCCACTTCCTTACCAGGATGTAGAAGATGGTAGCATCCTGGAGTCCCTGGATGTGCAATTCTGTGTCATAGTTTGGTACCAGGGGAGTTGAGCTGCTCCATGAACCCTCCCAAGCTACTCTTGCCTCCTGCCTAGGTGCCTGGGTCCCTAGTCCTAGTAAAATAATCCTGATCCAGTGGGTTGGGGAGGAGATATTAACCTTCAGCTCACCAGCCTATCATACTGGGTTCCAGTGTAGACTCCCACTTGGAATATTCCTTGACCTTTCCCAAACCTATAATACTTCTTTCCTCCATCCCCAGAGACTCCTATAACTGTTTTTTGACAATAAAGGACTTAGTCAAGGACTCCTCCCTCCTATAAACTTTATGAACTTTGTATTTACCCCAGTACTTCTCCTGGCTCTGCCCTAGTGGGAAATTTTAACAGCGAGTGATACAGTAGACAGAAGAGGGAGAGGGGAGATTGCTGGGATTTCTTCTAAACACCAACCTCGGCTCACTCTCTGACCTTAGGTTTGGGCTGGAGAAGTGACCCCAAGTCTCTCACAACTCCCACAGAATCAAGAAGGAGCTTTTACTAAGTTTCCTCACTACTATCAGAGATGAAATACTGAGCTTAGAAATTGGGAAGCCTGGGGCCTTGAGAGTCACTTAATTTGTGGTCCTCAGTGTTTATCCAGAAGATGAGGACCTGGATAACATTTTGTGATTTTATCTGGGTCCCAAAGATGCTGATTTTTGAGAAGGGACAGTCTAATGCAGGAATTCTTGGCCTTTCTTAGGTCATGAACCCCATTGGGTTCTGCCCATTAGCAGACTGCTCAATTCTTTCTCAGAATAATTTTTAAATGCATAAAATAAAATATACAAAATTACCATCTTAAATACATTCAAGACTCATTGGGACTCCTTGGATTTTCAGACTAAGACCCACTGGTCTGAGAGGAGGAGAAGTCCACTCATTCTGTGATTTAAAGAATGCTGAAAAGTCCCCAGGTTTCCAAATATCAGCCCATTAGGGTCTGTTTGCTTGAAAAATCAAAGGGATCAGCACTCAGATTTGAAATACAAGGTGCTGGAAGTGACTTACATGAGAGATATTTATTGAAGGATACACAGATAGGATCAGATTAAAGAGGTAACTAAGTGGCACAGCAAATAAAACACTAGGCTCGAAGTCAGGAAAACCTTTGCTTAAACTGGGTTTCAGGCACTTGCCTGCTCTGTGACTCTGAAAGTCACAAACCTGCCTCAGTTTCCTTATCTGTAAAATACAGATACAAATAGCACCACATTCCCAGGATTTTTCTTGTGAGAATCACATGAGAATATGTATAGAGTGCTTTGTAAACTTTAAAATATGATGCAACTGCTCGCAATCTTATTATTCAATCAGTGGCTCTGGGTTATGTTCCTATTTGCCCCAAAGTGGCCATTCCATTCCAGCACAGCCAGCCTCGAGCCTCCTTTTCCTCTGCTCTGATGACTGCCGGAGGCTCCACCATTCGGCAATACATGATGATAAGCAGTAGCTAGTATCTAGTACCTGCCCTGTTGATTAACTAGCCTCAAGGTCCCCTCAAAGAAGGGCTATTTCTGCCTTCCAAGTAAGGCTGATGGGAACATACAAGCAGCAAGTGTCCATCTAGGCTGGTCATATGTAGGGCCCCTAAAGAGAGTCATCAGATCCAGACTTAGAGTGAAAAGTCATCCTGGAGACAGATAGTTTAACCCCCTCATCTTACAGAGGAGGAAGCTGAGGCAAAAGGAACTTCAAAAGCATTTGTCCAGAGTCACACTGATAGTAGGTGTCTGAAGCAGGGCTTGAATTCAGGGAGAGACCAAGAACCTAAGAAAAACTTCTGACATGAGGATTATGACAGCTCTGGGAGAAGAATTAGGGGCTAAAGATGGATGCTATATGTTTATGATAAGAGAAATTATGGATTCAAACTTTGGAGCCAGTCCATGAACTGCTAATCTTTTCTACTTTGGATAAAAAGTCAATGTCTCCAGGAAGTGTCTATTAATAAGTAAATATTATATTAGAGAACAATGATTTAGCATATTAATTAGCACATTAATATATATGTGTGTATATTTAATGTAAGTTAGCTGCCCATCTTGAAAAGAACAAGGTGTCAAGGAAATTCAATATTGTCAGGCTTGGCTTTGGAAGGGACGTAGCCCCAGGGAAAGAATACAGGGGATTCATATTCTAGAAAGTCCCCAACATTTTTATCTTTATAAAACTGGATTAAAAGGGGTCTTAGGGAGAGGGCAGCTAGATGACACAGTGGCTAGAACACTGGTCTGAATTCAAATCCAGCCTCAGACACTAAACACTTACTAGTTACGTGACCCTGGGCAAATTATCTAACCTACTGCCTTGCCAAAAATAAAGGGGGTGGGGTTAATCTAGTGAATGATCAGAAGAGGAGGAGAGATGCAGTGATAGGCCTTTCGTCTGACCTGTATGAGAGTCCCTGAGGTCAGGTCCTCTTTTATAGCCGCTCCCAGCCCCCTTATCACCACATACACGGCAGTCCTTTCCCTAGAAACTGAGATTATAGATTTTCTATTTCCAGATTTTGCTTTGTTCCCCTTCCTCTATACCACACCACGCAGACAAGCAAATCTCACCATCACCACTCCAACAAGGTCATAGTGGTAGATTTTTATAAATGGGCAAGGACTATTTCACTCACTTTGTCTTGGTGAAAATAGGAAGTCACTTCATGGGCCAAAATAGGGAATCACTGCATGGGCCAACTTAACTTATTAGAATCTTAGATCATTAAAAACAAAAAACCTTTTTTGAATATATATATATATATATATATATATATATTGATTTTATTTTAATCATAGAAATGGTAAGTTAGCATTGGAAATGACATCTAGATCATTTTTTATATCCATGGGACCTAACTCTTTCTCCCAGTCTCCTTTGGGACTGCCTTTTTAAGCCTCTGCATAGATACCAATTGCTTTGTTCTTCTAGAGGCCCCAAAACATAGGGCTCAGGTTAACTGCCCCCATTTACCATAATAATAATTGTTTATAGAATAGCTTTTTATCAGAGTTTTTACCATCCACAGCTGGTTTTCACATTTCTGTGCCTCAAGAACCCTGCAAGGTAAACTGGGCAAGCATTATTATTCCCATTTTACACATGAAGAAATGGAAAAGTGATGAAAATTAGCTGATTTGCCCAAAGTCACACAGTTAGGAGTAAAAAACTGAAACTAGATATCAGGTCCCCTGGCTAGTTACAGCAGCACACTTGGGGAGGGAAGTCAAGAGGAAAAAAAAAAAAAAAAGCAGGGGGCACTTCCCATCAAGGGAAAATCTGGAGGGGGTCCTGTGGTACATATGGGCACTGGGCACCCAGAGGCAAAATTGAGAGGCATTAATATCTGAGGACCAACTATACTATTCCACAATTTTATCTAATGCCAGACCTCATGCGCTGGAATAGTTGGGAGGAAGAAGACCCAGGCCCACTCCCAAGATGTTGGGGCCCAGATCAGTGTCCCAAGGGGCTTAACCTCTGAGGTTTGAGGAATGCATGAGATTGAGAAACTGCCTGCTACAGTGAAAAAGACCAAGCCCAATAACAGTTCCATGTCATCATGGTACATCCTCAGCTTCCTCATTTATAAAGTCGGGGGTTGGACTCAATGACCTTTCAGGTTCTCCTCCCAGCTCAAACTCCAGATAGGTAAAAGCAAGGGGCTGGATTAACTGACCTCTAACGTCTTTTTTAGTTCTAAATCCTATAATCTTATAAGTACAGCCACTGCTTAAAACATCTCCCTTATCCCCTTGGGGATAATTACTATTCTCAGAAGCATCTTTGGTTCCTACTCCCCTTTTTCCCTTCTTTACCTTTATGGGTCCAAGAATCCTACAATAATTACTGGAATTTGCAGAGAGGCAGATCAAAACTTTCTTACATTAGAAAGTCTTCCCAAGTAGAATAAGCTGTTTCAGAAGGTAGTGAGCTGATCATCACTGGAGCTCCTCTGCTGAGGGCTGATAGACTGTAGTGGGGGTTGTTTTGGGTGGTGGTGGTCACTTGTTTTAGTCATGTCCAATTCTCTGGGACCCCATTTGGTTTTTTTTTTTTTTTTTTTTTAGCAAAGATATTAGTGGTTTGTCACTTTCTTCTCTAGCTCATTTTACAGATGAGGACACTGAGGCAAACAGCTAGTGTCTGAGGCCAGATTTGATCTCAGAAAGATGAAGTTTCCAGACTTCTGGCCCAGCATTCTATTCATGTTGCCTAGCAGATTACTAATCAGGAACAGGTGACATTTAGTCTGGGTAAACAGCTCTGGATAAAAAGAAAGAACAGAAAAGGAAGGAGACCAGACCCTTGGAATACCCTCTGTTATGCAGGTAGGTGTCTTCTTAACTACTCTCATATGCACATTTTCCTTTCCCCCCTCCCCCCAGCTCTGGTTCTTATCAAAACATCTGATATCCTGAAAAATCCTCAAAATTGCCTTTTACCTATTTTTAAGAGTGGATAGCTGAGGTGCAGGGGAGAGAAAGACTTCTCATCGTTAAGTGTCTGAGCAAGGAAGAAACTGTTTTGCCAGGTCACGAAGCTCTTTGGTCCCATGATGATTTGGGGATTTCTTTAATCCTGCTTTTCTGGGTTCCAATTTCCATTTGGTGTTAAAGTTTATAAAACTCCTGCTTCCCAAAAACTCTCTGGGAGAGGCAGTGTAAGGATTAACAACTCCATTTTCAGCAGGGCAAAGAGGAGATGAGATGGCCTTCCTACAGCCACACCACTGAGGGCCTGAGTCACCTTTCAAACTTTGTTTTCCTGCTTTCTTAAGGCAGGCCTTTTTTGCCCAACTCTCTGGGCCTCCCATGGTTTCCTCTGAAAACTTGGTCTACCCCTCCCTGCCTTCCCTGGCACACTTTCCAAGGGCTAAGGTTCAACTAGGCCCGCCCTCTGGGCCTACTGTGCAAAAGGGCTTAATCCCCTCCATCCTTAATGCCCCCAAATCCTCAGCTGAGACGCAGGGACCAGGGGGCAGCTTGTAGAGCTCATTCATGTGAGAAGGAGAGTGCTGGGGAAGCAGGAAAGGCCCTATCTGCCTGGTGAGACTTTGAGAGAGGAGAGCAAGGAGGGAAGGAGGCCCCTAAGGCTTGTACCGAATTCTTTAAAGCCCGCATTTGGCCTGGAGCTCAGTGCCATTCCGAAGCCTTCTCAGAGAGATGGCATATGGAAAGTGACCTTATCTGAACCCAGATTTAGGGGCTTATTTTCCAACAACAAATCCTAATGCTTTTCCTCTAGTCACAAGGCTCCAACTGGAAACTCCAGGGGCAAATCCCTGCAAAACTACATCCTTGGGCACTGGGCAGGCTCTCTTAAGAACTAAGATCACAGCTAATGCTTCCTGGCTTCCCAGAAAAATGCCCACAGGACAGGTCATCTCACTAGTTACTGGAAAAATGCCCAGCCCTGAGGGGAACAGTCTGACTGATTGGGGGTTTTTCTCTAGTTGGGAGGAAAATATGGCTATATTCTGTTCCTTGAGAGACTACCTGGTTGTTGTAGAAGGAATTTGAGGTTCACAGGATTTGAGCTCCCAACCTGGTTCTTCCTGGGGGACTTTGGGCAAGTGATTTCATTTTTCTGAACCTTTCCTCCTCTATGAAACTTGGGGTAATTGGGGTGATCATATCCAATGTTAAGTTTCTTTTTTTCTTTTTTTTTTTTCTGTTTACATTGTTGTGGTCATTGCCTGGTTAGCAAACATTTCCTCCAAATTCCTTATATTTGTAATTCCTAATAGTGTAGCAATATTCCATCACATTCAGCTGTCAAACTTTTCTATTTCTCTATTTCTCAAACCTCTCTCCTATCTATTCATTTGATCACTAGCCTAGCTCACACTCATCGCTTCTCCCAGAATATTGCCTTACCCTCCTAATTGGTCTTTCTACTGGGAGGGGGGCAAGGGGAGGGTCTTTTCTCATCCCAATTCCTTCTTCATACAGCGGCTATAATGATTTTCCTAAAGCCCAGAATTTATCATGGCCCCGCTCTATTCAATAAACTCGAATAGCTAAGTTCTAAATAAAAATAGCTTTAACAATCCTTCATAACCTGCCTCTAACCCACCAATCCAACTTTATTATACATTGGTCCTAATTTCCTGCTCCTTTTGCCAAAGCCAAACTGATTTCCCTATTACTCACATGACACTCTGACTGCTCTCTCCAAAGGGGCTGCCCCTCTTGTCAGAAATGAGCTTCTTCCCCATCTCTGCCTCTTAGGACCCTTTGTTTCAGGCAAAACTCAGTTGGAACACTATCTCTATGATGCTTGTCCCTCTGGCAGCTAGATGGCACAGTAGACCTGATTTTTTTTTGGGGGGGGGAAAAGACAGGGAAGAAATTGTTTTTTTAAAAATAAGTTGTACATCATTTGCTGTTCCATATATAATCATCTTTTAAAAAATGATACTGTGTTATGGAAATGCTTGTTTTATCCATAAATTAAAAATAAAACAAAAATTTTTTTTTCCAAATCCTGCTTTTAACATCTAAGCAGCTGTGTGATCCTGACTGAACAAGTCACTTAATTTCTATCTGCCTCAGTTTCCTCAACTTTAAGTGGGAATCATTATGGCACCTCCCTCCCATATAAATATTATTGTAATAATATTTATGTGTATTTATATAATGATTATTTATCATATTATATAAATATTATGAGATAATATTTATAAAGTACTTAGCA
Source organism: Sarcophilus harrisii (assembly GCF_902635505.1). Taxonomy (NCBI): domain Eukaryota; kingdom Metazoa; phylum Chordata; class Mammalia; order Dasyuromorphia; family Dasyuridae; genus Sarcophilus; species Sarcophilus harrisii. The sequence goes on along the minus strand of NC_045429.1, from coordinate 415,419,906 downwards.
CAGTGCTTGACATATAGTAGGTGCTAAAATAAATGTGTTCCTTTCCTTCTGCCCTTTATTTTTTTTTATATGCTGATTTATATATATGAATATTTTATATATACTGATTTATATATATGAATATTGTCTCCTAGTTTGAGTGTAAACTCCTTGATTATAGACATGTTTCACTTTTTCCCCCCTTTATATCTCTAGCACTCAGTCCAGAGTCTGACATAAAGAAGATACTTAATAAATGCTTGTAGATGGAATGATTTACCGCTATTTGTTTAGTTACTTCCCAATCAACTGATACCTATTTTGTTTTCCCTTCACTGCTATCTCAAAAAAAAAAAAAAAAAAAAAAAAAAAAAAAAAAAAAGTGCTGCCATGAAAGAACCTTTCTGTCTTTGATCTCTTTAGGATATATACTAGCAGTAAGATGTTTGGATCACAAAGTAAGGATATTAGTTAGTTTTTTTGTGAGAAACAGGATTGTTTTTTAAATTTGTTTATTTTTAATTTATAAAATAAAAACATTTCCATAATAGTATCATGAAACTGCAAGTTATGTACAACTTGTTTTAATTTAAAAAAATATATATATATAAAATAAAGTTTCATGTAAATGTCTTCCCCCCACTTAATTTTTGTTTTTAATTCTAAATTGCTTTTCAAAATGCTTGAACCAAGGCAAGGCTCCACCTTGGTCTACCTTTCCATAAGCCTTCCAACACTTATTCTCTTCTTTTGACTTCTTTAGTTTTTTGCCTAGTAGAAGGTGAAATCTTAGAGTTGTTTTGGTTTGTATTTCTCCTATGAGTAGTCATTTAGAGCAAAGCTCTTTAAACTGTGGTTCATTGCCCCATATGGACATCATGTTACTAAATGTAGTGGTCATTTATTATCAATAAAGGTTTCATTTGTATACTTATTTCATATATCTATATACCCAGGGTATCAAAAATTTATTGGTTAAAAGGGGGTCATGAGTGGAAAAAGTCCAAGAAGCCTTGAGTTACAGTAGTCTTTAGTATGCTTGTTAATAGTTTATAATTCTTCTTTTGAGGACTACTTATTCACATCCATTTGTTCAAATTCATCAATGACTCTTGGTCTTATATTTGTTTATTAATTCCCTACTTATCTTGGACATCAAGCCCTTATCAGAGATATTTAATGCAAATATTCTTTCCTCTCTCCTCTCCCAAAACTAAGCTTCTCTTCTTAAGTATAATTAAGTACACTGTTACACTCACATTCATATGCATTTTCACCCTGTTATAAAATGGGGACGATGATAATAATACCTACTTTGCAGGGTTGTAATAAGGATCAAATGAGAATATTTGTCAATTGCTTAACATAATTGGTTCTCATTTTCACACACAGTTATTCTCATTCTCCGTCTCTATATTTTTTCCATCTTGGTTCCTGTCTCTGTCTTCCTTACATCCATGCACACAATTTACACACACACACACACACACAAGCATGTGTATGTGCACACATGTTGTCTTTCCAGGAATAGTTCCCATTGAGTATATCACTGACTAGTAGGGCTAGACTGGGGACAGGAAGCAAAGGAGGATCTGCAGAAAACTCCTAGGACCCTCCTTTTCCCCAATTGGAAAAAAACTTTTTTTTGGCTTTAATTTTTTAAAAAATTAATTTTTTAATTAATTAATTAATTAATTTAAAAGATTTAATTTTTTAAAAGAAGGGAATTGAGGGAAAAGCATTATACTCATCTGGGAGATGTGGTGGTATTGGGCGTCCTCTTGTGGGCAAGAATTGTAGTTTTCCTTCTTACCTTAGATCTTGATATTTGCTTTCCCCATCTTTCTCCATCCTTTCTTACAGTCCTTCTCCCTAGAATTCAAGTTACCTCCGAGTTCCCTTATCTCAATTTCTTGGCTTTACTCCTGAATCTCTTTGCCTCCACTAAGTCAAGTTTCCCTGTGCCCCTGTCCCTACGTTGGGCTGAGATATAGATTGTATAAAAGGGAACCCGAGGCAGGGGTAGTAGTGGGGAAGGGGTTCAGAAAGAGCTCTGGAATAGGATTTAGGAGATATGAGTTCTAATTCAAGCTGGATGACCTGAGGCAAGAAAATTTCCTTCTTTGAACCTCATCCTAAAATAAGGGGATTGAACTTGTTGGCTTCTAGCTGAGGTCCCTTGTAGCTTTTGGTGACATTCTATGAATCAGACTCTGTGATCCTCTGTAGCCAGAGGAAGTCTGCAGTGTGTTCTGTTAGGAGCAGGATTTGTAGGTTCTGTACAGAGATTATTTTCCCCTTGCTTTTTCTCTAGGTTCTAAAGAAGATGCTTCATCCCCTGATAGGTTCTTATCTTTTCCTCCTTCCTCCCTCCAATACTGAAAAACTTCCTTCAGGGAAAAGAAAACAACAAAAGACCAACTTCTGAATGTAACCCAGCAACCTGATCTCCATCATAATTAACCGAGTATTAATTAATTGCTTACCCACAGAAAGGAGAAGTTAATTACCTTCTATGGAAATATTTAAAAAGAAAAAAATATTTTTAAATAAATGGGAGTTTAAAATTTAATTAGGGCTCTTACATGGCTTGAATAAGAATAAGCTCATTTCTCCAAGATCTAATTGTTGGCAATTAGAGCATAGCAGCCTCTGGCTTTCCTGCTCTTGCATTTCTTTCTCGCTGCTTTCATATCATCTCTGCTTTCCATAGACAGTAGTTTGGAGCTGTCCCTGGTCACCTCTCTAGTCCTCACATAACAAAGTAGAGAAGATCTGAAACAGTAAAGCAGTCTAGTCTGATGCATTTGGCAAATAACCCTTGTGGGCTTGGAAAGGATGCCCCTTCCAGCTAAAGTCAATGCCTCTCAGTGAGGGGAACAGGGAGGGAGGGATCTCCGTTTCCAAGTCAGAAATGGCTTAGATATAGATGAATGTTAAATTAAGTAAATCAAGTCAACAAGCATTTAGTAAGCACTTATTAAGCTAGGAGGTATGTTAATCACTAGAAATTCAAATATTAGCAGAGAGGAGATAGACACATAAAAAGAAACTGAAAAGGTGAATACCCTTTCGTGGGTTTGGTAGAATAAACTGAAAAGTCTGAGGAGGACAAAGGTATGGCTCACCCGGGATTTTCCTTAAGATTTCCTTAAAATGGCAGTACTGAGAAGAGAAAGCCAATTAGATGAGGGGGTCGGAGGGATTAAAGTGAACTTCCAGGGTGAAAAGGTTGTTGCAGAATGGTAAAGAAAGTCAGAAGGGAAATTCAGCCAGACTTGAGTCTTAGTCTCAGAGTGCTAGTTACATAACTGTCTCAATTTTCTAATGTGAAAAAAATGGAATAATAACAATAGTACCTAAGGTAAAAAGCTTTTGCGAAGATCCAACAAAATATGATACATAAAGTGCTTTACAATTTTAAAATGACATATAAATACCAACTACTATTAGGTAATGTTGGCACCTGGAAGATGTATTGTAATGGAGAAAGTTGAGGGATGGAGACCAATAGAAGATTGTACCATTAGTCCTGAGGTGAGGATGCCCTACATTAGACTGGTGGCTATTGGAAAAGAGGGATATTTTTGAAGGCAGAAGAGTGGATCTGACTGGGAGATGATAGAGCCCACAAAAATGATAGGGAAATTTGGAAGAGGGGAAAGTATAGGGGGAAATATAATTCTGTTCTGGACTTGTTGAGTTTGAGATATCTATAGGACCACCCAGAAGAGAGACAAAGGATAGATTCTAGATTTGGAAATCGTTTATGCAGAGATGCTGACCAAACCTATAGGAGCCGAGATCACCAAGCAAGACTGAATAGAAGGCGAAAAGAAGGAGCTCAGGATATTTAGGGGGATACCCTTGGGCAGTGGGAATAATTTGGATGAAGATCTGGCAGAGTAGAGGAGTGGTCAGACATATAGGAGAGAAGTCAAAAGAGAGTGTTATGAAAACCCAGAGAGGAAAGTATTGAAGGAGAAGAGTGTCATCAACAGGGTTAAAGATTTCTGAGAGGTCAAGAAGAGGAAAAAAGCCATTTGACTTGGTAACTAAGAGACCTCTGGCTACAAACATCACTACTTTAGAACAAAGGCGATTTTCTGATGTCCCAGTTATCTGGGACTGTTTAAATTGAAATAAATGCACATTGGGGCAGCTAGGTGGTACAGAGCACCAGCCCTGAAGTCAGGAGGACCTGAGTTAAAATATGGCCCCAGATACTTAACACTTCCTAGCTGTGTGACCCTGAGCAAGTCACTTAACCCCAATTGTCTCAGGGGGAAAAAAAAAGAAAGAAAGAAAAGAAATAAATGCACATTAACAGTATAAACAGTAGCCATAACACAATACAGAGCTTCATGTTGGGGGAATACTACTGCACATTTTAAAAGTTTGTGCATATCTAGTACAAAGCAATCCATCAAAATCACAAGCATGGCTAATAAGGCAAAGTTAACTAACTGTAACAATAGCATTATCAATAGGCACACATATATTATTGAGCAACCAAGTAGACTGGACTATTCCCCTGATTCAATAGGAAGTTGCCTTCTTTCCCAGATATCTTAATCCTTTCTCAATGGGGGAAGAAGGGGAAGAGATGTTATTTTAATTGGGAAAGCAATTATTAAAATCAGTTCCTTGTCTTAAAGTACTATCTTAGATTATATCCCCATTGTTCCCTCCTTTCCAAAGGACTTTTCCAAGGATTTACAAGAAATATTATTTAGAAAAATATTTCCAAAGATATTAAAGAAGTTTTAAAAATATGCTTCCACAATAGTAATAGAAAAGTTTTGAAGAGGAGGGAAAATTTCTTGGAGAAATATGGGTTTTGTTTTGAGTGTGTTGACTTTGAGATGTGGATAGAATACTTAATTCAATATATCCAGGCGGAAGTTCATGATATTGTATTGGAGATCAGGAAAGAGATTAGACCTGGATATGTACATTTGGACATAGTCCCTCCATCATGATAGATATATCCCTATATGGAGCTGTTGGGGAAAATAACCAATCACAATTACTTAGTAACATTTGATGAACTATTCCTCCAACTCAGTGCGCTAATAGCAGATGGTGTTCAACTTTGAAGGGAAGGAAGGAATGGTAAAAATATTTATAAAGCTTCTATATGTACTAAGCACTCAAATATGAGCTCCTTCGATTCTCTCTCAACAACCTTGTGAGGTAAATGCTATTATCATAATTCCCATTTTTACAGTTGAGGAAATTAAGTCAGACAGAGATTAAGTGACTTGCTAGTAAATGTCTTAGAGTGGATTTAAACTTAAGCCTCCCTGACTCCAAAGTGCTCTATTCACTGTGCCACCAAGATACACACACACAAAAAAAAAGTGCCTACCTCAAAGGACATACATAATACATACACACATATGTATGGCCTTAGCACAGTACTTGTTGGTACAGATTAAGATTTTGCTGGAGTCCTAGTTCTTATTGTTTTCAGCTCAATGCAGATATACTTAGATCTATGTATCCCTGGAGAGGGTGTAGAGAAGAATAATTCCAAAAATGATGATATGAAAGCAAAAATGTATCCACTTTGCACATGCTACTAATGACTGGGTTCTCAATGGTAAGTCCCTCACATATCTTTTTTATATATATATAGATTAGTACAAAAAGTCCAGGGACATTAGGAAGGGACCAGATTGTAAAGAATTAGAAATGCCAATCAGAAAAGTGCATATTATATCTTTAAGGTAATGGGGAGCCCCTGGAGTTTATTAAATGGAGAAAATCATATGATCAAAGTGTGCATTAGGAAATTCATTTTGGCAGGTATATGGAAGATGGATTGGAATGCAGCAAGATTTATGGGAGGGAGACCAATTAGGAGCTATTTCAGTAGTCTAATCGAGAGGTAACAAGGGCCTGAACCAGGATCAGAGCTGAGTAAGTGGAGAGAAAGGGAATATGCAAGCCGTCTTATAGAGATAGAAACAAGATTTGGCAACTTATTAGGTAGGTATGTGGGATGAGTGAGAGTAAAAAAGGTTGTGAACCCAGGGAATTGAAAGGACGATGGTACCCTTGACCATAATAGAGAAATTTGGAAAGAGGATAGACTGGGGGTGTGTGGAATAATGAGTTCTTTTTGATCCCAGATAAATGAGATGTCTCTGGAACATCCAATTCAAAATGTCCAAAAGGCAATATGTAATAAAAGACTGGCACTCAGAAGAGACAAACTCGTGATATATAGATCTGAGCAATATCTATACTAAGATGATAATTGAACCCACGAGAGCTGATAAGGTCACTAAGTGAGAGAGTATGTATACAGAGAGAAAAAGAGAAGAAGGTCCAGAATGGAAGCTTAGTGCACACTCATAATTAGTGGGCATGATTTTATGACCTAGTAAAGGAGCAGAATGATAGAAGTATAACTGAGGGGGAGGGGCAGCTAAGTGGCATAGTGGACAGAGCACTAGCCCTGAATTCAGGAGGACCTGAGTTCAAATGTGACCTCAAACACTTAATACTTCCTAGCAGTGTGACCCCTGTGCCTCAACAAAAGAAAAAAAAAGTATAACTAGGAGAGACCAGAGACCAGTGTCAAAAAATCCTAGAGAGAAGTGAGAATCCAGGAGGAGAGAATGCTCATCATTACTAAGGGCTGAAGGATGAGGACTGAGAAGGACTCAAAGATTTGGCACTTAAAACAATAATCTTGAGATTAAAGACTGCATCTATGATTGTAGCTAGCTATAGTACAGTCATAGAATAGAGATGCTAAGGAGGCCAAAGTTGATCAGTTCTGTGAAGATCTACAACATCTTCTAGAAATAATACCAGAAAAAAAATGTCACTTTCATCATTGGGGATTGAATTGTTAAAGTAGGAAATCAAAAGATAATTGGAATAACAGCCAAGTTTGGCCATGGAGTACAAAATGAAGCAGTACAGAAACAGAATTTCATGAAGATTACTCACTGATTATAACAAACATTTTTTTTTTCCAATGATGGACATTACAGAATGGTCACTATAGAAATAAGTCAATTAAAACAAGACCTGGAGCTGACTGTGATTCAGATCATGAGCTTCTTATTGTAAAATTCAGATTTAAATTGAAGAAAGTAAGAAAAACCATTAGACCACATAGTACAATCTAAACAACATCTCTTATGAATATGAAGTAGAAGTGATGAATAGATTTAAGGGATTAGATCTGGTAGATAAAAGAACTATGGGCAGAGATTTGCAATATTGTTCAGGAGACAGCAGCAAAAAATATTCCAAAGAAAAAGAAGAACATAAAGCAAAATGACTCTCTGATGAGCTTTACAAAAACCTGAGAAAAGAAGAAAAATGAAAGAAAAGGAGAAAGGAAAAGATATATTTTACTGAATACTGTTGTTGTTGTTTGTCCTTCATTCTTGAAGACAACCATGACATCAGGGAGGTAATGTCATGACATGCAAAAGACCTTAAGTGAGGGAAGGCTGTGCAAGGTCACCAGCCTCACTTTCTCTTCCGGATCCATCTGGTTTCAGTGGCAAGACAGATCAGGATGACTAGAGATGGCCCTCCCAAATGAATGCAGAATTCCAGAGAAAAAACAAGGAGTTTTCTTAAATGAACAATGTAAAGAAATAGAAGAAAACAATAGAATGGGAAAGAAAGGAAATCTCTTCAAGATAATTATATAACCTTGTTGGTATGATCTAGAGCCAGACATTTTGGAGAATCCAGTCAAGTGGCCAAACAATAAGACTAGTAGAGGTAATGGAATTCCAGTGGAGCTATTTAAAACCATAAAAGATGATACTATTAAGATGCTATACTCAATGTGCCAGAAAATTTGAAAAATATAACAGGGGCCAATGGATTTGAAAAGATCCGTTTATGTCCAATCCTAAAAAAAGGCAATGCCAAACAATGTTCAAATCCCCAAACAACTGGACTCTTCACAGGCTAAGATTATGTTTAAGTTTTTACAAAGTAGGTTTCAACAATATGCGAACCAAGAATTGTCAGAAGAGCAGACTGGTTTTCAAAGAGGCAGAAGAACTAGAGACCAAATTGCTAACATTCACTGGATTATGGAGAAAGCAAGAGAATTATAGAAAATCTCTACTTCTGTGCCAAGTGTTCAAAGAAATGGGAGTACTAGATCATCTTACTTGTCTCCTGAGAAACCTATATATGGGCCAAGAAGTAACCATTAGAAACAAATATAAAACAATGGTTTTAATTGGTTAAGATGGAGAAAAGAATACAAGACCTCATTTTTATTTTTATTTATATATCTAAGATATTTGTATTAAAATACATTAATAATAATATATTTAATTAAAATTGTATTTTAATTAAATGCAGTTAGCATGCTAAATGTTAGACTGGATGAATCAACAAGTGGAATTAAGATTGCTGGGGAAATGATCAATAATCTTAGATATGCAGATGAAAACATTCTGATTTCAGAAAGTGAAGAAGAAGCCTTTTTGATGAGAGTGAAAGAAGAATATAAAATCTGTCTTGAAGCTTATCATTAAAAAAAAATGTTGTTCCCATCACTTCCTAGAAAATAGAGGAAAACAAAATGGAAATAATGTCAGATTTTGTATTCTTGGACTTAAAGATCATTGTAGATAATGATGCAGTCATGAAATTCAAAAATTCCTCTTTGGAAAGAGGGAAACTGAGGCAAATCTGGACAACATACTAAAAAGCAGAAACCTCACTTTGGTGATAAAGGCTCATATAGTCAAAGCCATGGTTTTTAAACTATTAATGTACAGTTAGTTGTAAGGAAAGCTGAACTAAAAGAAAAGCAGATAGCACAAAACTGACACTTCTGGAGAAGACTTTTGAAAGTCCCTTGGACAGAAAGAAGATCAAATCAGTCAATACTTAAAGAAATTAATTCAGACTATTAGTTGGAAGATTAAATATTGAAGCTACAGCTTAAATATTATGGCCACATGATGAGAAGACAAGACTCACTGGAAAAGACTCTGATTTTGGGGAAAATTGTAGGCAAAAGGAAAAGGGGATGGCAGAGGATGAAATAGATAAATATCATAGAAACAATGAACTTAGACTTCAAGAGATAGTAGAGAATAAAAAGGCGTTCTATGGGGTCCCAAAAGATGGAACACAAAAAAACAATAATACAATATGGATGTCGTTGCAGCTATGGCTACGATTAGAGCTATAACAATTGTAACTCTGATTGCAGCTGGGGTTAGTGGTCCAACAATGGCTCAGACCTTAGCCCTGGTTACAGTTACAACTATGTATAACTGTGACTAAGTATATACATGAGTCTAAAGTTGCAGTTACCATGATGGCTACAGTTAAATGTACTGTAACTAGAGATCTAAGCTTGGGGGCAGAAAATCCTGGGTTCAAATGCAGCCTTAGACCCTTCCTAGCTATATGACCCTGGACAAATTACTTAACTATAGCCTGCTTCAGTTTCCTCACCTGAAAAAAAAAATAACAATAGTTGACATTTGTGTGATGCTCCTAAATTAGCATAATTTAAGCCTTACAACAACCTTGTAAGGTAGGTACTTTCCAATCTCCCCACGGTTGTTGCGAGGATAAAATGAAATAATATTTGTAAAATACTTTAGAGTATTATAAATACTAGCTATTATTTTCTTTTAATTCAATAGCATTTTATTTTTCCAATTACGTGTAAAATAGTTTTCAACATTAATTATTGTAAGATTTTGAGTCCCAAATTTTTTTTCTCCCTTCATCTTTTACATCTCCCTCCCCAAGACAGCAAGCCATCTGATAAAGATTATATATTTACAATCCTTTTAAACATATTTTCATATTAGTAACTTTGTGACAGAAAAATTAGAACAAAAGGGAAAAACCACAAGAAAAAAAAAAAGCAAATGAACAAAGAGTAAAAATACTATGTTTTCATATACATTCAGTGTCCATAGTTCTTTCTCTGGATTTTCCATTCCAAGTCTATGGGAATTGTTTTAGATCACTATATTGCTGAGAAGAGTCAAGTTTATCATAGCAGCATCACATAAACTTGCTGCTACTTTGTACAATAATAATTATGTTCTACTCACTTCACTCAATCCTACCTGTTATTAGCCTAGATTAAACTTACAGTTATACTCACAGGTATGGCTATGACTGGAGTTAAGAACAACATTCCAGTTAAAACTACAACCACTATTTAGGATGTAATTAAGGCAGTATCTAAAGCTCCTATTGTGGCTAACGGCCTTGCTTTGGTTATAGCTATTAACAGTTAAGACTGTAGCTACCAGCTTTTTTTTTTTTTTTTTTTTTTTTTGTGTGTGTGTGGTAACAAAGAATTGGAAAATGATTAGATTCCCATCAATTGGGGAATTGCTAAACAAGCTGTGGTATATGAAGGTAATGGAATTCTATTAAAAATGAGTAATAATCTGATTTTAGAAAGACCTGGAAAGATTTACACAAACTGATATTGAGCAAAACAAGCAGAACCAGAAATACAGTGTACACAACAACAAGAATGTGCGATGATCAACTGTGAAAGACTGGGTTCTTCTCAGCGGTTCAGTGATCCAAGGCAATCTCAATAAATTTTGGATAGAAAATACCATCTGCATCCAAAAAAAACCGACTATGGATATTGAATGTAAATAAACACATGCTATGTTCATTTCTTTTTTCTGTTTTTTTCTTCTCCTCTTCCATGGTTTTTCCCCTTTACCCTGATTTTTCTTTCCCAACATGATTAATAAAACAATATACATTAAAAATAAATAATTTTTTTTAAATGAAAACACAAGAGCATAACAAAGCTTGGTTCCTGGGTTTAAAAAACAACAAAAACCAAACTATAGCTCCCATTACAGCTATTGCTACAGCTAGGTGTCACCCTTACTTCGTTTTGAGAATCATCCTGGGCCCCCTAAGAAGTCGAACCTATGCAAACACCCTCGTGCCCATACACTCATGCATGTATCTTACACATCTCAAGCCCAGGAACTTCATTGATCCCAAATTAAAAATGTAGCATGTGATTGTCCACTTACTCCAGCAAAAAAATAAATAAAGTTTTAAAAATAGAAATAGCAAGGTGTTTGAATAAAGAAAAGACCGTTTTTATTAAGAAGGTAATAATAAATAAATAATAACCTAGCTGTCCACACTTGTATTGTGCTTTCAGAAATAATACATTTTGAGTATTTCAGCTATAATATTTGATTGGATCCTCCACAGATTAGCTATAACTTCAGTGTGGCTGTAACTAAGGCTAATTCTCCTCCTCATTAGTTACTTGCATTCACTTGGATGCTTTATAGAATGTTTCCTGTGAATAGAATATAAGTTCTTCCAAAGGCAGGGACTATTTTTCATGTTTGTCTTCCACTCACAGCATAGTACTTTGTACAGAGTTGATGCTTAATAAATCCTTATATTCATCAAATAAAATAAAAAAATAACAGCAGCAATAGTCAATGTTTATTTCGTGTTCTTGAGTTGCAAAGTTTGGTCCATAATTGTTTTCCCCATAAGCCTCAACAATTTTGGCAATAGGTACTGCAAGTATTATTATTCTCATTTTTAAAATGAGGAAATTGTGTCCGAGAGAGGTTAAAGAAATGGCTCAGAGTCTCATTATTGAGATAGGTTACACACCCAGGTTTTCCCCATTCCACGACTGGCACTCTATCCATTACACTTGAATTCTTAAAAACGGAGCATTTAAATGGCTGTCCTATGGAAGGCCGTCCTGTGTCAAGGGGCAGTGAGATGTGGCCATAGTGCAAAGAGTGCTGGGTTGGAGTCAGGAAGACTCATCATTCTAAATTCAAATCTGGCTTCAGACACTTACTAGCTTTAATTACTAGCTATTCTAATGGGAGAAGCCAGGGCTGGTGAGGGAAAAGGGCACAGCCTGGAGGGTCAGGTACAGGGGCTGACCTGGGGCCCTTCTCAAAATAAAGGTTCTGAGAGAAATTTAGGAGAAGAGGACAGACATAGCTGAAGGATGTTTTGTAGTGAGAAGGCCACAGGGGTGGACTGAGGTTTCAGGCTGAGGAAGTCCCAGGCACAGATGGAAGGTCAGGGTACAACTGCAGCTGAGGTATGGTGTTGGAATGAAGTCAAGAAAGAAGAAAAACAGTAAAGAGGGGAATACAAAAGAGTATCATTGGTGTTCTAATCCTTGTTTTATGTGAAATCGAGGGACCATAATACTAATAATAGTTGATAGTTAAGTAGCAGTTTGAGGTTTAGAAAACACTTTGTACACGAGTTACACTCAAGCCCATGAGGAATTACTAACTTCATTTATTGAGGCTCAAAAGGGCGATATTCAAATCCAAGTTTTTCTAGATTTTAGGTCCTGTGTTCTTCCTACTATGCTCAACTGCCTTTTATAAAGCAAAACAGTTTAAAGCACCATATGCATTCAAGTTGTTATTGTTCTTATTTCCAAGTGCCTCCTTGTTCCTCAGAAAAGGACCCAAGAACTTAGAGGGAAGTGTCTCTCAGTGTCCTTCCTACTGAGATGGAAAGGGTGAGGGGAAGACTCTGGGTGGGCCCTGCACCTCTCTCTTTTTAGAACACACACAGGTAAGTCCTCCAGATTAGGTTAGAAGTGGTCCTGCCTAGAGGCAGGAGAATTGTCATAATGACCACAGCAGGAGCCTTCTAGCTTTAGACAGAAGGAGAACGGCTATAGACATGCATATGAAATATTTAGCAAGGGCTCATCTTGGCAGCTAGAGACAGAAAAAAAAAATTCATTGCAGAAAGAACATGTCTTAGAGAGCAGGAGCTAGAACTAGGAATGGGGTGGGGTTCTGCAGAACTAGGCTGGGACCTCTGATTTCCACCTTAGGCCCATAACTGCCTAAGACTGCTCCAACAGCCCTCCATTCAATTACTAATATGAACAGCAGGAACCCAGAGCAATCTGATTTCATTTTCCTGTTCCTCTTCCCGACTTTCTGGATCTCAAAATCATGCCTCTATCTCTCCTTAGCACTCAGTCTTTCTTTCCTTTCCTCCCTTCCTTCCCTCCTTTCTTTCCTTCCTTCCCGCCACTCTCCCTCTCTTCCTTCCTTCCCACCCTTTCTTCCTGTCGCTCTCCTTCTTTCCCACTATTCTTTTTTCTTTCCCACCCATCCTTCCTTCCTTCTCACCCATCCTTACTTCCTTTCTTCCTGTTCATCCTTTCCCACCCTTCTTTCCTTGCCATCTTCCCTCCCTTCCCATCTTCATTCCCTTTCCCTTCTTTCTTTCCTTTCCTTCTTCCCATCTTCTCCCCTTTAGTAGTGTGGATTCCTTAAAAAATTTAGGCTTTTTTGTAATTCATAATTGAAGGAATTGTTAAATTTCAGTTAGATTAATGAAAATTAACATGTATTTTTTCCTATCCAAGTCAGACCCTCTGAAAACTGTCCCTAGCCTAGAGACTGCAGGTGATGATGAGTCCAATGTGTGCAGAGTAAACAGGGAGGTCCTATCCTATGGAATTTCTACTTCCTAGGTTTGGGCCCCAGATAAAGGGAACAGGAAAGGTGTATTTTATCTCCCAAGGCTTTGGCCATAAACCTATTTAAAGTTTTAATATTTTAAAAGGGACTTGGGGGTTAAATAATTCAGAAACCAAACAGACGCTACTTTCATGAGAAGTTGCTGGCAAGTGAGAATTCTGAAAGCTCCTTCTTGGCTGAAATCAGAGCCATGTATAACCTTAAAATGGGAGGGGGGGAGGAAGAAAAAAGGGGGAAGGAAAGAATAGTGAGGAGTTCACACAGCGGGGGTGGGGGCAAGAGCAACAAGAAAATCTGGCAGTTTTAAAAATCATCAGGAACCCTTCTGACGTTGCCAGCACTTTGCCAACAAAACTCCTCTATGTTATTTCATTTGATTCCATACAACGGTCCCAATCCTATACCGTAAATAGAGCAGGTTTTATTATCCCATTTTGATAGATAAATAAAAAGAGGATCAAAGAGGTTAGGGGACTTGCTCAAATATGGCAAAGTAAGTGATGAGATTAATACTAGAAATCAGATCTTTTGACTTCTAATGCATAATTCTTGCCGTTTTCTTATAGAGTAAGAGAGGAGCCCCATTTTACAGAGGAGGAAAATAAGCTTGGAGACAAGGGTCTTGCCTTACTCAAATGACACAAATAATTCATAGCAGAGCTGTAATTTGAACTTGAGTGGCCTGATACTCAGTTCCTTCCAGCTCTAAATTTGTGATCCTATGATCCTTAAGGAGAGCTATAGAGCATAGAATGACAGGCTGGAAGTCAGGAAGATTCATCTTCCTATGTTCAAATCTGGCCTCAGATAGGTATTAGTTGTGTGACCCTGGACAAGTCACAACCCCGTTTGTTTCAGTTTCCTCATCTGTAAAATGACAAACTACTACAGTATTTTTGGCAAGAAAATCCCAAATGGGGTCATGAAAACTTGGACATAAACTTTAAGAGCAACAGCAAAGTTACCGTTATTTGTAGAGTTTTATGGTTCACACAGTATTTCATGGACATTTTCTCATTTGATACTCATAAAAAGTGAGGAAATTGGCAAACCATTCCCATTATTTTTGCCAAGAAAACCCCAAATGAAATCACAAAGAGTTGAACATGACTGAAAAAACAACTGAACAACCAAAAAATGTTTGTTGGATTGTTTTAAATATTGCTTTGCCAATTTCCTACTCCAATTCAGTGTACAGGTGAGGAAACTGAGGCAGCATTTATTAAGCATCTATTAAATGCAAAGCACAGGGGCTAAGCACTGGGGATACAGAGACAAAAATGAAACAATTTTTTCCCCTGAGGCAATTGGAGTTGACTGACTTGCCTAGGGACACATAGCCAGGAAGTGTTAAGTGTCTGAAGTCAAATTTGACCTCAGGCCCTTTCTGACTTAAAGGCTGGTGCTCTATCCACTACACCAACTAGCTGCTACAAAGAATTAAACATAACATTCCATCCAAAAACCTGGGATATACTTCCCCTCTACTTTATAGAGTATCCATGAGAGATGGAGAATAGAGACTTAATACCTTAACATGGAATCTCTATAGAGTATACATTCCCTATGTATATACCTTATATAACTCACAAGACTGGACTTTGAGCCTTGATAGTCTTGGTCTACTTCAGGTACAGCCTGCAGAACAATTCATTGTTGGGTGGGGTTCACCTTTTTTCTGAATCTCTCCACTCTATTGCTAGTTAGAGCAGATCCTTGCCTTTCTTCTGGGATACTGAGGCGATGTTAAGTTCTTTCAATAAAAAAGAACCTAAAATGTGGGAACTATAGAGTTTTTCCAGATTAGCTCCCTTGGCTAGGCTTTCAGGGGTTTCTCCTAAGGCAGTGGATGGCAGTTCAGGGAAAGAGAAAGACAGAACTTGTATTCTCCGATAAATTCTATCAAACGACAAAACTTTCCCTCAAATTGGCTCTCAAAAGCCACATCTTTCATCCATTTGGCTTATTGTGAATTGTTTTCAATTACCAAGTATTTTTTTCTCCCTCAATGGAGGGACCAAAGCAAACCCATGTAACACATAACCATAGTTAAACAAAATAAATTCCCATGTTGGTCATGTCTGAAAATATAGTTGCTTTTACCTATTAGTCCATTATCTCTCTACCATGATGCGATAGAATTCTTAATCAATTATTCTCTGAAATAATGGCTGATAACTGCATCGGACAGAATAAGAATTTCAGAATTGTTTAATCTTTACAACATTCAGTGTTACAGTATTAATTACTGTCCTGGTCTGCAACTAGAAAAAGAACTAAGGAGATTGAAGGTAAATCAACACACCCTGTTAGCTTCTTTTTTCTTTTTCTTCTTTTTTTTTTTTTTTCCTCTTCCATGGTTTTTCCCATTTGCTTTGATTTTTCTCTCCCAATATAATTCATAAAACAATGTATATTAAAAACAAACTAAAAAAATTACTCTCCTTGTTCTGTTCATTTCATCCAACATAAGTTCATACAAGTTTTACTATATCTGAAATCATCTCTTGATTTACTATAGCACAATAGTATTACATTACAATCATAAACCATGATTTCTTCAGTCATTCCTCAATTTATAGAAACCTTCTAAGCTTCCAGTTCTTTGCCACTACAAAAAGAGATGCTATAAATGCTGGTACATAGAGGACTTTTTCTTTTATTTCTTTGGGGTATAAGCCTAGTAATGATATTGCTGGGTCAAAGGCTATGAGCAGTAGTAACTTTTTGAGCAAAGTTTCAAATTGTTTTCCAGAATATCTGTACCAATTCTCAGCTCCACAAATAAAACATTATACTTTTCTCCCCCACAGCCCTTCCAACATTTGTAATTATCTTTAAAAAAAAAAAAAAACAAACTTTTATAATCTGATGGGTATGAGATGAAATCTCACAATTGCCTTAATTTGCATTTCCCTAATTATTAGTAATTTGGAGTGGTTTTTTTTTCATATAACTATAAATAACTTGGATTTTTTCCCCTCAATAACTGCCCATTCACATCCTTTGGCCATTTAATAACTATGATCAATATACCCTTTCAAGCAGCAAAACTCTCCCTGTAATCAGTTCTTCCAGTCAATCAATCAATTAACGTTTATTAAACATCTACTATGTGTCAAACACTGTGCTAAGCACTGGGGAGACAAAAAAAAAAAAAAAAAAGAGAGATAAAGATCATTCCTATAAGCAGATGTCAGAGCAGGCTCTGAGATCTATTGTAGCAGAACTCTGAGGTCCCTTTAAGACTGCCTCAGATATCTAATCTTATTCCATAGTGGTCTGGTCTTGACCAACCTTGCTTTGATTACACTACCAGGCACGCCACAAATTGGCAATATAAAGTTGTTCCATAGCCACCCAATGTTTCTAGGTATCAAGATCTCCCAGCTTTGAACCTTATAATCCTAACTTTCACATAAAGTGGATTCTGGGAAATACAACATGGCAGCCATATTTATTCTGAGTACCTTTCTTTCAGGGCTACTTCTTTTATTATATCTTTCTTAACTATCCTTTCTTCTGTTTTCTATTATTAAAATTGTCCAAATAAAAGAGAACATCTTGCAGCGATACAAAGGATTTCAAGAAGGAAAGACTGCTAAAATCTGCAGTGAGGAGGAGTAGGAAAGACCTTGTATAGGAGGCACTATCCAAGTTGCATTTTGAGACATGGAAAGGATTCTAAGAGGCAGATGTGAAGAAGAGCATTCCAGCCATGGGGGACAGCTTATGCAAAGCCAAATTTGAAGATGGGTAATAAAATTTTACATCCAGGGAGTAGCTAGCTGGCCAATTTTATTAGAACCAGAGAATGTGTGAAGGGGAGTAATATGAATGAGGAAAACAAAGGTAGGTGGAAACTGAATTATGAGCATTTTTTTTTCTTCTATCCTAGATAGAATAGAAAGCCATTGGAGTTTTTTAAGTGGTGAAGGGTGTTTGTGACATGGTTAGATCTCTATTTTGGGGATATCAGTTTGGCAATTTTGTAAAAAGAGATTAGGAAGATAAGAAACTGGAAGCAGGGAGACCACTTAAGAGTTTATTGCAGCAATCAAAAAGTGAAGTTTGAGGACCTGAACCATGATAGTGGAAGAGAAAGGGATGGATGTGAGAAATGTTAAGGGAGAACTCACAAGATTTGACAATTGATTGGTTAGAGGGTTAAGGGAGAAAGAAGAACTAAGAATGACTCTAAGGTTATGAACCTGGGTGACTGGAAGGATGGTGGTGCCCATGAATAGGCATGTTTGGAGAAAGGATGGATTTGGGGAAAATAAATCATGAGTTTCTTTTTGATCATGTTAAATTTGAGATGTTTATGGAACATACAGGTGGAGATGTCCAACAATAAATTGGTAATGAAGTTTAGGAGAGAAGTTAGAACTAATTCACTCTCTATCTCCCTCCCCTCCATCCCTTTCTCCCCCCTTCTTTCCTTCTCCCCCACCTCTCTCTGTGTATTTGTATTTTTATGTCCTTAGAAACAGATAAAAATCATCCAGAAGTAGAAAGGGATCAAAAAAAAAATAAAAGGTAGAGGACAAAGCCTTGCAGGACATAGACATTTATTGGGCAGGAGAAAGATGCTAATCCAAGAAAGGAGAGCAAGGGCAGAGTGGAAGAAAACAAGAAAGAGAAATGTCATGGGGAAAAGAAGGTAGAGAGGGGATAGCCAATAGTGTCAAAAGCTCAGAGAGTTGAAATGACTTAAATCACAGATTTAGAACTAGAAGAGACCTAGCAATAATTTCGTCTGCCCCTTCCCTACCCTCCCTTCCCTCTTCCCTTCTCCCTCCCCGCCAAGTGTCCCTTTTACAGGTACAAAATCTGAGACCCAGACAGGTTAAGTTACTTGTCCAAAGTCACATAAATAGTAAATAGCATTGCCAGGACTCATATTCGTATGTTCTGATCCTAAACTCAATATTTTGGTCACTTTTAGAAAGAAAGGGGAATAAAGCAAAGTGTTCCTTAGGTGGAATCTGAACTGAACTCATACATTTACTTACTTGTTTCTTCTACCAGAAGGGCCATTTTTGGAGGACGTTACAAAAGAGACAAATTTTGCTGAGATTTGTCCTTTGTCTAGATAGATTGTAGAGGTAACCGAGCTCTCTGCCGCCAAATACAACCTTTCTTTCTACTGATTCACTCTATCTCCAGAGTTATTAAAGGACACAGGCCTCAATTAATCTATCAATACAAATTTATCAAGTGCCTACTGTGCACCAGCATTGGGAATACAGATACAAAAACCAAACAGTCTCTACCCTCAAGAACTTTAGCGTCTATAATGGATAGAGTGGGAGGAATAGTGACCTTGGACTTAGAAGACCTGGGTATAAATCCCACTGGATTAGGTTGGGCAAATCACTTAACTTGCTTGAGTCCCAGTTTCCTCAATAGATAAACCATGAGATTGGGCCAGATTCCGGGATCCTTTCCAGGTCTAGAATTAAATAGGTATAGGTGAGATACTCAAATTCGGGAGGCGCTATCAGCTGAGGGAATTGATACAGCAGGTAGGAGGTATCTGGGTATTTCCACTCCCCCTTTATGGATTTGGAGACCGATGCTCAGTTATGTGAAGGACTAGTATACGGGTCTTCTGACTTTTGTCTCCAACTCCCCCAAACCTATTCCTTCTCAGTAGCTCAGTGTCTCACTGCCAGTTCTCTCCCGGCCTCAGCCCCAAATCTATCCCCAGAGAATGGGACAGAAAGACTCTGAGAACACAAGTGCCCCTCCCATGCTCCTTCTCTTGTCCTGGCCCCACAGTGAGGAGCTTATCAGGTTTGACTTTAAGTAGTAAATGAATAGCATGGAAGTCGGGACCAACCTAATTATCGAATGCACTTGTGTTAATAGGTGCCTTTCAGTCCATGCAGGGAGCTAATATGCTTCAAATAAAAAGAGAAGAAAAGCCATTATCTTGAAATGTCTGGGCTCCAACTTGGGCAGAGCAACATAAAGTCATTATGTTTAATTATGGGCTATCACCCCAGAATCCCAGCCCCAATAATTATGTTCAATGACGGGTACGAACATCTTGCCTTCTCTCAGACAAGGTAGTTAAAGCTGTCACAGGCAGTACTACTTGTTTTTGTGCCTTTCTTCCTTTCTCCCTATTTGCCCTTCTCTGAATTCCTCCCCCCAGTTAGTCATCCCACCCTACAACATATGTACACACACACACATATACACACACACACATATACACACACACACACCACACGAACAAGTTCTGGCTTCATCTCTCAATGACTTTATTATTCTGACTGTCTCCTTTTATTTAGGAAGAAAAAAAAAATCACCAGCACTTTGAACTATTACTAGAACTTTTCCCAGTTCACCATTCATCCCTCTCTTGAAGTTAGTTACTTTCAGGGGAAAGGGAGATTTAGCTAATATTGGGGCGGTAGCGTGGGAGCAGCAGAATTGGGATGGGGAAGAATTTTAGACCCACAGCTTCAACCCTGATGGAAGATCACTATCCAACTCCACTCTGACCTAGGAGTGGAAGAAAGCTAGGGGCTTGAAAGGCAGCTCAGGGGTAGCTAGTGGTCTGCCAGACTCACCTTATATTCAAATCTAGCCTCAGAAACTTACTGGCTATGTGAACCTGGGCACATCACTTAACCCTATGTGCCTCAGTTTCCTCATCTGCAAAATGAGCTAGAGCGGGAAATGGCCAACCACCTCAGCATCTCTGCCCCCAAAAAATGCCAAATGAAATCACCAAGAATCAGACATGAATGAACAACCACTACAACAAAGGGGCTTGAAATTTAACGAGGTGGTATTGCTTATCTCCTTGGGGAGCCTTCCAGAGTCTCCTTGAACTTCAAGGTCAGATAAAATAATGGTTTTCTTAATCCTTACCTGGCTCTGTTGCTAGCTACTCTTGTGATCTTGGCAAATAATTCCATCTTTCTGGGCCCGAGTTTGTTCATGTCCAAGATGAAGGGACTGGACTCACTGACTCTCAGGATCTCTTCCAGCCCCAACTCTCTGATCCTTTGAGTATCATTTAGTTATAATACATTCTTAAATGGAGAGAAAGCACTAAGCCCAGAGAGAGACAGGAGTGTCACAGACTCACAGGACTTAGAATTTAAAGAGCTTCACCTACCTTATTTTTATTATTATCATTTTGCTAAGGCAAGTGGGGTTAAGTGGCTTGCCCAGGGTTACACAGTTAGGAGTGTTAAGTGTCCCGATTTCAGGGCTGGTGCTCTATCCACTGCACCACCAAGCTGCCCCCTACCTTATTTTTGAAAAGAAAGTTTTCCTGAGTTTTTTTACACTGAAGTTATCTTTTAAAAATTTAATAGTATTCTTTTCCAACTACATGTAAAAACAATTTTTAATATTCGTTTTTTGAAAGATTTTGAGTTCCAAATTTTTCTCTCTTCCCAAGACAACAAGCAGTCTGTTATAGGTTAAACATATTACACAAATTATTTCCCAACATGCTTCTCACATTGAACCCTCCCCTTTGTGATCCTTTGTGGGTATACTAGGTGATATTTGTGGCAATTACACTTACAAGCAATTCAAATTACCTCATGCTGCCTTCTTAGACTCCCAGAAAAGTCATATATTATATCAATTTTCTATGGAAGGAGCTATGTACTGATAAGCACTATACTTAAGTCAGCAACCATGTGGCTTTGTCTTTCTGGCATATATATGGAAGAACTTCCCACAAGGCTACAGAATCTCCTCTGGGGACCAGAGGATGCTCAGCTTGCAAACACCCAGACTACTCAATCCTGTCATCATCAATAGTGCTGAATTTAAAACATGGCCATGGCAGGGATGAACACATCCACTCATCTATATGTGTGTGTATGTGTGGGGGAAGTGTGGAATGTGTTGATGTGGATGTGTATGTATATATCTATTTATGTATACATAAATATATCCTTTCTTAACTGTAGCCTGCTTAGGGGAGGGGGAGGAATGAAAGGGGAAAAAAGAATGAAGAAAAAAGGTACACAGCAGAGAACAAAAGAACAATTTACAAGGAAGTACATACTATTATATGTATACTTTCTTTATCCGGCAATTTGTTGTTATATATTTTGAATCCTCCATGTTCTCTTTTGTTTTGTACTTTGTTTTTTAAATAAAATTTTTAAAAAAGAAAAAGAATAATGGTTTAAAAGCTCATATTTAAATGTCATTTCAAATTACTTTAGTTGAGTTAGAATAGGTCGTCTTATCTCTGTCTTTTAGATATGTGGAAAGAGAGGTTGTGAGAAGGAAGAGGAAGACAACATTTGGAGATGGAAGACCTGGGGCAATAGCCTCTCTCTGCCTCTTACTTCCTGTGTAAACTTGTGCAAATCACTCTCTGGGCCTCAAGCCTCCCTAACTGTAATGATAAGACTGGATTAGATGACTTCAAATATCCTTTCAAATCTTCTCCTAGGCCCCTGGGCTTCTGAGCCAAGAGATTCTGCCTTATTCACATTGTGGTACTCTACCACCATGTTTTTTACCTCTAACTCTGAGATCAGTAATCAAAATAACACTGGAAAAGATGGGGGAATCAGTTGTTCTATGATCTCACCCACTGACCAGATTATCCATCCCTGGACCCCACTTCCCTATATGTATTATGCTCCTTATTAGGATGTAAGCTCATTGAGGGCAGACACTGTATGGCTTTTTGTATTGTACCCCCATTGCTTAGAGTGCCTGGCAAATAGTGATTCATAAATGCTTTTTCATTTATTCAATCAAGATAGGATCCTATGACAGGTAATTTGTGAATGTATAATTATCTATTTTTTAGAGATGAATAAACTAAGGCAGGAAAAAGCTGAACTTTCAGTTACAGGAATTTGAATCCAGCTTTGTTCTACCTGGGATAACTTTGGGCAAATAGACTCTTTGATCCTCAGATTCCTCTTCCTGAGAATAAAGGAATTGAACTAAATGATCTCTAAGTTATCTTTCCATTCTGGATCCATCCACCAGCCATTTATCTATCCATCAATTCATCTAACCATCTATCACTCAAACTCCCTTTAATGAGAGGGACAATTTTAATTGCAGTAGAGATTTTTTTTTAAAAAGAAAGGAGAAAGTATCACATCTCTATGGGTCTTTAGTTCTCTCTTGCTTCTCTTTCCCTTCTTCTCACTTCTTTCTTCTTTTCCTCCCTCCCCTATGAAAATGCCCGTGGAAAATGCCTGAAAAATTCACTAACCAAGGACCTTCCAATGGTGGGCCTATGAGATATGTAATAGGATTATATCTACTCTTTTCCTCTGAGAAAAAAAAATACTCTAAACTACCAATGTGGTTTTTGTGTACATCTGGGAAAAACCAGTCACAAAGGAACATGTGGAGGGAGAGGGAATTTCAGAACTCACTAGAAGGAACAAGTTACTTCCATTTGGGAGGCTGAAAGCCTTTAATTCTGTTTTCCCTGTAACAGAGAACATTTAGTTGAGATATGAATGAGTAATGCTTTCAAGTCATAAAATTGGAAAACATTAAAATCCTGTAGGAATGGGGACACAAACCAAGCTAGCTATAAATTATGATGAAAAAATATGATTAAATCATATCCTTAGATCAGAACCTTGAAAAGCACAGGGGAAAAGTAAGGCTGGCAAAAACTGGCATTTCACATAGGTACCAGTGAATAGAGAAACCTAGCTAGAGCTTTTAGTGCCATCCAGTGGTTTGATCAGATACAGAATGCCCATGAGACATGGGTCACTGGCACTGCTTAGTTAGTGAGGCAGGAAGCCTAAGTCTAGACCCCAAGATATGGTGACTTACCCAGGTAGATGAAATTTGTCCTGCAGGTATAAGAGGAAAGTAAATCACTTCAATATCCCTTTCTCCATACATTAATTCCTATTTTCCTAAAGAGAGACTTAAGAAGCTCCACCCATAAAGGCTGACTACATGGAAGAACTCTGTATATATGTCTCTGACTAGGGTTAATTTTGGGCATGGTTAGTATTACAAAGATAAGGAGGGGAAAAAAGCCAGTTTTGTGAAGGAGGGCCCAGCATGTACTGTGGGCAAATGAGTGAAATAGATAAGATTATGTTCCTTAGTTTCCTCACCTGTATTATGGGGATGATAACATTTATTCTACCTTCCTCACAAAGTCACCGTGGGGGGGAAAAAAAAAGTCATTTTAGAAAAACCTGGAAAAACTTACATGAACTGATGCAAAATGAAGTGAATAGAACCAGGAGAACATTGTACACAGTAATAGCAATTGTATAATAATAAACAGAAAGACTTAGCTATTCACAGTAATACAGTGATCCAAGATCATTCCAAAGGACTAATGAGAAAAAAAATGCTATCCACTCCTTCCTCCCTCCCCTTCCCCAACAAAGAAATGATGGATTCTGAATGCAAATCAAAGCATACTATTTTTTCCTCTTTTTAAAAATAGCATTTTATTTTTTCAAATACATCCAGAGTTTTCAATATTCACAATTTTTTCCTCCTTCTCCTCCTCCCTCTTCCCTAAGACAGCAAACAATCTGACATAGCTTAAATATGTCTAATTCTTCTAAACATATTTCCATATTTATCAAAAACATACAATTTTTCATTTTCTTTATTTTTTAAATCTTTTCCCCTTTAGTCTGTTTTTTCCATTCAAAACATGACTAATATGGAAATGTTTTACATGACTGCATATATATATGACATATATCCAACTGCTTACTGTCTTAGGGAGGGGGCACATGAGGAAAGGAAAAAATTAGGGACTCATTTTAAAAATATGAATGTTAAAAGCTGTTTCTGCATATAATTGGGGAAAAAATAAAATGCTATTAAAGAGAAAAGGATCCTATTTAATGTGATTTACGATCATTATTATATACAAAATTCTTAGGATGCTTTCTAAAATCCCTTCAAGTTCTAATATTCCAATCTAATGCGTTTTGGCCATTCCAGCTTGCTCAAAATTCAGTTTAAGACTTAAAGATGTTACATAAACATCAGAAAGTAAATTCTAACATCTTCAGTGTGTGGTCTCTATCCTTGATTTAAGGACCGCTAGTAAAGGGGAACTCACCAACTCTTGGTGCAATTCATCCCATTCTTGAATAATTCTAATCATTAAAATTAACTGATAGGTTTTTTAAAAAATGATCATGATAATCGAGGAGAATGATGGGAGTATGGAGATCACTTTTTAAAAAGAAATTCAGCTGAGACAGTTATACAGATGTTATTTCAGTCATCTGTCAGTGGGTGGATTTGAGGGGGATGAGGTTGGGGTTAGTAGCTAATAAATAGAGAGAGCTTTAGTTGTCATTCGAAATCACCTTCCAATAAATGGTTGTCTATATAAAAGACTGACCCAGGTGGTTTGGACTTTCTTTATCCCACTCATCTCCTTCTCTATGTGCTGGTTGGAAACTGTCTCTGATACTAAAAGGTAGCAGGGTAGTACAAAACCAAAGCAAATTGGTATAGAAGCTATCTAGGCATGGTGCCCATATGCCATTCATCCAACATCAGATAAATTGATGCCTTGGGTCTTGAGCTGCCTTAAGAGGCAGACAAGAAAAAAGCAACCTGAAAACAGCTAGTTTGTGGGATGAAGGAGGAACCAGAGTGAGGAGATGATGGGACACAGAGAGAGCTATGTCACCCATTTCTTAAGCATTGGCTTGGGTCAAGAAACGGACTCAGAATGGAGCCACTTGAGAACACAAAACATGATTGTAGTGGAATGAGGACTGATGTATGAGTCAGGTGACTGCACTACCAGCCGTATGAAATCTGAATTACAAAATACAAAGTTGGACCAGATGATCTCTAATTTCCAAACTCTAATGTTCTGTAATTCTTTATGATACATTTTTCTTTTCCAGAGCACCAGGTGCTAATTCCATCTCAGAAGTGATGACTTTCTACCCACCTGAATTTCTGCTGAAATGTGGCTACAAAGCAGCAGGTATAGAGACTTAAACAAATTAAATAAATTCTATCCTTTCTAATCTCTTTGAATCACATTTGACTGAACTTGAATAAATCTCTGTTTTTGGTGTGGGCCAAAGTGGCAGATGCAATGTATTTACTATAGATATTACTGCTTTGTAGATTTAGAGACTAATGAAATAGAAGAGTGATGAAAACCGCAAGGCATGGTGGATAATGCTGAAGAATGAGAGGACAGAACAGTTATCCACCTGTTTAGAGTGTACTCCTATAATCCCAGGGTGCCTTTATTTTGCTTAAATTTATGAAGAGATGGCAGCATAGTATAATGGAAAGAATCCTGGACCTTAGTTTCATTTGTAAAAATGAAAGCATTAGATTATTTGTAAGAGTTCTTTCAGCATCAGTGAAATAGATTGGGTACACAATACATAGTAAGGAATGACCATAGTAATCTAGTATTTGAAAAATGCAAAGATTCCAGTTTTTGGAACAAGAACTCATTATCCGAAAAAAAAAAACAGTTGAAAAAAACTGGAAAGCAGTTTGACAAAAACTAGGTACAGACCAACATCTCATAATGTATATGGGTTATTCCCCATTTGATAAATGGAGAAAGGATATGAAGTTTTCAGATGAAAAAAAAAATCTAAGTTATCTATAGTCATAAGAAAAAGGTGCCCGAAATACTTATTAATTAGAGAAATACAAATTAAAACAATTCTAAGGTGCTACCTCATTCCTACAGATTAGCTAAAAATAAAAGAAAAGGGAAATGACAAATGTTGGAGGAGATATGGGAAAAACACTAATGCACTATTGGTGAAGTTGTGAAGTAATCCAATCTATTCTGGAGAACAATTTAGAACTATCTCCTAAGGACAATAAAACTGTTATACCTTTAACCCAGCAATACCTCTGCTAGGTTTATATCCCAGAATGATTTTTTTTTTTTAAAGAAAAGGACTTTATGTACAAAAATATTTATAGCAGCTCTTTTTGCTGTTGCAAAAATTTGGAAATTGAGGGGATCCCCATCAATTGGGGAATGGATAAATAAGGTATGGCATATGATTGATGAAATACTATTATGTTATAAGAAATGATGAACAGGATACTTTCAGAAAAACTTGGAAAGATTTATATGAAATGATAAATAGTTAAGTGAGTAGAACCAGGAAAACATTGTACACAATAACAGCAGTATTGTGTGATGATCAACTCTTAATGACTTAGCTATTGTCACTAATATAAAGATCCAAGACAGTTTTGAAAGTCTTACAATGAAAAATGCTATCCACCTCCAGAGAAAGAACTGATGGAGTCTGAATGCAGATTAAAGCATACTATTTTTTCATGGTTTTTTGTCTATTTTTTTCTTTCATAAAATGATTAATATGGAAATATGTTTTTGCATGACTGCACATATATAATTTATATTGAATTGCTTGCTGTCTCAGGGAGGAGGGAGGGAAGGAATTCAAAACTCAAAATTTTTAAATGTTAAAAATTGTTTTGACGCGTAATTAGAAAAACTTTTCTTTAAAAAGCTGATTTAACTCCTAAAGTCCTAAGAGCCCAGAATTCAACAGAGAATAGGCAGCCTGGGGGGAAGGGCAGACCTTTCTCCATCAGAACCCAGGCTCCAGTGGTTTTACTTACAGGCTGCATTCATGGCCATCACCCCTTACTCTTCATTTTCTCTCACATTTTCTACTAATCAATAAACAATGATCACATCTCTTTGGAAATGATTTGTAGCTTTGCTGACCATTTCTATAAGGGAAAACATCATGACTGTGAGTTTTTCTTCCCAAAGGCTCCAGAGGCTTGAAGCCTCTGACAGGGCATTTGTCTTAGTATTTAGCACTATCCTCTCTCCTCAACACTCACTCACTCTCTTCTCTTTCTCTTTCTCTCTGAAAGGATTTTAAAATGCTTTCAGTTGAATAATGGAGGTTTCAGAAAAAAAATCTTAAAGGCTATGGACCTGGTTTCCTATGGTCCACTGAACCCCATCTGCCTTTGATGAAACTTTCCTTAATTCTCTTTGAGTGAAGTATGAAGCTTCCCTTTTAGCCCTCACCTAGGACTTTGTCTGCTACCTCTCCAATATACATATATGTTATTGTATGTTATAGGGGTAGCCATATAATAGTTTCACAATAAGGTCCTTAGAAAAACTACTCTAGATTCAATGGTACTAAAGCATCCTCTCAAAGCCATAGTTCATGAGGTTTTTTTACCTTATATATTCAGGTTTTATTTGTTTCTTGCCCGTAAGTCAGAAGATGCAATTAGAAGCAAAGGGAATTTAAATACTACAGTAAGAAAAGTAGCATTAAGACATTTCTCTCATAAATCTGGGGTATGTTCTATCAAAAAGATACATGGTATCAGTGAAGAGTTGACCCACTCAGGCAATGTGTGACAGGGCATGAATACACATAGGGAATAGTTACAGTCAGGACCCATTTATGAAGAGATAACTGCACTAGAAGCAGCTAGTGCTATTCTGGTTGGGACTCTTCCCTATAGACCTCAAAAGCTATATATGACTATTAGACATAGGGTATAGAACATATTCCCTGCAAAGGATCACTCCCTGTTCTGGTTGCAGCTGCAGGACATTCAGCTGGTCTTGCTGTGAAATCCCCATGTGTGGATAGAGTTCAGGGTCTGGAGTCAGGAAGACTCCTTTCAGATTTGGTCTTGGACAGACACTTGCTAGCTGTCCACTAAGCTTGTCACCCTGAGCAAGTCACTTAACCCTGTTTGCCTCCATTTCCTCATCTGTAAAATAAGCTGGAGAAATGATACTGGAGACTAATATCTTTTCCAAGAAACCCCCAAAAAGGGATCATGAAGATTCAGAAAGGACTGAACAACCACCCAAAATTCCCAGACACCTCTCATTTAAATGAAAGGGAGGGAGGAAAGTGAGAATAAAAACTTAAATAGAATCCCATGGGAAAATTCTTCTCTCGCCCTTCAATTTTTTTCTCCAAACTTGTACTTCTATTATGTCTGTGGTCAATAACAAGCCTCTGGGCTTTGAAGCTATATGTTTAATAAGAGAAGGGATCCAGTCTCAACTCAACTTTGTATCTAAGCCTCCCCTAAGACAATGTTCTGCACACAGTTGGCACCTAATGTTTATTGAATGAATGAAATATCACAACAAAGTCAGATTCATCTGGGAAAAAATCCAGGACTTCTAGGTTCCAGTCAGAAACTCTAGCCGTTCCTATTCCCCAAATGCTTCTGCATTATTCACAACACACGTCCAATACTTTCTGTATGAGGCTGGCCTCCTGGAATCTCTTCCCGGAGCCATTAGCCTGCTCTCCACGCTTGACCTATGCTAAAATATGATAAAACCAAAACTCACTGATGATTTGGACTAAAGCCCTGGTGACTATTTAAACTGAAACGCATTAACAGCTCTGAATATTTCATGCCAGATACATTAGAACAGCCAGCATGATTTATTGAAGGTGATCACCCATCATGGGTATTAATACATTGTGCAGCACTGGGCCATCTGAGAAGAAATTAATTTCAAGTGACAACATGGGATGTGTTGGGTCTTGTAGACATTTGCCTTGGGAGCTGTGACTGACAGTGTCAGTCTGGGAAAATGGGAAGGACATGGGGTGGAGTCATTGAAGTTCATTTGTTTTTTTGAATGAATAAAATTAATATGTTCGTTTTTCTGAGTCAGCTTCTCAGGAGGGAGAAGGACTGATCAGCAATGCCCCAAACTGGGTCCAAATATTCTTTCATTGCTTTGAGGAAAATACATTATTATATCCTAGCTAGATGAAATTCGATTCCTTCAATAGTTTTATAGCTCCATGATTTTGTCAATGTCAACTTTTTCCAGTGAGAAGACCAGAATCTACCCATATCTTCTCCTTATGTGCAATTCTCATCCATAATTTCCCATGAATTCTCCAGTTACTGAGCATACTGGAAGACTTTCTGTAGGAATTTGAACCTAGTATACAAAACTAGAAGAGAATTTTTTTTGACAGATAGCATTTATCAAAATTCTGAATTACAATGTATCTTGTATTTTTTGTATCTTTGTGTTACAAAACCCAAGTAGAATAGTCTTTGATACCTCTACTGTAATTGGTGAAGCCCCAAGGTTGTTGTGAGACACAAATAAAATAGTATCTGTAAATAGAAGTTGTTTTTATTATTATCCTTCTCTGCAAAAGAAACTGTCTCCAGGTCAGCTTCCCTGAAGACCACATAAAAATCTTTATGAGCAACAGAAGGAAAAATCTTCTTCACATTTTTGGGATTGCAGGGGTAGGAGATCAAAAACTCACGTAGCACTCAAGAGAGTCAAGATAATCAAAGCTCAGAAGTAAAGTTTAGTTTAATCCCAGAGAGGAGGACCTTTCTCATTTTCCAGAGCAGGTTAGGAAGCAGATTCTAGGAGAAGGCAAGAAAAAATGAGACTAAGCAGTATTGCCAACCAGGGGATAGCACCCTAGATAACTTGGCATCTAACTCCAGAGAGTGTTGACAGAGATGAAATTGGAAAGGGGGCTGGATATTTTCCAATCTATGAATAACTAGACTTAATATTAACTTAATTAAATTGTATATTTGCAAAACCTTTTTATAATTTTTATTGGTATCTTTTTTTTTTTTAGATCATAGTTTCCCCCAAAAAATCCTTCCCCTTTCCTATGCCTCCCCAGAGAGTTTCTCAAGTAATAAATACTATTTTAATGACAAAAAAAAAAAAGAGAAAGAGAAAAAAACAGCACATCCAATCAATGCATTGTGAGGTAGAAGATTAATTGGGCCACTATTTTATTCCAATCAGTATTAATCAGTTTGCTATGATTCCATAGAGGTAGTGATTATAAATTCTGCATATGAGGCCCCAAAACTGAACTGCAGATTGTAAGTTCACTTGCTGAATCATAGGAAGCTAACTAGAGGCTCCCCACCCTTGTTTTTCCCCTGTTATGATGACCAAGTCCAGGATGTAGAAATGACTCAATTTCATGGAAAGTCCCCCTGCTATTTTTGTTGCCCCTCAACCCTTGTCATCCCTCTACTGCCCAACCACTTGACCAGCAAGTGGCCCAGATTGCTGGCCTGCAGCCTGTCTTTTTACTAGCCCCATGTACTCAGCAGGACTTCCTGAAAGGTCACAATAGGTCTGTCAAGGTCTGCTCATTAGACTATTTGTTAATCAATGGGATTCTGTATTTTGTGTAGACCTTCCTGGGAGGGCAAGGACAGGATCCATCAACCAAAAAACTTCTGTGTTTAGTTTGCTTCACTTGTATAGTCTAGGTACCAAGCACTATAAAACTAAAACCCTGGAGGAAAGGGACATCTCGGATCATGAGCAAGATATGAGGTTCACTGCATTAGAGAGGGCCATGGACCTTTGATAAAGTGCCATTGGCTCAGAGATCTGCCTCAATGGGTTTTCTTTCCGATTAAACAATTTTGCAACCTCACAATTGAAAGGGTCAGTGCTTATCTCATTCATCTCTCTATACAAAGTATGTGCATCCATAATCTCATTTATATGCATTAATTTATCTCACAGCACATAATAGGCTCTGGATGTTAGTGAACTGGTCTTCAAAACCACCATATTATGCAGGTATAACACAGTTATTATGACCTCAGGGACCAGAGATCCCCAAAGTTATTAGTTCATGATGGCCTAAGAGAGTTAGATCTTTTTGGCTTTTTACGGTCCTGCCTAGAATTTGCTTTGGGCCAATATATAACTATAGCTTAGCTATAGCTTATGTCTAGGTTTCCACTGAGATAGATTAAAGGGGTTCTTAGCTCCTGTACAAATACTCAAAGTATGAGTATTGGGTGTAAGACCTGTATTACTCAGAAGGAATTATCCAAAACGATTAAAGAAGCAATACACATATACATGATCTAAATCACTTTTTAAAATAAGATCAGTGGGTGACAAAGACCAGATCTCTAGCTTCTTCAAGTCATGAGTCTCCTTTACTATTCCTCTAGCCTTAGAGGCTATCTATGGGTATAGCCCTCTTGGCATTCTCAAAGAAGCTAAATTCAGGAAATCCATTTCTGTTGCTTAAAGGTCCTATTCTGAACTCTTGAATTTCAGATTAGCCACAAGGTGATCTCCATTAGCTCAGGCTGTCCAGAAAGTCTCCTTTCTCTACTTAAAAGACAATATTTTAGGGTCATATTGCCCAAGGTGGGGGTTCAGGAATATTTTCTATGAAGTCTCTCTCTCAGGTGAAATACAAAGCATTAGAGTGGATATGTAAGAGCTCCATAATTATCCTGGCTTCTGACCCCTCCTGAGCTGAGAAAGTCCTCTTTTAGAAACTCTTCTTAAGCCAAGTGGACAAGAAAGTATAAGTTAGCACATATAATTCCAATGAGCTTTTACCCCAATATAATGAAACCATTTCTTTTCTTGGTAGAAGGAAAGAGTATATATGCCTATATTACATAACTTTTAAATGCTATTATAATTGAAATTAGATAAAGCAAATTGCTTACTCTCTCAGGAAGGAAAGGAAAAAGGGGGGAAGAAAATTTCCCTTTATCCTACTAAGAACTAATATGTCCCCTGAACAAGAAAAAAAAGGAAAGGATAAAAGCATGTTAGCTAACTTTTATAGATCCCCACAATAAAGTAGATCCTCATCAAGTTCATCCTCCTGAAGAAATCCAGTCAGTAGCTCTAAATCACTAATAATGAAAGAAATTCATATTAAAAAAAAAAAAACTTAAGATATTACCTCACATCCAAGTGAGCAAAGGAGAAAGACAAATACTGGAGGGCTTGTCAAAGGTCATTTAGTTCAATCTCCATTTTACAGATGAGGAAACTGAGCCTCAAAATAGTTCCAGATAGTAAGCAGAAGAGTTGGGAAAGTAAATCCTGATCCATTGACTACAAATCCCCTTTTCTTTCTTACAATACCAAATATGTATATGTATGTTTATAAATAAATTTGAGAATATATCTGTATCTGAAAATCCATGTGCTTCTTTATGTATGTTTAATATTCGAGGGCAAAAATGATGTCATTTATATTTGTATTTCCCCCAGCTCGCATACACACTCTCTTGTAAACAGTCTAATGTTTTATGAAGTCATCAGCAGACTACATCCAGAGGGCCAAATTTGTCTGCTGCCCATTTGTGTTTGGCCTTTGAGCCAAGAGTTGTTGCTGTTCCATTGAGCCCAACTCTTCATGGCACCCATTTGGAGTTTTCTTGGCAAAGATAAGGGAATGATTTGTCATTTCTCATTTTACAGATGAGGAAACCAAGCAAACAAGGTTAAATGACTTTTTCAAGGTCACACAGATAGTGAGTGTCTGGGACCAGATTTGAACTTATAAAGGAGAATCTTACTGGTCCCAAATCCAGTGCTCTATCCATTAAGCCACTTAGCTGCTCTGCTTTGAAACTAGATGCTGCATATATAATCTATACCAAATTGTTTACTGTCTTAGGGAGGGGGAGAAGCAAAGGGAAGAAATTCAAAATTTTATAAAAAATGAATGTTAAAAATTGTCTTTACATATAATTTTTTAAAAATGAAATTAGATAAAGCAAATTGCTTATCATCTCAGGGAGCAAGGAGGGGGGAAAAGGGAAGAGAATTTGAAACAAAATTAAAAAAAGAATGTAAAAAATGTTTCTGGGGATGGAGCCAAAATAATGGAATAATGGCAGAAACCTGCCCAACCTCTCCCCCAAACTGCTCCAAATTCCTTTAAATAATGACTCTAAACAAATTTTAGAGCATCAGAACACCCCAAAAGACAGTGTAGAATATTTTCTAGCCAAAGGCAACTTAGAAACTCAGTGGAAAAGATCTGTGACTAGGGTGGGAGTCCAATGTGCAATTCTCATCAATTAACTTTAATCTAGAACCCAGCACCAGCCCCAGTGGCAATACTGGTGGTTTCCAGACCTCTCGGCACAGAGACATTAAAGAGATGTCTGGAAGATTAGCAGAAAAGGTTCTATGGAACCTATGCGGGAGCCCAGTGGGCATTCCTAGTGCAGCCTCAGCCCTGGCCTGGACCACAGCATCAATGAGGCAGGACCTCCGAATCAACAGCAGTATTTGAGGCTTCTGGATCTCTCAGCCTGGGGACACCAGGGAAGACACTGAAGGTCAGCAGAGAGAGTCTGTGGCAATAGGGTGGGAATCTAGTATGCAGTCTCAGCATAGCTTCAGCCAGCACACTAGATCTTACAGCTACAGTAGGGTGGGGACACTAACAGCAGATTGTGGGCAGATTCCTAGAAGGATCTCTGATCAACAGTGGTACAAAATCCCTGAAGTTTCCATCCTGGAAACAGAGTCCTACTTAAAGAGTTAAAAACCAAGCATTGGCTAGGAAAATGAGCAGAGAGCAAAAAAATGTTTCTGACAGTTGAAAATTATTATAGTAACAAGGAAGATCAAAATACACACTCAGAAGATGATAAAATCAAGAAAAATAAGAATTGGTCTCAGGCCATGGAGGAACTCAAAAGGGACTTTGAAAAATCATGTTAAGGGAGATAGAAGAAAAATTAAGAAAAGAATTGAGAGAGCTGCAAAAGGAAATACAAAAAGTTAATGAGGAGGAAGATGACTTTAAAAGTAAAATTGACCAATTGGAAAAGGAGCTACAAAAAGGTCATTGAGGAAAATAATTTCTTAAAAAATAGAATTGAGAAAATGGAAGCTAATGTCTTTAAGAGAATTCAAGATACAATAAAGCAAATCGAAAAGAAAAAGAAAAAGAAAATTTTGAAATCTTATTGGAAAATAGATCCAGGAAAGATAACTTAAAAATCATTGGTCTACCTGAAAGTCATGATTTAAAAAAAAAAAAAAAAAAAGAACCTGGATATCATCTTTCAAGATATTATCAAGGAAAATTGTCCTGATATTCTAGAACCACTGGATAAAATAGAAACTGAAAGAATCCATCAATCACCTCCTGAAAGAGATTGCAAAATGAAAACTCCCAGGAATATTATTGTCAAATTCCAGAACTCCCAGGTCAAGGAGAAAATATTGTAAGCAACCAGAAAGAAACAATTCAAATATAGTGGAGCCACAGTCAGGATAATACAAGATTTAGCAGCTTCTACATTAAAGGACTAAAGGGCTTGGAATATGATATTCCAGAGAGCAATGGAGCTAGGATTGCAATCCAGAATCAACTACCCAACAAAACTGAATATAATCCTTCAGAGAAAAAAGGTGGTCATTCAATGAATCAAGATTTTCAAGCATTCATGATGAAGACCAGAGCTGAATGGAAAATTTGATTTTCAAATACAGGACTCTGGAGAAACATAAGGAGGTAATCAGGATATCATAGGGGACTTAAGAAGATTTACCTGTTCACATTTCTACATGGGAGGATGATAACTGCAACTCATTAGAATGTTCTTATTATTATGACAGTTAGAAGGAATATATATAGACAGATGGCATGGGTGTAAGTTGACTATGAAGGGATAATATCTTTTTTATGATGATATTA
This sequence comes from Sarcophilus harrisii, assembly GCF_902635505.1. Lineage (NCBI taxonomy): Eukaryota > Metazoa > Chordata > Mammalia > Dasyuromorphia > Dasyuridae > Sarcophilus > Sarcophilus harrisii. Next base: position 415,384,925 of record NC_045429.1, on the reverse strand, counting down.
AGGGGTAAGAAGAATGTACTGGGAGAAAGGGAAAGGGAAAAGTGGAATGGTACAAATTATCTGCCATAAAAAAAGGCAAAAAAGAGCTTTTACAGTGGAAGGGAAGAGTCGAAAGGAGAAGGGAAGTGAGTGAAATTTGCTCTCATTAGAATTGGCTGAAATAGAAAACAACCTCTTCTCAATTGGAGTACAGAAATCTCTTACCCTGTAGACAAATAGAAGGGGAAGAGAGGGAGGGTAATAAAAGAGAGGGAATATTGAGGAAGGGAATGGTCAGTAGCAAAAGACTTTTGAGGAAGGACAGAATGAAAGGAGAGAGAATAAATAGCAGGAAATAGCAATTAGCAACAGTAATTGCAAAAAAAAAATTTTCAAAACCAGTTTCTCTGATAAGGCTCATTTCTCAAATACAGGGAACTTAGTCAAATTTATAAAAAGTAAGAACTATGCCACAATTGATAAATGACCAAAAGATATGATCTGTGCCCAAAGGGTTATAAATTCATGCATATCCTTTGACCTAACAACACTCGTAGTCATGAATACCAAAAGATTCAGAAAAAACAAACAACAACAAAAAAAGGGGAAATGACCTATATATACAAAAAATATTCATAACAGCTCTCTTCTCAAGACAAAAAAAAAAAAAAAGAAAAGAAAAGAAATTGAAGGGATGCCCATCAAATGGGGAATGGCTCAATAAACTGTGGTATGTGTTTGTGATGGAATATTATTGTTCTCTGGGAGGTGATAAGCAGGATGTTCTCAGTAAAAAAAACAAACACACACCCTGAAAGTCCTTCATGAACAAAGTAAAATATATTGTATATAAAAATAATGGCAGCATTCTGGGATGACCAGCTGTGGATGGCTTTGCTATTCTCAGTAGTATAATCATCCACAACTACTCTGAAGGACTTATTTTGAGAAGTCCTGTCCATGACTAGAGAGTGAACTGGTTGTCTGAATACAGACTGAAGCATTCTCTCTGTCTCTTGCTTTCTTTTTAACTTAATTGTTCTTGAGGGTTCTTTATTTTCATTATAGTGGGAAATTTACGTTTTCTTTTACAACTTGACTTTTGTGGAGATATTTTACATAACTTCACCATGGCTGTGAACTTCACGTGGCTGGAGATAAGAGAGAGAACCTAGAACTCAAAAATATTAAAAACAAATGTCAAAAAATTATTTTGAATGTAACTAGGGGAAAATATTAAATAAATACATTTTAAAATGTGTCTACATGTAATTAGGGAAAAAGAAAATTAGATGAGGTAATCAACACAGTTATTAAGTGCTTACTGTGTGCAGGGCACACAAAGCATCTAAATAGGCTATTAACAAGTCGATTTACAATTCACAAATGAGCCAGAGAAGGTTTTTAAGCAGATAAAAGGAAAGAGGCTGGCAGGCTGAAATTAATCTAATGTTAAGCTGTTTGATGAGGAATCATCCATGTAGAGCAGGAGATAAGGAAGCAGATTAAGGGAGCTCAGATTCAGAGGTCCTCAGGAAGGGCTGCATTTCTGGGCCTGGGCCATCTTATACAAAGACAGGGCTCTCTGCAATCCCCAGGATAGCTGAGGAGATCTGTGGGCTTGTCATACCGGGAAATTGAACAGTATTCCCAAGCATTCAGGATATTATCTCTCTCTGGAAATATCCAAAAACGTATTTGGGATTAAGGAATTCCTTCCTGCTATTTAAGATTACAGATTTAGAACTAAAAGAATCTCAGAGGTTATTGAGACCAATTGCATTATTTTTAAAATGAGGAAATTGAGATCTTAAAGCGGTCAGTCAGTCAATAAACATTTATCAAGCCCTACCATATGCCAGGTACCAAGTTAAGTGCTAGCAATACAAAAATAGGCAAAAAGTCTCTGCCCTGGAGAAGTTCACAATTTAAGAGGCAAAACAGTAAGCCAGCAAAAATGCTTAAACAAGCTATATATAGGACAAATGGAAAATAATTAACAGAATTAATAAGGAGTTGGAGAAAGCCTCCTGTAGAGGATGGGATTTTAATTGGGACTTAGAAGTGAGGAAAGAGAGCACTGTGGGCAAGGAAGATGGTCAGAAAAAAAAAAAAAAGTGAGAAATGTTGTCTCTTGTTTGTGGAGCAGCCAGGAAGCCAGTGGAAGCCAGTATCACAGGAAAGATAGGAGGTGATTAGATTATGAAGGGCTTTGATTCTAGAGAACTCTTGGAGTTTGAGTGAGGAATGACATTTTAAGAAAATCACTTTGGTGATTAAAAATGGATTGGAGTGGGAAGAGCCTTGAGGCAGGCAGAGCCCCTTCCCCTAATCCAGCAGGCTATTAGTCCAAATGTAAGATGATGAGGGTCTATATCAGAGGAGTATCAGAGGAGAGAGGGGGACCAAGATAGTAGTTATTCAAGTTATTGTTGTTACTATTATTTCCTAGCTGTGGAAGGTGGTGAGTTAGAATACTTGTTCCCCACTGGTACTTCCAGGCCCTTCCTTATCTCCATCATTCAGTAACTTCCCCTCCTTTGAAGGGATTCAGTCCATATCTACTTCCCCATTAAAACCCTGGTAGCTGTTGTTTACATTCTTCCAGATCACAATCACTCACAATTTTTCTCTCCTCTAATTCCTGTCACACTAGGGCACTTCAACACACATACTGAGTCTTCCTCAAACACCTTAAACACTTAGCCCTCAGCCTGCTAGTTTCCCATAAGCTACTAACTTTTATATAACACTAATGATGTGCCAGACACTAGGCTAAGTGCTTTACAATTCTCATGTCATTTGAGTTTCACAATAACCCTTAGAGTTGGTGATGTCTCCATCTTATAGATGAAGAATACAAAGACATACAAAAATTAACTAACTTGCCTAGAGTCATGTGGTTCATATCTGAGACCATATTTGAACTCAGATCTTCCTAATTCCAAATCTTATACTCTGTCCATTTTGCCACATTGCCCTTGGACAACGTAGCCTTCTGACACTTTTAAAAAATTTAATTTTATGAGCAGGACCAGGAGATCATTATTTACTTCAACAACAATACCATATGATGGTCAATTCTGATGGATGTGGCCCTCTTCAACAATGAGATGAACCAAATCAGTTCCAATAGAGCAGTAAAGAACTGAACCAGCTACACCCAGGGAGATGACTATGAACCACTACATAGAATTCCCAATTCCTATAATTTTTGTCCGCCTGCATTTTTGATTTCCTTCACAGGCTAATTGTATGATATTTCAAGGTCCTATTCTTTTCGTACAGCAAAATAACTGTATGGACACGTATACATAGATTGTATTTAACTTATGCTTTAACATGTTTAACATGTATTAGTCAACCTGCCATCTGGGAGAGGAGTGGGGGGAAGGAGGGGAAAAATTGGAACAAAAGGTTTTGCAATTGCCAATGCTGAAAAATTACCCATGCATATAACTTGTAAATAAAAAGCTATAATAAAAAATTTATTTTATTTATCTTATCCCATGAAGGAACACTTACCTTGACCCATTTACTAAAACCACTAATCTTTTCATTGCTCAGGTTTTAAATAAATCTGTTTCAAGGGGCAAGAAAATTGGTTCTTCTACCACCATTCCCTACCACACTCCCTTCACTAAAATCAAGTTTTCATTCTCACCCTCCCACCAGCAAGGTGCCTTGAAGGGGATCTTGGTCTGGTGTGGGAGCCAAAAGACCAGGAGTCCCAGCTCTAATATTTACTAGTTGCATGACCTTACATAAGTCAAGGAATCGAGAAATAGAAAAGTCTTCAATCTTTAGAATTCAGTTAATCCACACTCCTAATTTTACAATCAAAGAAACTGAGATTTAGAGAGATTAAGTGAATTGTTGACCAACTCATTCAAAGCATCAGAGGAGAGAGTTGAACCTAAGGTCCTCTTATTCCTCAGCTGCTGTTCTTTCACTGAACCACGCTGCCTAGAGGAAATTTTAGTTACCTTTGCTTTCGGAACCACAAGTTCATCTGTAAAATGGGAATAAAAATTTACCATAATGATTGTACTACTTGCTTCAAGGAAAGTATTTGTTAAATCTCACAGAGCTGTTGTTCATGCTTCATTTTTGAAGCGGACCAATGACATCCCAGGTAATTATTTTAACTGATGTAAATTATATTTAAATTAAATTTAAACATGCAAAGTTGCCCAAAGTGGTAAGCCTTACTCTCTCTTCCAGAGTCATCGAATTTCTTAAATCAGGGTAGTTGAATCAAATTGTTCTCACCTGCCTATTCCACTGAAATATTTACCAAGGTGTGGCTACTGCCTGTACTACAGCTTCTTAGAACCATAGGTAAGAGTTGGGTGACAGGTGAACACCAAAGGTGGATGAGCAGCCCTGGTCATACCAGAGGTGCTAATCCTCCCTGAACACCCCATTAAAAAAGAGCTAAAAAAAAAAAAGAGCTGTACAAATATGAACTTGTCAAACTTCTGTGCTTCCATCACATTGTTTCCTTTGCCTAGGATAATAACAGACTTCTAGCACAGGATCTAGCACATTAGCACATAGTAGGTACTCAAACATTTCTGAATTGGAAATTGTGACAAAACATATATGTAACTTCATCTTTAGTCCTGAAATTCAGCAAGCCCAATCTAGCAAAAGGATAACAAAGTTAAAAAAAAAATCCCATGTAAATTAATTCAAATATCACCTTTGGGTGACCCAGTTAACAGAGTCAAGGCATCTGAGGATGCAAGTGATTCTAGCTATAGGTGGAAGCTATCCCAGTGCAGTCACCAGCAATGGAGGAATAATAGATGGAACTCACATAGCATTCCGAGTGCATTCTCTTATTTTCTCTCCTCTCCACTTACACGGGCAAGTCAAATATTTAGGGCCAAGCTGCTATATCCCTCCTTAGGTCCAGCGGTAGCCTGGAAAGTATAGGGATGTATTTCTAAATACCATATAGCTGTGTTGTAGCTCATGAATCTCCACTTATCTACTGTCCCTTATTTATTATCAGTTGAAATCAAATAGTCAGATTTAATTGATTTTTAGAAATGGCTATTTACATACAGTGGTGTAGTTGGTACTATACATCTTGCCCAAAGTCTGACGTGCATTCTCTGCTTTATTTAGATTCATGGCTTGGGTTAAAGCAAAGACCTGGGATCTGTAATTTACAGAAAAGTGGTACAAAGAAAAGCCTTATTTTTATATGGTTCAGTAAACAAGCAACCCCATATATATACAGACACACAGACACATACATATTATACAGCAATATAGACAGAGGCTCATCCTTGTGGATGCGAGAACTCACCCGATGTGAAGAGAGGGGAGATATTAGAGAAAGAACATACTTAAAGTTGAGATTCAGATGGTGAAGTTATATAGCCTAAAAAATGGGCTAAGTAATTAGAACAAATAATCAGTTCCAGGTGGTGTATGAGGAAAGTGGTTCTAATCAGATCCAAATGTAGTAGAAAAGGTGGGAGAAAGGGTTCCCTTATTGTTACTAGGTTTGGGTAGAAGGATTTTCTTTACTGGAACCATAAATCGGGAAAGGGTTCAGTTGACTATGTGAGGCAGAAAAAGGGGAATAACTAAGAAGTTTTACTCAGAGAGAAGCTGTGATCATTAACTACTTGAAAAGAGAATTAAATAGATCAGAACAAAGGAAAAGTACAAGTCTGTTTGTCTTTGTTTATATGCTATATGGGTATATAAGGACAACTTAAATGACTCCACGTTGGAGTTCTATCGTTATAATTATGACATCAAACAATCTAAGGATTACAGTTATCACATTCTTCCATAAATACATATGGAATCCAGGGGAAAGTGAGGTCAGGCTTTGAGAAAGCACATGTGGCAAAGGAGTATTCATAGGTTGAGGCTGGTGGAAGTCTTCCCCTTTGTGGGGACACGTGAGAAATTCCCTTTAGGCATGGGATAGCTTTTCTCTTGGGCTGTGTATAGTCATAAATCTTCTTTTCTGCAACGGGCCAGTTTGTCCTTGGTTGCCTGAAATGATTGCCAGCTGCTACTGATAGTGCAGATCCTCCAAGACCTTTCAAAGATTACAATAGTCAAAGCCTAAGATTCTTCTCCTTCTAAGTCAGTGGTTCTCAAAGTATGGTCTAGAGAATCCTGGGGATCTCTGAAACCCTTTTAGAGGGTCTACAAGTTCAAAAATAGTTTTTATTTCCAATATGGTAAATGTCTATAAATATAATCCAGATAAACAAAAACTCTTTGGAGAGATCCTCAATGATTTTTAATAGGATAAAGATACTGAAAACAAAAGTTTGAGAACTACTAAGTGATCCCTTCTCAAGGGATCCTTGTGATATCTTTCTGCTGCCAGACACTCAAATTAGCTTTCTCTTTTACACAAGACACAGGACATGATCATAATTAACTCAAATGTCGTATCTCTTTCCAGCATCTAAGGCAACTTACAATAACTGGTACCTCCTGTTGAGGAAACTTCCTCCACCAATGCAAAAGACAACTTGAACTGTTATTTATAGTCTTAGAGAGTTGTATGAGGCAACTTAAATTCCAGCTAAAATCCTACCTTTTAGAGGAAGGTTTTCTTGATCCCCCTTTAGGCTGGTATCTTCTCACTGTTAATTATGTCCAATTCATCCTGTCCATTGCTTGCTTTGTATATATTTGCACATGGTCTCCCCCATTATATTGTCAGCTCCTTGAGGGCAAAGATTCATGTTTTTCTTTGTATTCATTTGTGTTCTGTATATTTCTTTGTATTATGTATATGTCTTTTTTTTTGCATTAAGCACATAGTAGGTGCTTAATAGGTGCTTATTTGCTGACTAACTGATTAAAAGGATGGAACTTGATTAAAGACACACTGTCAGCATGTATGTTGAGTGAGACTTGAACTCAGTTCTTCCTAGCTCACATACAATCAACATCAACAAAGTAAGGAAAATGTCATTTCTTCCCAGGGTTTGCCCAGAATTGTTTTGGGGAGATTGCTCCTCCCTAGAAAAAGAAGTAGGGTGTGAAGAATTGAAGGAAGAAGGCAAACAAACAAGAAAAAGTAGGGAAAAAGTGAAGGAAGAAGAAAAAAACAGAGAAAAGACTATTATAAAAACATGCTAGGCATGAACCATGTTAAATATTGATGGCTATTTTTATCAGCTGCTAAATAATGGAATAGCAGATTTACAAGGGTATACAAGTGGGCTGGAGAGGATGCAATAACAGAGGTTAGAAGGACAGTGTATCAATAGACAGAGCAAGAAGCTGGGAATGGATGTTTGAAGTTCTTTAGGAGGAGACTGACCAGAGTAATTCTAGAACCTAATTGGTAATTCTAGAACCCAGACAAGCATGTGCCTGTGGATGCAATAAAATGTGCTTTCAAATCAACTTAAGACAAGTTCATTTGGTGGGGAGCGGGAGGGAAGAGCTCGGGTAGAAACAATAATTAATAATAATAACAATTAACACATATATCACTTACTATCTGCCAGGCACTGTGCTAAGCAGTCCAGAATTATTATTCATCTGATCCTCACAAGAACCCTGGGAGGTGGATGCTGCCATTGTCCCCAGGAACTGTAAGATGAGGAAACTGAGGCAGAAGCTCACACAGCTGCTAAGTGTCTACCACCTTGCACAGCGGGGTATTGTGGGGTAGAAATAGAGACCTTGAGACACCTTGAAGCTGCTGTCAGTGGGAATGCATGCAGACATGCTTGAATGAATGAATGAATTTTGATTAAATGCTTACTATGTGTTAGACATCCTGTTAAACCCTGGACATACAAAAAGAAGATCACAAACGGCTGCTCTACTGAAGTCCCTGATTCCATAGTAAGGAGAAACACAATATAATGTGTGTGATGGCCAGGAAAGAGAGGTTTGATTTGGTAATCCCAAGGATGAGCTAATGTTTAGGGAAGCTAATCAACATCCCCTTTCCCAAATCGATGGCACAATTGATTTAATTACTGTGCCCAGAGCAAGAAATGGAAAGTGGAAGTGGGAAAATGCATGACTTAGATAGACAACTGGACCACATGATGAAGGTAAAGTATGGTCTGAGGACTGAGGCTAACCAGACAGAGTGGGTTAATGGATTAGTTGCAACTTAACTCAATTATCGAATTAAAATGGAGGGATGAAGGGGGAAACAGCTCTTTCTTTCCTGTTTTAATTAATGATTATTGCTATCTAGGTACTAAACTCTGTTTCTGCATACCTGCGGGTGGAATACAAATACTTTCAATTCTTTCTAAATTTCTGTACTGAAAAAAGTCCCAGTCTTCCCTCTCCACTTATAGCTTAGAAAACAAGTTATGGCTTGTTTCCTCTGGAAGTTCTTGTCCCTTCTCTTCCCCACTTTCCATCAGACTTTTCCCCACTCATTCTCCTAAGACCTTACTCACTGGTAGCATCCTTTCTCCCACACTTCTCTTCGGTTGATTCCACTTTATTTCAGACTGATGTCTCTGGTGTCAGTGACACATAAGGGACCAACATTGTGAAAGCTTTGGAGTGGCAATGAAAGCCAAGAATGGCATGGAAAAGGAAGAAAATCACATCACCCCTAAATCAGTAGTCAGAGATTGCTTCTGCTCCTGGATTCCCCAGGCTATTTTGTAGTTTTCAAACTCACTAATGGAAATAACTCTCAGGCTTCTTTCTCTGTCTTTCTACATCTTTATTCTTCCGAAGGGAGAAGGGAGATCAAAATAAATTCAAGAGACTGAGATCTAGAGGGGACCTTACACATAATCTAGTCTGATTACATCATTTTATAGATAAGAAAACTTACAAGGGCAAGTGACCAGCAGAAAATCATATGAGTGGTATGAATCCACACTCAAATCTTTTGATTTCAGACCAAGTACTCCATAATACTCTATCTCCACGAGAGATGGAATATTTTCTCTCTTGAGAGAAAAAAAATCCCACCCAAAACTTTAAATTTCCCCCTAGGTGGTAAAGCCAAGGTGGTAGAGTGAAAAGAAGCTGTATGGCAAGCTACTTTCACAAAATTCTGCCAAGAGGTTTAGAAAATCCACCAGACCAAATCCTGATGGGGAAATACAGAAAAACCCACCACCTAGTTCTGGGTCACAGGATAAGAAGGGGACCTGTACATGGAGGTGGGATGCCCTGGTGGGGAAACTCTGGGAGGTGTACTAAGAAAGGAGAAAATTCAGAAGCTAAAAGCGGCAACTGGCTCAGATACATATTCTAAGTGCAAAGCAGGGTATCATTTCCAGCTTCTAGCCCAGCCTGCAAAGAAATAAACAAAGCAGGAATCTCCAAACAAATGGAAGCTTGTAGTTGGGCCATTCTGAACTACCCAGCCTTTCTAGCCTGAGGTAGAGCTCAAAAGCAATGTACTCTTGGTCATATTCAAACCAAGGTAAGGAACTTGCGGAGTTCACAACAGAAAGATAATAATCCAGCTTTGCTCTCAATTAGAGTACTTTGGGAGAATTGAAAGCCTATAGGTCCCCAACCTTTCCCTGAGACTCTGAAATAACAAAACACTCACTATCTTAAGAAAACAACAGGATCAGTCCTGACTTCTTCAGAAGTGCACAGAGCCCAGCCTTATTGTCATGTCCCATGCTGGGAAGTAGATTGGAAGAATGAGCAAACAGACAAATAAGAATTCCTACATTAAGAGATATTATTGTGGCAGGAAAGCTCAAGATACAAACACAGAAGAGAATAACTCCAAAACATCTACAAACAAAGCCTCAAAGAAAAAGATGGCTTGAACAAAAATTCAACTAGAATTTCTGGAATAAAGCAAGAGTTTTAAATATTTTTATTAAAGGAATGAGAACACTTAAAGAAAACACTGGAAAAGAAATGAAAGCTATAGAAGAAAAAATTGGAAAGGGAATTAACAGTCTAGCACAAGAGGAACAAAACCTTACCCAAGCAACAAACACCCTGAAAATGAGAATGTACCAAACAAAAGCTTCATGATTCCATGAAGCAACAAGAAATGTTCAACGTCAGAAGTCTGAAAATACAGACAAAAATGTAAGATGTTGCATAGTAAAAACAACTATTTAGAAAACAGATCAAGGAGGGAAAAGAATTTTAGAATCACTGCACATTCTCAACACCAAGACCAATAAAAAATCCAAGATATCCTATTTCAAGAAGTCTTAAAAGAAAACTGTCCAAATCTTTTAGAACAAGAGAGCAAAGGTGGAAATAGAAAGAATCTATGTTACCTCCTAAAATAAACCCCAGAATGACAATTCCCAGCAACATCATAGCTAAATTCAGTTTCCAGATCAAAGAAAAAAAATTATAAGCAATCAGAAATAAAGGATTTAAATACCAAAAATTACCACCACTGCAAAGGAGCAGAGAGCTTGAAATACATTATTTCAGAAGACAAAGTCTTACAGATAATAATAACTTACCCAGCAAACATGAATAAAATGCCACAGGAGAAAAAGTAGATCTTAAATGAAATAGAGGACTTTTTAAGTCTTCCTGATGAAGATTAGAATAGAAGGAAGAAATAAGGGAATAAGCATTTATGTAGCACCTACTATGTTCCAGGCACTATGCTAAATGTTTTAGAAATATTTCCCTTAATCCTCACAATCACTCTGTGACATAAATTTATAGTTGTCGGAAGTAAGGTAAAAAGAGGCTAACTGACTTATCTAGTGTCTGAGACTAGATTTAAACTGAGATTTTCCTGACTCTAGGGCCAGTACTCTATGTAGTGTGTCACTTACCTCGATAGAAAGCTTGAAATTCAAACACACGGAGTGAAGAGAAACATAAAAAGGCAGACATGAATGAATAATGATAAAGGGCTAAACTTCTTACTTTCAAAGATGGGAAGATGATACGCTAGTCCCCTCTGAATCCTAATCATATGAGGCCATAGAAGAAATCCAGTTAGATCAGGGAATAATTCTGTTATGTCTTAGTTGTCTTACAAAAAGACTAAAAAGAGAGAGGAATAGGAATACACTGAAGGGAGAGGAAAAGGTTAGGGAAAATTATCTCACAGAATCAGGATATACCAAGAGGCAAAGAGGAACTGCTCTCATCAGAACTGGACAAAGAAGGAAGACTGGGAGAGAGTTGAGTACATTTCTTTTAATAGGAAAATAGGAGGTGAAATCAGAGAAAGGGAGAAGAGGAATTAGAGGGAAGGCAGATTAAGAGAGGCATTAATTCTATGAAACAAGCTCTAAGATGTTCAAAAATATCTGTAGCTCCTTTTGTTTGGCAACGGATGGGAAAGTAACATACTTAAAATTTGGGAAATGGATGAGCCAGTTATGGTGTATCACTGTTGTGTTGAATTCTTATCGGCATAACCATCAACCAGGGTTCCAGAGAACTAATGATGAGGCATGCTACACAATTCTTGATGGAGAGGAGAAGGATTCAGAATGCAGAATGAGACAATTTTAAAAAAAAAAAAAAAGGTCAATGTGGGAATTTGTTTTGATCAACTATACATGGTCCTAATGGATTTTTTTTTTTTTAATTTTCAGTTGGGGATGGGGGTTGGAATGGAGTGGGACAGTGAAAAGGCAAATTTTGTCTGATTAAAACATATAAAATATTTTTAAAGTTTCCCCTTTGCGAGGTATTTATTTAAGTCATTGCCCTTTGTGTCAGACTCACATCCATGTTCCATAACCCTCAACTCACAAATATGTGCTGGTCTCTACTTCTCTTGCTCCCCTTACCTGTCATCTACTCTTCCGCCCTGCCCCCTTCCAACATGCAAGTGGGAAACTGAGAGGTAGAATGAATCTGCTCTAAATGCTGAGGACCAAAGCCAATTTGTTTTAATATGCTAATGGAGCGTGTGCAGAAATGTATTATTATTTTTGCATACATTACTTTGAAATGCAAATTACAAGAACTGTCATTAACCATCTCTGTAATCTCCTGGGGTTAAAGGACAAAGGGGAGAGAATTACTTCAAAATTCATTTGCCATCACTCTTTTGTAGCAGAGAAGCTTCTTCCATTTCCCTAAGCTGCCTCCTGCTTCTCCAAAACAGGGCCAGGCACCCAGGGCCTCATCTCACCAGCTTGAAGTTTCATGTTTTTGAAACAGTGACCTTGCAGATAGCTTACATGCCTACTGGGCCAGGACTGGAGAATACTGGTTGGCTGGTTCCATTTTTTTCCTCTACCAACCTAAGTGGGAGGCCAGTGGGTCAGGAGCTGAGAGGCTGGAAAAGTATGTTTGAGAATTCCATAATTGTTCTTATCTGCAAGGTTGATTTGAAATTTAAAAGCTTTAGTAAGTTCATTTACTTTCCTGACTTAAACTTAGCATTTCTATGTTAATGATTCCTAACCCTAGTTCTCTGCCTGTATTCCAGTTCCCAACATCCAGCCGACTATTAAAGGTCCCGTCCCTGGAGTCTTTTCTTCTCCTTAATGTTTGTTGTCTTGACTTGTCTTATTTCTATCAATATTCTACAATTCCCCCAGAGAAGAACGCTTGTAGTCATATTTGGTTCTATTCTCTCCACTGCTGATTTCATTTAATTTTTCTCCAAATTCTATCATTTCTACTGACCTCATCATAGTCCAGATCCCTCGTTTTGGGTGAGCTACAATATTCCATGCTCTTACTCCATTGGGTTCATGTGGATCTCTCACCTTGGTCAAAAACTGTCATCTTCCTATCTGAGATACCAGAGACCAACAAGATGGACTTGAACAAAAACCTGACTCTATCCCTATGAAAACTGATACTAGGCTATCTCAGGGATGCTACGAGATGAAGATGAGTGTAACGCAGTCATCTCTTGCCCTGATATGTAAGAACAAGGGGTAAATGGATAGAGAGATAGATAGATAGATAGATAGATGATAGGTAAGGAGGTAGATGGGTAGATAAGTATGTAGTTAGATAAATAGATAAGTAGATAGGTGGGTAGATAGACAGACAGATAGATACATACAGAAATAGATCAATAGATTTAAAAGGGTCCATATGTGAATTGATAACTAAAGAAAGACAGAAAAATAGAGAGAAACAGAGAGATATAGATAAATGGACAGATAGATGAATAGATAGATAATGATGTAGATAGATATAGCTACACATGTATATGTGTACACTATATAAATATATATATTATAATACATGCATATGTCACACATGCTATATTTCACATGTATGGTATTTTCCTACCTGTGTCCTCGTTGTTTCTTCCTAGCAGGACATAAGCTCCCTGAGGGCAGAACCTACTATCATTTTTGTCTTCAGTATATCCTATGCCTAGTTTAGAAAGTTTTATATGAGTTTCTTGAACTGAATGGATTTAATAAGCACTGGGACACCTTTTCATTCTATGATTCATTTTTTCCACATAAATTCTCCTTAGAAGTCCCAGATTTAAAAAAAAAAGTATTTTTTAAATATTTCATGGGTACCAGCGAAGAAGCCAGGATGTTCCTCTGTGATCACTCACCCTTGATATATGACGATCTCTCTTTCCTTTCAGGTCATCTAAGACTTTGATGATATCTTCAAAGTAAACTTCTCATGTACACAGCATCAATGGTACTAAACAACAGCCTATTTATGCACTCTACACACCTATCCATTATCCTTTGTGTCATCTGTAATTTTGATTCATTTGGTCATGGAAACTCACGAAAGAGAAAAAAATAATAATTTACAAAGATGCAAAAAAATTGTAATCAGTATGCTAAACAGTTACTTCGAGTTACTAGTTTGCTCCTATCTGGAGGCTAAAGTCATATTTTGAAAGATAAACTGGTATTGTTGATGGGACAATGGGCATGTCACTTCACTCTTCTGTGCCTCAGTTTCCTTATCTGTAAAATCAGCTCTAAATCCTTTAATATATTTCAATGTTCCAAGAATCCATGGTTTCACTAGTGTGGATACTCTTTCCACTCACACAGGGTGCAACTTCTCCACAACTTGGTTGATAATTTTCAAGAGTTACTATGGTCATCTTCCTAGTGAGTTTCTTGGAACTGAATAGTTTCTTTCTGATTACAGACATAAAGTTTGAAGCTGGAACTCTACTATAATCCACTGTAGCTGGGTAGGACCCAACAGAACTTGTATTCCCACCAAATACTTTGAATTTTGGCACTATGAGAAGGCATCCAGAGAAAACCTTTAGAAAAGGTCTTATACCCTTTATTATTACTCATACTGGGCCCCTGTGGAATAGCTGGAAGTGAAGGCTTGAACAAAGGTACAAACTGCTCCTAAAACAGGGGCCAGTGATGGGGACAAAACAGAAGAAAAAGATCAGAAAGAAAATGAGAAGGTAAATAGAATTTTAGAAAAGTTAGGTATGATAGGCCTTTGGAGAAAATTGAATGAGGAGAGAAAGGATTATACTTTTTTCTCAGTGATACATGGAACCTACACACAAATTGACTATATATTTAGGGCATAAAAACCTCATAATCAAATGCAGAAAAACAAGAAGATCCTAGAGGTGAAAAGAATCTTAGAAGCCACTTAATTTTAACCTCTGCCATTTTACAGATGAGGAAACTGAAGCTCAGGAAGATTATCTTTATATAGCTAATAAAAATAGAGGTAAGATTTGAACCCATGTCCCATGACTAGATCAAAGTTCTTTCCCCTCTATTGTTGAGTCATTTTCAGTCATGAAAACATATGACTCTTCATGACCCTTTCTGGGGTTTTCTTAGCAAAGATACATGAGTAACTGAGGCAAACAAGGCCAAATTTGAACATCGAGAAGATAAGTCTTCTTGATTTCAAGTCTAGTGCTCTATACACTGGACCACTTAGCTGTCTTTTCTATCATTCAGCAATAATTCTACCCATTAACTCTGGGAGAATCTTTGTAGATTACTTTTTAGAATTTCCTTCAAGCCTTTGGGGACATGGGGTGGCAGTTTGAAGATAGTTAGAGAAGGGAAGACCTGGGGAGAAGAAAGGAAAAGGAGAACCTACAAATAACTCTCCTTATTACCTGTAGCTTATCACCTCCCATTCTCTTTTCTCTCCTGGAATCTGCCAAGAGTAAAAGTATTTTTCACAGACTGTATCCATCATGATCAATGAAGCCTTTACAGGCTATTATGATACTTTATACAAATATAATTATCCCCCCTGTGAACTGAATTACAGTGAATTCCTCCAACTAGATTAGTGTTAAGTGGATTTCCTAAGGAAACTTCCAGCTGTCTTCAGAAGAGAGCCCATTTACTGAAATAGACCAGAAAGAATAGAGGTCTCCCTTTCTCCATCTCCACCCCATTCTCTTGGTTTTTGTGCTTTTTTCTGCCTACCTTCGCTAGTCTTTTTTTTTTTTTTTTTTTTTGGTCTGTCAATCTGTTCTTCTGGTCTTTGAAATCCCAATAAAGAGAAATAGTATGGCATAACTGGGCAGAATATAGTTTAAAATTTGTTATTCAGTCATTTTCAATAATTTTTAATTCTTTATCATCCCATTTGGGGTTTTCTTCTTAGCAAAAATACTGCAGGGGATTGCTATTTCTTTCTCCAGTTCCTTTTATAGATATAGAAATAGAGGCAAACAGGAATAAGTGACTTGCCCAGAATCACACAGCTAATAATTGTCTAAGACCAGATTTGAATTTGGGAAGAAGACTCTGCCTGGTTCCAGGCCCAGCACTCTTCCCCCTAGCACTGTTCCACCTAGCTGCCCTCAGTTTGAAATACTTCGATTCAATTCTCATTCCAACCACTCCAATTAGAGACCCTGTGACCCTAAGTAAGTCAACTTCTCTGAACCTTCATCTATAAAATGAGGCTAATAATTACTCCTGCTTCACAGGGTTTTCGTGAGAATCAATTGATATTGTTTATTCAAAGCAAACGTTTAAAAAACAATTAAAAACGCAATTGAGAGAATTGTGGGAACTGAGTGAACCCATTGATCCCATTTTATGACTCAATTTTGGATCTGCCTCAGTGTCCTTTCTATTCAATTATGTATGGGTCTAGTTCAATTTCTGAACAGCTCATCTGTCTTATCTAAAAACTAGTTCTATACCAGTCACCCAGTTACTATTTCCTTTTTCGTTTGATTGAATACAGACATTTAGGGGGAGTTGGGAGACACTTCTTTTTCTGATTTCAGGGAATTGTACCTGTGACCTGTCCCCTTCCCAACTCAGAAAATCCCCCATCTTTCCTACAATTAGAAATCAAATTACCTAATTTTATATCCTGATTTATATCCCATTATTTTCTTTTAATGAATAAAAGTATTTGTCTGGGGTCCAGTGCCCAGCTAAAGTGAAGCCTGGTCCCAATTTGTTATATAATTAGTATGCATTGCTTAATAAATTGATATGCTCAGAACTTTGAACTTTTATTTCCTCAGATATTTCAGATTTTGCCAGTCACAATATAAGTGAGTTAATAATCATTATTATTCCTATCACATTATTATTCATGTTGATAATAATGAGATTATTAGTAATAAGTCATTCACTCAGAGCTTCATGTTAATTCTATCACACAAATTTGCTATAACTCAAAAGGATTTCCCTAGACAAGGTGTTTCCCAGGCACACTTTAAAGATCATATAATTCTATATAGTCATGATTCCAAATGTCTCCTTCAATACTGAGCAGTTTGTTAGGAGATACATGCCAAGGTGTTCTCCATTATCATGGTCTTAGAAGAATCTCGTTCTTTGTCAAGAAGCTAAGGTTGTATTAGGGATGAGGAGCTCACTTAATTTTTTTCCTATAAATTTAAAAATCAACAAGCATGAATATTTTTAATATGCAAAAATGATTGTATATAAAACTGAAATTATCCCATGTAAAGTTTTTTTTTTTTTTTCCTGAGGCAATTGGAGCTAAGTGACTTGCTCAGGGACACACAGTTAGGAAGTGTTAGGTGTCTGAAGTCAGATTTGAGCTCAGGTCCGGTGCTCTATCCACTGCGCCATTAGTTGCCTCCCATGTAAAGTTTTAAGCATAATACAGTAGTAATAAAAACTGCCTTACTTGTCTGTCTGTGTCACCTTCTGAATTTGCTTCTTTTCTTTTCTGTATTTTTAAAAATGTTTCACTAATTCTCTTTTCTCTTTTTTTTGCACTATAATCACTATTAACAAACTCCCTTCCCAACAGAAGTCCTCCTTTATAACAGTAGGTATAGTCAAGCAAAATATACAAAATACACAAAATATAGCTGTAGATAGTCCAACAAAACAAATCAACACATTGGCTGTAAATCTACGTCTCACTTTGCAATGAAGTACTCACATTAGGGGGTGACTTGCATCAGCCAGGAAGTCATTGAAATGTTCTCAGCCTCTGACCCTACCTGAATTTACTCTGCCTTTTTTTCCTGCATGATGACAAGATGGAGAAGGATAAAATCAATGTCCTCATTAAAGCAGCAGATGTAAAGGCTGAACCTTTCCGACCTGGCCTATTTGCAAGGGCCCTGGCTAACACTGACATAGAATGTCATATTCAATGGAGGGATTAGTAGATTGGTCCCAACAGCTGAATGCCAGCTGTATTAATGAGAAAGAGAGGGGAAGGAAAAGGAATCAGAGATAGCAGATAATGATATAGGCTTTGGTATTGTTCATTAAATGTCTCTTGTAATACATTAAACAAACAGTTGAACTCTGGGAAAAGAAAAATATTCTTAAAATTCAAAGACAAGAAGGACGTCCTATGGATGACAAGGTGCTCTGACACCATTTTCACTGTCCTGCTTGCTTTGAGCCTCAGAGGACTTCAAAGTTTTCTTAGGAAAACAAAAATAGTCATAACAGCTAATATTTACAGAGCACTTATCATGTGCCAGACATTGTGATAAGCACTTTACAAATATCTCTTTTCTGAGGACTTCTATCTCAGAGAATTGAAATTTCATATTCCTTTTTTAAAGGGCTGAAACTCTGAGTAGATGCAGTGGAATCAGACAACTGAGCACTTAAGGCTAATTACCGATTGGACAATACTCTATTAGCAATATGCTTGGAAAATGGCCCTTCCCACTATTCTGTGCTGGCTCGATAATTGGTGTATACAGAGAATTGTAGGAGGGATTGGGGGTGGAGTAAGACAAGCCAGAGTCACTTTGGCTGTGGACAAGGAGAAAGGAAGTTGGGGAGAGCTTGTGTCCCTTCCCTTCACTTCTCCCCCTAAAGACTAAGAATAAAGACCAAGGACTTTTGCTTATCCTGACTCCAGCTGATTCTAAGGCATCCAGGGTGATAACCCGGATTTAACATCCTTTTCCTTTATGCTGCTTTTGAGATCAGGTTGTAGGGACCTCATTTCTCCACACCCCAGATCACCTGGGCTTCCATAAATACACTTAATTCTCTTGCCAATATATTCCTACCTTTCCTTGGCTGACTCCATCCATCTGCTCTATTACATCTTCTCTTTATCTACTTCTTACTTTCATCACTCAATCTGCTGGTCAATTACTTCAATTCAACTAACACTATTTAGGTTCAAGACATTATGCTAGGCTCCAGAAATACAGAGACAAAAATAAAACAAAACATAGCTGTATCATAGGAGTTTACAGTTGAATGGTCACACTCAATAAGTGATCCTCCATCCCTTGCAGAATCTGCAGCCAGTGAGGTTTCCCATTTCACTTAGATATTTTAAAAGTCAGGCAGTTTTTTTTCTTACATTAAGCCTAAATCTACCCTCCCTCCAACTCATATTTCCTCTCTATCTTTCTTCTAGCAATCCTTCCCATCTTGTCATTCTTTTCTCTGGGCTCTCTTCTCTAACATTCTTACTGAGGCTGGGATGGGTGGGTGCTAAAATTAGCTGGGATCGGGAGAGAGTTGATTCCATGTGAATACTGAGTTTTACAAACCAAGGCTCAATTTATTGCTGTTGGTTGTCTTTACTTAAAAGGTGAAGAAAATGTTCATGGTGCTTCTAGTTTTTCAGAGAGGCCATTATTAATTTTTACCTTCCTGTCCCTAGGTTCTGCTTCTAGTCACTGGCTGTCCCTGCCTGTTTTGTCACACCCATCTCTGGTCAATTCCATGTCTGTCATGGAGCTCCTATCATGTCTCAGAAGAGATGAAAGGTGAGTTAAGAGAGTTGGATATTTTGCTTTTCCTCCTGATATAGCTCTGTCTGCCTTCACCTTCTCTCTGAGGTAATGGGTAGATGAGGGTGAATCCTGTTTTGCTCCCTCACCCCTGATAATGAGAACTGGCCATGATTATTAGACTACTTTATGTTTTGCAAAATTCTTTCACATCCATCATCTCATTTGATCATGATCATGATAAATATCTGAAGGAGGCAGGAATGAGGGGGAGTGGTGATAATGTGGGAACAATGCTACCATATTAATCAAGAATTAAATCTAAACGGGGCAGTTAGATAGTGCAGTGGATAGAGCACCAGAATGAGAGTCAGGAGGTCCCAAGTTCAAATCTAGTGTCAGATATTTATCACTTATTAGCTATGTGATTCTGCACAAGTCAGCTCCAAATGCCTTATTAAAAAAATTATAATAATAACAAAAATAAATCTGAAACCTGTTGGACCATTTCCTTTCCAAAAATATCTATATCGTGCCCAGAGTTGGGGAATTCTGATGCTACAAACACGTCAGCTTCTTTGAATGCCTCAGTATCACACCAGCTAAAAAAGTAGTTTTCCCTTGGTTTGTCTGTGGCACTTAGGAGGTACTCTCCAAAAGTCTGAGCGCTCCAAGATGGAACCACAGCGAGATAACCTCCCCTTATCTCAGAAGCCTTCTCAGAATCAAGTTTCTAAATGTATGATATAAAATTCATGGAATTATAAAGAAAACAGATTTTTTAGAAACATTTATTGGGATATTAAAAACAAAAAACAAATTCATAGGTCTTGGGATAAGGATTCCCAGTAGACAATCTCTAAGGTCCTTCTAATTCCAAATGGTTTTATTTTTATTTTATCAAATGCCATGTTGCCCTCTTCCTAGGTGACAGGACCTAGAGAAAGCATGTGACTTTGGCTGCTATTATTTCTCTTCACTCAAGGTGTTAGGGTAAGATTTTTCACCTTCTGGGAGGTAGAACTCTCATCTCCTGCCAACCCAGATGGTGAACAAGCTCACTCTAACTCCAAAAATAATTTTTTTTAAAATCACATTTACAAAGTACTTTAAAGTTTATGAAGTGCTTTCCTTCCTAACAATCTGGTAGGTTGAAGTAAATGTGACCATTATCATTACCAGCCCTATTTTTCCCCCTGGCATCTTGGCATCGACAATCATTTTAAAAATATATATATATATATACAACATATATATATATAATATAAAAATATGTGAAATTCAAAATTTTTAAATGTTTAAATTTTTATTTTTTAAATTATCAAATATTAGTTTTTCTCTCTTTTCCCTAATATCAAATATTAGTCATTTTCTCACTCTTCTCCCTCCAAAGAAAGAAAACTCATAATAATCAAGCAAACAAATTCTCATATTGGTCAAATCAAAAAACTGACACCCCATTTTATAGACAGAAAAACTGAGGTTCACAGATCTGCCCATGATTTCAAAGCTAGAGACAACATATTGTAATAGTAGACAGACAGCTGACCTTGAATTCAAAAACACTAATATTCAGTTCTTGACTCTGACAGAAACTGTCTATAAGCCTGGACAAATAAGTTACCAGGGTTCTAGACAACTTTCTAACACAAAAGACAGTGCTGAGCTCCATTGGTAGAATCACAATTCCCATTTCAATAAAACCACAAGTTTAGTTTCTATACATAGCTAGTAAATGCCAGAGTCAGAATTTTAACTCAGAACCTTCTCCTGACTTAAAGTCCATCACTCTTTGCTATACCACTATTCTTCCTCCGAAGGCAGCAGCAACAGCATATAACATCCCTGCTTCCTTTCTAGGATCCTTTCTTGAAAGATGTGTGTTTAGGGCATCTAGATGATATAGTAGAGTCAGGAAAACCTGAGTTCAAATCCAGCCTGAGACACTTATTATTAACCCTGTTTGCCCCAACAATAACAACAACAAAAGATGTATGTTCATAAGAGTACAGTGTAATAGGGCGAAGAAAGGAAGTCAAGAGACCTGAGTCCCATCCTGGCTATGACATAAAATTTTTGTGTGACCTTAAGCAAATCATTTTGCCTGTCTTTTTGGACCCCAGTTGCCCAACAGTCACATTCATCTATTGATTAGCAATTTATTAAATGCCAATTCCTAGTTATTTATTAGGCACTGGCAGAACTGCAAGAATAACATAGACCTGTCCCCCTCCCCTCAAATGATTTTGCTATCTGCCTTCCCTGTCTCAGAAGTGGGTATAGTGATCAAATGAGATGATGGATATGAAAGCATTTTGCAAAACATAAAGTAGTCTAATAATCATTCTCAGTTCTCATTACCAAGGGTCAGGAGCAGAACAGGATTCTCCCTCTTCCATCCATTGCCTCAGCAATGCCTCAGGCAGAAATATACCAGGTGGAAAGCAAAGTATCCAATTCTCCTGCCTCATCCTTCATCTCTTCCGGGAACATGGTCAGAGCTAGCAGAGGAGTAAAAGCGTCCAGGCAAAGAATTGATCAGAGATGGGTATGACAAAACAGGCAGGGACAGCCAGCGACTAGAGGCAGAACCTAGGGACAAGGAGATAAAAAATCTAATAATGGGCTCTCTGAAAAAACTAGAAGCACTTTTAAGTTTAATCTGTTTTACTATTAACACGTTCTCCATCACCTTTTAAGTATAGACACTTAACAAACAGCAATAAATTGAGCCCTGGTTTGTAGAGCTCACAATGTTCACATAGAATTGGCTCTCTCTCAATCCCACCTAACTCTAGCACAGACCACCCCAGCCTCAGAAAGAGTGTTGGAAGTCGGAGAAGAGAGTGTCAAGATGAGAGGGGACTGCTGAAAGAAGTAGTAAAAAGATAGGAGTTGGAGAGGGATAGATTTAAACTTGATGTAAGAAAAAACTTCCTAACTTTAAAAATATCTAAATGAAATGGGAAAAGCTCACTGGAGACAGATTCTGCACGGGATGGAGGATCCTTTGTTGGGTGTGACCAATCATCTGTAAACTCCCATTATACAGCTGTGGTTTGTTGTTTCGTTTTGTTTGTCTTTGTATTTCCGGAGGCTAGCATAACGTCTTGAACCTAGTAAAAGCTTATTTAGTGTTACCCGAATTGAAGAGATTGACCAGCAGATGAAGTGATGAAAGTAAGAAATAGATAAAGAGGAGATGTAATAGACCAGATCGATGGAGTCAGCCAAGGATGGGCAGAAATATATTGGCAAGAGAATTAAGTGTATTTGTGGAAACCCAGGTGATTTGGGGTATTGAGAAATGAGGTCCCTACAGCCTGATCTCAAAAACAGCAGAGAGGGGAGGGAAAGGGTTATGAGACTTTAGTTCCCTGAGACAGAAGTCCTCTGAAAATCCAGGGATTAATTATGATTAACATTTAACCCCCTCCACCTCTCCCAACCCCTCTAGTAAAGCTTTATTCAAACCTCCCCAGATACTGTAAGTCATTTATTCCAAGGGAAAAGAAAGCATCCTCGTGTTCCCTTTGTCATCCACAATCACCGCATGGCTCCCATCTGTTCCCTTCATGCTTGGTGAATTTGTCCAGGGAGGGAGCCAAAAGCAAAAGACTGAATAGGAGGCTGCTGATCTGAATTCTCCTTATTGAGCAAGCAGTTCCCTGAGAAGACTCTGGGGGCTTTTGAAAAAGGTTGTTGGAGCCTCCGATGAAACATAAACAGCTGTGGGAAATGGCCTTTAACTGTAAATGCTGAATGGAAGTCATTAATAATCTGGAGTTTCATTAGGTAGTGCCAGATGTTAACACTGGAGGGAGGAGGGGCGGAATGATAAGAGGTCATCAACTAGTTATCTGGGCAACAGTTGGATGAGATGCCATAGTGTAATGCTAGTCAGCAGACTTAGGCAGAGGTCCCACCCCAGTCACTAATTAACATTAGCTCTGTGACCTTGGGCAAGGCTTTCAATCAATACACAAGCATTTGTTAAGCAATTATTGTTCAATGACACTTGTGCGGGGCAGTGGGGTAGAAGTAAGAAAAAAGTAATCCTTAGACTTGAGGGGATTATATTCTAATGGGGAGACCAGTACATGGGAGATATATATATATATATATATATATATATATATATATTTGTATATATACATATATGTAACATATGTATATAAACACATATATATAACAAAGTAAACACAGATTTATACAAAGTATAAATACAAGGGACACTGGGAGAGAAGGCACTAGCAGATAGTAGAATCAGGAAAGACCATGAAGATTTCCTCTTTTAAGGAAGAGAAAGACCCTATGAGATAAGGGAGGAGAGAAGGAATTCCATCCATGAGAGATGACCAATGGAAAGGCAAAGAGATGGGAGCTATGAGAACAGTGAGACAGACTGTTAGGCTGAATCACCAAATACAGAAGGGAGAATAATATTCAGGAAAATAAATTCTTTGAAAAGCTTTGAAAGCTAAACAGAGGGATTTTATATTTGATCCAAGAGGCTCTGAAATAATTGGGTAGGAAGTTATTTGGTCAGATCTGCATTTAAAGAAAGTTACTTTGGCAGCAAGGTCACTAGGTGGCACCATAGTGGATAGAACTCTGGCCTTGGAGTCAGGAAAACTCATGTTCATGAGTTCAAATTTGGTCTTAGATACGAGCGGTGTGATCCTGGCCAAGTCACTTAATCCTATTTATCATCATTTTTCTCATTTGTAAGAGAAGGAAATGGCAAACCAGTACATTTGCTAAGAAAACCCCCAAAGGGGCCACACAGAATTGGTTATGGCTTAACAACCACCACCATTTTGGCAATAGGTAATAAGATGGACTTTAGTGGGGGGCTGGGGGTGGGAGTGGGGAGAGACTTGAGACAGAGAAAGGAGGCTGTTGCAGTAATGATAAGAGGTGATGAGAGACTGAACTAAGAGGGTGGCTGGGCTCTTTGCGGCTCTAATGAAGGGGCTGCATAAATTCAGCTAAAATCCCAACACCCCAAGAGGCTTTCTGATCCCCCTTAATGCTAGAGCCTTCCCTCTGTGGATTCTAAGTATCTTATAAATAATTTGTTTTTATATAGATATTCACCTCTAATGTCCCTTAGCTTGAGAACAGAAACTGTCTATATGTCTACATATAGTCAGCACGTAATTTTTTTTTTACATTTTCAGTTTCAAATTATCTTCCCCTCCCTCTCCCACTCACTAAGAAATAAGAAAAAAATGTTATCCATTACACATAGTAGGCACTTTAAATGCTTGTTGACTGACTACCATCATTAAAGTCCTGACCAGAAGAAACTAGAAACTGAATAGATGCCCATCAGTTGGAGAATGGCTGAATAAATTGTGGTATATGAATGTTATGGAATATTATTGTTCTATAAGAAATGATGAGCAGGATGATTTCAGAAAGGCCTGAAGAGACTTACACGAACTGATGCTGAGTGATGTGAGCAGAACCAGGAGATCATTATCCACAGCAACAAGAAGTTTGTGTAATGATCAATTCTGATGGACGTGGCTCTTTTCAACAATGAAACGATTCAGGCCAATTCCAATGATCTTGTGATGAAGAGAGCCATCTACACCCAGAGAGAGGACTGTGGAACTGACTGTGGACTACAGCATAGCATTTTCACTCTTTTTGTTTTTTAGTGCTTGCATTTTATTTTCTTTTTCCTTTTTTTTTCCTTTTTGATCTGGTCTTTCTTGTGTGGCAATTGTATAAATATGTGTATATATATTGGGTTTAACTTTTTTTTTTACCATCTTTAATATATATTGGATTGCTTGCCATCTAGGAAAAGGGGTGGGGGGAAGGAGGGAAAAATTGGAACACAAGGTTTTGCAACATTTTCAATATTGAAAAATTATCCATGCATATATTTTGCAAATAAAAAGCTTTAATAAAAAAATAAATTCCTGACCAACTCCACTATTCTATCATTTCAGCTTTTTAATCGTTGTTCCTGAAAAAAGCATAGGATCATGTGATCATAGATTTAGCATTGAAAAGGGCCTTAGAACTCATGTAATTCAACACATTTTACAGAAGAAACTGAGATCCCAAGAGTTTTAAGTTCTTCAAGATCACACAAGTGAGAAGCAGAATTCAGATTAGAACTCACACTCTCTTATTCCCCATCCTACTTTGTGGGTAGTTAGTGACAGGGAGATATAAGTGAGAGGCAGCAGGGCCCAGAAGTAGGAAGAATTCAATTCCAACATGCCTCAGACACTTACTAGCTGTTTAAATTCTGTCTGCCTCATTTTCCTCATCTGTAAAATGAGGTTAATAATAGCATTCACCACAAAGGTTTCTATGAAGAACAAGTGGGATAATATTTATAAATAGCTCTTGCTACAATCCCTGGCACATAGTTCATGTTGTACAAACACTTACTCCCTTCCCCTCAGTTGTTTATCCTTTCTTCTTAAAGAATACCATGACTTCAGGGAGGTGATGCCATGACTTCATGAGTTGGATTTAAGAGAGGGAAGGCTGTGCAAAGTCATCAGCCTCACTTCTCCTGCAGTGCCATCTGCAGCCAGTGCTTATATTTCTCTGGATGACTGGAGATGACTCTCTCCCCTCAGTAAGGGAGGAAACAGTTTTAAAAAATTGGATTTTATCAATAAATTTTGTTTTGACATCACCTCATTTCCAAATTCTTCTCCCTCCACCCATCTAGTTATTTTTCTCTTGTGACAGCAATTTGACAAGAAAGACAAGAAAAAGCAGTTCAAGTAAGCCAACTAGCACTTCAATTATATCCGACAGGAAAAGCAATATCCATATCATTGGTCCATCCACCTCTGCAAAAAAGGGAGGTACAGTTTCTCATCTCTTCTCCCCAGCTAAGTTTTCATTATGATGATGACACAGAATTGTTTCTTTTTCTTTTTTTTCTTTCATTTTCATCACTGTGGTCATTATGTGTATTATTTTCCTGGTCCTGCTTAATTTATTCTGCATGGATTCACACGAACCTTCCCTCATCCCCCCCCGAATTGTTCTATTTATTGTTTGTTAGGAACAGCAATAATATTCCATTATATTCATGTGCCACAATTTGTTTAGCCATTCTCCAATCAATGGACATCTATTTTGTTTCCTAATCTTTGCTACCACAAACAGAGCTGCTTTAAAGGTTTTGGTGTATGTGAGACCTTTCTCTCTGACCTGCTGATGTATATTGAGCAATTATTTTTGTAGAAAGTTTTATCTTGAACTGGGTGGAGCCTCACTCGGAAACCTCTGCTAATGGAGGGGAGGGAACCTTGGGTTTTAGACTAATGTCCCTAGTGACCAGAAATAGCCTGGACTCTCCATTCTACCTGGAGCCCCATTGACAGTTGAATTGTATGAGATGGACTTTATTGTAGCCCATTAAGAAGAACTGTTAAAGAAAGAAATTTTTGTGTACCTCCTTTTTAATCAGGATACCTTTATGGCTTGGGTGAATTCTGTTCTTTTCTAGCTCCCAATCAAAGGAAATATGAATGAAACTGAGAGAATTAGCAACACTATTCAAGCTCTAAGTCAGAGAGGTTAAAGAGATGGCATCAAATAGCAAAGACTTGGATTCAAATCCTGATTCTGACACACTGTGGCATCTGATCCTCCACAAATGATAATCTCTGAGTCCTCTTGACAACTCTCTAAGGCTATAAATTGGAGAGAAGCTCCAACTTGCTTTCTTCACCTGGAATTTCCCTATATTAATGAAATCATAGGTCAACTCTCTATCCCCTACCCTCTATCAATTTAGTCATGAAATCTTTCCCAGATCCTACCCTTTTCCCTCACTCAGGGGTCACTTTATCCATCCCCTGACTTCCAGGCAGCAAAGCTGTGTTCCCCATCATTCCCATCCTTCTCCCCTATGAAAGAAAAAAAAAAACTTGAGAGGTCATGGAATTAAAATTAACTTGGATTTTTAAGTGGTCATGTTGAAGGTAGGGCTAATGTGGTCATTCACACGGCCCAAATGCAATGGGAATGGGGCCAGAATATATTAAGATTTCTTCAGATTCCTCTGACACATGTAGTTTTAAACGTTCCCATTTATTGGAGGTGAGCTTAAATCCTCGGGTGACCTGGGAAATTAAGAACTGGGGGTGAAGACAATATAGTCTGACACCACCGATGCTGAAATACCCAGACAAGAGTCGTATATAATCAATACCAATCCCCATTGTTTGATTTCCTCCTCACCTCTGTGCCCCAATTCCTACCCCAAGGAACATTGCGGCACATTGCATCTGAGGGCCAAGGAGCCAGGAAGACCCTGTTTCTCATCACCTTTCCCTCTCTGTGTTCAAGCCCACACATGAGAACAGTAACTAAGCTTGTTATACTCAATATAAACTTCAGTTCAGCCTGAGGCTCCCTGGGGCTAGATGGAGTCAGGTCACATCAGTCAGGTCATTCCTCTAGTTACTCTGTGTGGAATAGGCAGTCAGGAGTAGGACTGCTGGAATTTTAGGTGGTTAGCCATCAGCCTCCTGCTCCTTCCTCCAGATGCTCTTAGGGGAACTTATAAGCAGATGGGAAAACCTTTCCAGAGCGGGCTGGTACCTTTTCAGCAAGTAGGACTACTGGGCAGAATGGCTGAGTGAAGGAGCCCTGGCTGGGAGTCAGATGCTCTGATCACTAACTAGGCCCTTTCTGACTCAGTGGATTTAAGCTCATGGCTCAGAAATGGCATTTATTCTATCACAAGGCTTTTGGGAAGAAAACTATTGCAAACTGGCTTCCAAGCTTACTATGCAAATGTAACTACTCACGTTCTCCCTCTCCCTCCTTCCTTTCCTTTCTCTGTCTCTCTTTCCATCTCTCTCTATTTCCCTTTCTCTGTATGTCTCTGTTTTCCCCTTCCCTTCCTCTCCCCTTCCTTCCTATCTCTTTCTTCCTCCCTCTCTCCTCCCTTTCCTTTTCCTGCCTCTATCTGTCTTTCTGACTTTGTCTGACTCTGTCTCTCTCTGTCTTTCTGTCTCTCTCCGTCTTTCTGTCTGTCTATCTCTCTTTTCTCTATGTGTGTGTCTCTGTCTTGCCCTTCCCTTACTCTCCCCTTTCTTCCTCCTTCCTATCTCTTCCTTCCTCTCTCTCTCCTTCTTTTCCTCTGTCTGTCTCTATCTCTCCATCTCTCTCTCTATTTCTCTCTCTCTTCCCCTTCCCTTCCTCTCCCCTTCCTTCATCCTGTCTCTTCCTTCCTTCTTTTCTCTCTCTGTCTTTCTCCCTCTCTTCTTCTTTCCTCCTTCTTTTCCCCTCTTCTCTCCCTCTCTCCTTCCATCCTCTCTCTCATTCCTTTTCCCTTCCCTCCTTTTCCTCCTCTTCTCCCTATCTCCTCTCTCCCCAAAATCTCAACTACCAAATCTTTTAATCTTTTCTCAATTCTTTTCCCTTTTGACTTCAATGCAGTACTTAACACTGCTGACCTTCTCCTCCTGGATACTTTCTCCTTTTTGGATTTTTATGACTGCTTTCTCCTACTTGTCTGACTACTCCTTTTTAGCTTTTTTACTGGATTATACATTTTCTACCTTCTAAACAGACATGATTCCTTAAGACTCATTCCCAGACCCCCTTTTATTCTCTCTCTACACAGAATTCTTGGTGATCTCATCCTCCCCCTTGGGTTCAATTAGGATCTTTATACAGATAAATCACATTGCTAATCTCTCTAATAAATTTTAGTCCTATGTCATCATTACCTATTGGATAACTTTGACTGGATTAACCCTTAGCATCTTAAGCTTAACGCAGCCAAAATGAAATACATTCCCCTTCTCCCTTTAACCCATCCTTCTTCCAAGGGAACCTTTATATATTGAGATTCACAACCTTTGAGTATTCTTCAGTGCTTTACTCTCCCTGTTCAATGAATTGCAAAGTTTCGATTTCTCCCTCCACACATCTCTTGATTTAATCCAATTCTCTCTACTAACCTAGCCATCACTCTAGGTCAAAAAAACAATAAGTATTTTATTAAGTGTTTACTAAGTCCCAGATACTGTGCTAAGCATTGGAAACAAAAATACAAGCCAACCCCCCCCCCCAAAAAAAAAACCCCAGTTCTTGCCTTTTAGGGAGCTTATCTACTAATGGGAGAAAACAGCACATAAAAAAGAACTGAATGGTAGTTGTGGAAATATGTATAGAAGAATTGCATGTGTTTAACATATATTGGATTACTTGCCTTCTAAGGGAGGGGGTAAAGAGGAAGGGAGGAAGAAAAAAATTTGGAACATAAGATTTTGCAAGAGCGAATGTTGAATATATTGTATTTTACATATGCTTAATATATTTAACATGTATTGGTCAACCTGCCATCTGGGGGGGGAATAATTGGAACAAAAGGTTTTGTAATGGTCAATGCTGAAAAATTACTCATGCATATATCTTGTAAATAAAAAGCTATAATAAAAAAGAGTGAATGTTGAAAACTATCTATGCATATGTTTTGAAAATAAAAAGCTTTAAACAATAAATTTTTAAAAGAAAAAAGCTGAAAAAGAAAGGGAAGAATTAAGAGAAAGAAAGAAAAAGAAGAGGAGGGAAGGAAGAAAGAAAAGAAAAAGAAAGGAAAGATGGGAGGGAGAAAGGGAAAAACAAAGGGAATATGGGAGACAGTGAGGGAGAAAAGAAGAAAGGTAGAAATGTTTGCTGTAGGATCCCTTTTGGAGTTAACATCAATTCATTACTCATAAGCTTTTATATTGAGTCCCCTGGTAAAGAGGACATTACTGCCCTAAATTCAAGGTACTTTTAGGTCTCAACTCCTAAAAATCTAGCTCCTGAAGCCCTTCCTCCCATTCTAATTAGTACATTTATTTTAAGGGTTAATTGTTGAAACAATCACTATAAAAAAATCAAAAACCTTAAGTTTTAGGCACTGTAAGGGCAGCATCCTCAAACTTGTCAAAAATTTGGGGCACATTCATCTAAAAATATATATAACTTCAATGGAAAATGTGGACACACACATATAGTCCACAAGTAGAAACAGACACAGGTATTTTTTTTTTTTATTTAATAGCCTTTAATTTACAGGATATATACATGGGTAACTTTACAGCATTAACAATTGCCAAACCTCTTGTTCCAATTTTTCACCTCTTACCCCCCCACCCCCTCCCCTAGATGGCAGGATGACCAGTAGATGTTAAATATATTAAAATATAACTTAGATACACAATAAGTATACATGACCAAAACGTTATTTTGCTGTACAAAAAGAATCAGACTCTGAAATATTGTACAATTAGCTTGTGAAGGAAATCAAAAATGCAGGTGTGCATAAATATAGGGATTGGGAATTCAATGTAATGGTTTTTAGTCATCTCCCAGAGTTATTTTTCTGGGCATAGCGAGTTCAGTTCATTACTGCTCCATTAGAAATGATTTGGTTGATCTCGTTGCTGAGGATGGCCTGATCCATCAGAATTGGTCATCAACTAGTATTGTTGTTGAAGTATATAATGATCTCCTGGTCCTGCTCATTTCACTCAGCATCAGTTCGTGTAAGTCTCTCCAGGCCTTTCTGAAATCATCCTGTTGGTCATTTCTTACAGAACAATAATATTCCATAATTTTCATATACCACAATTTATTCAGCCATTCTCCAACTGATGGACATCCATTCAGTTTCCAGTTTCTAGCCACTACAAAAAGGGCTGCCACAAACATTCGTGCACATACAGGTCCCTTTCCCTTCTTTATAATCTCTTTGGGATATAATCCCAGTAGTAACACTGCTGGATCAAAGGGTATGCACAGTTTGATAACTTTTTGAGCATAGTTCCAAACTACTCTCCAAAATGGTTGGATTCGTTCACAACTCCACCAACAATGAATCAATGTCCCAGTTTTCCCACATCCCCTCCAACAATCATCATTATTTTTTCCTGTCATCTTAGCCAATCTGACAGGTGTGTAGTGGTATCTTAGAGTTGTCTTAATTTGCATTTCTCTGATTAATAATGACTTGGAGCATCTTTTCATATGACTAGAAATAGTTTCAATTTCTTCATCTGAGAATTACAGACACAGGTATTAGGGAATGTGAGGGTCAAGGAATCTCACATCTCTGATACTAAAGGTCCACCATGTCCTTTCTTTTATCCTACTGTCCTCATGCTGCTTCTCTTGGGTTTAGCACATCTGCAGGGCACGCCACTTCACTGGACTCCCCAGACCTGCTAATTTCTGGGTATAATTTCTCCTATCAGGAAACTAGATGTGACACAATATGCTTTGGCTGATGACACACCACCAAGACGTGAGGAATCATGGTTGACTTTTCTGTGTGACATGGACTCCTTTGGCAATCTGGTGAATCCTATGGGCTCTTTCTCAGAATGCTTTTAAATGTATAAAATAATATCCTTAGGATTATAAGGAAACTCAATTATATTGAAATAAAATTATTGAAGTATTTCTTTAAAAGAAAAAAAACAACTTTGTGGGCTACAGGATATGAACCTTGTCAGGAACATTTCCTTTCAAGAGTTAAATTCTGGCAGCCAGAATTTCTGGTCCACAGAGGCGTCTTCTACCTGAATTCATTCTTTAGAGCAAGAACAATTTTTGAATGTGTCCTAGCCTCTTTTGCAGTCTGGTGAAGTCTTTAGGTCCCTTTTCAGATGAATGTTTTTAAGATAAAATAAATGGATTATAAGGAAAACCAATTATATTAAAATATATTATCAATTTTTTTTGGGGGGGGGAGGGATCCTGAGACAATTGGGGTTAAGTGACTTGTCCACAGTCACACATCCAGGAAGTGTTAAGTGTCTGAGATCAAATTTAAACTCGGGTCCTCCTGACTTCAGGGCTGGTGCTCTATCCACTGTTCCACCTAAATGCCCTATCAATTTTTAA
The DNA here is from genome assembly GCF_902635505.1 of Sarcophilus harrisii. NCBI lineage: Eukaryota > Metazoa > Chordata > Mammalia > Dasyuromorphia > Dasyuridae > Sarcophilus > Sarcophilus harrisii. The sequence continues at coordinate 415,352,995 of NC_045429.1, read as the reverse complement.
AAAAAAAAGAAAAAAAGGGTCACAGAAACCAGGTTAAGAACTACTGTAACCTTTGATTCCAGGCCTGGGGCTCTGTCTACTGAACCACCTAGCTGCACCTTTTCCCCTTATCCCCAATGCTTTCTACCTTATAAATCTAGAGTTTTAAGAACTTTTTCACATCTCATAAAGGGGTAACAAAGTATAATTTAATTTTAAGACCTTACCATTTCTTTATCTTTTTTTAATCTCATATCCTATAATTTCTCTAAATTAATAGAAAATAATAGCTTAGGGATGTTTCCTCCTATTATAGTGGTGTAGCAAACAGAATCTGGATCTTACTTACTGAGTGATCTTGCATAAGTTAACCTTAAGGCTCAGTTTCTTTAAGTTAAAGATGAACTATATTTATACAGTAATTCCTTTATAGGTGTCTGATTTTTAAAGTAAGGACTCAGATTCCTCTTTGATTCACAAAAGGATATCCATGTCATCAATCTATCCTACTTTGGGTACTGAATATGTTGGGCACTCCCCCCCCCCCCCTTCCTTGCCATTAGGCCTGGGAGAATTGAGTTAGGAAAAACCTTGGAGCTCCGATCACCTTTACATACCATTGTGTCATAAACTCCAGGTTCATTATCTGGATCCTTGCTAGGATAATTCCCTCTCCATTTGAATATTCATCTTGCTGTCTCCTGCCCTCAACCTTCTTATCTTGACCCCTATCCTGTCAAGATTATGTTATGATCCTTTCCCAGAATTATGGCTTGTCCATCCTCCCAGTATCCTTGCCCCCCTTACCTGCCTTTGTTTCCCCTATAAGACTGAGTACTCAGGTTATGTATTCTGTTTGCAAACCCTAGTTAACTAAAACCCTATATAAGTTCCCTGCCCGGTTTATCTGTGCCCAATGCTTTGGACAAGTCCCATTAGGTCTGCTAGCCTAAACTCTCCACATTAAAGATTAAAAAACCAATCTCTTGCTTGCATCATCTCTCTGGTATTACACTACCACTCTCACATGTTGATATCGTTTACAATTGGATCCATTCTCATGGTGATACTAAGTTTGTGCTTTGGCACTTGGGTTTGTGATGTGACCTGAAAGCCCTATACAATCTTCCCCGGACTCTGAGAAATCTTTGTTTCTGGAGGTATGATCAGCTTGGATCTAGCCGTTGTGGCCACTAGCTGAAGGACTTCTCTAGGTTAGTGGCCACTAGATGGAGCTAAGTTCTCATGGTCCTACTGGAGAACAAGGCTACACCTAATGGATTTATCCAAAAATTCTGCTTTATCTGCAGTACAAGCCCCATGTGACTCTGAAAGTCTTTCCTCATGTTCAGTAGGAGATATTTTAGGCAACCATAGTTGTGTAAACATGGCTTGAATCACTCGGCTGAAACCATAAATTAAAGAGCAAGACATTTAATTGGGAACAGAATAACGGAGAAATAGGTAATTAAGCAATAGAATAATTCTCACACATAGATTTCCAGGGGGGAAAGTGGGAGAAAGAGTACTCCTTAGACAACTACGTTGCTACAAAGTGATGACCTAGTAGCTATAATACCTCTCACAGCTCCACTTATTGCCAACTTATTGTGCCTTCATGCTTCTTAGCTAGCTCCATTTTAGTTTTTTGGCTCCTTTAGTATGGTCCTGTTCCCCTTGCTGTTGCTGCTGCTTCTGGAGCTCTATTTTATCTTATAGACTTATTCTCCATTGAAACTCCTGCCTTTCCCAGTTCAATCTGTCATTAAATCTGTTTTCTGCTACCTCCTCACCAAGCTGTTTCTGAGGCTGCTTCTTCTTTGAGGTGAGAATAGAGAGTAGGGAGGAGATGGGAAAGGGGTGTTCTTACTCTTAGAGGATGGTTTGGGCCAATATATGGCAGGACTAATCAATAGTTTCAGCTCTTTTGTTTAAAAGGCCATACCATCCTAGACCGACACACAAAGGATAAACTAACACTTTTTTTGGGGGGGGGGTCTTTGATTAACAGGAAATTCCACACTCCTCACTCCCAGTTAAGTAAATCCATTACTTCCAAAGTAGGCAGTTGGGAATTGCCCTATTTAGGGAAGAAGATCAAGAAGCTAGTACTGTGCTGGAAGAACCCACACTCAAGGAGCTGAATCTCAGGAAAGCCCTCATCAATGCTGATAAGGAAGGGACTGAGTTGGGGACTTTTGCCCTAAATCCTTCTGCTTAAACAAAGGTCTCTCTCCTCCTTATATACAGTTTGTTGAAAGGGTCTATGTTGTTTGTGGAACATCATTTTTAGGGCAATACTGCTTGACAATTAAGTGAATTCCTTGTGATAGTTAATTAATAATTAATTAAATTGGGGAGAGTGGTTTGGGAGCGCAAAGAATGCCCAAGTGAGATTCAGCTTTTGGCCATATGCAAGTGATGTGTCTGAAGTTCATCATCAAATGTTGAGATCCCGGAGACCAATCAGCATCAAATAATGAAGTCTGGCTCCAAATGTGGGAGTTGGATCATGTGAAGAACTCACAATGACTTTCCTCTTTAGCAAAAGGTAGGTTTATTTATTATTATCATGGGAGGAGGCTACAGACAGAATGAGGTATAATAGATATCAGGAGTACTAAATGTGAACTTGATTTGGGAGAGCATACAGTCAGCAAGGACAAAGATTAACAATGGAAAAAAAAAACAAGTTCCCTAGTGGAACTCACAGCCAGGAGAAAGACTCCATGAAGTAGGAGTATGCCCTTGGTAGGCTAAATCCAAAAAGGGATTTAAAAGCATCCTAAAAGAGTTAGTTAGCTAGAAGAAGGAGAAAAACATCATAAGGCATGGGGGAGGGTTAGGGGAAAAAACGACACCAAAAGGCAAAACTCAGTGTTGGGCTAAACCAAAAGGAATTCAGCAAAGATGGTGTAGACCATGGACAGATTTAGAGGGCAATTTAACCTCAGGGCATTGACATAACTCGACTTTCTAATTGGATACAAGTAAGACAGGATTACACAAGACCTTCACAGAGGTGGGATTGTAAGGTTGAACTGTCCACTGGGAGAGCTGTTTCCCATAAAAAATGATCCTTGGAGGAGAAGAGCACCCTCCATTCCAGGTAAAATCAAAGAAGCCATGACTGGCAAGAGAGCAAAAATGGCCCTTGTGAATTGTTTGGACAGTACAGATCTGAGGTGAAATCAAAGTGTCTCTTCAGTGGTTCCACAAAATGCCTTTATCTTTCAAGGAGAATATGATGATGGTGATGGGTTGGAGATTTATATTTTCCTATATTCGTTAATGAGTGCTTTTGAATTATTTGTGTTTTAAACATTTTCTGTGAAGAAACAAATAGTCGTCATCTCTGATAAAATGAACATCTTTTATAGATAGGACCCTAAATAAAAATTATACTCAAGCTTTATTTTAGAGCTTCTTCTCACTCTAGAACTCTGGGTCTGGGGCAACAAGCAAAGAAAATGAGAAAAAGCTTAAGTCTGCTCTTTGGGGGCTCACTCCCCCCAATCAGGATAAATCAATTCCATTCAAAGATGAGGGCTCTTGTGAGAGGGGACTGCACTCAATAACTTAGCAAACACTGAACATGGCAAACCTGTTTCATATATCTACTCAAATACAATTTCTGAAGTCCCTTCTAGCTCTAAATAGTGTAAAATGCCTCGTTGCTGTCTGGAGGAGTCCACCCCTCTTTTAAAACTCTTGAGTATCTTGCCTGATTGTTCTATTCTACAGAAAACTATATCAAAGTGCTTTGCTACAGGAGAGACTACTCAGCTTTATATAGTAGGTGATCGTAGGGGTGGGGATGAGGATGAGGGGAAATAGTTCTTGTCTTCTCAATACCCACACCTATTTCTGATTTAGCCTGGCTCCAAATAAGACTGGGGCCTGGGAGAGGTTACAGGGATAAGACTTTAAGCCATTTAATCTTTCTGAGTCACAGTTATCCCATCTATAAAATGGGAACAATAATGCTCATACCACCTTTAGGTTGTAAAGATTGTGCTTTATAATCTCTAAATCACTGAGTAAGATGCTGTGGTTATTCTTCTTAGGCATATATTGACCAAAAGTCATAGAAAATAGTGAATACAGGCTGGGCAGAAAGGTCCCCTGGTCCCAGAAAGCCCATAGCCTTCCTCATTGACCTGTTGATCATTTCTCTAAAGAGTCTTTGGGCATTACTGTCCCCTCCCAAGTCTTTCTCACAAAGTGAACTCCTTAATCACCAGTGAAGGGGGCTGAGTGGGAGAACAGCTGCTCAGAGAGAGAGAAAGAGCCCCATTAACAGGAGAGGCAGCTCTGGCTGGAGATAATTGGAGGATTTATGGACCCCTGGACACTTATACATCAAGGAGTTCTGAGTCTGTGAAGTTCTTCCCTGAGAATAGACACCAATCAACTCCTGTTCCCAGACTCAAGATGTGTCAGGGATAAAGGACCTGGAATAGAATACAGGCATTTACAACGGTTTGAATTTGGCTCAGAAGTCTTCTAAGGGGGAAAGCAGCCAGCCACAGGGAGAGAGAATAGCTTCTCTACTCAGATTTCTGAAAAAGAGGAGCAGAGGGTCCTACTTGCCTTCAAAGCAAGCCCAGCCTCCAGACACTCACGCCAATTGCCTTGCACTTCATTTCCAAGAATGGAGGGTGCTTCTTTTCTTATCTCATCCTTGTCTCCTATACTTGTGCCCTTGATCCCTTCCTTTCCTTTTTTTCCCAGAACTTCATCCCCCCCCAATTTTTTCCTCACTCTTCTAATTTTTAGTTCCTCTGGATCTGCTGCCCATATCCCCCAATTTTTTTTTGAGGCAATCCAGGTTAAGTTACGTGCCCAGGGCCATAAAGCTAGTAAGTATCTGAGATCATAATTGAACTCAAGTTCTCTTGGCTCCAGGGCTGATTCTCTATCCATTGTACCACCTAACCACTTCCCCCATACACACACACACTTCACTTGATCCTAACCTTCCCTTGAGCTAACTACTCTTCCTTTCACAGATAACCTTTTAGCTATATACACTTGTTATTTCTGCTCTTCTCAACTCCTTGAAATCTAGCTTCTGTTCCCACCATTCTACTGAAACTGTTCCGTCCAATGTCACTTTACTGCTAAAATCATTGGCTTAATCTCTGTAGCATTATTGATGTATTTTTAAAAAACCAAACACACACCTGACTACATTCTCCTGAATGTTCTCTCCTCCCTGGCTTTTCACACACTGCCCTCCCTTGATTCTCCTCCCACATGACTGCTCTTTGTCAATCTCCTTTGCAGGATCTTCATCCATGTCTCCCACCAGCTATGCGGGGGTGTACCCCAGTACATCTCTAGTACATCTACACTGCCTGGGTAATCTCATCAGTTTCCATGGATTCAACTACCATCATATTGGCAGTGCCAACCAAATATATGAATCCAGCTCTCATCTTTCTTCTGAGCTCCAAGCTTACATTGACACCTGCCTGCTGTATTTATCTGGATGTCCAAGAGGCATCTCCAACTTAACTTGTCTAAAACTCCTCCCTGTTTCTATCCAAGGCATCACCACATGTCTCCAGTCACTTAGATTTATAGCCAATGTCTCATTCTCAAACTTCTCACCCTCACTCACTCTTCTACAAACAAGAAATTTCCAGATCTTGCTGATTTTGACCTTCACAACACTTCTATTGTCTTCTCTGCTAATATAGCAATCAGCCAAATTCAGACCTTTCCCCATGAAAGTCTCTTAGTTGGTACAATCTCTCCCTTCCCCAACCCATCTCCACCTACTTGCAAATGGATATTCCTTTTGTTTGTTGTTGTTTAATTAAAGCTTCCCATTAGTATAGCAGAAACTAGATATGAACCCACACTTAACACCATACACCAAGATAAGGTCAAAATGGGTTCATGATTTAGGCATAAAGAATAAGATTATAAATAAATTAGAACATAGGATAGTTTATTTCTCAGACCTGTGGAGGAGGAAGGAATTTGTGACCAAAGAAGAACTAGAGATCATTATGGATCACAAAATAGAAAACTGATTATATCAAGTTAAAAAGATTTTGTACGAACAAAACTAATGCAGACAAGATTAGAAGAGAAGCAATAAATTGGGAAACCATTTTTACTGTTAAAGGTTCTGATAAAGGCCTCATTTCCAAAATATATAGAGAATTGACTCTATAAGAAATCAAGCCATTCTCCAATTGATAAATGGTCAAAGGATATGAACAGACAATTTTCAAATGAAGAAATTGAAACTATTTCTAGCCATATGAAAAGATGCTCCAAATCATTATTGATCAGCAAAATGCAAATTAAGACGACTCTGAGATACCACTACATACCCTTCAGATTGGCTAAGATGACAGTAAAAGATAATGATAAATGTTGGAGGGGATGTGGAAAAATTGGGACACTGATGCATTGTTGGTGGAGTTGTGAACAGATCCAACCATTCTGGAGAGCAATTTGGAACTATGCTCAAAAAGTTATCAAACTGAGAATACCCTTTGATCCAGCAGTGTTACTACTGGACTCATAGCCCAAAGAGATATTAAAGAAGGGAAAGGGACTTGTATGTGCCAAAATGTTTGTGGCAGCCTCTTTGTAGTGGCTAAAAACTGGAAACTGAGTGGATGCCCATCAATTGGAGAATAGTTGGGTAAATTGTGGTATATGAATGTTATGGAATATTATTATTCTGTAAGAAATGACCAGCAGGATGAATACAGAGAGGCTTGGAAAGACTTACATGAACTGATGCTGAGTGAAATGAGCAGAACCCGGAGATCATTATATACTTCAACAACGATACTGTATGAGGATGTATTCTAATGAAAGTGGTTATCTTCGACAAAGAGAAAATCTAATTCAATTCCAATTGATCAAGGATGGACAAAATCAGCTACACCCTGAGAAGGAACACTGGGAAATGAATGTGCACTACCTGCATTTTTGTTTTTCTTTCCAAGTTATTTTTACCTTCTGAATCCAATTCTTCTTGTGCAACAAGAAAACTACATGTACGGTTCTGCACACATATTTTGTATCTAGGATATACTTTAACATGTTTAACATGTATAAGACTGCCTGCCATCTAGGGGAAGGAGTGGAGGGAGAGAAGGGAAAAGTCGGAACAGAAGTAAGTGCAAGGGATAATGTTGTAAAAATTACCCATGCATATGTTACATCAATAAAAAGGTATAATTAAAATTAATTAATTATTAAACCTTCCAAACATGTTTTCAAAACATATGCATAAATAATTTTCAATGTCCACCCTTGCAAAACCTTGTGTTCCAATTTTTTTCTCCCTCCCTTCTCCTAGAAGTCAAGTAATCCAATATATGTTAAACATTTCAGTTCTTCTATAACTATTTCCACAATTATTGTGCTGCACAAGAAAAATCAGATCTAAAAGGGAAAAAATGAGAAAGAAAACAAAATACAAGCAAACAACAACAAAAAGAGTGAGAATACTATGTTGTGATCCACACTCAGTCCCCACAGTCCTATCTCTGGATGCAAACAGCTCTCTTCATCACAAGATCATTGGAACTAGCCTGAATCATCTCATTGTTAAAAAAAAAAAAGCCATATTCCTAATGTTGTACCTCAGTTTCCCTAAATTGTTCTGCCTCAATTCCTTGAATTATTCTGCCTCAGTCCCCCTGGTTGCAAACCCCCTTCCTGACCATTAGGACTCAGATAATTAGAGCTGGGATCCCTGACCATTAGTATTCCATAGGCAGATAAGTTACTAAGAAATATGCTTACATATCTTTTGTTCCAGACTTTCGGTCTCTAGCAACTACTTCCTTCACTCCCAGTTTATCAGAATTTATGATCCACCTGTCAGAATTAAATTGATGGTCTCTGCCTGGAAATTCCCACTCTCACCAGCATTCAGACCCCATCCCTTGCCTCTGTATCCCCTGATCACTTGGAGCCATGTAAAAATCATTGGAATCTCACTTTCAATGCTGAATTCTTTGAGATGATCATCCAATTCAGCCCTGGAAGGAATAATGGATTCTGATCTGCCCTCCAGAAAATCTCTCCCTCTCAGAAACCCAAATAAAAATATTAAAAACTCTCTAATCTCTACCTTGCCTCAGTTTCTCAGGCATTACACTAATGCACAAATTTCACTAATCATTCCTCTGTGCAAAGAACTACAATGACTCCCTATTGCTTGCAGGACAAAATCCTTCCTCTGGCATTTAAAGCCTTCCATAGTCTGGCTCCAAACTATCTTTCTGTACTTATTACATATTACTAACCATGACAACATTCTAGCCAAACTGAGCCACTTGCTGTTCTCCATACATATTCCATGTTCCACATTCATGCTTATTCCTGGGCTATTCCTTATGCCTGGAATACTTTTGCTTTTCAGTTCTCTCTCTTGGAACCTCTAGCTTCTTTCAAATCTTCACTTAAGTGCCACTTCCTTGTTATTATTCCCCCATAATTATTTTGCATTAATTTTTTTGTGTGTTTTTTTCTCTTTTTTTTAATTATAACTTTTTATTGACAGAGCCCATGCCTGGGTAATTTTTTACAACATTACCCCTTACACTCACTTCTGTTCCAACTTTTCCCTTCCCTCCCTATATGTCACAGTATATCCTAGATACAATATATGTGTGCAGAACCGAACAGTTCTCTTGCTGCACAGCGAGAATTGGATTCAGAAGGTAAAAAATAACCTGGGAAGAAAAACCAAAATGCAAACATTTACACTCATTTCCCAGTGTTCTTTCTTAGCGTAGCTAAGAAGCGTAGCTGCTTCTGTCCATCATTAATCAATTAGAACTGAATTGGATCTTTTGTTTGTCGAAGAAATCCACTTCCATCAGAATACATCTTCATATAGTATCATTGTTGAAGTATATAATGATCTCCTGGTTCTGCTCATTTCACTCAGCATCAGTTCATGTAAGTCTCTCCAGGCCTTTCTGAAATCATCCTGTTGGTCATTTCTTACAGAACAGTAATATTCCATAATATTCATATACCACAATTTATTCAGCCATTCTCCAACTGATGGGCATCCACTCAGTTTCCAGTTTTTAGCCACTACAAACAGGGCTGCCACAAACATTCTGGCACATGCAGGTCCCTTTCCCTTCTTTAGTATTTCTTTGAGATATAACCCAGTAGTAACACTCTTTGCATTTATTTTTATAAATACTTTGTACTTGTATATTTTTTCCTCTAGAATATAAACTCTTTGAGAGCAGGGTTATTTTGCTTTTGTCTTTATATACTCAGACCTAGTACTCTATGTTGTGTGGTAGGTACTTAACAAATCTTTGTTAAATTGAAATGAATTAAATTGAATCTGAACTAGCTAACTACTTTCACTCTTTAACTGAAGCTATGGATTTGTTTCAAAAGGGCTTATAAGTCATGGGCCTCCCTGGGAGATTTTTCACAAATCATTTCACTGCATAAATTAATTTTCTATTAATTTCATCTCGAAATTTAATTTTTTTTGCAATTTAACTTGGCTTTGGGGTTCTATGTTCCCATTCATTCATGGGATTATAGAGATAGAAGGAACCTTAAAAGACATCTATCCTCATTTTTAACATAATTAAATTAAAGTCCTAAAAAGTTAAATATTTGTCCAGAATCTCTAAAGTCCTAAAGTAGGGAGGCAGAATAGTCTAATAGAAATAATGCTGGATTTGTAGTTAGGTGACCATGCTTCTGTCAAATATTGCTTCTGTCACTTATTACTTTGGACAAAAATAACTTCTGTCAAATATTGCTTCTGTCACTTATTACTTTGGACAAAAATAACTTCACTCCTTTTGTCTCAGTTTCTTTAAAATATAAGGGTTGGACGAGATGATCTCTAAGGTTACTTCCAGCTCCAAACTTATGAATTTTGGATCCTGTGGTCCCAAGAAGCAGAGTCAGATTTCTATTCAACAAACATTTGCACATCTCTACTTTAAGCGAGGTACCATACTAGCTGAGAGGGATGTGGACAAAATAGAATTATTGCACATTCATTTGATAAATATTTATAGATACTATACAATGTACTGGGGAAGGTGGATAAATAAGGTGTGTTTCCTGTTCTCAAGGAGTTCACGATTTAATAGACAACTACATAGAAAAAACATTTTACTTTGTATTATAGTTAAATGCCTGAAAGAGGTATGAATAAAGCATTATGAGAACACCAAGAGGAGACACAAGCTCCTTTCAGGTTGGGGAATCAAGGAAGGTTGTATGGGGGGGGGGGGGGGGCATTTGAATAGGTCTCTGGTTGAGGGGCTGTTGCTAGGGGAGGTTGGGATAGACATAGATGGTGAGGACATTCTCCACAACCTAAAAGCAATAGAACATGCATCCAATTACATTATCTGCCATTGTGGGCTTGGGGGCCATTTGTCTTCTCTTTTGCTCTCCCAACTTCTTCCTTTAATTGTGTTTGGCTCAACTGAATGGTTTTGCCTCCCATATCACACTACCTTTCTTGGCCAGCTGGCTTTGCCTCTGCTATATATACACCATCTGGTTTCCAAAAACTTGTTGCTTTGGGCATCTATGTAGGCGTCTGTCTTTCCCTGGTTTTGCTACTGGGGATAGAATGATGTATAAGCTAGCAGCAGGTTTGATTTGGCATCAGGAAAGATAAAACTTTGAATCCTCCCTCAGATATTTATTAATTATCTGACCCTGCAGAAGTCAATTACCTTATCTTCTCATTTTCCTCATCTATAAGAGAGGGATAATTACAACATTTTACAGAGTTTTTGTGATGATCAGATAAGATAATCTATGTATAGTGCTTTGCAAATTTTAAATAGTTATATAAAATGTGAGCTATTCATTCTCCAGTTGATAAATGGTCAAAGGATATGAACAATTTTCAGATGAAGAAATTAAAACCATTCCTAATCATATGAGAAGGTGCTCTAAATCACTAATGATCAGAGAAATGCAATTAAGGCAACTCTGAGGTACCACTACATACCTGTCAGATTGGCTAAGATGACAGGAAAAAATAATGACGAATATTAGAGGGAATGCGGGAGAACTGGGACATTAATACATTGTTGGTGGAACTGTGAATGGATCCAGCCATTCTGGAGAGCAGTTTGGAACTATGCTCAAAAGGTTATCAAACTGTGCATACCCTTTGATCTAGCAGTATTTCTACTGGTCTTATACCCCAAAGAGATACTAAAGGAGGCAAAGGGACCCACATGTGCAAAAATGTTTGTGGCAGCCCTGTTTGTAGTGGTCAGGAACTAGAAACTGAGTGGATGCCCATCAATTGGAAAATGGCTGAATAAATTAAGGTGGTATCAATGTTATGGCATATTATTGTTCTGTAAGAAATGACCAGCAAAATGATTTCAGAGAAGTCTGGAGAGACTTACAAGTATTGATGTTAAGTGAAATAATCAGAACCAGGAGATTATTATACATGGCATCAAGACTATACGATGATCAAATCTGATGGACATGGCTCTCTTCAACATTGAGATGATTCAAACCAGTTCCAATTGTTTAGTGATGAAGAGAGCCATCTATACCCAAAGAGAGGACTGTGAAGCACAATATAGTGTTATCACCCTTTGTGTTGTTGTTCATTTGAATTTTGTTTCCTTATTGATTTACTTTCCTTTTTGATCTGATTTTTCTTGTGCAGCAAGAGAATTGTATAAATATGTTTACATATAAAACAAATAAATAAATAAGATGTGAGCTGTTATTATTATTAAGGTTAGGGTTCTTACCAATGGTATTGTTTTAAATATAACCAGGTACAAATTGACTAATAAAAGACAACATATCTTTATTAAGCACCTACTGTGTATAAGACATTGGTATGGTGTCTCTGTATAATATCACAAGATCTAGAGGATACCTTTAAGGTTATCCAGTCCAGCCTGTCCCCAAGTCCTCTGATTTTGGAAGCAATGAGTTTCTTTCACTGTATATAGATACTATATAGTAGTATCTATAGATAGTATATAGTATAGTATATAGGGATATAGTATCCCTAGATACTTTTCAATAAATAAAATACAGTTCTTGCCCTCAAGTGGCTCTTTTCAACAGCGAGGTGATTCAAGCCACTTCCAATGGTCTTGTGATAGAGAGAGTCATTTGCACCCAGAGAGAGGATTATGGGCACTGAGTATGGATCACAACATAGTATTTTCACTTTTTTTGTTTTTGTTTTCTTTCTCTTTTTTCCCCTTTTGATCTGATTTTTCTTGTGCAACATGATAATTGTGGAAATATCCATAGAAGAATTGCACATGTTTAACATATATTGGATTATTTGCCATCTAGGGGAGGGGAGTAGGGGGAAGGAAGTGAGAAAAAAATTGGAACACAAGATTTTGCAAAGATGAATGTTGAAAACTATGCATGTGTTTTGAAAATAAAAAGCTTTATAAAAAGCAAAAACAAAACAATATGAACTAATTAAAGGGGGAAAAAAGTTTAGTCTTTATGTCCTTATAATGCCCCCATAAAGAATATCTTCCCTTTTTGTTTCCTTTCACAACAAGCAATACCAATAACCCAAACTAGAAAAAATATATATAGAGAAGGACTAACAAAAGGATGAGAGGCCAGACTGAGGTCATTTCAGTCTTGAAGGAGGAAGGATGAAAGAATGTGCTTAGAAAAAAAGGCCATAAGATCACAGGAAACTTAGAGCATGTGTAATAAGTTGACACCAGCAAGAAAGGAATCAGTGGTCAGAATGGATCCTAAACCTAGTTTCCCTCAAAAAATAATGGATTTCCAGTCAAATCCCATCTCTGCAATTTACTACCTGCATGACATTGGCAAGACATCTTTTCTCTTTGAGGCTCTGTTCTTATTATTGTTCAGTCATTTTTCAGTCATGTCCAACTCTCCATGACCCCATTTGAAGTCTTCTTGACAAAGATACTAGAGTGATTTTCCATTTCCTTCTCCAGTTCATTTTATAGATGAGGAAATTAAAGCAAACAGAACTATGTGTCTTGCTCAGGTTCATACAGCTATTAAGTGTCTGAGGCTGTATTTGAATTCAGGAAGATGAGTCTTCCTGATTATAGAGCCAGTGTTCTATCCACTACACCACTCTGAACTCATGACTACATAGGAAAATAAGATTTTATGACTGGAAGGGCCTTTAGAAATAAGCCAATCCAACCCTTTCATTTGCCTGATGAGGAAATGAAAGCTCAGAGAGTTCAGCTTTTTGCTTAAGGTCATACAATATCAAAATTTGAAGGTCTAAGAGAAAGGAGGAATAGTTTTTTGTTCAACTCTGAGAGGAAGCCCACAGTTATTCTCAAAGCCAACATATAAGGGCATCAGGAAAAACCCTAGGGATGTTATTAGTCCCGGAATGACCAAAAAGCAGCCTGGGTGTAATGAAGAAAAATTAGCTTTGTAGGAGAGTAAGTTTAAAAGTTGGAGTGACTGGGAAGGGCATTTATGTTGAGTGCTTGGGAATTTTTGAGTGCGTGCATGCAGAGAAGAACTAGTAGAAGCCTGGGCAAAAGTCAGTTCAACATGAGAGGGCAAATATGGCCTTAGAAACCCAGGCTGTGTACTGAGCTCTGATCCTATCGGGTGGTAGTCCCTACCCATCATAAAATGAGAGGTATCTGGGCAATACCCATCTCAGAAGAGAAAAGCACCACCCTCAGGAGAACATTGAAGCTGAAGGAACCAAGGAGACACTTCTGGTTGACCCCAAAATTTAGTTCCTGTGAGTTACTGAGAAGGAACAGGTTTATCGTGAAAGTGAAATATTTGTTTGGCAGTCCCACAAAGTGTCTTTATCTTCGAAGAAGAGAGAATGACAATGGATGAGAAGCTTTTTCATTCAGATCTAGTGTCTTCTTACTTGCCTAAATTACTATTTTCTGGTCAATCCTCGTATGCTAAGGAAAGAGAGTTTTGAAGGGGAAGAGAGAGGAAGCAGAATCAGGGGACCTTCTGGCTCTAACTGTGAGTGAAAGTTTGATGATACAAGATTTGTAGAGACACATATCTCTTTCCTACTTAGGTGTTGCTTATTTACCTGTGGTAAACATGATCTTTATACAACTATGCATTTGTTTACTGATTCCACCAAATGATACATCATGGAATACACACACACACACACACACACACACACACACACACATAGTGTATATAAAATAGTGTAAGAAATTGGAGGAGAGAATGTTAAGTGGACCTCAAGAGGATATTGTAGGAGAAATCATGGATGAATTGATACAGTCATCATTGGAGGGAATTCCCCCCCTCAAGAGTAGACCTCAAGAGGATAATGTAGGAGAGATCATGGATGGGTTAATACAGTTATCATTGAAAGGAATTCCCCACCTCAGTGAGACAGTGAGAGTGAAGAAGGGCTTGTTAACCTCTGATCTATGAACTTGGTTTTAAAATATTTAGTCAAAATATTTATAATATTTAAAAAACAAGTTTACAGACCAGAGATTAACAAACTGCCTTTGTAATCTTATGTAGTTTATGCATTTAAAAACATAAAGTGGATCAATAGCTTTCACCAGACTGAGAAAAGAAGGAAGGAAGGAAGAAAAGGTGGGCTTATTAAGTCCTTATTATCTGGTAGGAACTATGCTAAACATATATAAACAAAAAGAAAGACAGTTTTTGCCCTCAAAGAGCCTATATTCTAAAAGTGGAAGATAACACATATAAAGGAACTGAAATGAGGGGGAGAGGAAGAGAGAAAGGGAAAGGAGAGAAAGACTGAAAGACAGGTACAGGATCTAGAGGAAATGCAGACTTCTTGGCTCCTTCCACAAAATTCAGGCTCCAGGAAGAACTCACCAATGGAAGAAGAGGGCAGACATTTCTGAAGGATGTTTCATGTTGAGAAGATAGTTGGGTATTTCCATGTGGAAAAAACCCTACATGCTGAAAGAAATGCCAGAATGAGACAATATGGTTTGGAGATATGGAAGTCAAGAACAGCACTAGAAGGAGAATGGGCCCCATTCCACAAAAAAAGTGAAGAACTTTATGTTAGATTAGGGGAGGGAATGATATAAGATGATGAATAATTAAATTTGTAATGCCTCAGTTTCCCTAAATTGTAATACCTCAGTTTCCCTGCTTCAGTTTCCCTGGTGGCGACCTCCCCTTCCTTGCCCCATCAGGAGTGAGAGATTAGGGGCCTCTGGCCACTCTCACATTCCAAAAAGTCATAAAACTCCAGATGGCTTCTCTCAAATGCCTGGTTATCTTCTGCCTCAGACTCCTGTCTCCTGCTTGACCATATTCTTGATCCCCAATCTGTCAGGACTAAATTATGGTCCTTCCTGGAATTTCCACTCACACAGTGCTCTGCCCCTCCCTCCTTGCCTTTGTTTCCCTGATAGCTGGAGTCCTATAAAAGTCTCTGGAATTACTTGCTGGATGCTGGATGCTTTGAGACAAGAGTCCCATCCAAGCTGGCTAGTATGGCCAGCCCAAACTATTAAATATTGCTATTAAAATATTAAAACCCTAATCTCTGTCTGGCCTCAGTTTCTCTGGCATTACTGATTTAAGAAAAATAAAAAGGAATCCATTTTATTCCAAACTCTAATTGTTCCACACTTGCTTCTGGAAGCATCTCCACAATTTATTCAACTGATTATTACAAAATATTATACAACCTGAAATTATTAATAGATTTTAAAATCTTTGATAGATTATTATTGGGGAAAAGACCATTTGGGAACCATTTCTAACCTTTTAACCTAATGTTACAGAAAACTCTTACGTCTTCCCACCCCTCTCAAGATCTCTTAGTTCTCCATATAAAGAGGCAGAATAATGAACTAGAGATGCTAACTGCGTTCTTATATTTAGCTGCCATTTCTCCTGGGCCCATTGCTCCAGACCTTCCTCCCATCCTCCATTCCCTATCTCATCATCTCTTCCCTGACACAGTTTGACCTCTCCTTGAATTGCTGTTGCAGTTAGTTGTCTGTAGCAAAATGTCACTTTTCTTTTTACAGGTGACTTTGGAACTAAGCCTTCCACCAACTTGTTTTCTCTGAGGTTGGTGATCTTTCTCTTGAACACTCTGCTCTCCCTCCAATGAGCCTCCACCTAGGCCCAGGACCATATCTGACTGGGAATGAATCCCAGAACAGAAGATGTCTTTCCCTCTAGGAAATAACACAGCCATGAAGAGAGGCTACCAGCCCACAAGACAAAGCTGTGAGTAATAGGAACTTGATGGAGCATCCCCAATAACAAATGTTTGTTTAATGATTTATTTATCTTCTGTGGGAGGTCCTTAGAGAGATGAAAAAGATAGATGAGGCAGGATTCATACTCCCAAGGAGCTCACTCTCTAGTTAATGTGTAAATTAGCAACACAAATAATACAGGATGTTACACAAAAGTATATTAGGCCAGATAGTGCTTATATATCTCAAAAAGGGATTGGACTTGATAGCTTCTCAGATCCCTTTTCACTCTGAGATTCTTTGATTCTATTTTGTTGAAATGGAGAAAGAGGAAAAAAGAAAGCGAAGTCCATTATATTCTTTTGTTGTTCTTGGGTTTCCGATCAAGTTTAGTAGACATTTGATGACTTCTTGCCCATTGTTTTAAGAGTTTTAATTTCTACTGTGCTTTAAAGCAAAGTTGGGTAGTCTAATGAGTGCTGCCTCAAATGAGATAATGGATGTAAAGCACTTTGCAAAGCTAAAAGTACTATTTAAATGCAAGTCATTGTTATCAGCCTCCAGTTCCAAGCCTCCCATCAGATGGTTTCTTTCCTTAAGCTTTCTACTTTCCAGCTAAGCTCCCAATTCAATGTTTATAGAGCAATATAGTAGTGAGGTTTTAAATGTTTAACTAGGCGGTCTGGAAAAACTAAAAAAAAGTAAGCACACACTTTTGTGTTTAATCCTTATTATTAAAATTTTCTCCATCACTTTCCTGAGTCTAGAAAATCAACGAAACAATAAATCAAGCCCTGATTAGTTGTGATTTCTGACGTCTAAATACTCACATTGAAAATTTAACAATCAGTTTGATCAGCACAGGCTCCTGCCCTTCCCTGATTAGATTGGTAAGAAATTGGTTCAAATGCTGGTCTTGCCATTGATTCCCTGGGTCATTTGGGGCAATTCACTTTGCCAATTTAGATCTCTGAAAAAGGTAAGGCTTACCAGAAAAACTATATATACAATGATTACAGCAATGTAAATGCGAAGAAAAAAAAAGTTTACGGACCATTAACAACTCCTGATCTTGTCCAGTCCCATTATTTGATAACCACAGAAATTGAAGTCTATAGAGAGAAAGTGCTTTGCCAAAAGATCACACTGATAATGAATGAGCAGAACCAAGATTCAGAACCGGGCCCTCTGATTCCAAGAGTAGTTCTTTTGCAAGTACAATGAGCTAGCTATATTTTCTAGTACTTATCAAAATGTTGGACACACAGTAGATACCTAATAAATGCTTATTAGCTCAGTTTCCCAAAGAGAGATAAAAAATATCTGTTTGTGTTGAATTGAACAACCATGAGGATGTAAGGAAGGAATTGGAAAGTTCGTGGGAAGATAGGGAAGAATAGAATAGAAAGATTTTTCTAGAGCACTTTGGGTCCCGATTTGGCTCCTTTTTCATTTTACCTTGTGTCATATATATTTGACTATGTATAGTGTCCTTTTATGAGAGAGTAGGTTCCCTGAAGGTAGGAAATTATTAGTATGGAGTCAGAAGTCCTGCTGGAGCCAGTTTACACCAGTTCCAAAGGCTGGATTATTAAATTTTTAGTGTGAACATTTATGCCTGGGAAATTGGCAGATGCTAAAAATCAGAGGCAGTAGGCGGCTCTGTTGAGGGATGAGACACCCTAACAGCATTTGGGGGTGTCCAGTTGTTGCAGTTTTTTGCAGTGTTTTACGAAGGAATTTGCAGTCCCAGTTTCCAAGTTGAGGTTTGGCAAAAAGGGTTTATTAACACTGAGCAGTTCTCAGAAGACTAGATCCTGATTGGGAAATTAGTGGTGTGTTGAGAGACAGAGTTCAATTTTATTTAGTCCTTTATTCTAAGGAACTATCTCTGGATGAATTAATAGTGGAGGCTGTTGGCCTGAAGAGTAATCTCCAGGTGAAGTAAGGATGGGGCTGGGTAGTGAGTCAGAACCAGAAGATTTAGGGTTTTCTGATCCAGGGCCCCCACAAAGATCAGGAGACCAAAGAGTCCTATTACATCAGTTCCTTGGTACTTAGAACTTAGAACTTAGTACTTAGTACTTAGTCTGGAGTCAGGAAATTTCATCTTTCTAAGTTCAAATTTGGTGTCAGACACTTGCTAGTTGTGTGACTAGCTGTGTGGACAAGTCACTTTACCCTGTTTGCCTCAGTTTCCTCATCTGTAAAATGAACTGGAGAAGGAAATGGCAAATCACCCTATTATCTCTGCCAAGAAAATCCTAAGTGGGGTTGGGAGGAGTTGGATATGACTAAACAACAAATATTTAGGCAAATTACTTATTGCCTCAGACTTCAATTTTCTCACCCGTGAAAGTGAAGGGATTGGACTTCTGCATTGCCTTCCAATTTGAAATCTATGGTCCACAGTAGAATAAGATAGGTACAACAGAAGACATTCACGGACAAATCTTTAGATTCTGATATTCTGTAATTTTCACTTTTCTGACACAATCTTAACTTAGTACTTACCTCCTTGCTCTATTTTTCTCCAAGAGGCAAAAAGACATTATAGTCAATAATTATAGTAATTTCTCTTTGATAAACCCGGAGACTCCAGCTTCTAGTTTAAGAACTCACTTTTGGCAAAAATTATTGAGAAAAATTGGAAAATAGTATGGAAGAAGCTAGCCATAGAACAATAGCTCATACCCTATTTCAAGATAATGTTGAAATAGGTTTATGATTTAAACATAAAGGATGGTACTATAAGCAAATTAGGAGATTTAGGGATGGTTTATCTGTCAGATCTTTGTATGACCAAAGAAGAACTAGAGAACATTATGATGGATCATTTTGATTGCATTAAATTAAAAAATTTTTGCAAAAATAAAATCAATACAATCAAGATCACAAAGGATGCAGAAAACTGGGGGAAATTTTTTACAGCCAGTGTTTCTGATAAAGGCTTTATTTCTAAAATATAGAGAGAACTGAGTCAAATTCAAAAAAATAAAAGTCATTCCCCATTGATATGAGTATGAGATGATATGATATCAATTGATATTGATATGGTCAAAGGATATGAACAGGCAACTTTTAGATGAAGAGACTAAAACCATTTATGGTCACATAAAAAATGCTCTAAATCACTATTGATTAGAGAAATACAAATTAAAATAACTGTGAGATACCACCTCACACCTATCAGATTAGCTAAGATGACAGAAAAAGATAAATGTTGGCGATATGGGAAAACTGAACACTAATGTATTATTGGTGGAGTTGTGAATTGATCCAGCCATTCAGAGAGCATTTTGGAACTATGCTGGACCTATATCTCAAAGAGAAAATAAAAGAGGGAAAAGGACCCACATATGCAAAAATATAGCAGTTTTTTCAGGTGGCAAAGAATTGGAAATTGTATGTATACCCATCATTTGGGGAATGGCTCAATAAGTTATGGGGTATTAATGTAATGTAATATTATTGTTCTATAAGAAATGATGAGCAAGTAGATTTCAGGAAAGCCTGGAAAGATTTACATGAACTGCTGCTGGGTGAAATGAGCAGAATGAGAACATTGTACATAGTAACAGCAACAGTCTATGATGATCAACCATGATAAGACTTAGCTTTTCTCAGCAATGGGGTGATCTAGGACAATGCTAATAGACTGGGGAAGGAAAATGCCATCCACATCCAGAGGGACAACTATGGAGACTGATTGTGAATAGAAGTATAGTACTTTCACCTTTGCTTTTGTTTGTTTCTTTGCTTGTTTTTCTTTTCTTGTGTTTTTTCCCCCTTTGGTCTGATTTTTCTTGTACAATATGATAAATATGGACATGTATAAAGTATGTCAGATTGCTTGTTGTCTTGGGGACAGGGGAAATGAAGGAGGGAGAAAAAATTGGAACTCAAAATCTTTCAAAAAATGAATATTGAAATTTTTCTTTATATATATATGTATGTATATATACATATATATATATATATATATATATATCTGGAAATATAAAATACTATTAAAAAACCCAAATGGGGTCATAAAGGCTTATAAATAAATACATGAAAATAGATGAAAAATGAAAAAAAAAAGAGAAATGCATGATCCAGTGTAAAAGTATAAGCACTTAAATGTTTGCTCAATGAATGCCTGATGAATGAATGGGAGGATTGAGTGCTTGTTTCCCTTCCTTCTTCTCCAGAGAGAATTCAAAATCCACAGGTGGGTTAGAACCACTCAAGTAAAGGATGCAGGAAGGAGACAGCACATGCTTCCTTAATAAAGAGGCAGTTAGCTCCACTTGGGGAGGGCAATACATCTCAAAAACTTCTATTGTGAAGAGAAGTGGAGGTGTTAATTACATAGAACTCATTATGATAGATGTTTCATCTTCCTGTCTCAGCCCATAACCTGGGAACAAAAGAAACATTACTACAGGGTCCCAGAGAGCATAAAACATTTTTAGTTCTTTCCCTCCCCAGAGGCATTTAGAGAATTCAGAACATTCAGCACTTGCTGAGTACCAGTTACTGGGAATGGTGATGGATCTATTCCTCCCTTTGAGCACCCTGTTCTCGGTGCATGGAAGCAAAATGAAGAGTAGGAACATGGAGAAAGTGTTGGACTGAATGTCAGAGGACATGTGTCCCAGCTTACTATTTCATCCGTGGTGACATTTCTCATTTCTAAACCTAAGTTTGCTGGTCTGTAAAGTTAAAAGGGTGGGGTAGGAAAGGGAAGTGGCTTGGGTAATCTTTAGGTTCTGACATTCTGTAATTTTCACTTTTCTGACACAATCCTGAATTAGTACCTAGCTTCTTGCTCTATTTTTCTCCAAGAGGCACAGGACATGATTGTTCCCTCCTCTCCTACAACAAAATAGAGAAATAGAGAGTTTAAACCTCAAGCACATATTTAATTGCATTGGGGGAGTGTTGAAGGTTCCATCATGTGATAGAGTTTTTCCCTGTTATTGTTGTTTGTCCTTCCTTTTAAAAGAGTACTTATGCCACCAGACTGATGTCTTGACTCAGCCAGGATTGGATTTAAGTGAAGCAGAGCTGCACAAACTTATCAGTCTCATTCTCTCTTCCAGAGTCATCAAAGTCTAGTGGCAAGACAAAAATCAAGACAGTGGGTGATAAACCAGGATGCAGTGGCTGACCTTGGCTTCTTTGATGTCTGCCCAAGCTCTAAACACTTCATAATGCCTGCTTCAGTACCTTTGTAGCTGTTGGAACAAATTATTCTTATCTACCCATTCCATAGAGGGAAATCATTTCATGCTTTGGTAGGACATCCCCTTAACTCACTGTTGGTACCCTCAACCTAGTTTAGTCCATCACCCAAGACAATTTGCTGGGGTGTGGCTGATGTAATATAACAATGATTTTACTGATTTCCTGATTTTAGGGGGGGCTTCTGTTCTAACAATAAGTCCGTAGTCCTAAATCTTCTGGCTTTGGAGTCTGCCTCAGGAAATTTCCAAGCCCAATTGGTCTGATTCTGAATAGAACACTCTTCAGTGAGATAGCTTCTGGCCTCAGGATAATCCCACAAATCAAACTCTGAATAGACCACTCCTCAGTTCATTGCTGACTGCCAGATAAATAATCTGTTGGTCAGTGATAACCAAATTCTGGAAGCCATTCCTTTAGATCACAGAATTAGCATGTCAGTGATAGAAAGTTGGATAAAGGGGTCTTTTCTCTCTTAGGACTTTACCAATTTCTTTTGGAATTCAGTCCACTTATAATAGTGTTACAATAAACTTTGTCCCTTGACTAGGAAATGGGTTCAAGCCTGCAAATTCTTTTGAGACACCTCATGACACCGATCTGTGACCCCAAACTTTTGGGGATCTCTTTCCCAACCTCAACATAGCCACTGCACATGCTACAGTTTCTTGGAGTCATAGCTGAGAATTAGATGAATCAGGTGGATACTAAAGATGGATAAACAACCCTGAAAAGGGATCAACAAGTCTTCACACCAAGGTGCTAGTCTTCTTCTTCTTCTTCTTCTTTATTATAGCTTTTTATTTACAAAACATATGCATGGGTAATTTTTCAACCCTGGCCCTTACAAAACCTTCTGTTCCAACTTTTCCCCTCCTTCCCCCCACCCTCTTCCCTAGATGGCAGGTAGACCAATACATGTTAAATATGTTAAAGTATATATTAAAAACAATATGTGTATCCATATTTATACAGTTATCTTGATGCACAAGAAAAATCATATTTAGAAAGAAGGTAAAAATAACCTGGGGAGGAAAACAAAAATGCAAGCATTCAATAACAGAAGGAGTGGAAATGCTATGTTGTGGTTCACACTCATTTCCCATAGTTCTTTTGCTGGGTGTAGCTGGTTCTCTTCATTACTGAACAATTGGAACTGATTTGGTTCATCTCATTGTTGAAAGAGCCACATCCATCAGAATTAATCATCATATAGTATTGTTTTTGCCATGTATAACGATCTCCTGGTTCTGTTCACTTCACTCAGAGTCAGTTCACATCAGCCTCTCCAGGCCTTTCTGAAATCATCCTGCTGGTCATTTCTTACCAAACAATAATATTCCATAACATCCATATGTCACGATTTATTCAGCCATTCCCAATTGATGGGCATCCACTCAGTTTCTAGTTTTTGGCCACTACAAAAAGGGCTGCCACAAACATTTTTGGTGCTAGTTTTCTTTGAATACCTCCATTAATATGTACCTCATATACCTCCTAATGCATGTGTATTAGACTTAAGCAAACAGAAGCAGAGAATTGTACAGCAGAAAGGAAAGATGGATTGCTTACATGACAAGGTGGAAAGATGTCAGGTAAATAAATAGCCTGAATGTTCAAGAGGAAAGAGAGGCATGCTGGGTAGATCCTCCTTCAGGAGGAAAATCTCTCATCAATTGATGAGAGAAGCAATCTGCTTCCATGGAGGGTACTCCTAAATCAGTGAATACTTGTATTGACGTTTAGGGCTCCCCCCAGTAATAGCAACATATCAGGGGATGTATAATGCAGGAATAGTGCCCTTTTAGTCCTCTCAGCCTCTGGCCCCTGATTCTAGACTTTCTCTACCATGATCCAGCAATCTTCTCACCCTGGAATATCGCTTTGTTCAAATACTCCTTTTCTTTGATTGGTCTGCTCCTCCTAGAGCCTCTAATTTAAGGGAAGTGCTCAGGCCAATATGTTCACTCCATTCCTCGATGGCTCCACTGAAGACTCTTGGGACATCTTTCTCCACCATGCTCACCTTCCCCATCTAAATTTTCATCTCCTTTTTATTTATTGTCTTCCACTATTAGAATGTATGCTACTGCAGGGCAGGGATTATCTTTATTGTTTGCAATTGTTTTTCCACTGCTTAGCCCAGTGTCTGATAAGTAAGTGATAAATAAATCCTTGTTGACTGGAAGGTATGGTAGTATCCAGTGATGTAAAGAATTAGAAGAAACATTTCATTGACTTGGGTAAAAGATCTTAACTTAACAATTAACTTAATGCAAGGAAATGGATGACAGAGACAATCACTAAGATCTTTTTCAACCATTAAATCCTATGATGCTGTGACTTCTGGAGGGAGTCCCACTGACCTAGTAGTTAGATTGATCAGGTTTCTTAGAAGAATTAGTAAGCTTATAAATTCTCCAAAAAATTGAATTGGCTTCCTGGATGTTGGACCATGACTTGGGCTTTAGGGCTGGCCCTAGTCCTGATGGGGGAAGGTAGTCAAATATGCTTGATGGACAGTCAGAGAATCAATGAAAGAGGAGGCAACATAGTGGGGACTGTTTGTTTCTGGGTCTCCAGTTCTCACATGTAGCTCACTTATCCCTTGGTATATGCTTGTGTGTATGTGTATGCATGCATGTGCCTACATATGTCTCCATGTATGTATGTCCCCTCTACATATCTTTATATGTGTCTAGTCAGACTGTAAACTCCTTGTGGGCAGTGCATGTTTTCATGTGTTTCCTTATCCAAAGAATGTCTCCTAGGAGCTGATACCTAGTACTAGGTGCTTATTTCTAAGATTTCTTGGTTGATTTGTTTTCCCTTCAGATATTTATTTATAGACTCAGTGACTATAAGAGCTGGAAGGGACCTTAGCAATTATCTGGTTAAAACTCTCATTTGATAGGTGAGTAACTGAGATTCAATGACTTGCTCAAAATCATAACACAGAATGTAAGAGAGTCAACTGGCACTTTAAGCAGGAAATTTCTGAGAATTATACCAGAGTTCTTCCCACCACACCAAGTCTGCCTATAATTGTTCATTCCTCTTCCTTTTCTCAAAAAAAGAATATAAATGCATTGTTGGCATAGACTGTTTCATTTTAGTCTCTGCATCCCTAGCACCTAGGATAGTTCCTGGAACTAGCACTTAATAAATGCTTATTGGTTAATTGACAACTTGACTAGTCTGTTTCCTGCTAACTAGACAGAAGTAGTCATGCTGTTCCCTACCCCCCACCAATAGTATTTCATATTCCCAAATAAATGTAAAGATAATTTTCAACATTCTTTTTTGTAAGATTTTTTTCCAAGTTTTTTCTTCCTCCCTCCCTTAACTACCCCTTCTCCAAGACAGCAAGTAATCTGACATAGATTACACATGTACACTCCTTTTAAACATATTTCCCTATTTGTCATGTTGTACAAGAAAAATTAGACACAGAGGGGGGGAAAACCCACAAGAAACAAAAAACAAACAGACAAACCCCAAAAGGTGAAAATACTATCCTTCAATCTCTATAGTTCTCTCTGGATGTGGATGTCATTTTCCTTTTTTTTTTTTTTTTTTTTTTTTTTAATTTAATAGCCTTTTATTTACAGGATATATACATGGGTAACCTCACAGCATTAACAATTGCCAAACCTCTTGTTCCAATTTTTCACCTCTTACCCCCCCCCTCCCCTAAATGGCAGGATGACCAGTAGATGTTAAATATATTAAAATATAACTTAGATACATAATAAGTATACATGACCAAAACATTATTTTGCTGTACAAAAGAATCAGACTCTGAATTATTGTACAATTAGCTTGTGAAGGAAATCAAAAATGCAGGTGTGCATAACTATAGGGATTGGGAATTCAATGTAATGGTTTTAGTCATCTCCAGAGTTCTTTTTCTGGGTATAGCTGGTTCAGTTCATTACTGCTCCATTAGAAATGATTTGGTTGATCTTGTTGCTGAGGATGGCCTGATCCATCAGAACTGGTCATCATCTAGTATTGTTGTTGAAGTATATAATGATCTCCTGGTCCTGCTCATTTCACTCAGCATCAGTTCGTGTAAGTCTCTCCAGGCCTTTCTGAAATCATCCTGTTGGTCATTTCTTACAGAACAGTAATATTCCATAATTTTCATATACCACAATTTATTCAGCCATTCTCCAACTGATGGACATCCATTCAGTTTCCAGTTTCTAGCCACTACAAAAGGGCTGCCACAAACATTCGTGCACATACAGGTCCCTTTCCCTTCTTTATAATCTCTTTGGGATATAATCCCAGTAGTAACACTGCTGGATCAAAGGGTATGCACAGTTTGATAACTTTTGAGCATAGTTCCAAACTACTCTCCAAAATGGTTGGACTCGTTCACAACTCCACCAACAATGAATCAATGTCCCAGTTTTCCCACATCCCTCCAACAATCATCATTATTTTTCCTGTCATCTTAGCCAATCTGACAGGTGTGTAGTGGTATCTTAGAGTTGTCTTAATTTGCATTTCTCTGATTAATAATGACTTGGAGCATCTTTTCATATGACTAGAAATAGTTTCAATTTCTTCATCTGAGAATTGTCTGTTCATATCCTTTGACCATTTTTCAATTGGAGAATGGCTTGATTTATTATAAATTAGAGTTAATTCTCTATATATTTTGGAAATGAGGCCTTTATCAGAACCTTTGACTGTAAAATATTTTCCCAGTTTATTGCTTCCCTTCTAATCTTGTCTGCATTAGTTTTGTTTGTACAAAACTTTTCAGTTTGGTATAATCAAAATTTTCTATTTTGTGATCAGTAATGATCTCTAGTTCTGCTTTTGGTCATAAAGACCTTCCCTTCCACAGGTCTGAGATGTAAACTATCCTATGTTCCTCTAATTTATTAATGATTTCATTCTTTATGCCTAGGTCATGAACCCATTTTGACCTTATCTTGGTGTACGACGTTAAGTATGGATCAAT
Organism: Sarcophilus harrisii; assembly: GCF_902635505.1. Classification (NCBI taxonomy): domain Eukaryota; kingdom Metazoa; phylum Chordata; class Mammalia; order Dasyuromorphia; family Dasyuridae; genus Sarcophilus; species Sarcophilus harrisii. The sequence goes on along the minus strand of NC_045429.1, from coordinate 415,326,607 downwards.
GCCTAGTTTCTGCCATATTAGTTTCCAATTTTCCCAGCAATTTTTATCAAACAGTAAGTTCTTATCCCAAAAGCTGGGATCTTTGGGTTTGTCAAAGACTAGGTTGCTATATTTGTTGACTGTTTTATCCCTTGAACTCTACTCTATTCCACTGATCAACTAATCTATTCCTTAGCCAATACCAAATAGTTTTGGTAACTGCTGCTCTATAATATAATTTTAGATCTGGTACAGCTAAGCCACCATCATTTGATTTTTTTTTCATTAATTCCTTGAAATTCTTGACCTTTGTTTTTCCATATGAACTTTGTTGTTATTTTTCTAGGTCATTAAAATAGTTTTTGGGAGTCTGATTGGTATAGCGCTAAATAAATAGATTAGTTTAGGTAATATTGTCATCTTTATTATATTTGCTCGCCCTATCCAAGAGCATTTAATATTTTTCCAATTGGTTAGATCAGACTTAATTTGTGTGAAAAGTGGTCTGTAATTTTGCTCATAAAGTTTCTGATTTTCCCTTGGCAGATAGATTCCTAAATATTTCATATTATCAGTAGTTACTTTAAATGGAATTTCTCTTTGTAGTGGATGTCATTTTCCATCCCAAATCTATTGGAATTGCCTTATATCATTGCATAGGCATGCTGTTCTATGGCACTTACTTTCAACCTAGGCCAGCTCTTTAAAAAAATAATAGTTTTTCATTTTCAAAAGATTAAAGATAGTTTCAACTTTCACCCTTGTAAAACCTTGTGTTCCAAATTTTTCTGCCCTCCTTTCCTCTACTCCCTCCCCTAGACAGGAAATAATCCAATATGTGTTAAACATGTGCAATTTTTCTATACATATTTCCACATTTATCATGCTGCATGAGAAAAATCAGATTGAAAAGGAAAAAATGAGAAAAAAAGCAAGCAAACAACAAAAAAAGTGAAAATATTATGTTGTGATCCACATTCAAGTCCCCATAGTCCTTCTTCTAGATGCAGATGGCTCTCCCCATCACAAGTCTACTGGAACTGGCCTGAACCGTCTCATTGTTGAAAAGAACCATATCCATCAGACTTGATCATCACATAATCTTGTTGCTGTGTTCAATGTTCTCTTGGTTCCACTCACTTAGCATCAGTTCATGGCCTTTCTGAAATTATTCTGCTGATCATTTCTTATAGAATGATAATATTCCATAACATTCATATACCATAACTTATTCAGTCATTCTCAAACTGAACTCAGTTTCCAGTTCCTTGACTTGGCCCACTCTTATAAGGAACAATCTTCCTTATTTTCTTTTTCTTTCTTTCTTTTTTTTTCCTGAGGCAATTGGAGTTAGTGACTAGCCTAGGGTCACATAGCTAGGAAGTGTTAAGTGTCTGAGGCCAGATTTGAACTCAGGTTCTCCCTCCTGACTTCAGGGCTGGTGCTCTGTCCACTGTACCACCTAGCTATCCCAATCCTCTTTTATTTTCAACAGCCCTCTTCTTCTCACGGTCTGGACATCTCATCTTTTGACACTGGGTATAATTATAGACAAAGTGAGATAGCCAGCAACCCAGTTGTCAAGTTAGTGGGCAGAATGCCAGGATCTAAGGCTACCATTGTGCCTAGTTATCTCAGTCTATCCAATCCCATCTCTCTTCGAGTCTCCTCTTGCTCCAAAGCTTGCTCCATAAAAGTACATAGAGCTTATCTAACAATATGCCATCAAGCAAAGGCCAACTTTCCTTTGGAAAAGCCATCCTGAGCAACAGTTGGTATTGCTTTTTGCTCATGATATAAAGGAAAATGCACTGAATCTGGAGTCAAGATGGGTTCAGAAAATCCTGACTCTACTGTAGTCTCATCATGTAATCTAGGCCAATTAAACTAATCTGTGAAAGTCTCTGTTTCTCTGATATAAAATGAGGATAATGAAACTTGCCTGCCTACATTATAAGGTTATGGTTATGAAAGTGCTTTCTGGGTATTTACACTAAAGACATATTAGCTGTTTTTATTTATTATATCATAGGACTTGAGAAAATTAACTTATCAAAACCAATCCAGAACCCAGGAAAGACCCTTGCAGCCAAACTCTCCAGCTTCCCCATTCTGAAAGTCATCAGCACCATCCCTGATGAATGGCCTCTCCCTGATCACAATCAGTTGTAGTATAGCATTAATGAGACAGGAGGGAGAAAGCAGGTAATTCTATTCTGTCTTGATAGAGAGCTTAACCTAACACATGTCACTCTGCTCTGGAAGGCTCTGTAGATGTAGTTTGTGTCTGATCCCTCCCTGGTGACCTGCAGATCAATCTCTATCAGTGGTGGATGTTCCTGCCAGGCAGAGACAGAGCTGGACACCTGCTGCTTTGTTTATTCAAGGATAATCAGGATTCTCAAAAGGGTTGGTGAGGTATCATATAAGATATTAATATTGCTGCTGGCCATGGTGCTGAGGTGGTGATGGTAAGTATTCTCCAACTGTGGAGCAGGGTGACAGGGCAGAGGGAGGAAGCAGGAAGATTGTTTCATTTAATTTAATTTTCCAGGGAGAAAAGGGAGCTTTTTCCTTGTGTGATTCTTACTGATACCATTCCATAAATCCTTCAGAAAGATCCACCCAACATACTGGAAATCTTCCTCTACTATGCATTGCCCATTTGTTCTTTCTCTCTCAATCAGCCTATTTCAAAAAGTCATATCTCAAAGTCTTTATTTTACTTTTCAAATTTTTTTCATAACTTTAAAAAACACATTTATTTTGACATGACAATAACCTATCTTCCTTCTTGATTAACCCTAGAACTGAACTCTTTCTTATAACAATGAAGATAGTTTTTAAAACTAACTTATTAAAACTTGATTTGACTACACATACAACATTTTGCCAAAGTGATTCTTTACTTTTCTGTCAAGAAGAAAGCAGTATATTTTCTTACCTATTCTCTAGGAACATTACTTATTTTTAAGTTACTCAGAATTGATCTTCCTTTTAATGATCTTTTCTTTAATGTTGTTATACTTATTTGTTATATTATTATTCTAAAACTACAGGTTGAACTTATCATATATTTACAAAGAAAAAGCAAGCTGGTCTGCAGTCCTGCATACAATCTTCTTTTTCTGTTCTACTATATATGTGGATGTGTCCACTTGATTTGGTACTTATGTTAAGAATAAAAATAAAATACAGAAACTGAATGTTGTGAAATTATGGTCCAAAGAATAAATGAGAATGTATACATTCCTTGATTATTTGTAGAGCTGCAGGGAGAAGAAAGAGAAAGATATAAACATAAAGAGTTACAGCAAGAGGAAGTTTTAAGGATATAAACTCTGATAATGGAGAAGGAAGCCAATTATGTATTCAAGACACAATTAGTCTTGTGTATACCTATCTTTACTGGGAAGACTGAGAAGAAGTAGTCAAATGGGTAGAAGAAAAACCAGAAAAGAACAATGTCACAAAAACTCAGAGATGAGAAAGTGTCCAAGAGAAGAAAATGATCAACAATGTCAGAAATCATAGAGAGGCCCAGAAGGATAAGTATTGAGAAAAAGCCACTGAAGAAATCAAGATGGCAGAGTGATAGGAACCAATGCCATGAACTCCTCTCCAAAACTCCTCTAAACAGATCAAACTGAATCCTGATAGGAAAATCCTGAAAAGTCAAAGTGAGTCCATTGTCCAGCTCAGTTTGAGAGAGGTGTGAAAAATTGGAGATGGGATTGGATCATGATTATACTGTTCTCAGGAAATGTGAACAAGGACAAGAGGAGGTCTTGTGCCCATACTAGGACACCCCCAGACCCATGCTGTGGTGCTGAGATAGAGATGGGTATAAAGTGGAAATGTTGTCACATGCTGCTCAGATCCAAGTTGAAATCTAGGTAGACTGAGAACCTGCACAGGACAGTGAAATTCTGGGTGAGGAGATTCTGGGAAGTAAACAGAGAAAGAAGGAAAAAATTTATAAGCCAATAGCAGTAGCCGTAGCAGTGGTAAGGCTCAGACCCCAAGTGAAAAGCAAAGTTTCACTTCCAATACTTAGCCTAGCCTGAAAAAGAATAACCAGGATGGGAATTTTAGACCAAAGGCAAGCCTACAATTCTACCATTCAGAATCAGTACCTCTCTAGTTAACTAATGGGGCAGCAGGCTACAATTGCTGAAGCCCAAACTCAAGTCAGGAACTTGCAGAGTTTAGACAAAGAGGGTAATAATCATATTTTCTTCTGATTCAGACCACTTTGGGAGCATTCAGACCACTTTCAGGTCCCTAGTTTATCTCTGAGATACTGGAATAATACAACATTCACTACCCCAAGAAAGCAACCACAAGACAAGCTCCAATCTTTCTTCCAGAAGTGCTGCAGAGCTCAGCCCTAACAATAAACTGGAAGTCAAAAAGTTAGCTAAAAGAATGAACAAATAAAAAAAAAGAACATTACCTTAATGGATGATCATGAAGGCAAGGATGCTCAAGACACAAATACTTTCTTTTTACACTTTGTATTTATACTTTGTCCTCTGGTTCAAAAAGATCTGAGCAGAAGAGAAGTGCTCTAAAATATCAACATGTTGTGCCTCAGATGAAAACACAGCTTGGGTACAAACTGAATTAAAATTCCTGAATAATATGGAGTAAGAGTTATAGAAAAGAGTTTTAAAATATTTTTATAATTTGAATGAGAGTGTTTGAAGATAAAATTGGAAAAGAAATGAGAACTATGGGAAAAAATTAGTAAAAAATTAATAACAAGAATTACAAAACCACATCAAATTGGACCAAAAAGAAGTTAATGATTCCATGAAGCAATAAGTTATAGTAAAACTAAAATTTTTTTAAAAGCTGAAAAAATAGAAAAAAATATAAGCTATCTCATAGCAAAAAACAACTGACCTGAAATCAGATCAAGGGAAAAAAAATTGAGAATCACTGGATTTTCTAACTTCCAGGACCAAGAAAAGAGCCTAAACATAGTATTTCAAAAAATCTTAAAAGAAAATTGACCAAATCTCTTAGAACCAAAGGGCAAAGTATAAATAGAAAGAATTTACCAGTCACCTCCTGAAAGAAACCTCAAAATGAAAATTCCCAGGAATATTATAGCCCAAATCCAACACTTCTGCATCACAGAAAAAGTACGGCAAGCAACCAGAAAGAAAGAATTCAAGTACTGAGGAGTTACAGTCAAGATCACTCATGTTTTAACAACTACCCACTATGAAGGAGAGAACTTGAAATACAATATTCCAGAAGGCAAAGGATTCAAATTTATAGTCAAGAATAACTAGTAAAAGTGAATATAATGCTATATAGAAAATTCCACTTTCATGAAATAAAGCATTAGCTCTATTTCAAACTTTACAGAACCAAATTAAAATGTAACTGAGAAATGTTTAACAAAATAAATAAAAATACAACACAACATAGATAATGTAAATTTGTGGTTTTCTAAGTCAATATGCAGCCCTCTCAGGGATAATTTTTATTTGTTTGACACCACTGAAATAGAAAACGTCCAAGTATTAGTGATGAAAAGACCAGAAATACAAACTTTAAATTACAAACAAAGGAGTGAGGAGAAACATAAATGAATAAATATGAATGAACAACAACAAAGAACTAAACAAGGATAAATTGCTTACATTCAAATATGGAGAGATAACACCTGTCCCCTCTGATTCCTAATGTTTTCCAGGGATTATAAAGAAGTCTAATTAGAGAAGACCTAGGAGTAGTTCTATTATGTCTTGAAGATCTTAAGAAAATAATGGAAAGAGGGGGAAGAGGAATACACTAGAGAAGGAAGTGAAAAAATATCTCACATAATCAGGATGTAATAGTAAACAAAAAAAGAGGATGGGCCTGCTAAGCTGCCACTTGAATCTCAGAACTTTATGTGAATTAGTCAAAAGAAGAAAGAATATATTCATTCTCTTTCTCTCTGTCTCTCTGTCTGTCTGTCTGTCTGTCTCTCTCTCTCTGTCTCTCTGTCTGTCTCTCTGTCTGTCTGTCTGTCTCTCTCTTTGCCTCTCTCTCTCTCTTTCTCTCTCTTTCCTCTTCCTCTCTCTCTCTCCCTTCCTCTCTCCCCCCTTTCTTTTTCTCATTTTCTCTCTCTCTTATACACACACACACACACACACACACACACACACATACAGAGTTAGATACAGAAATCATTTTAATCAGAAGTGAAATAAGGAGAGTGGGGAGGGAATTAGAGGAAAGGTAGAGTAGAGATTAGTTTTAAGTAAACCAAATTCTCAGGGTGTTTATTTATTTATTTATTTATCAGTAAAAATTACTGATAGTTCTTTCTGAAGTGGAAAAGAATGGAAATCTGGAGGGATGCTGGAGAGGCAAAGGCAGAATGAGACAGATATTTTTGGGACCTGGCCAATGTAGAAATTTGCTTTGATTATACATGTGTGGGTTGGGTTTATTTTTCTTGTGTTCTTAATTGGCAGAAGGGATTGGGGAAGGGCGAAGGTATATCTTGGTCGATTAAAACATACACACAGCTGTAATATAGCATTGTTTTACAGAAGATAAGATCACAAAATGCTACATAAAGTCTGCAGAAAGAAAGGTAATCTCTCAAAAGGCCACTAAACAAACTGAATAGAATCTGGCAGATTGGCCCATAAGCACCCTTTGAGCCCAGACCAGCTGATGCCATGAGTTACTGGCTCATATTCCCTGCATCTCTGTCACTCTCACCTCTGCTCCGATCCCAGGTGTGATATGATGGATTGACCTCCAAACCTGGTGACAGAAAATCCATTTACTTGTCAGTCCAGATGGAGGGAAGCAGATGGGGGAGCCAGAGCCCCCTTCTGTATGGGCTTGCTGGGTGACCCTGTCCAGTTCTGTTCCCTGGGAGTTCTGGGTCCTCAAAACACATGTCATCCTGGGAGTGAGTGGCATCGATGAACACTCATGTTTAGGAGTTAAAACCTCAAAGGCTAAACCTCTTTCTGCCCGTTTCCTTTCCAATGTGTCTTTCTCAGTGTCTGTGTGTGTGTGTGTGTGTGTGCTCCTTTCCACTTAAGCATCTGTCTCTGTGTGTGTCCCTCCTCCAGTAGGTTCTACCCCTCCCCTCTCACCACCTCCTGTTTCCTCCCTGGGAAAATCCAAAGGAGTATCACCAATTCTCAATGATTAAGTGGCCTCCCCATTCATCTGCTTCTGCTGAAGGCAATCTGTCCTCATTTCCCTTCTGCCTTGTTTGCTAGCCTGAGTTTATTTGCTCCAATAACAACTCCAAAGTGAGCAATTGGCTATAAACCTGCTGAGGGCTCCCTTCATGATCATTAAGGTTATGGGGCTGTCCTGGCCCACTCCTGATGACAAAGAATCATTTGCCCTAGGCATTGCCCATTTTTCTAATTGGATTAGAGGAATGACTTCTCCATGATGAAAAGAGGGCAGGAAGGAATCATGGGCTTAGAATGGGATGAAAACATTAGAAAATAGTCCAGTTCAATCAATACCTGCCCTCTTTTTACAGATGAGGAAACTGAGACCTCAATATGAGGAAAAAGTGCCTTTGGCAGTACCATAAGTGATCCTGGTCAAGTCCCTAAAGCACTGAGATTCTAAGCTTCAGACAAAGTGCCAAACATTGGGCTAAGTGCTTTTACAAATATTATTCCATTCGATCCTCACAACAGCCCTCCAAGGTGGGTATTATTATTGTCACCATTTCACAGTTGAGGAAAATCAGGCAGACAGAGATTAAGCAATCTGGCCCAGGTCCCACAACAGAATTCCCTATACCAGTGAAATCATAAGTCAAGATCTAGCTAGTCCTTAAGGCTTTTTCTAAGAAAAGCAACTGAGTCCTGCTACACAAGCAACATAGCAGGTTGGGAAGAGCTTGGAGCCCAAAGACCTGGGTTTGAGTCCTTATTCTTTCACTTATTTGCTTTGTGACCTTGAGTGAACCTCACTCTCTCTATGTGCCTCAGTTTCTTCATCTGTAACGTGGTAGTGTTGCATAATGAAACATACTACCTGTTTCCTGATAGAGGAGATGGATTCACGGTGTGGATGTATATGTTTGAATGTGGCCAATGTGAGAATTATTTTTCCTTCACTATGCATATTTGTTGTAGGTTTTTTTGCTTTTTTCTCAATGAAGCAGTGGGTAGGGGAGAGAAAAGTATTTATTAAGTGAAAAAAATCAATTAAATCAAAAAAATCAATTAAAAATAAAAATAAAGTGACAGGATTGCACTACATGATCTGGAAATGATCTAAATCATAGGATTGATGGGATCATAAGATCCCATGGTCTTTCTGATTCTAACATTCTGTGGTTCTGTCCTACAAATGGAGGACCATGCAGAGAATATGTGGGTTCTGCCATCGTTGGTTCTCTTGGAGATAGGAAAATTTGGGAAAGGGAGGAGAAGGGGGAAGGTGATAAAGAACTTTGTAATTACCAGTTTAAGCAATGGCTTGTCCAGGAAGCTCAGGAAAAACCAGGCTGGGTCCTGCCAGATGCTGTGATGATGGTCTTTCAGAACCTGCCCCCATTTCCCAGCGTCCTGCTGCTCTCTGAGTTTCCTTCGGGAGATCAGAGATTAGAGATCATTAACAACTGCCCAGATGGCTGATCATGAGGCAGTTTCTGCCCTCAGTGGAAACCAACTGAGCAGATAAATTCCATCTTGAAGACACTCATTCTCAGCAGGCTGGTGTTTTGACTCTTCTGAGATTTTGAGGTGGAGCCCAGGCCAGAAATTGGACAGATGGAGCCATACTTCCCCTTCCCCCAGAACAATTCTATTCTCCCAACTCCTGGAGAAGGGAGGAGGGATTCTTAATGAAAAATGAACTATTATCCAGTCTGAGGGAGCCATCAGTTTTCCCTTAGAGATTTAGAATTGCCTCCACAAGAATTCCTTGGGAATTCAATTTAGTGCGATGAATAGTCAGTATACTTAGGCCTTTATGCCTACTAACTCCAGATTCTGTTCAAGGACCTGGAATTTGCAGACACTCTTCAGAGCTCCATAGAATAAAAACATCTTGAGGGTAGAAAGTTTCCTATTTGTTTTTGTATCCCCAGCCCTTAGCATGGTGCTGATCTATATAACAGAAGCTTACGTGCTTGCTGGTGGAACTCCTCCCCTCTCTTAATCAACTCTCTGAAAAAGTTCACAGAATTCTGGACTTGAATGCTCATCCAGCCTTTACTTGAAGACTTTCATGTTTGCGTTGATTGGGTCCATCTCTACTCAAAATAAGAACTTAGAATCCTCCACTATTATGTTTGCTTTTTCTCTAGTCAGTCAATGGACATAATTATTCCAAAAAAAAAAGCTTCTAGTAAAATAATATGGTAAGAAAATTTATACTTGCCTATTCTACAAGACACCATCTCTTACAAATATATATATATATATATATATATATATACATTATCAGTGGGGAGAGTGAGCATTCATAGGATTCCCACCTACACCCCTCCATGTGAAAGGATAACTCATATTGACCATGCCGAAGGACTCCTGCTGTGTTTGGCAGTCGCCATTGTGATGTTCTCACTAGATCTGCTCTTCTTTGGGTTTAGCATCTTTTAAGACATAGAAGTGTTCATTGCATCCTGGGCCATCACCAATTGTCCCGACTCTTGTCTTGCTACTGAACTTTAATGACTCTAGAAAAAAGAGTGAGGTTGACAACTTTGCACAATCTGTTTCATTTAAACCCAATTCACTGGCAAGTCACGACATCGACCGTAACGTCTTGGTCCAAACCAAGGACAAACGATGGCGGCAGCATCTTTGTTGGGTATGTTGCCTCCCTGGGCTCACTGGATCTGCTCCTCTCTGGTCACTGCACTACTAGACTTGTCCCAGTCTCTGGTGATACATTTCTCTCCTGTCTACTGCTCCCTGCTCTCTTCTCTTCCAGAGTTCTAGCCAATTGATCCCAATTTTAGGCAGCTAACATATAATGTTTAACCTCTCCCCAGTAAATTTCCAGACTAATATTAAGTCTTACCCCTTGTCTGGGTAATATCAAAACTTTGTGTTACAGGTGGCTATCTAACTTGGAATTCAGAGAAATCTTCAAGGTTTCTAAGATCTCCTCCACCTTAACTGCAAATGAATTTGAGCCAGAACAAAAAGCTAGGCTAAGGAAGCAAATTAGTGGCACTGACCTGGCGCTTTTTAATCATCTTTATCATTTTATCATGTTTTATTATCATTTTTTATCACTTTATCATCGTTATGTTTATCTGTCAACAACAAAATCTGAAGGCTTTTGTAAAGGATTTTGACCAGTTAAAACCTCTATTTCCCTCCATAATCAAAGAGCATTTTGCTAAAAAAAAAAAAAAAAAAAAAAAAAAAAAAGTGAAAACAGTATGAAAAATGCATGCACTTTACTCTCAGCAAACTTCTAAGCTGGGGAGAGGGAAGGGAATGATATACGAGTATGTAAGAGTAATACAAAATAGAATATAATAAATACAAAAGAAAGAGCCAGAAAAGGTGTTCTAGGAATATTTAAGGAGGGAGAAATCATATTCAGGAAAGAGATCAGGGAAGACTTTGTGGAGGCTGTGGTATCTCTGGATAAGCTGAGATGGGGAATTGGGAGACAGCAACTGCCCTCTTCTAGAGGAGGGGATGGGTTGCACAAATGCACAGGAGAGCCCTGTCTCCTCTGTTCTGCTGGCAGTTCTTCAGCTTTGCCCCTCACCCCCCTGAGAATTAATGCCTGTGTGCCTGTGCCAAGTTCATCTCTAGTCCTGCCCTTATTAGGAGCAGCTGTCAGCTGCTGAATAGACTGTTATCTGCAGAGGTGCTAAAATGGCCAGCGGTTCAGACAGATGAGAGCCTCATCATTTTGGCAGCGTCAAGTCCCTTGACCTCCCTTGTCCCCAGATTTGGATTCCAAACTACCCCTGTCTCAAGGGACATTGCCACAGCAGCCAAATTCATTGGGGTTGGGGGCTGCCACTGGGACTGAGTTTAGGACTGTGTTGGGAAGTCTCATCATTTGTTATTCTAGGAACCCCTCCCCGAAGCAGCAGCTCTTCTGCGTCATCTTGGACTTTACCCTGTCTAAGGCCATAGCTCTTTTGCTTGATAGTAGCCTTCCTCATCCTGTTTGCCATGTGATGGAGCCATTTCTATCCCCCAACATTTCTAAATGTTCCTCCTCATCTTCTTGATCCTCCCATAATTCTTCCAGTCTGTGTGTATCTTCTGCTCCATGTTATCAAGTAGCTCTAGGGAAAGCCATGGGCTCAGGGTTTGACAAAGGAAAGGCAACTAAATATTGCATTAATTAGTTGAAAAAACAAATGCATGGGAGCAGAAGAAAGCATGGTGAGTTCAAGAAATAGTGAAGAAAACAGCTGCTTGGAATTAAAACTGTATGAAAGCGAGTGATGTAAAATAAGTATGGAAAGGTAGGTTCTAGCTAGACTGCAAAGACTTTTAAATGATGGGCTACAGAGTTTGTATTTCATCCTCTAGGCAACAAGGAGTCAATACAGGAAGGGTTTGTCTTTCTTTTTAACATGGAATAAAGGCACTACCTTTGTATTAGAAAAATTATTTTGGCAACTGTGCAAAGTGTGGATCAAAAAAAGAGATAGGGCAGCTAGATGGCACAGTGGATAGAGCAGTGGCTCTGAAGTCAGGAGACCTGAATTCAAACCCAGCCTCAGACACTTAACACTTCCTAGCTGTGTGACCTTGGACAAGTCACTTAACCCCAATTGCTTCAGCAACAAAAAAAAAAGAAAAAGAAAAAAAGAAAAGAAAGATGGAGAGAAAGGGGTAGAAGAAAATAGAATGCAAAGCCCAGACAACAGCTTTTGTATCCTGCCAAGTTGTTCTCCCTGTTGCAGAAAGAACAATCCTTGCTATTGCAGAGTAGAGAGAGGATAATCTTTTTTCTCCTGGCAGGATCTCAGAATCAGATCCACCATCCTTTGTGTTAATCATTTCCTTAGATCCCAAGGATCTCCACAGATACAAAAAGATGAGACGACATTCTCCTAGACTGCATTCACAAAGAAGGATGATGGTGTAGATGGTCTCATAGGGACCATTCCAGCATTAAGCTCTATGAGGGAAAGGGAAGCAAATTAGCATTTATTAAGCACCTACTAAGTCCAAGCAAAATGCCAACTCATTTAACAATGAGTTATCTCATTAATTCTATGACCCCAACATTGCATGTGTGTGTGTGTGTGTGTGTGTGTGTGTGTGTGTATAAAGAAATGTCTCCAGACCAAACAATGAGTAGTTGAAGTAATAAAGAAACAGAAAGGGAGATAATTACAGCAATTCTGGGTCTAGCTAAGAATCTAGAGCAGGAGTTCTTCACCTTTGTTATATTATGGACCCCTTTTGATAGGCTGGTGAAATCTAAATACCCCTTTTCAGGATAATATTTTGAAATGCATAAAAATACATAGGATTATACAGGAAACCAATAAAATATCAATCCAGCTTCTTTTCCTATATGAGTGCCATGCAGCATTGTGATATTATATTCAAGTGTGGTAGTTTCACGATGCTTGACAGAAAAAAAGGATTTTTAAAAATTTTATTACTATTATTTTTTAAATGCAGATCTTTTCCATTTTTCTTCCATATGCTGTACTTTTTTTATTTTATGAAATGCTCTCAGATTGGCTTTGGTTAGGTAGGTCTCTTACCCAACTTTATTTAAATTGATTTTGCCTTTCACTGCTTTTCTTTTCTTTTTCTTTTTAATGAGGCACTATTGGTCATGATCTTCTATCATTCTTTTCCATAAGATTTTCTAAACAAGTTTATATTTCAATCCATTGCTGTTCTTGCTTATTGTATTACTCTGCTTGCCAAGTAGGTCAGATGTCTGCTGATTAAAGCATGTTCTAGGTACTCTTGGTCTCCTTAAGGCAATTGATTTATATTGATTGAATTTGTTTATGAAATTACGGTAGCCTATGTTTTCTTCCATCAACGTCTCATTTTTCATCATCAACAACTTGTTTAACTAGGTAAGGATGGAGTTATTTGGGCACATCATTTATTTTTGTATTTTTAGTTTTATAATAATTATTATTGTTTACCATCATTTTATAATTTTTGGGGGGTAAATCTATCTAGATACATGTGGCCAATACCAATTTCTAAGCCCATGAACTTCTCTGTGGTCTTCTCCAAGTTCATAGTAATATAAATTTGCAAATGAATTTAGAAGTAATATAGGTCACCACATGTTTTTTACAGGTAAGGAAATCCAGAGAGATTAAGTGATTTGCCTAAGAATGTATAAGTAGTAAATATGAGAACCATAATTTCTAACCTAGGTCCTCTCTCTCCAAATCCAGTGCTCTTTCCACTATACTGAACTATCTTTCTGAGTCACTTCATGGATTTTAATTTTAAATATCTTATCTAAGGACAGTCTCTTGGTGGGATAGATACCATAAAGAATGTATAAGAGGAAAAGCCCAATTAGAGTTGGGACTGTGATGTCATTTCTAGAACCTGTCTTTTTTTCTTTTCCTGTCTGAGGTTGTATTTTTTTAAAATAATGTTTTATTTATAACATAAATAATATGTTTTATTAATACTTTTTAATTTCACATGATGGGTATTCTCAGATATACTGCAAACCACCCACTACTTTCCTAGGTTCTCCCTTATATAACTACAGGTTGGCTGAGACTTGGATCACTTAGACTGTGGAGGAACTTTCTGAGAAGTTAGAGAATCCTTGGGCTAGATTGTTCACAGGTATCACAAGCTCAGTTTGTTTGGGCGGTTCCAGTGGTCTGAGGGAAAGACTTCCATCTAAACCTTTGGGCACCTTGTTGGGAGGCAGGAAGTTACGAATGAGACATAAGAAGTTGAATATGAGGAGTAGAAAGCAAAAAGAGAAAAGACAAGTATGATAAGAGTGCACAGCCATTGAGGTCAGGCTGACTCAGTCACTGTAGTAGTTATGTGAGAGAAGTTCGTTTAAAGTTCTTACTTCTGTTTTCTCACAGCATGGCACTAGGGATATTTCTACCCGGGGTTTACATTTCAATCCTTTTCAGCAAAGCTCCCTCAGATCAACTGACAAGAGAGTAGAAAAAGGGAAAAAAAACAGATATATTCCTGACTGAAAACTCCATTTCAGCCTTCTTTTTTGCATTCCAACCTTCTATATATTGTTTAAATGTTGTCTGCATTTCTGTGTTACTTGATACTGCTAATAAATTACATGGCCATTAACTATAATTCTTTCTAGTCCTACAAATTCAGGATTTGAGATTGAAAGAGAGGAAGCTAGCCCAAGGGAAGGATTTCCATGCTTCACTCCAGGATGAGAGTAAAGTCAATTAGCAAACATTTCTACAATTTGGATAGTTTCTGACAATTTTCCAGCACAAGCCTACTAGACTGCTTTGAACCTAGATAGAAATAATGAGATAAGCCCATAGAAGAGAGAGGGGTGAGGGTTCCCAAGGACAGCTCAAATTACACACTCATAACCCTCAGTCTCTACAATCTTTAACAATTTTTAAAATAAAACAGTTATATAACTGTATACAATTAACTAACACTGCCTATATTCAACAGTGTACGAAACACAACTAATGCTTCAACTAACTGAAAAGTTATCTTTTCGATGGGAGTCAAGATTGATTATAATAACTCAGCTTTCATTTTAGTGTTCTTTTTCATTCACATAACTATAGTCATAATGTATTCTGTTCTCATAATTCCATGTGTCTTCATACAACTCTTCTCAAAGCTTCTCTGTGTAACCATGCTTCCATTCAAGCCTGGAAAGGTTTTCCTAAGGGGCACCCTGTAATCTGTACCATAAAGCTAAAAAGACACTTAGCCATAAGATGACAGGAAAACATAATGAGGAATGTTGGAAGGGATGTGGGAAAACTGGGGCACTGATACATTGTTGGTGGAGTTGTGAATAGATCCAGCCATTCTGGAGAGTGATTTGGAATTATGCTCAAAAAGTTATCAAAGTGTGCATACCCTTTGATCCAGCAGTGTTTCTACTGGGCTTATATCCCAAAGAGATCTTAAATGAGGGAAAGGGACCCACATGTGCAAAAATATTTGTGGCAGCCCTCTTTGTAGTGGCAAGAAACTGGAAATTGAAGGGATGCCCATCAGTTGGGGAATGGCTGAATAAGTTACAGTATATGAATGTTATGGAATATTATTCTTCTATAAGAAATGATCAGTAGGATAATTTCAGAGAGACCTGGAGGTAGTTACATGAATTGATGCTAAGTGAAATGAGCAGAACCAGGAGATCATTGTACACGGCAACAAGATTATGCAATGATCAATTCTGATGGATGTGGTTCTTTTCAACAAAGAGATAATTCAGGCCACTTCCAATGATCTTGTGATGGAGAGAGCCATCTGCACCCAGAGAGAATACTGTGGACTGAGTGGGGTTCACAACATAGCATTTTCACTCTTTCTATTGTTGTTCACTTGCATTTTGTTTTCTTTCTTTTTTTTCTTTTTCATATGATTTTTCTTGTACAGCAAGACAGTTGGTTGTATGAATATGTATACATATATTGGATTTAACATATATTTTAACATGTTTAACATATATTGAGTTACTTGTCATCTAGGGGAAGGGGTGGGGAGAAAGGAGGGGGAAATTTGGAACACAAGGTTTTACAAGCATCAATGTTGAAAAATTATCCATGCCTATGTTTTGAAAAGAAAAAGCTTTAATAAAAAAAAAAAGACATTTATGGTTCATGAGTGGAGAAGGGACTTCAGATTAGTTGGTTGGATACACACTTCTAGAGAGGACCTGAAGAGAGATAGATTGAGAGGCAAGGCAAAAATTTTTGAATGGCAGACTGTAGCCTGGTACACAGGTACTGTACTGAAAGCTAGCCCTCCTCCAGAGTTTTGCCTTCTAGTGTTTGCATCCCTAGAGAATATTGAGAGTGGATGGTACCTTAGTAAAATCGTTCTCTCTCTCTCTCTCTCTCTCTCTCTCTCTCTCTCTCTCTCTCTCTCCTGATTTGAGCTGAGATCTTATCTCATTCCCAATAAAAAAACTCATTTACCCTTACATGTTCTTTAATATATTCTCATTGTACAACTTCTCTGATTTTTGTTTGCTGCTTCATTTAATAAGGTTTTTTAGCTATTCATGATGGTTGTTTTATTTTTGGTTTTGGTTTTGTAATCAGTGTTTAGTGGGAAGAGGCTAAGTTGGTAAATGTAAACTAAAGGCTTCAGAAGAATCCCTCCCTCTTCAGAAGAATCAAGGAAGCAGTTTTCATTCTGAACCCCTTAGAATAATATTTCTACATTAGAAGTTTGTTGGATAGATATGATTTTGACCCAATATTCTTCTTAAAGGTAAGAAAGATTTTCTAGGGTTGGCAGGGCTTTATTCTTCATGTCCCTACTCTATTCTAGGTTTCTGGTGCTGTAAGCACCTTACCTTCCACAAAACTGCTCCAGATCCCAGAATACATCAATCCAAGTGAGAAGAGCCATGTCCTTTTTAACAAATGCTTGGTCAGGTTATCAAAGATGTCAAGGTCATCCACTGCATCCCAAGCCATCACCAGTCATCCTGACTTTTGTCTTGACATTAAACTTCTATGACTCTGGGAGAGAAAGAGAGATAGTGAGACTGATGACTTTATGCAACTCTGCCTCATTTAAATCCAATTTATGAGTGTCACAGCATCACCCCATGATATCATTGGAACTCTTCAGGAACAAAAGACAAACAACAACACATTTTTCCAGTCGCTTGCAACTTGAACTTTGTTTCCAGATTTTTATTACCATTATGAATATTTTGGTATATGTTGAATTTTTCTGTAATTGACTTCCTTGTGGTACATGCTCAAGAGTAGTTTCTTGGGCAAAGAGAAAACAGTTTAGTGATAGTTCCCAATTGTTTTTCAGAATGGTTGAACCAATTTACAGCTCCACCAATAATAGTGCATTAGAGTTCCTGTTTTCTTATACTCTTTTCATAATAACCATTTCCATCTTTTATCGTGTTTTTCTTTTTGCTGGATATAGGTTAGAACCTTAAAATTATTTAAATTTACATTTCTTTTATTGGTGATTATAAGAAAGTTTTTATATGGGTTAACATTTTGAAATTTTTCTGAAAAATTTCCTAACCTTTGTCAGTTTATCTATTTGGGAACAGCTCTTGTTCCACCTTATTTATATTAATTCCCTATATGTTTTGAATCTTTCAATTTAAAAAAATTTATATCCTTTGGCAAGTTTACCTATTTGGAAAGGGCTTTTGTTCCTTATGTTTATGTTAATTTCCTGTAGATCTTGAATCTTTTAATTGCCAAAAGTTATAGTGTTTTTTCTGTGCTCATCCTTCTTGATCTCTCTGCTGAATTTAACACTCTTGACTATCCTTTCCTCCTAGATACTCTCTCCTTTCAGTGTTTTTGTACCATGACTCTCCTCTCAGTCTCCTTTGTTGAAACATCTTTATCATGTACCCCCATGACTCTGTCCTGGCCCTCCTTCTCTTCTCTCTCTACACTCTCTCATTCAATGACCTCATCAGCTCCCATGGGTTGAATTATTTATCTTAGTACAGATGACTCACAAACCATATATCCAGCCCCAGTCTCCCCCGAGCTCTAGTCATTCATCACAACTTCCTATTGAACATTCCAAACCAGATGTCCCATAAACATATCAAACCCAACATGTCTAAAACAAAACTTATTGTTATTATCCTCCCTTCATCAAATATCCTCCCTTTTACTAAACTACTCTCTTAGAAAGTGTTTGTTCTATTCCTTTCTCCCTTGCATTCCTTTCCCCCCACCCATTCTTCCTCATACTCCTGTACCTCTCAGGGGATTGGCCAGCATTAAAGCTAGCCCAGTTCATTTAAAAAAAAAAAAGTTTTATTGATGTGTTTTGTTTTTATATTACAAACATACGCAGATTACTCTGTATTCAAAGAGGTCTCTTGTAACAACATAGAACAATTAACCAAACTAATAATACAGTGACTATGAATGAAGGTCCATGAAACATTCCACAATTGCAGCACTCCCCCACCTCTCTATTTTTTATAATGAACAGAAATCTATTTTCTGTTTTTCATACCTTCCACCCCATTAGGGAAAAAAAAAGAAAAGAAAACCAAATCCCTTTAAACAAATATACATAGTCAAGCAAAACAAATTCCTGCCATTCCTACATACAAATTATATGTCTCATCCTTAAATCCATCATCTCTGTCAGGGGTAGCATGATTTGGAATCGTTCTTCTGTAACAATGAATGTACATGTATCAATCCAAGTTCTTAGCACTTTCAAAGTTGTTGCTTTTTAAAGCGTCGTTACTGCCTGAACTATTCTCACATTCTGCTCATTTCATTCTTCATCAGCTTATAAAAGTCTTCAAAATGTTTTATTTTCGTAATACTAATGTTACAATATAAATCACCTTTCTGATTCTGTTTGTTTCTCTCTGCATTTGTTAATGTCTGCCCACGTTTCTTTGAAATCATCTCTTTCCTCATTTCTTACAGCATAACAGTATTCAATCACATTTATCTACCACAATTTATTCAGTCATTCCCCAATTTATGAATTTCTCCTTAATTTCCAGTTTTTGCTATAAAAAAGCTGCTACAAATAATCCTGTACATATAAGACCGTTTCTTCTTTCTTTGATTTCTTTTCAGTATAGGGCTAACAGTGGAAAAGCTAGATCAAAGGGTATGCCAAAGAATTGTTTTATTAGAAATAGTACTCTGAGATTCTCAGCCCTCCACCTTATATATTTTTCTCTCCATGAATTCTCTTCATCTTTATCTGGAATCTTTTTCACTATCACTTGTATCTCTGAGCTGTCCTGTACCATTTCCCTATATATTCAAAGTCTGATCATATAATCCAATGTTCCCCTCTCTCTCTGGCTAAGGATCAGCCAGAGACAAAAGGTCAAAACACTTGATCTAAACCCCCTCATTTGAAAAATCAAGAAACTCAGATCCAAGAGGCTTAATTGACTTTTCCAAGATCACACTCTTATAAAACGTCAGAAGCTGGACTGAAATCCAGATCCTTTCACTCCAGAGTCAGTGTTCATTCTATTGTGTTATGCTACACATCCTACTTGTCTTTAAGGTTTAGAAACGTGGGGATTCTTAAGCTGGAAGGAACCTCAGAGAGCTAATTCAAACTCTTGTTTGTCAGATAAGGAAACTGAGACCCAGGCAGAAGAAGAGATTGGGACTAGAACCCAAGTATCTAGCTCTCGCTTGATATCTTCTCCACGATGTTTCAAATTTAAGTGACCACTGAGATTCCTGATCCAAAGTTTTTCCTTTGAAGAATTTTAGCAAGTGCTCATCCTTTGGTCAAACTCACATTTATTGCAATAACCCATTTTGATCTGATGATGAAGCCCATTTCTTTCTTCTCACTAGAAAGGTAGGAGACTATGGGTTTGGAATGTTGCATATGTTATGAGCTGCAGCTGATTTGCTAGTTGGTTTTGCTTAACTATTTTTCTTTGTTATAAGAGAAGGTGCCATTGGGTTAGAGGATAAGGGTAGTATATTGGGTAATGATTAGGATGTAACAGATACTTGAAAAAGTGATCTGGAAATGATACAAATAGCAAGGCTGTAGCCAGAATACAGAAATAGTTGGATTGACTTCTATTGCCCTTGAAGGAGATGGCAAGTCCTCATCTCAACATGTTCTAAACCATTTCCCTGAAGAATCTCATCATCTTCCAACAGAGATTGCCTCCTAACCATCTTGGGAGAGAGATGGCAGCTCATACACAAACTCCCTCCCCTACTATATACCTCCAGTTGCAGTGCAACAGGTTTGGTGCATCAAGAGAGTATTGAGAGTAGAGGACTTGGGTGTAAATCCCAGCTTTCTCAAATGCCAATTATATGATCTTGGGCAAGTTAAAAGCAATCTGGACCCCAGTGTTTTCTTCTACAAGGTGAACATGTGGGATTCAGTGATTTCTAAATCCTATGATTCTGAGAGAAAGACATACACATACACACACACATATGTAAATATATATTCAGCCACATATGAACCTCTGCCACAGTATGGTGGAGAGAATACTGATCTTGGAATTGAAAACTGGTTTCAAGTTCAGGCTTTGACATTTTATCAAGTCATTTTGAATCTCAAGGTCTCAATTCCTTTACCTATAAAATATGGAGGTTAGACTAGCTGATCCCTAAGAGTCTAAACCACAGGCACATTCATATTCATGTGCCTTCAATTAATCTACAAAGGCTTCCCAGAGTCAGGAATTGAAATTGGGTCCATTTTTCCCCCCTCTGAGATGAATATCATCCTGAAGTAGAAGACTTAAATTACCCACACCTTATTGGAAATGGCCCCTTCCACCAACAAGCAGTTTGATTTTTAGCAGTGGAATAATGACCATATAAATGTGCTTGATCAATTCCTTTTTTCTCTCTCTTCCTTCTCTTTCCCCACCCTTTTCCTATTTGCTTGAATAAAGTGAGTTTTGACTGAAAAATAATCTTTAACCATCTGATTCATTAAGCTGCAGAAATTGCTTTGGTCAGTTAACAGAGGCAACTTCCTCTGGGAAGGCAGGGGATGGGGCAGGGTCCTTCAGACCTCTTCACCCAATACCAAGCTACTGAAGCTTCCAAAAATATCAAGGCATCAAGTAAGGAAAGCCTTTAGAGGCAAAAAAAGAGAATTTTTCTCCCTTCCTTCTGACAGGCAGTGATTGAATTAAACTTATTGAAATAAAGGTGATTTATCTAACTCAGTGCTAGAAAGAGATGAGTTTCAGAGATGAAAGAACAAACCCAATTATTTGATTTGATTCGCTTTCTTACCAAATTAAAGGTTATTTCCAGAGGATTCGGAAGAGAAAAAATCATAGCAAACACTGTCAGCACCTGGTATTCAGCAGTTATACAGTGTGTCAGAATGCTGGAATCAGAAACAAGAAGTCACCTGAAATCTCTTACTGGCTACTTGGGTCTAGGTAAATCACTTAAATTCCATGAACCCCGTTTTTTAATAAATGAGAATGATAATAACATCTGTAATACCTACATTATGTAGGTTATGATCAATTGACATAATGCATAAAATCTTTAGAAACCTGAAAATACACATATATGAGTGTGTATGATTTTTTATTATCATCCATAAATGAGAACTGAGAAAAATTATCAACATATTCAATTTAGCAAATATTTATTGAGTAGCTTTTTGTGCAATGCATTGTCTTAAATTAGAAGGGATAGAAAGATAAAGAAGATATAATCTCTGCAAGAAAGATCCTGGCATTTCTACTTACTCTTTCTTCTCTAAATTTGTCTGTATCTTCAAAAGCCCTGGAGTCATTCTAATTGCCTTCCCCTTCAAAATTATACCCTATTTTCTAGTTCCTTGAGGGAATCTAAAACTAAGACACTTAAACTTCCAGGAGTCTTCACAACTCCTCAATTCTTTTCTTTCTCTTCAATTACTGAATTCCACGCCCTCCAAGTCCTTCCCTCAAGCCATTGAGGTCTTCCTCAAAACCTATCTCTACTTCCTTCCCCCACTGTCTTATTATCTTTTCCTGTTCTTTTAGCCAATTTGAGAGGTCTGAGGTAGTATCTCAGGGTTGTTTTAATTTGCATTTCTCTAATCAATAGTGATTTAGAGCATGTTTTCATATGACTATAGATGGTTTTAATTTTTTCATCTGAAAATTGTCTGTCATATCTTTGGACCACTTATCAGTTGGGGATACACTCTCTTTTAGTCCTTTTCCCACGATCCTTCATTCAGAGTCCCTAACCTTGCCCCCTTTCAGTCCCTTCCACACAGCTCTTCTTGTATTGTCCATCTTTTCTTTGCTTCCTTGTAGGTTATTCTTTTGTTCTCTGCTGTGCACTTTTTACTGTATTCATTTTTTCTCCTTTCATCCCCCTCCTCCCTTAATTAGGCTAGAGTTAAGCATGGATAAATTTATGTGTACACACATACATACGTAAACAAAACTACACACATACATGTCTGCACACATACACATATGTAGATGTATTTAAATCAACATTAATATGGCTGACATATAATCAATTTCTCTCTTAATTGAATCTTTAAGTTTGTAATCAAGGATTACTAGCTCAACTTTTTTTTTTAAATGGAAATCTACTTCTGATCCTTGTTATTGTGTTTGTGTATATATTTCTTATTTTCAATCTCTGCTAGATCTTCTACTTTAATTTTTCTCCTTAATTTTCCTTGCTATTACTTAACCTCCCCTTCCATGGATCCCTTCCTTATCTTCTCCCCCTATTCTTCTCCCCCCCCCTTATCCCTTTCCTATTATTCTGCACTCCTTGTCTCACTACTGTAAATCTACACACCCTTCTATGTTCCACCTTATCTTATTCCTTTCCCCTTATTTTTTTATAAATTGTGGAGGCTAGGGGCAGCTAGTTGGTGTAGTGGATAGAGTGCCAGCTCTGAAGTCAGGAGAACCTGAATGAGTTCAAATCTGGCCTCAGACACTTAACACTTCTGGGCTATGTGACCCTGGGCAAGTCACTTAACCCCAGTTGCCTCAGCTAAATAAATAAATTTTGGAGGGTGTAATCCCCTTCCTGTTATATATATATGTGTGTGTGTGTGTGTGTGTGTGTGTGTGTGTATACCATGTATGTATGTTGTACTAGCTCCTGCTTGCCCCATACCCCACTCTTTTAACCAAGCATTTTGTCAAAGCAGAATGCAATAGTCTTGTGTACTGTGGTGAAAGCACCCTGTCCTATACTCCTGTCCTCCATACTACCCCTGCTCGCAATAAGATATAACTACTGAAGTCTGCTTCTGCTTACACAATCAACATCCTCTAGTTTATGGTTTTAGCTTTTATAAAACCTTTGCTTCCTGCTGTTCCGGGCTGCTTGATTTGGGTCTTGCTATGCCCTTTGCAGCCTCCAGCAAATAAACTCTCACTTGACCATTTTTCTCGGTACAACATGTATATATACATGTATATCTGTGCGTATATGTGTATATGTGTCTTATAAGTATATAAACATACCTGATCACCAATGTGAATAAACAGGAGGGATTGAGAGCTTAAAAGTGAAGGACTTGTAAGATAGAGCTGTTAACTGCCACCTGGAAAGAAATCTGGAACTATGTCCCCAAAACTATTAAACTGAGCATACACTTTGACCAAATGATACTACTACTAGGTCTATAATCTACAGAGATCAATGAAAGAGGAAATGGACCCACCTGTACAAAAATTTTTATAGCAGATCTTTTAATGATGGCTAAGAAATGGAAACCGAAGTGGTGCCCATTAACTTGGTAGTGGCTATATAAGTTATGGTGTATGAATGTAATAGAATATTTTTGTGCTGTAAAGAAATGGTGAAAGGGATAGTGTCAGAAAAACCTGAGAAGATGCAAAGTGAAGTGAGTAGAATCAGAACAATTGATGCAATAACAACAATATTGTAGAGAAAAATCAACTCTGAAAGACTTGGGAACTCTGATCAATACATTGACCAACTTCAATTCCAAAAAAAAAAACTCATGATGAAACATGCTATCTATCTCCAGCTAGAGAAGTGATGGATTCAGAAAGCAAATCAAAACAATTTATTTTATTTTCTTCTTCCCTCTTTCCTCCCCTCCCTCTCTTCTTTCCTTTCTCCATCCTTTCCTTCCACTGACATGGCTGATGCAGGAATTTGTTTTACACAAGTATATATACTTTGCTTTTCTTGCCTATTCAGTGAATGGGGAAGAAAAAAGGGAAAAGAGAATGTGGAACTGAAAATTTAATTTAAAGAATACAATATTTAAAGTAAAGCTAAATCTGATAGTAATTGAAGGGTTACATAGATTTGGTAATCCTCTTTCCCAAATTGAAAGAACAATAAAACTCAGTGAAGATTTCATTAATCAAATAGATTTCCTAATTGTCCAGGTCCAAAAATGCATATCTCATTCTGCTACTTGACTTCACCTTTTCAGTCATGATTCCTTTTTTGAGAAAAAGGTTGGAAGGACAGATAGAGAAATCAAGGATATAAATAGATGAGTTCTTGACAAGAACTTGAGATATACAATAGGGATCAGGATTTTTCTTAAAAAGAAAATTGACATGACTGGCAAAGAGAGGGATTAAGAAACAAAAGGGAGTGGATTTCTTTTTTTTTTTTTTTTTTCAGCTGTTTGGAGATCCATTTATCTTTGGCCACTGGAACTTCCAGTAGTCTCTCAGAATCCTTATCATCCCTCATTTGTCCAAGGAAAAGCACTGTCTTTCACCCCATCTACTCACCTATAGTCCAGAATTATTTTTGCAAACTCCAAACTAGATTTGTCCTCCAAAGAAGCTCCTTGATTTGCTCCCCTCTGCATCTAGATCCAAACCTCTCACTGCCCAACATATGACATTTCTCTGATGTTCTCTGACATTAAGATTAGGATTAGATTTTTAATCAGCAAATTACACTTTGTCAAATTCGTCTCTTCAGCAAATGTCACTTGCTAGAGACCCTTCCTTCTCAGCCTCCTCTTTCCAAATCTAATGAAGACTCAGTCATTGAAGATAGGAGTAAGATTCTGAGTAAGATGATCTAGAGCAGACATATCAAACATGAAACCTGCAGGTCACATGTGGCTCACACTTCCAAGTGTAGCCCAAACTAGATTAAAATGTAATTGAGAAATATTTAATATAAGGTGGCAGGTAGTACAGTGCTAGGTCTAGAGTCAGGAAGATTTATCTTGAATTCAAATCTGATCTCAAACACTTTCAAATTGTGTGACCCTAGACAAGTCATTTAATCCTCTTTACCTTAGTTTCTTCATCTGTAAAATGAGCCAGAGAAGGAAATGGCAAACACTTAAGCATCTTTGCCGAGGAAAACACAAATTTGGTCATGAAGAGTTGGCTAACTGAAAGATGACTGAACAATAACAATAAAAACAGCAAATAAGGATGCAACAAAGCATAAGTAATATTGCATTTTTAAAATATGCAATATGCAGCCCACAAGGATCTTTATATCCATAATCCATAAGGATTGGTGGCTCCTGTTTTTATTTGATCATTTGTATTCAGCATTTGTATTGAGCATCAGTATTCCAGTTTTTCTACATCCTCTCCAACATTTGCCATTTCCCTTTCTTATATTAAATAGGTGTGAAGTGTTATCTCAGAGTTATTTTAATGTGCATTTCTCCAATCGAAAGTGATTTAGAACATTTTTTTCATAGGACTATATATAGCTTTGATTTCTTTGTCTAAAAATTGCCTATAAGTACTATTATAATCCCTATTTTATAGCTGAAGAAACTGAGATAAACAGATTAAGTGGCTTATCCATTGTCACACAGCTAGTAAAATCTGAGACTGGATTTGAACTCTAGTCTTCCTGACTCCAAGTCTAGTACTCTATCTATGGCACCAGCTATCTGTTTATTAAGCTAATTTCCTCAAGTCTCTCATCACTCTAATTCACCCTTTACCCAGCTGCCAAAGTGATATATCTTAAGCACAGATCTGATCATGTTGGTCCCCTAATCAATGAACTGCCATGGACCCTATTACTCCAAGAATAAAACAAAAACCCTTCTATTTGGCATTTAAAGCCCTTCACCACTGACCCCAGTCTATTTTTCCAGACTTTCTCCACACTTATTACACTTCCTAAACAATTAGGTCTAGCCAACCTGACCTTATTGATCCTCTTATGTGATATTCCATCTCCTATCTCAAGCCTTTGCAATGGCTGGAATGCGCTTCCTCCTCTCTCCATCTTAAAATCTTCGGTCTTCTCCAAGACTAAGCTTCAGTAATACCTTCTGTGTGAAGACTGTCCTGTCCTTCCAACTTCTAACACCTTCTCCACAACTACCTTATATTTATCGAGTTTATTCCTTTATGTGTAATTATTACAAAGATAGAATATAAACTCCCTGGGGGCGAAGCTCTTTTTTTTTTTTTGCTTCCCCAATACCTAGCACAATGCCCAGTACACAGTAGGTGTTCAATTGATGCTTTTTGGCTGGTTGATTGGCTGAGTGATTAATCTGCAGATTTAGGTTGCAGTAATCTTCCCTCTTGGTTTCAATCATGCTGAACATATACCAAAGAGAGAGGGAGGGGACTAGTGTTAGACAGATATGGGGACTAGCAGGATTATTCTGTTTGCCAGAGAATAAATCTAAAAATTGTATATAGCCTTCCTACCCTGCCCCATGCTTTTCCACAGCCAGTGCAGAGATAGTTTTTGCCATTAAGCACTTAGGGATGAAGGTGGCAGTAAAAGAAGAGAAAAGCAGGCAGAGAAAAACCAAGAGAGACAGAGAATAAACTTTAGAGTAGCATAAGAACATTTGCAACGCAATACTGAGAAGATAAGGTAGGAAAGGATTAGAATTGGGGCAGACTTAATCAAGGAAGTCTCCCTGGAGGAGGTAAGGATCACACTGAAGGCACTGGGTAGGGATGCAAGGGTTGGGGAAATGATATTCAGGAGGGAAACAGTCTGCTAACCCTGGTGATTCTGATTTTCCTTTGATGAAGGATTTTGCCAGAGAGTAATTTCTGCTCCAAAGAATTTCATTCCCCTTCATTTTGTCATTTATTTCAATCCAATTTAATTCCTCCAGCTATGGTAAGTGAGTGAAGAAATTCTGGGGGTGGAACAATAGTGCAAATAATCTTCTCCTCCAAAATAACTGTACTCTCTCCCATAGCAGTCACCGTTTATATCAATCTGTCTGTCTCTGACTCTGTTTCTTTTTTTTTTTCCATTCCAGTTAGTCAGTTTATTTGTGAGTTATTCTGGTAGTACAGATGTGAAACAAAAGTAGAATGCTCATTCCCTAATGCCACAAATGCTTTAACCTCTTGGCATAGCATAAGATTACAATGAATACTTATTTTATGTTTTTCCATATTTCTTAATACACACTTATTAGTCTTTGACATCAAACATTTTCTGAGGTGGGGAAAATAAGCTACCATTGTATATTTTATACCCATTTTTGTACATTTGTATCTTTTTCTCATTAAAGCTTTTTATTTACAAAGCATATGCATGGGTAATTTTTCCAACATTGACCCTTGCATAACCTTTTGTTCCAAATTTTCCCCTCCTTCCCCCCAAACCCTTCTTTAGCTGGCAGGTAGTCCAATACATGTTAAATACGTTGAAATACATGTTAGATCCGATATATGTATACATATTTATACAGTTATCTTGTTGCACAAGAAAAATCAGATCAAGAAGGAAGAAAAAGAAAAACTGAGAAAGAAAACAAATTGCAAGCAAATAACAACAGAGAGGGTGAGAATGCTATGTTGTGGTCCACACTCTGGGTGTAGATGACTCT
Source organism: Sarcophilus harrisii (assembly GCF_902635505.1). Classification (NCBI taxonomy): domain Eukaryota; kingdom Metazoa; phylum Chordata; class Mammalia; order Dasyuromorphia; family Dasyuridae; genus Sarcophilus; species Sarcophilus harrisii. The sequence goes on along the minus strand of NC_045429.1, from coordinate 415,299,203 downwards.
TCATCACTAACTGGTTTGAATCATCCTCACCTGGTTTGAACAGTCAGTCTGACTCAGTTGCTATCTCTCTCTGTCTCTGTCACATACATATCTACACATAGTTATATAAATATGGACACATGTCCATGCTTCCCCAACCACATCAGAAAAAGGGAAACGCTGGAAGTCTGCTTTCTCTACAAGAAAAAGGCAGGTCAATACCACTCTGGGGCCCCCATACATCCAAGGTCGGGGTAGTTTTTGCAGTTGTCATGGTTACCACTCTATCTGCCCTGAACCCTATCAACTTCTTCCCAAAGATAAGCTAAGCCCTAGAGTAAAGCAACTTTGTCCAAGGTCTCAAAGTCTCTCGGAATTGGAATTCATCAATCATACCATCACCGAGTCCACAGTTTAGGAAAACTGGAGGGGGGAAGAGTAGAAGCCTTTCTTGACTGTTTAAGAGGAGACAGAGTAAGATACTATTTGTTTGGGCCGCTAGGTGGCAAAAGTGGCTAGAGGAAGACCTGAGTTCAAATTGGACTTCAGACACTGGGCTGACCATAGACAAGTCGTTTAATCTCGTTTGTCTCAGTTTCCTCATCTGTAAAATGGTGGAGAAGGAATCTCTTCCAGGAAAACCGAAAATGGTTATGGGATACAACTGTTTTCTTTGCCTTTTCTCCCTCCCTCCGTCCAACTGGCTTCCCTCTTCTTGGATGTTTTTCCCCGATTCCCCTGGGGAAAGGTGTAGTGGGGCTAGACTCAGTTACCCCAGTAGACTTGTAGATGCCTGCCTGACACTAGAGTAGTCACGTACTTAGGCCATCTGGCGCTGTCCTTGGTCCTTTCCCATAGACTCCTTCAGGAGCCAGAGTCCTCCACCAGCGCCTGAAGATGACCCGGAACTTGCTGGACACGGTTTTTCATCGTCCAGGATTTTAGACAAGGAATACAGGACGAAATGGAGGTGAATGGAGAGAATGAAGTAGCGCCTGCTAGCGATTTCTGTGTGAAGATGGGGATGGACCCACATAACTGCTAATCCAATTGCATATTGGATTGTCTCTCTCAGCATTTGTCTGAAAATCAATGCGCTGAAGCGTCGGGACTTGGATGGAGGGGCGGGTATGTGAGGAGGGGGTTGAGGACCAAAGTCATACAGAGGAAAACAGAAAAATTGGTGCGGGGGTGGGGGGAACACAAAGAGAGAAACAAGTAGATGCAGTGTGTGGGAGAGAGGAGGAAGAGGGAGAAGAAGAGAGAAAGAGAGAGGGGAGAGAAAGAGGAAAGGAGGGTGGGGGAGAAGGAGAGGGAGAGGGAGGGGAAGAGAAAAAGAGAGAAAGATGGAGGGAGGGAGGGAGGGTGAGAGAGACAGAGATAGAGAGAGGGGGGAGAAGAGAAGAGAGAGAGAGAGAGAGAGAGAGAGAGAGAGAGAGAGAGAGAGAGAGAGGAAATTGTTACTACTCTACTTCCTGATTTCAGTTTTGCCATTTATAAAGAGAAAATTTCATCTGGTGAAAATTTAGACTAAAAAATTAGAACTGGAGGGAAAAAAAACCAAAAAAACATCCATGGCAAGAATTTCCATGATCTGGAACTATGGGGGTTGGGAAGAAGACATAGGAAATGGGTATTTTTGTGTCCTCAATTTTGTTGTCAGATTTCCTTTTTGCTCAGAGGAAGAGGAGTTACTAGCTTACTTTTCCAATTCCTTTTCACTTGACCTTCTTCAGGCCTTTTTTGTAGCCACACTACACACACACACACACACACACACACACACACACACATACACACCCCTCTCCAGATGGCCATCCTGAGTACAGATAGAAGTGAACTGATGTAGGTCAGTATTCAGGCCCAGGGGACCCCACCCTGGCCACCTCTTTCACGAACCAGCTACTGTTGGCTGTATTTATTTACCAGTTTGAAAATTACACACAGTAGCTTCAGCACTGAGTGGGAAACACACAGATAGCATGTAGTTGAGAGAACCAGCAAGAATTGAGAGAAATGGAAGGTGAAGCTTTATAAACCATTCTGGTTGTTCTCCAGTCAATATAAACTTAAGAACAGACCAACAAACCATTGTCAGAAATTGTCTCGCCTGGAGAGGGGAGGGACTACAAATGCATCTGCTCTGGCAGGTCTTCTCAGATTTCCTTTTTAGGTGCATAAGATGAAGAATAACAGAACTGTAGATCTGCAAGGGCCCTTGGAGAAATCTACCTGATTCATTTTGAAATTAAGGAAAATGAAACCTGGAGTGATTATGGGACTTGCTCAGTCACCCAGAAAGATGACTATGTCTGTTTTTTTTTTTGTGGAAGCCTAGATCTGCCTCCCTCCCTCTTCATATTTAAATAAAACAGGTATTTAATAAATGTTTGTCCAACAAATAAATGAATGATTAAGAACTTGGGAAGGGACAGAGAGAGAGAAAGAACTCCTAAGTCCATGGAGACTGTGAATAGTGGTTTGTTATCTTGGGAATTAGTCTGTTCTAACTGTTATGTGGTGTCTTCATATCCAACTATATCTGATTAGCTCCAGGGATTTAGGGGTAGTTATCTTCTATCCAATGGGTTTAATTAAATTGCCTACGAAGCAGGAAAAAAATGAGTAGCCTGAAAGAAAGTTGATCTTCCATCTTTACCTCTCTCTCGGTGTCACCTGTCCCTTACCCAAATCTCCAATTCATAAGCAGGGAGATCAGCCCTTTGCCAACCTGACAAACTGGACTGATAATTCATATTTGTCTCAGAACACACCAGCTGTTCTGAGGCCCCTGTCTTTCCCTTCCCCCCTCCCAGTGAGCACAGAGTCACCAGGCAGTCTGCTTGGCTACTAGTCCCAATGAGATTAATCAATGCTCATTTAATTGTATTATGCCATTGATTTCCTTTTAAGCCTGGGACAGAGCTGCTTATGCTACAGGAAAGTCACTAGGAGCAAAGGCCAGTTTGTTGGTAGGGATGGGGGTGGGGAGAGAAATGGGCTAAAAAGAAGAGCTTATTAAAATTAGAGGTATGTGGATTTAGCAACACCTCTTTTTAATCAGAGGTTTTACCAAAAAAAAATAAATTCTTTCCACAGTCTAGGCAAATTAGAAAGAGCTTTCAATGTGAAGTCAAAGGATTGATAGGAATTTCGGCTCTGCTACTTGGAAACAAGTCCTTTATCTCTTTTGCCTCAGTTTCCTGATGTGAAAATGTTACTAGTTATCTCTGACTCTAAATCCATGGTTTTGTGCTTTGTCTCTTACTAAGATATAAGCTCTAGGGTAAATGCTGTGTATTTTATTCAGCTGATATACATAAGTGACTCATTTCCCATGCAGCTGCACTCCTTTGGACTCCATGGTGCCCCCAGGAACCTCATCAGTAGGAAATTCATCAGCCTTCAAGACTGCATCAACTTTGGCATCTCATCCGTCCCCTCAGTACCCTCTGCCTCTTTGATTGGAAGGCTGGAGTAAGGCAAAGAAAATCATCCCAAAGCTGCCTTTTAAAGAGGCTTCCCATTTCCCAACTGACTGCACCCCTTTAGACTGGAATCCTCCATCATACCCCTTCCCCAGTTCTCGGGTTCCTTTTTTTGTGTTCTCTTCCTCAATTAGAGGGTAAGTTCTTTGAGATCAAAGGGTTTCTTTTTCATATTGTGCATGTACTTGATACATAGTAGGTGCTTAATGTTTATTGACTGGCTCCAAATTATTATTTGTAATTGTCTTTTCCCGGGAAGAATGTCAACAAAACAAAGATCTCTCCCTCTCATCTTCCCTCTACCTCATAGTAGGCACTTAATTTTTTTAAATTGATTTTTAAAATGTGATTAGAAAGCATGACATTGTGGATAAAATGTGGATTTAGAATTCAATTCCTCCCCCATCCCCATATACATACTTAATCTTTACCTGTGTACACTGAGGTAAATTGCTTTATACAACTCTTCCTCTATCTCTCTCACCTCCCTACCCCTCCCTCAAATTTATGATTACATCAATATAGGGACATCCCAGTGAGGAAGCTCCCTCTATTCTTCTGCAGCTTAGTCTTGGAAAGTTGTGTCACATATTATAGCGGATGATATAAACCCATCTCTATTATATATTATATATGATAAAGTCACACAATAAGTAGTAAAGAATAATTAATCTAGTGTTGGAAAGGACTCCAGAGACTTTCTAATCTAACCATGTCATTTAACAGATGAGAAAATTGAGACCCAGAGAATTTAACTATCTAGTCTACCTAGGGGCAGCTATCTATTGTGCTCCTATTTAGGGCACAATGGATAGAAGTCTGAGCCTGGAATCAGGAAGGTCTGAATTCAGATCCAGTGTCAGACACTTTCTAACTGTGTTACTCTAGGCCAGTGGTTCTCAAAGTATGGTCTAGAGGATCCTGGGAATCTCTGAAACCCTTTTAGAGGGTCTACAAATTCAAAAATAGTTTTTATTTCCAACATGGTAAATGTCTATAAATATAATCCAGATAAACAAAAACACTTTGGAGAGATCCTCAATAATTTTTAATAGGATAAAGATACTGAAAACAAAAGTTTGAGAACCACTGCTCTAGGCAAATCACTTGAATTCTCCTTGTCTGGATTTCCTCATCTGTAAAATGGTGATAATAATAGCATCTACCTTCCAAGGATCAAATGAAATAATCATGAAGCACTGAGTAAGTGCTATATAAAGATTAGCTATCATTATTATATTATTGCCCATGATGAAAACAGGTAACACATGATATATCTTTGTAATATGTGACATGTTGGATACTGACATATCTCTGAAATATATGTAAGGCACTGGGATGGACAATACTTTAAGAAGCCCAGATTTTATCCAAATGGGTAATCCCTTCATGAGCACAGATTGAAACCCGTCTGTCTCTTTACAAAATGGTCTTCCTAAGATAATGTGGCCAAAAAACAATCATTTGGTAGCTACCCTTTTATTGATGAGGCTCTCTGCTCTTAACTAGGCTAGCCCTGAGATCAATTAATCCATAAACATTTATTAAGCAAATACTATGTCAGGCACTGTGCTCAAGAATGGAGATATAAAGACAAAAATGTAGCATCTCTACCCTTAAGGAGCTTACTTTCTTTGAGGGAAAACAACATGACAATATACGAGTATATACATAATTTTCAGGTCAAGACTCAATAGCTGAAGGATCAGGAGAGACTTTGTGAGGGTGCTTGAGCTGAGTTTTGAAAAAAAAATTAAGGATCCTTTTTCCTTTTTTCAAAGCAATAGGGGTTAAGTGACCTAGAAAGTATCTAAGACTGGATTTGAATTCATGACTCCAAGGCCACTGCACCACTTAACTGCCCCAGAAGTTTGAGATTCCAAGAGGAGTGAGAGCATTAAAGGCAAGGGGGACAACCTGCTCAAAAATATAGGGATGGGAGATGTTATGTGTGAGCAAACAGCCTCATGTGTGTGTATATGTATGTGTGTGTGTGTGTGTGTGTGTGTGTGTATACATATGAGAAAGAGAGAAAGAGAGTATATAAAAAAGTAGTGTCAATAAACCTGGAAAGGTAATCTGGGGCCAGGTAATAGAGGATTTTAAATGCCAGATTTTTATCCTAGAGGTAATAGGGGGCCATTAGAATTTATTGAGCAGGAAAGTAACATGGTACCTTTGAGTTTAAGGAAATTCACTTTAGCACCTGTTTTTTTTTTTTTAATGATTGGAGTGAGTAGAGGCTAGAAGCAGGGATATCAATTAGAAGGCTATTTCAATTAGTCTGAGGAAGAGATGAGTGCCTTGTCTAGGATAGTGGCTGGTTAAGTGCTGAGAAGGGAATAGAGGAGAAAGATAGAACACTAGATTCAAAAGATATGGCACCAGATGACAAAGCCTTTCCTCACCCTACTTGATGTCTCTCTATAGAATGTTCAGGAGGACTGGCATCTCCAGAGCCCTTTTTAGGGCTGGTCAATCACCTTTGGTGTCTACCTGGCACTCGCCTCTCCTGTAGTTTCAAAAAATGGTACCAGGTCCAGCTGCCACACTGCAGTAAACCATTTCATCAGACAGACAGGCTAAACTAAGTTGAGGCTGACTAAGGAGGCTTTGAGGCTGTGGGAAAGTTAGGGAGATGCCTATCCCAAGTGTGTGAAGATTTCCCAAGAGAGAAGGTGGATGAGAACAATTTCTATCAATGGCTACCAAGGTGGCTGAAGCAGGTGCTGTGGAGTGCTTAGGGCTTGGTCAGACATCCAAGACACCGAGGTCATTCACAATGATCCTAGCAATTGACAGGACGGTGGTCCCGAATTTTGTCTTGCCACAGGACTTTGATCACTCTGAGAGAGTGAGACTGGTGACTTTGTACAATTCTGTCTCACTTCAATCCAATTCACATATGAGTCAAGGCATCACTTCATAATATCATTGGTCTTCAAAAATAAAGGACAAACAACTCTGTAGTTTAGTAGACTGTGCCAGAAATATTAGCAGCTAGATAGTGCCATGGATAGATCTGGAGTCAGGAAGACCTGAGTTCAAATCCAGCTTCAGACACTTAATAGCTCTGTGATCCAGGTCAAATCAGTTTACCTCCTTCCAGAATGGTGCATTCTTCAAAAACCTTCAAGATCCCATGAGGAATTGAGAGTTTCATTGGAGGAATGGGGGAGATCCAAGCAAATATAAAGATATATTTAAATATAGATCTAGATTAAATAAATATAAAGACAGTTTCCTGACCTCATTGAGCTTCCAAACTGTCAGAGATAGACAATTAACTATATCTATTAAATAGCGTTAAATGGCCTTAGATTAAGTCATGCTTCAAAGCAACTATCCATCTGGCTTTCTTCTAGCTATCTGCCCTGTTAGTGATAACTGTCCAATTCCCCTTTTTAACTTCTGGAAAGGAGATATCCACTACCCTGTGGCTCCACTAACCATTCTTGTTACTTTCCAGATTAAAACACCCTTCTATTCTCCCATACCACTCTACTGTGTTCTTAAACTCTCAGAGGGCAGGGAGCTATCACTTTTGTGTTTGTATATCCAGGACTTAGCACAGTGCTTGGTCATTTTCTGCTTCATTTCTTCCCTAGCCTTCAACATTGTTTGGACCTCAAAGACCTGTTTTAAAAACAAAAACAAAAAAAACCTTAGCCTAAAAAAGCCAAGGTTTCCCACTGTATCCAGGGCCATCTTCAACTATATCTTGCCACTGGCCCCAGATGGCTCCAGAGGAGAAAGTGAGACTGGTAACTTTACACAGTCCTCTTCCGCTTAAATCCAATTCATTTGCAAGTCATAGCATCATTTAACTGATGTCATAGATCTCTTCAAGATCTATTCAAGATATTCTTCAAGAATGAAGAATAAACAACAATAACACAGCACTTGCTACTTAATAAGCTTTAATAAATAAAATCACCAGAGGACTGTTAAATAAAGCACAACTTTCATAACAAGAGTGTAGACAAAAAGGCAAAAAATTTCCTCCTCCCATCTCAGCCCAATTACTCTTGCTATTTAGTTTCATCCTCTAGAACACAGTGGCAAAAACCTCTCCCATTCCTTTCTCTCTTCCTTTTTTTCCTTCCCTCTCTTCTACCCTTCTTCTCTCTCCCTTTCTCCCCTTCTATCCCCTCTCTCATTCTTCATTTCTCTTTCCTTCTACATCTCCCCTCCCTCCACCTTCCTTCTCCAATCATCAGCAGCATGTACAGGACAAGCTCCTTGGACCTGGAAGAGGGAACTTCCTCCTGCCTTCTTTTCCCCTAGCCCCGCACTGAATTTCAGGTAGGAAGTCTTGCTTCTGAAATTCATATCAGCTCATTTACTGAGAAGGAAAAAAATGTCCTCAGGACTGGAGCAGATTCAGAGAGAAATGTATTTAATTTAAAATAACTCACTTCAGGGAGCTCAGATGCAGGAAGAAGTACACTTAAATAATTGATCAACCCGGGACTGAGGAAAAAGAAGCTGGAGGGAGGGAGAGAGACAGACTCAGCTCAGTGTAACTTGCTTAAGTGAAAATACGGGCAAATAAACACACATGTACACAGCAAACACACACATACAAACACACAAATACACACACACACACTCCGTCCCTCCCTCACGATGCTCCCAGTAGCCTTTGTGGAGCCCTAGGCAGCACTTAATTTAAACATGAAATAAACAAAAATCGGAGGGGACCCCTCCCAGATAAGGAGCTCCCCCCCTTTGACTCCCTGTGTGTGAGCACATGCACACAAACATATACACGTTCTCTAGTGGTTGTATAACGGATTGTGATTGTTCCTGGCCCAGATTAATCGGCTTTGGAGATTAGCCCTGAGCCCTCAGATGGGTCTGGGGTGGAGGGGGGAGCGGGGTCCTTAGTCTTAGCCTCCACTCCCACCTCCCTCCGACCCTGGAGTCTACAGACTGGCAGGCACAGGTTCTGTATACCAAGCGCCCTATCCTCTGTCATTTGGCTGCACTTAAATCAACCCTGCCACCTCTCCCAATCAAATGCACACCCCCTACCTTGTCCAGGAGGGGCTTTCTCCAGATCCATTCCCAGTTCCCTATATTCCCTCTCATCCACCCTTCATCCCTCCAGTGGGCGAGTGCCACAAAGTTTGTTTTACAAAGGCCTACCCACCATCTCCCTGCTTTTTTCCTCACTGCCTTTGTCTTGATTTTGAGATCTCACATACTGCTGCTAATGAAATATCCACATCTTTCTAAATCCTCCTCCTTGGATCTTAATAACTAGAAGGTCCAAGCACCTCAATTGACAAGGAAATATCTTTGATGAGGCATGTTTTCTGGTTCCTATGTGCACTTTACAAATGATTACAAATGATATTTTATTTTATTTTCAAATGAAACTTTTCATTTGATTTCCATTTTCTTTTTATCCTATGGGGAAAAACCAATTTTGTCAGTTAAGCCCTTCAAGATATTCATAACTCCAGTCCTTCTATTATTTCAATCAGGGAGTCAAATTGGGGGTGGGGAAGAAAGCCACAGTAAATTTGAAATGGTCAGTAACAGTCACTTTTGGAATTGGGGCTGTGCAATTGGTGTATTATTACTGACCTTTATCTAGTTCCTTTCTTTTTTCCTTCTAAATGATGGCTCATTGCATTTTGGCATTTGGGAATGGTAGTTCCCTCCCCCAGATCACAGTTATGTTCGCTTGCCTATTTCCCAATAAGACCTATCCCCTCCTCTTAGTCTATTAATTCCGATGCAATCCATTCTTAAAGGCTCTAACTTCTCATTTTGCATTCATAATAGCACCAGTAATCATAATGGCTAACATTTATAATAGCACTTTTTAGCATGTCATCTCATTTGATTTTCACAACAACCCTGTGTTAGTACATGTATTACAGAATCACAGAATTTGAGAGGTGGAAGGAATAACAACAAGCCATAACCAGAAGGAATCCTGATTCAGACATATCTGACAAGCGGTCATTTAACCTCGGTTTCAAGGAGAGAGAGCTTACAGACTTTCTAGTCAGTTCTTCACACTTTGCTTTTTTGTTTTATTTTGTTTTTTATTTATTTTATTTTTAATTGATGGAATAAAAGGAGCATTTCCATAATATAATATAATAAAAAGATGATTCTATACAATAAAACTGCAAATCTATTATGTACAACTTGCTCATCCTTTAAAATATATAATGAATTTACATGCTTATCATGTAAATGTCTTTTTTTTCCCCTTCCCTCTCTAATCCCCCCCACACCCATGACTACCATTAGACACAAATATGTATATATCTATATAACATCATCTTTACACATTTCTATTTTTCAATTCTTTCTCTGGATTTTGGGACAGATATATTATGAAATTTTGTACATTAAGCTTAAATTTGTGTCTTTGCAATTTCTATATAATGCTTCTGGTTATGCCCCCTTAATCCAAACCAGTCTCATACCTCTTCCACTTGCTATCCTTTCAACTTGAACACAGCTATCATGAGTCCTCTTAATTTTTTCTTCTTCAATATAAATACCCCCAGTTCCTTCAACAGACCCTCATCTGAGACTTGTATTCCTGGTGCTTAGCAGAGTATGTGGCCATAATTGCTTAATAAAGGCTTTATCTATATGACATGGAAACTTCAATCTGATTGCCTTCCTCTGGAGATGGCTGTCTAGGACTGAATAAAATGGTATACATGAATTGTGATGAAGGCAGAGGCATTATTACCTCCATGTTCCTAGAAACTCTCTCTTCCTTAATGCAACCTAACATCAGTTTAGTTTCTTTTGATTGCCACATCATACTGTTCAATCATTTTTCACACAAATTGTTGTCTAACCATGGTTTGTTATAAAGGAGATTTGTCTCATCATTTCCATTTTATGGCAAAATTAGGCCAAGAGATAAAGTGCCTAGGTCAAAGCTACATAGCAAATTATTATCAGAGTATTCCCCAAACTGAATTTCTTATATTCCTTTCATCTCATCTTAACCCCCGCCCTCCCCCCCCACAAAAAGAAATCACTTCCCCTCATCCAAATTTCCCTCTTTTAAAGCTGCCATCATCCTTCCATCCAGTCACTTAGCTTCCCTGCTTTGGAGTTATCCTTTACTTTCTCCTTCCTTTCCTCCACCATAACCAATCACTTCCAAAGACTTGTTCATTTTATGTTCATATCTATTTCATCTATCCTTTCCTCTCCATTTATACAGCCTTTGTACCAGTCCAAGTCCTCATCACCTTTCACCACTAATTCAATAAACTTATTAGTTCTTGTTTCCCTTTCCCTTTATTTTTAATCCATTCCCCACTTAATCAAAATCACTCACCTAAAGTGGCGGTCTGGCCATATCACTTTCCTACTATAAAATTTTCTAGAATAAAAAAAATACTTCTTTCTTTGAAATCTAAAATGTTCTACCTATCTTTCCAGTCTTACTCATATTAATCATTTTCTCCATTACAATTAAGGTGGTTTCCTATCGGTTTTTCTTACAGGGCATTCCATCTCCCCACCCTCATGCTTTTGCATAGTCTTTCTCCCATGCCTAGAATGTACTTTCCACCGTACCTTATCTTCTTCTTTTTTTTTTATTGAAGTCTTTTATTTTCAAAACATATGCAAGGATAATTTTTCAACACTGACCCTTGAAAAGCCTTTTGTTCCAATTTTACCCCCCCCCCTTCCCTTAGAAGGCAACTAATCCAATATATGTTAAACATGTAAAAATAAAATATATATATATATATATATATGTAAATCCAATATAATCATACATATTTATACAATTATCTTGCTGCACAAGAAGAATGAGATCAAAAAAGGAAAAAATGAGAAACAAAATAAAATGCAAGCAAACAACAACAAAGAAAAAGTGAAAATGCTATGTTGCGATTCACACTCAGTTCTCACAGTCCTCTCTCTGAGTGTAGATGGCTCTCATCATCACAAGATCATTGGAACTGTCTGCCTTGTCCTCTACATAAAGTTTTTCCTTCCTTTCTTCCCCTCCCAGTTATTAACATTTTCTTCATCCTTAAATTATTTTGCATTTGCTTATCTATAGAGAAGTGATATTCTCCTGACTCCCAGAAGAATATAAGCTACTTAAAGGAATTTTTTTTTTCAATTTTGTTTATGTATCCCCAGTACCAATCAGTTCAATTCAATAAACATTTATTAAGTGCCTATTAGGTGCCAGGCTGCGCTAAGTGTCTTACACATAGTAGGAGCTTAATAGACATTTCCTGATGTTGAAGCTGAGGCAAAGACTTCAACCCAATCATGTATTACTTATTAATAGTATTAAATTTCCATGTTGTCTCATCTTTGAGGACAGGAACTATCCGTACATCCCTTTGTGTCCTACCTAATAGATGCTCAATAAATGTTTAATAGAATTATATATTCTGAGAAAGACAGACTCTATATGTCATTTATTACATGTCATTTTGTACCCAAATGAAGAAACTCTTCTACAAATTATAAAAAGACTGGACAGTCATGAGTTGATGGAGATTTCATTACTTCATGAGGTATACTGTTTCATTTTTGGACAGCTCTAATAATTAGAAATCTTTTATAGATCATTCCATATAACTCTCATTCATCAGGCCTAATTTTGTCTTCTTGATATATCCTCAGGACTTAGCACAGTTCCTAGCACATAATAGACATTAATAAATGTTTACTGACAACTGCCTGACTGACAATGTTTATTCTTCCCCCGTACATATGATGGCTCTTCAGATATTTGAAGACATTTCAGATATCTGCTCTCCCTACCCCAATTCCTCCACAAAGTCCTACTCCAACTAGCCTTGAGGTCACCCTGCATTCTCAAAGGCTATACCAGCGGAGTTCAAGATCTATCAGCTTCTACCATGATGGAAAGGCTTTGACTAAGGTCAGGGAGCAGATTTCAATAGAACTTCTTTCAAATATTTCTTGAATGACACGGTTTCTCGACACCCTGATCCTCCATAAGCACTTAACTTGTCGATAGCCCTACTTTGTTGATTGATTAATTAATTGATTAAGAGGGAAGTAAAGGAGGAAAACCTCAAACCTGTCTATTTTACTTCAGATTAAAGACTGGGTAGGGAAGGAGACTTTGGAATTAATGATTGAGGACTATGGGAAGGATTTAGCACAGTTCCTGGCCCAGTGAAGAGCTACAGAATTTCAAAGGACACTCTGAGTCCAACTTTATGTGATAGCAAATTCCTTTTACAAAAGACTTGACCAGTAATCTTCCAATTTTTCCTTAAATACCTCAAATGGATAATGAATTTTCAGGGAGATTTTCCTGATATCAATCAAAAATGGGTCTCTCTGAAATTCTGCATTCATTCTCCTAAATTTACTCCGTAGGCAGCTAGGTGGTACAGTGGATAGAGCACACCAGCCCTGAAGTCAGGAGGACTTGAATTCAAATATGACCTCAGACACTTAACACTTCTTAGCTGTGTGACCCTCGGCAAGTCACTTAATCCCAATTGCTTCAGCAAAATAAATAAATAAATAAATCGACTCCCCTGGGACCAAAAAGAATAAATATTATCTTTTTTTCCACATGACAATTTTTAAAAATTTGAATATCTTTTTTACTTTCAAAATATATGCAAAGATACTTTTCAACATTCTCTCTTGCAAAATCTTTGTTCCAGATTTTTTCTCCCTCCATCCCCCCACTCCCTCCCTTAGAGCGCAAGAAATCCAATACACATTAAACACCACATGACAATTCTTTAAATACGTGAAGGCAGAATTATGTCTCTTCCAAGCCAAACATTATCATCCTTCACAAGATACCATCTCAAGATCTTTTACTGCTCCATTACACCCCCCCCCCCTCCACTGAACATTCTCCACTTACCCACTTATTTAGGCAGCTAAAGAGCATAATGGATAAGAAGTCAAGAAGACCTGAATTCAGAACCTACCCCAAACATTTATTGACTAACCTTGAGCTAACCAATTAATCATTCTCTGCCTCAATTTCTTTATCTGTAAAATGAGGATAATCATAACCCTTTCTTCACAGAGTAGTTGTGAAAATCAAAGGAGATAATATGAATGAGTCATATAAATGTTAGCCATCATTATTGTCAATGCGTGTCTTATAATTCAGCTCCCAGAATGGAACATAATATTCTCTGTGCTATTCACCTGGAACACAGTACAGACAGATTATTATCCCCCTTGTTGAAGTAGTTTTTTTCGCAGTTATAAAAAAAAAAACAACCTGACATTTCTATAGTACTTTAAAGTTCACAAAACTCTTACTGCACATTAACTCTTTTGAGCCTTCACAATAAGTCTGTGAAATAGATACTACTGGCATTATTATATATTTTGCAGATGAAGAAACTGAGGCACAGAGAAGTTTAGTGTCTCACCAGAGGTCACACAGTTAGTGAAAGTCTGTATTCCAGGTCCAGATTTCTGGCTACTCTCCCACTTAGCTGTCTAAAGAATGCATGAATGAAAAAACATTTAAGGGCCTGTTTTATAACCAACCACTACATACTAAATTATTGATTCATGTTAAATTTGTGACCCTCTAGAACCTCCGGAAATTTTTCATAAAAATTATCACTGGTTGACATAGTGGATCCAGGCCTAGACATAGAACCGGGAAGGCCTAAGTTCAAAACTTCTCTCAGACACTTGCTAGTGATGAGACCTTTGGCAAATCATTTAAATTTTCTCAGTCTCAATTTTCCCATCTTTAACATTGGGAACAATAGTTTACCTTATGAAGCTGTTGTGAAGACAACTATAGGCAAGGCTATTTGTAAACCTTAAAGCAGAATGCAAATATTTGTTATTGTTCAGTCTTGTCCAACACTTTCTGACTCCATTTGGGATTTTCTTGGCACAGATAATGCAGTCATTTACCATTTCCTTCTCCAGCTCATTTTGCAGATGAGGAAACTGTGGCAAACAGTGTTAAGAGACTTCGCTCAGAATAACACAGCTAAGAAGTGTCTCAAGTAAAATTTGAATTCGGGTCCTCCTGACTCCATCTCCTCTGACTTTACTCACTGCACCACTTAGTTTACTCCTCTGGAATCAGGGATGGTTATTGTATTTGTTGATTAGGATTCTTACTACTATCAATGTTGTTGTTTTTACAGAGTTGTTATTATAGTACGAATTGTTTTGTTTCTGTTTATTTCATCCTTCACCAGTTTAAAAAAGTCTTCAAAATTGTTCTTTTTGTAAAATTGGTATTATAAGGTTCTAGTTTGTGATTCTTCGCCCTCCGTTAGCCCATCTGAGTCTTTCCATATGTCTTTGAAATCTCTATTTTTTTTTTATTTCTTACAGCACAATAATACTCCATCACATTTTATTCCACAGTGTGTTCACTTCCCAATGTTTGTATATGAACATACCTTGATCCAGCTCCTGCACAAAGCCCCACAGCCTGAAATATTTCCCCCAAACCCTGGCTAACATGAAACACACCCACATTCACTGTGGATAATCATTATAATTGCAGCCAATTGTTTCTATGTAAATTTAATTAAAAGTTGTTTCCGGCCTGATTGTTGATGTTCATTCAGCTCATTAGAAGCCTAATCTTTAAGAATCAGCAGTTAAAAAGCAAACAACTTATTAGCATCTCATTGATTCATCGCTGGCTCTCTCCTTCTTCGGGTAATCCTGAATTTGAGGGCTGGGATATATTAAGGAGAAAAAGAAGCTTTCTAGAGCGATAGGAAATGACAAACCCTATATTATTGCCTTGTAAATTAGAACATGATGACACTGTATTAAGGCAGATAGTGGAAAGAGAGAAATTAGGCTACAAGCAAATAAAATCTTCCTTCTACCACCATCACCATCACAACTACCAACAATCACCCCTCCATCTCAGGTGCTGGTTTTCTCTCCTCCCTTCACCTGGTGGTGCTTGAGGACATTTTGTGGACTGACGAATTTAGGAAATTCTACCATTACCTTGGCCTTTTAATGAGAATTCCAAAAGTAGACCCTTTGTCATCTCTATAGCATTTTAAATTTCAAAGAGCTACATTTCACACTGAAAACAATCAAATTGACTACTTTGTAATTGATTTATTTTGGTATTACCATGGACATTTTTGTAACTGCCCAAGTCGCATTATTGTCTCTGAGTTAACTAAAATCAATGATCTGCTCTTATGTCAAAAAAAATCTGTTGAAATTTTCAGCTGCTATCTCCGTCCTTCAAGGATGTTTGCTTTGTTATTCATGTCCCACTAACAAACTTTGCAGGTATTCCCAATCCGTTAGCAACAAGATGGAAGGAGAGGGGTCGTTGCTAGCCTCACATACCCAATCTCCAGTCAATCATAATTGTTTTCCCCACCTATTACTATGGATTCTACTCCTTTTGTCTATAAAAATGATCTGTAAGTCCTCCTCGGGGTCTTAGCTATTGATGAAGTGACTGAGAGTCTATTGGAAAATCCACACTTTGTTATGATCTCTTTGAGAACTTTGTGCCTCAGTTTACCTTCATTTCAATCTTAACAACATACATTTACAACTAAATGTCTAAGGGATTTAGGGTTCAGATTGCCTATCTAAGTCCAATCAATCCACTTCCTGGCCCAGGCTAAAAAGAAAGAGCAGTAACTAAGGGATATAGAGGAATAAAGGGAAACAACTCTAAGACAAATGAGAAAGTGAATGAAGAGAAGTGAAATGAGAGACTTAAATCCCTAAACCACAGGAGATTTCCTTGGACAGGAATGATTTATGGTCTGAATGATCTCCTACCTCTGTATCTCACCAATTCAGTGACAAGAAGACCTTCTCACCTCAGCTAGCCTAGGGCAGAAAACGGGATGAAACTATCTCCCAGGAGACTAAAGGGCAAGTGAGTAGCAATATTTGCTACAATTTAAACTCATCTGCCTTTCCAGCCTAATTTTCAACTATTCTCATGAGAAACAGTTGGTAACAGAAAAAAGGGCATTGAATTTCGAGTAAAAAAGACTTGAATTCGAGACTCCTTCAATCATCCTCTGAAAAATTGGAACAATTCAACTTGCATTCTTTAGATGAAGTACTTTCTCCACAACCATCCTATTGATTAGATTAGATTCAGGGAACCAAATGATTAGATTAGGGTTCCTGGTGGTCAGGGAGTTAAATGATGAGGTTAGTGGCAAGTTTGGGGTTCAGGGAACCAAATGAAGAGGTTTGGCTCCCCTAAGGCCCCTTAGGATTTGACACAGGATAGGGAGTTATGGGAACCCTGCTTCAGGCGGCACAGAGGTCCTTTGTAAAGGAATTTACGAACCTGAAAAGTTAGACTGATAAAAGGAAGTTTATTGTAGGCATTGGGAAGTCAACCTTTGTTATGCATGAATACGGTGGTTCTCAAACCTTTGTTGTCAGCATCTTCATGTTGTTAAAAAACTTTCGAGGATCTGTTCAAAGAGTTTTTGTTCACATGGGTTATATTTATAGCTATTTACTATATTAGAAATAAAAAAATTATTTTGAATTTGTAGACCCTCAGAAAGGGTTTCAGAGACCCCAGCAATTCTTTGGACTACACTTTGAGGACCACTGCATGAATAGAAAGGCTGAATTCCTTAGTGGCAAGGTCCCGACGGAGAAGTAAAGTTTCTAGTAGAGAAATCCCAACAGAGAGATATAAAGTCTTGGGTGAGGGTAACCTGAAAGAGAATATCATTCCAGTGGGCAGAGGTTTGCTAATATGCCATGGATGGCATATTAGGTCCTCTGCAAGGACTGAGCCCCAAGTTACAGTTTTTATAAGGAAATCTGAGACAGAAGTTTTAATTGAATGAGATTCCCTCATTGCTGTCACTGCCCCCAGACCTAGATGAGATCATTTACTGGGAGTGGTTTTGAATCAACAATAGGGATAGAAAATCTTGGAAATGAACACTTCAACTCATCCCACCAAGATAAACCATTTTATATTGGTTCCTTGAGGTGGGTCTCACTGAGGAGGATTCAAAGAGAATTTCTCCTTGAAGGAGTTTTCAGAGAGTTTTGGGGTTCCTTCATCACTACGAAGTTCAAGTAGATTAAGTTACTTGCCCAGGGGCACATATTAGCAAGTATGGGAACAGGTTTATTAACAACAATAATAAAGCTTTGTATGTTTTTTTAAGATTTGTTAAGGGGTTTCATATATATTATCTCATTTGATAATCAAAACAACCCTGTAAGGTGAATGTTATTAGGGATAAAAATGGGATCTATGATTCCAATAGTACAAGGAAAAAACACATGAGGAAGCTCCATCAATGAAGTCTAGTACTTTCTCTGAAACTCATACTCTTAAAGAGTTGTATTATGAAATATTATTGTTCTGTAAGAAATGACCAGCAAGATGATTTCAGGGAGTCCTGGAGAGACTTATATAAACTGATGCTGAGGGAAATAAGCAGAACCAGGAGATCATTATACACAGCAACAAGATTATAAGATGATCAATTCTGATGGACATGACTTTTTTCAACAATGAGAGGATTCAAACCAGTTCCAATAGTTTAGTAAAGAAGAAAATCAGCTACACCCAGAGAGAGAACTATGGAAAATGAGCGTGGACCATAACAGAGCTTTTACACTTTTTCTCTTATTGTTTGCTTGCATTTTTGTTTTCCTTCTCAGGTTTTTTTTTTTCTTTCTTTCTAGATCAGATTTTCTTTGTGCAGCAAGATAACTATATAAATATGTATACATATATTGGATTTAAAATATATTTCAACATATTAGACATGTATTAGACTACCTGCCATCTAGGGGAGGTGGTGGGGAAAAGGAGGGGAAAAGTTCAAATAGAAGGTTTTGCAAGGGTCAATGTTGAAAAATTGCCCATGCATATGTTTTGTAAATAAAAAGCTATGATAAAATAATAATAATAAAATATATTAAAAAACCAGTTGCCAAAAATAGGGAGAATATAAATGATGTGACCAGAATCACACAGCCAATATATGTCAGAGGGAGGGCCAACCCTCAGTTGTTTAACCTCTAGGGAAATTGTTTTTGGATGCATCTATATAAACAATTTGATTTTTAGATGTTTTACAGATTTAGACATAAAGGGTGATTCCATAAGCAAATTATCTATGGATAAGAGAAGAATATACCTTCCAAACAAATGCTAGAGAGCATTATGAGATGCAAAATGGATGGTTTTGATTATATTAAATTAAAAAGGTTTTGCACAAACAAAACCAATGTAACTGAAAATAGGAGAGCAGAAAACTGAGGGAAAACATTTTATAACAAGTATCTCTGAAAAAGGTTTATTTTTCAGATATATAGAGAACTGAGTCAAATTTCTAAAAATACAAGTCATTTCCCTATCGCTATATTGATAACAGGATATTATTGTGCCACAGTTGCCTTTTAATGTCCTGGCCCAGTTTCCCTAATTGTCCTATTCAGTTAATCTTCTTCAGGCTATAATCATTCCCTCTTAATATTTGATGGGATAAAGGTCTATCCATTTTAGACATCATTAGAATATCAGGAGCCTCTCCTGTATCTCCCTCCATTATGTCATCCTAGGTGCCTGCCTCCATTATGTCATCCTCATCCTAGGTACCTCCCCCATTATGTCACCATTTTGTTACCCTATAAAAGAATCTTGTATCCAACATTCAAGGCTGGATTCTAGGAGACCATAGTCTCATTCAGCCCTGGGACCAAACCATAGATCCATTTGGTTCCAGTATATCTCTCCATTTAATAAACTATTAAATACTCTCTAATAGAGATTATCTTTCTCAGTTTCTCCAGCATTACAATATGAACAGGCAATTTTCAGATGAAGAAATAAAAGCTTTCTATAGTCACATGAAAAAAGGTCCTAAATCACTATTAATTAAAAAATATAAATTAAAACAACCCTGAGGTACCACTTCATGTCTATCAGATTAGCTAATATGACAGAATAAGAAAATGATCATTGTTGAAGGGGATGTGGGAAAATTAAGATACTAATACACTTTTGATGGAATTGTGAACTGATTTGTGGATTCAGAACATTTTGAAACTATGCACAAAGGGCTATACATCTGTGCATAAGCAGAAATATCACTATTGGGTCTATATTCCAAAGATTTTTTTTTTAAAGGGAAAAAGCCATAGTTGTGCAAAAATATTTGTAGCAGCTCTTTTTGTGGTGGCAAAGAAATTGAGAGGATATTCACCAATTGGGGAATGCCTGAACAAGCTGTGGCATATGATTGTAATGGAATACTATTGTGCTATAAGAAATGACAAACAATAATTTCAGAAAAGACTTATATGAACTAATGCAGAATGAAGTTAGCAGAACCAGGAAAATATTATACAAAGTCACAGCAATATTGTACAATGATCAACACTGGGTTCAGGGAACTGAACTTAGCTATTCTCAGCAATACAATGATCCAAAATAATTCCAAAGGATTCATCATTAAAAAAAAAAGTTCTCCACCTTCAGAGAAAGAATTAATGGAGTCAGAATACACATTAAAAGCATCACTTTCTTTGTTTTTTTTTTTTTCATTTTCAAGGGCTTTATTTATTTTAGTCTGTGTTTTCTTTCACAACATGACTAATATGGAAATTTTTGCACAATTGCACACGTATAACCTATATCGAATTGCTTACTATTTCAGTAAGAGGGGAAGAAAGAAAAGATGGAAGAGAACTTGGAATTCAAAAACATTTTTTAAAAGAATGTTAAAAATTGTTTTTATATGTAATTGGAAAAAATAAAATATGGTTTAAAAAATAAAAGGTTTAAACAATAAAATTTTTAAGTTTTAAAAAACAATAATTATATTACAAAATTCATGGGACCATGTGAAGTATACTGATATACCACTATATTATAATGTAAGTTAAAATAAATATAAGAAATACAAAAAGTGACCTTTAATATATTTTCCAAAATGTTGTATCTCCTAAAGTCTTCAAAATTCTCATTCACATCCTTGAGTGATCTCAATAAATGAGGTCCAGTATAGTTTTAAAGACCTGAACATAATTGAATATTTTGTTAATATCAATACTTTTGATTGTATATAACAATAAACTAGGGTAACTAGGCAATGCAGCAGAGTCAGGAAAAATCATCTTCATGAATTCAAATCCATCCTCAGACATTTCCCAACTGCGTGACCCTGGACAAGTCACTTAACCCTGTTTGCCTCAGTTATTTCTTCTATAAAAATGAGTCAGAGAAGGAAATGGTAGACCACTCCAGTATCTGCCAAGAAAACCTCAAATGGGGTCCCAAATAATCAGATATGACAAAAAAAAAAAATGACTGACTGATCTCTTTCAGAACCCTTCTCTAAGGCACATCCTTACATACTTGTATTCATGTTTGATACTTTTATCATCTCAGTAATGTGTATTAGCACAAAGAATCTTGTAGCAGAAGTGAAGACAGAAAAATCTATAAGGCAGCTCAATATTATTAGATCTATGTTATGTTACCATGCAACCAGTGATTAGTATATTTGATAGTTTTCATACGAATGTTCACAAAAACATCTTCTGCTTTACATCCATGGTGATGTGGATTATTTTTGGGTTTGTTTTCTATTTTTTCAAAAAAGTACAGGGTTTTGATTTTTGCCAATAGTGACATTCATATTTTCAGTGGCATCCTCTCAAGGTCCTGGAGAAGGAAATACAAAATTATATTTTAAACAATAGTCTTATGTAGAATTACAGTGAGCAGTGAAGATAACTGCAATCTCAATTTTTTGTCATCATTTTTTAGGATTTCCCTCCTACATTGTTCAAATATAAGATCAAAATCATTTGATCTCTGGTTTGTATTGTGCACTAAACACTTTAAAATATAGTACAAACGATTCTTTTTGTACAGCAAAATAACTGTGTGGACATGTATACTTATATTGTATTTAATTTATACTTTAACATATTCAACATGTATCGGTCAGCCTGCCATCTGGGGGGGAGGGAGGGGAAAGGAAAAATTGGAACAAAAGGTTTGGCAATCATCAATGCTGTAAAATTACCCATGCATATAACTTGTAAATAAAAAGCTATAATTAAAAAATAAATAAATAAATAAAATACAAGACAAATTGATAGCATTTTTGACAAGCTTTTTTGGAAACATGAGACAGATCTTGAAAAGGGAAATTATCTCACAAAATATGAGACCTATATGAACCCTAACTATTGAGTGATCATTCAGATAATTATGTAATCCTAACTTCTGTGTCATTGCTGTAGACAAAGTTTATAAAGATTTGGCTCAAGCTGCATATCTTGCCTTGAAATTCTATCCTCACACAAAAATCATTGAATTGATATCAGTGAATTCTAGCTGTGCCTCTAATAAGTGCTCAACCCTGCATGAATTATGGTGATAGTCCAGCATGAATACCGCCACCTCCCTCCCACCCTAATTCATCCTCTTGGCTATTCATGTGAGTCAAAGGTGAAGGCAAAAATGGTGGCAGAAGACATGAGTTGAAAAGGAGGGGGGAAAGAGGAAGCCCACAGTGAATGAGGCAAGGCTCTCAGTTGAGAGAATGGGGAAAAGAGGAGCCATGGAAGGTTTGAGGAAGAATGAAAAGGTTTGGAAGATGAAGTGTAAAAGTATTGCTCTGAAGTAGCAAAGATCAGTTGAGATCATGTAGCCTAAGTTTATAGTGGATACAGTTTCTATGATTATGTGAGTTTTCTTCAGCTTCATTCAGCATCATGTGAGTAGAAACAGAAGCAGAGAATGGTGAGAGTAATAAAGGACTCAGTCTGGGCAGGACAAGATCAATGATAGGATAAAGAAGAAAGAAATTCAAGAGAAGAAACTGAGAGAAAATTCAAGAGCCAAATCAAGGACAATGTAGGTTTGGTTCACTAGGAATCAAGATGAAGAAGGGAAGACAATGTGTGTGTGTGTGTGTGTGTGTGTGTGTATATATATATATATATATATATATATAGAGAGAGAGAGAGAGAGAGAGAGAGATTATATAGTATATATATACACACACGTATGTATGTATTATGTATAATCTCTCTATATACAGTTTATATAGTTTATATACTATAGATAGTAGAACAGGCAAATGGCCTGGGGAAAATTAAGAAGGTGAGGGATAGGGGGTCGTGAGGAGGATGAAGCACAGGGTTTGGGGTTGCAAGGCAAAGAGAGAAGCAGAATGATAATAGATTGTTATTAGATAAGATAAAAGATATCATACAATTCCAGAGTTCATAAACATTGATAGCAAGATCCAAGTATGACCACCTCTGTGGATAACTGAGGTAGGGATAGAAGAGTTGGTTATGGGAAATAAGCAAGTTAAGACACTGAGAGGTAAGTTCATAGTAAGTATGTAAGTAGTAAGTAGTAAGATACTGAGAGGGTATGATTATCTAGACTCAAGTCCCTTAATATGAGAGCAGAAATGGGAGGTGATTGAAAGACCACAATGAACTCCAAAAGAAAGCAAGTGTCCTGGAAATAAGAGCTACCAGAATTTTGATTTGGTAGCAGATATAGGGAAGAAGTTACGGAGTGATGGTGATAGAGGGTAAGGTTGAAAGTGGTGATAAGAAGCTAGAAGTATTCCAACTCCCTCATCTAGAATTGTGAACAACAAGCATAAATAATTTGGAAAAACTTAGACATATCAACTGAAGCAGGTAAGAAAACCAGGAGAACAAATTTCACAATGATCACAATAATGTGAGAAAAAACAATGAGAAAAGACTTCAGTACTTTTGAATAACAAAGTGACTGATCATGATGTCAGAAAATTTATATAGATTTGCTTCCCAACTTCAAGAAGAAAGATGGTGGAATAAAGTAGCAGAATGGGCAAACATCATCAGATATGGCCAATATATTAATTTGCTCAGTTTAATTGTACTTTCTTACAAAGAACAGTTATATTGGGAGAGGGGTGGGGGTTATTGGGAAGTAATAATGCCATTAAAAGAGAAAATCATCAGCAAAACTTTAAAAACTAATAACAATATCCAAGGCAATCCCAATAGACTTTGGATAGAAAATACCATCTGCATCCAGAAAAAGAACGATGAAGGCTGAATGTAAATCAACACATGCTATGTTCACTTCTTTTTTCTGTTTTTTTCCTGTCCCATGGTTTTTCCATTTTGTTCTGATTTTTTTCCTAACATAATTCATAAAGCAATGTATATTTAAAATAAATAATTTTTAAAAAATTAATAATAATAGATAACATTTACATAGTGCTCAATATATGTCAGGCATTATACTGAGTGCTTTACATATATTATTTCATTTGATTCTTATAGCAACCCTGCAAGATAGGTGCTGTCATTACCTCCATTTTACAGATGAGTAAACTGAGGCAAACAAATGTCAAGTGACTTGTTCATGGGTCATACAACTAATAAGTGTCTGAGGTCAGATTTGAACTAAAATTTTCTTAACTCCAAGCCTGGCCTTCTAATCACTGTACCACTTAGATGCCTTAAAATTAATAAATAAAAAATATTTTTAAAAATAATAATATCCACAATATCTGGAATATGCACACATGTAACCAAGCCCCTACTAATCAGCTTTTGATCAATCCTTTTATTAAAAAAATTTTTTTTTACTAATGTTTTGTTCTTTCATCATCTGATTTTCCCCAATATATTCCACTTTCCTTCCATCCCTGAGAGCCATCTTTTATAATGAAGAAGAAAAGAGAGAGGAAAAAAGTTTAGCTAAACTAACATATCAAATACTTCTAACATTACTTACAATATTCCACAGTCATAGACCCTTACTTAGATCTGCAATGAAGACAGGGAGATATATTCTCCTCTCTTTTTTTAGAGACTATATGTGGTCATTACAATCTGACCCCCTTCAGTTTCAATCGGTTTGTTGTTATTATTCCCAATTATCTCTATCTCCTTTGTTATAGTCATTATGAAGATTATCATCTCTGCGTACATCACTTTTCATGAATTCATATCTTTCCATATGTCTATTCATTATAGTCAACATTTCTTATAGTTCTATTATTAATTATATCCACTTATCACAATTTGTTTACCCAGAAGACTTCTACATTTTTTCTAATTTTTTTGCTTTTACAAAAGTACTGCTATAAATATTTGGGTTTATATAGGAACTTTCTTCCTTCACCATGTCCCACCTTTTATACCTAGCAGTGACATCTCTAGGTTAAAAGAGATAGACTTTTTAGTTAGTTTCTTAGCCTGAGAGTTGCTTTCCAAAATGGGTGGACCAATTCACAGCTTCACTAGCAGATTTTTATGCCTTTTTCCAAACACTTCAACTTTGACTAGTTCCATCTCAAATCATTTTTGCTAATTTTCTGAGTTTGGGATGAAAACTCAAATTTTTTTTGATTTGCATTTCTCTTATAGTGATTTGGATCATTTTTTCACATAGTTGTTAATAGTTTGCAATTCGCCCTTTTCGTAGTGGCTAAAAACTGGAAACTGAATGGATGTCCATCAATTGGAGAATGGCTGAATAAATTGTGGTATATGAATATTATGGAATATTACTGTTCTGTAAGAAATGACCAACAGGATGATTTCAGAAAGGCCTGGAGAGACTTACACGAACTGATGCTGAGTGAAATGAGCAGGACCAGGAGATCATTATATACTTCAACAACAATACTATATGATGACCAGTTCTGATGGACTAGGCCATCCTCAGCAACGAGATCAACCAAATCATTTCTAATGGAGCAGTAATGAACTGAACTAGCTATGCCCAGAAAAAGAACTCTGGGAGATGACTAAAAACCATTACATTGAATTCCCAATCCCTATATTTATGCACACCTGCATTTTTGATTTCCTTCACAAGCTAATTGTACAATATTTCAGAGTCTGATTCTTTTTCTACAGCAAAATAACGTTTTGGTCATGTATACTTATTGTGTATCTAATTTATATTTTAATATATTTAACATCTACTGGTCATCCTGCCATCTGGGGGAGGGGGTGGAGGGTAAGAGGTGAAAAATTGGAACAAGAGGTTTGGCAATTGTTAATGCTGTAAAGTTACCCATGTATATATCCTGTAAATAAAAGGCTATTAAATAAAAAAAAAATAGTTTGCAATTCATCTTTTAAGAACTATTCATTTATAACTTTGACCACTTATGCACTGGGATATGACTTTTGGGCTTCTATAATGGTATTAATTCCTTAAGTCTTGGATATTGGACTTTTATGAAAAATATTTGATACAAAGTTTTTCCCAATCAACAACTTCTTTTCTTATTCTAGATGTCATGATTTGTGCAAAAGCTATTCAATGCTATGTAACTGAAATTCTCTCTTTTATCTATTCTCATCACCTAGAAGTGAATGGTTAAGAATTCTCCCCTTAACCTATATGTGCCAAAATGTTTGTGGCAGCCCTGTTTGTAGTGGCTAGAAACTGGAAAATGAATGGATGCCCATCAATTGGAGAATGGTTGAATAAACTGCGGTATATGAATGTTATGGAATATTATTGTTCTGTAAGAAATGACCAGCAGGATGAATACAGAGAGACTTGGAGAGACTTACACGAACTGATGCTGAGTGAAATGAGCAGAACCAGAAGATCATTATATACCTCAATAACGATACTGTATGAGGGTGTATTCTGATGGAAGTGGATTTCTTCAACAAAGAGAAGATCTAATTCAGTTTCAATTGATCAACGATGGACAGAAGTAGCTACACCGAAAGAAAGAACACTGGGAAATGAATGTAAACTGTTTGCATTTTGGTTTTTCTTCCTGGGTTATTTTTACCTTCTGAATCCAATTCTTCCTGTGCAACAAGAGAACTGTTTGGTTCTGCACACATATATTGTATCTAGGATATACTGTGACATATTTAACATGTATAGGACTGCTTGCCATCTGGGGGAGGGGGTAAAGAGAGGGAGGGGAAAAATCGGAACAGAAGTGAGTGCAAGGGATAATGTTGTAAAAAATTATCCAGGCATGGGTTCTGTCAATAAAAAGTTATAATTATGAAAAAAAAAAAAAGAATTCTCCCCTTAGCCCTAGTTGTAAAAGGTATTCAATCTGGATTCCTTCTAACTTTTTATGGTATGGGCTTTAGTTGAAACCTTTTAAAGACCTTAGCTTTAAAAGGCCAACGTCTCCCACTGCATCCAGGGCCATCTCTAGTCCCCCTGACCTATATCTTGCCACTGAACCCAAATGTCTCTGGAGGAGAAAGTGAGGCTGGTGACTTTGCACAGCGCTTCTTCATTTAAATCCAATTCACTTGCATGTCATAGCACCACCTACCAGATATTATGGTCCTTTTTAAGAGCAAAGACAAACAATATTCATTTCACAAAAACATTTTGAGCTTATTGTAGTATATGGTATAACATATTTGTCTAAACCTTTCTGCCAAATTTTCCCACTAATTCTTGTCAGATAGGGAGTTCTTACCCAAGTGATGGATACTCTCAGAAATATGAGCAACAGATTATTGAGTTCACTTGTTTCAGAGTCTTTCTTATCTAATCTATTCCACTAATCTTTTTTTTTAAATGTCTATTCTATCAAATAGTTGGGTGATAACTGCTCTATAGTATATTATGAGGTCTGGAAGGGTTTCATTTCTACATTTTCCTTTAGATATTAGATTTCTTCCAACTCAATTCTGAAAGTTCATTATGAACCTAAAGAAATCAGAAACCAATTCCTCTTCCCTATAAGGGGAAAGGAAGATAAACCCAGTTCTTTATAGTAAGGGCTCCATAATTTCCTGACATTGACCCTCAAGAAGTGGGATGAAACTGTGTAGTCTTTGTATACAGAGAGATAGGCAAGCACACACATACAAAGAGGCAAATGCACACATGGAAACACACAATCAGGTGCACATGAGCTCACACACACATGCACAGAAAACCACATATACACAAATGCACCTATACCTATTTCTTTAAAAAAGATTTTCAATAGAAATGTATAACAGGAGTTCTTCAACTGTGATGTGATCCTTCTTATAGAATTCTCACTGTCTCAATGTCTCTCTTCTAAGTCTCTCTCCGTTTCTTGTGGTTGTTAAACAGCATTAGGGGCATTTTAAAGGATCAATGGGAATGGAGTTAGTGCAGGACCAGTCTCAATAAATCTGGAAAGATGTAGCAGAATGGCCCAGGAAATAAATTCAAATTCATCATTTAACTATATTGATTACTATGAAGGCTTCATTTACTAAGATTTAATGAGGAGGGTTTGAAGGAAATACCAGCATCTCAGTGCCCCTCTATCAGAGAAGGCTAGTCTTTAAATAAACCACTCAAAAGGCTCCTCCCACTCAACCCTGCACCTCCTCCCCCTTCTCCCATGAAGGACTATAACTCAATAGTTTCATACAGAGAATTGAAATATTCCCCAGAGTTCTGAACAACTGACAAATTCTAAATGATTTCTCCTCCCTCTCTCCCTCTTTCTTCCTAACTATATCAGTCCATCTCTCTCCATCTCCTAATTGTTTCTCATTTCTCTTCCTTTGTCTCCTGAGTTCAGTGGGCTGGGTGACTCAAGGAGAAAGCATATTCATGCTCTTCCCTGCCTGGAGCTCACTTTCTCTCAGGCCCTGGGTATATGTCCACAGACAGGACTCAGAGTACAGCTGGAGCTTTCAATCCCTTCAACCCTGGGGATTATTTGGGGCCACTAATTAGCATGTAACTCATAGACCTTAATTAAGCTGCCAGGCAGCAAATATGAATCACCCACAAGGTCCCCAGAGGATGGAACCTTCCTTTGGCCTGAAGGCTCCCTGCACAGCTGGCAGGGAACCTATGAACCTCACTGCTGGGGGGGGGGGGGGGAAGCGCTCAAGAATCCCCCACCCCTGGGAAATAAATTAAAATTCCTAAGCTGTCAGGAAAGCTGATGAAAAAATTATCGCAACTTCTTTAAGAGGGAGAAGATAGGCAGGTCCCTTCACTAGTGATTCCCAATTATTTGTTTAGCACTCTTCTAGAATCAGTTCTTTACCCAACTCCTTATCCTCACTGAGGAAGAAGAAAAATATGATAGAGGGTAGAAGGGTCTCAATAGAAGGAAGCAACCCAAGGGATGGAATTAGCAAATTTCAACAAATGGAAAGGAGCTGTTTAATAAATGTCAATGGGGTTTTGAATGAGTAGAGTGAGGTAGGATGGGAAGCAGATGGAAGCCCAGCTGGGCTAGCTAGGGCTTGGTCCTAGGCAACAACTTCCACATGTGTCATGGCTCGTGGCTCTCTGGGAGCCCCTGTCCCACTCCATAAAACTGGGAGAAAAGTAAGACCCAAGAAAGGTCAAGAGGCTGGTATTTCAACCCAGCTGAGGTTGAGGAAGGAAAGGATGGGACAGATTTTCTTCTCTTGGAGTCTATGTTGTGTCTCTCAGTTACCTTACTTCCCCCACCATCACTATATTGCCCTCAAGTTAAAAAAAAAAATTCCATTTATACCCTTGGAAAACAGGAACAATTGGGATTAGTAAAGGAACCATTGTCTATGCTATACTTCCTACTGATTACTAGGTTTGGGCATGATTTTATGATTCAATGATGAAGACTTCTAGGATACCATCCTCATTCTCTCAGTCTCATTCCATGGGTCATGATCTATTTGTCTGTGG
Source organism: Sarcophilus harrisii (assembly GCF_902635505.1). Taxonomy (NCBI): domain Eukaryota; kingdom Metazoa; phylum Chordata; class Mammalia; order Dasyuromorphia; family Dasyuridae; genus Sarcophilus; species Sarcophilus harrisii. The sequence goes on along the minus strand of NC_045429.1, from coordinate 415,270,088 downwards.
GGAGAGTGGGCTTGGAGTTCCTGGATCAAAGATTCTTTAGGGGCAGCCAGAGTCCTTCTTGGGATCAATGGTTGGAAATAGGAAGGGAAACTTCTCTGGCTCTGGAACTCTATCCTTCATTCCTAGTCTCAGCACTAGGAGGTAAGAATCCTTCTGTTCCATCACTTGGGAGTTCTAACACAGTATCCCACTGACCATTACTTTTTGTTACCAATTTCTCAAGAGTTATTAAAAACAACAACAAGAAGAAATCTGGTGTTTAGATCCCTAATCCTCTAAGGGACAGAATGGACAGACATTGTCTTGTTGCAATGCTGGCCAGGCCCTCCAAAGATCATCTAAATCATTTCTTTGCTTCAAAGAAGAACAGGTCAGTTCCCAGGTCCTGAAGAAAGAGATGGCAAATCTTTCACCTATTTCTCCCCCTACACCCGCCTTTTGACTCCGGCATTTGCAGAGATTAAAATGAATTTAATATTTCAGAATCTGGTATTTACACTCAAATGAGAAGTTAAGATTAAATACTCAGTTACAAAAATATGAAGATAAACTGTGAAGCAGGTTAGAGTGAAGGAAGGAATTGAAGATGTTATTATCGAGTCAATTCTTCATGACTCCACTCGGGGTTATCTTGGTTACTGGATTCTTGGCTATTGGAGTATAGATGAGAAGATGAAGTTGAGACTTCCTGACTCCAGGCTCAGCATTCTATCTAGTTGCCCATAAAAAAAGTAAATTCTTGATTTAAAAAAAAAATGCTGTTATATTTAGTTGTTTTGGGACATGTCCAACACTTCTGGGGTTTCCTTAGGAAAGTTACTGGAATAGTTTGCCATTTCCAGCTCATTTTACAGATGAGGAAACTGAGGCAAGCAGGGTTTAAGTGACTTGTCTAGGATCACACACCTAGTAAGTGTCTTAAGGCTATATCTGAACTCAGCGTTTCCTGATTTCAGGGCTAGCACTCTATCTGTACTGCACCATCTAGTAACAATGCCGGACAGAGCAGTATTGAGAGTAGATAAAGAATATCAGATAGGTGTGTTTCTCTTGAGGAGCAGATAGGACCAGGGGTTGGGGGAGCCCAGGCATTCCCTGACCTGTCTGGACAACCCCTTCTTGTTGAATTCCCCTTAACTGGAGGTATTCAACTTGAGACCAGATGAACGCTTATTGGAATTGTGAAGAGGGAACTTCTACCCAGGTGGGACTTGGTTAAGATGACCTCTGAGATTCATTTTGACTTTCTACAATTCCTTGAAGACTTGTCAGCCTAGTCTGGGTCAACATTCAACCATAGAGTTCCTTTCAGCCCAATAGCCCTTTCCTCCCAAACCTGAGTCATCACCATTTTTATATCCAAAATGCATTTGGAATGATAATAGCCCAGAGGTTTTCTTCCATTTGACCATATGATCACCACCTTCTCTTCCAATATCCTCAGGGCCCCCACATCTGCTCCCTCCAAAGTCCATATCCCATCTTTGGATCCTCTTGATTCTGGCTTCTGGGACATATGTTATAAAGGGAAAAGAGCTGACTGAGTTTTAGGAAACTGATGTACTTCTAGCTCTGCTGCTAACTACTTATTCAACTTAGGGTTATCTATTTCATTTCTCTGGACCCCAGTGCCTTATCCCTTTGTAAAACAAGGGAAGATTATCTCTAAGACTCTTTCCAACTCTGTATGCCGGAAGTCTATAAGATCTGTATCAGCTTGACTAGGGAAGACAGGAGACACAAACCTCTCACTTCTATCTTCCTAAGGATCAGGGAAAGGTGGACATAACACAATAGCATACACCCAGAAATAGATGCCCTTTGAAGGTCACCTGAATGCTTTGGACCTTTCAGGGACTGAAGCTGAAAACTGCTCAATATTCTGAGGCTGTACAGTTAAATTTGGTGAGAGATTCCTGAATATTGAGGACAACAGAAGTTGAATTTGACAACAATTTCACTCTGATCTCCCCACTCCCTATGTCCTTCCTTTCCTGAGTCAGGCCATATCACATTCCTATACTTAGGAAAAGAGGTACATGATGAGCAACCCTTGTTTAAATATCCATTCCTCAATATCGTTCCAGTTAGAACCCCAACTCATAGGATGGACAGAAAATATTGGTTTTAGAGTGGTGGGAAAACTAGCTGTGTGGCCTTGGACAAATTAATTAGCCATTCTGACCCCTCTTTTTTTGTTAAAAAAAAATTGAGGAGAGGGTCTGGATTATGTGAGAGTGATACTCTTTCCTTTTGTACTTTAAAAAGTACAAAACGCTCTCATATCCATCATCTCAAAGAAGCTCACCGAATCATAAAAATAAGAATTCTCTAAAGAGATCTTAGAGATATCCAATTTAACAGATGAGTACTTTGGATCAGAGTTAAATGACTTGCCGAAGATCACACAGCTAGTAAATCGCACGGCCGAGACTCTAATCCAAGTGTTGACTCCAAACCCAGTATTCTTTCTACAAAACTCTGCTACCTCATTTGCTCTATTTATAGATGTTCTTTATTGGGTCCTTTCCTCTTTTAAGGAGACTCATAAAATCCCACTCCAAAATTCTATGGAAGCAACTGCTTTAACAGGCTATTCCATTGCACAAACTCTGCTGGGATTTTGTGGTCTGCTATCCTCCCACTTGACTCTCTCATTCAAAAGGGTTGATGCCATTACTAACTTGTGGTAAGAGAGGAATGCTTTCCTTCAAAATGTCAGCAGCTTCAGGACATTCGATTCAGTTGGGAACAATGGATGTGACTCTCCTAGCTTGTTACCATCAGCCCAAGGAAAGGGGAAGGTCTGAAAGACAGAGAATCTAATTTCCTCACCTCCACTTTTCCCCCAATAGCTTCAAAAACAATAAATAATGCTAGCACTCACTTATCCCTGACAATTTCCTATGTGCATCTGGCTCCCCAGCTAGATTGTTTGCTCCCTCAAAACAGGAATTATGTCAAAAATGTCTTCCCTTAGCACAGAGCTCTTCACAGAGGATGTTTAGAAACACTCATTTCTTGCTTATGGAAATGTCCCTGGGAGAGAGGACATTGCAGTGATGTTCAGGTCCACCAGAAGACAGCGTCTCCATTGCCTTGCGATTCTGATGAGGCAGGCCCACCTAGAGCTTCCAGTTATTCCCATCTTCTAGGACATTAGTCCTTCTCAAGTCTTCTTTGGCTCATGGTTCCATCGTTCTCCTCTGGGCCAGAATGTATTCCCAAGGGCTATCGTGTGACCTGAAAAATAGGACGAGGAGTTAGGTATGGCTATAACCAAGCCTATCTTCAGCACCTGCTATGATCTGCTCAGAGAGAAACAGCTGCCTCATCCCATCAATCACAAACTCCTCATAAGGAAAAGGCCATCCAGGCGGCTTTTGATTCTTTCCTCTGATTCATAATTTTGGCCATGCTGCTCAGAAAGGCCTGAGAAAAGGAAACCAGGAGCCCCCACTTTTTCCTGGTTTGGCAATTCCCTAAGCTACAGGAATAGTACAGAGACAATTAGTGAGCATCTCTTAAAGGCAATGGCTAACCTACGATCTATGGGGAGATTTCAGAATTTCAGTGAATTTATTTTTTAAAAATATTTTGACAACTGTGTTTAAATGTAATTGGTTTATATAATTTTTTCCCTTGAAGCAATTAGGGTTAAGTGACTTGCCCAAGGTCACATAGCTAGGAAGTATTAAGTGTCTGAGATCAGATTTGAACTCAGGTGCTCTACCCACTGCGCCACCTAGCTACCCCTATATAATCTTAAATAATTTATTTTATGCATTTAAAAACACTATCCTGAGAAGGGGTCACATGCTGCACCAGACTGCCAAAGGGGCACATGGAACAAAATAAGATTAAGTATTCCCTATTTTATAGAGATTTGTACAAATTCGATCCTATAAAGTAGTAACAAATATTTTAAGTGACATGGGATTCTTATTCTTAAAACGATACCAAGATTCTCTATCTTCTCTCTCACTTGCAAATAATTATAATCGCTGATATACATATGAATGTATATATACACATACTTATACATGCTTATATGTGTTATGATTTTATACATACATATATATACACACACACATAAATATACAATCTACACATTTATATACACACCAAAATATATAATACGATGAACAGAATCAGCTACACTCAGCGAAAGAACACTGGGAAATGAGTGTGGACCACAACATAGCATTTACACTCTTTCTATTGTTGTTTGCTTGTATTTTTATTTTTCTTCCCAGGTTATTTTTACCTTTCTAAATCTGATTTTTCTTGTGCAAAAGAGAACTGTATAAATATATACACATATATTTTATTTAACAGATACTTTAATATGTTTAACATGTATGGGACTGCCTGCCATCCAGGAGAGGGGTGAGGGAGGAGGGGAAAATTTGGAACAGAAGTGTTTGCAAGGGTCAATGTTAAAAAATTACCCATGCATATATTTTGTCAATAAAAAACTATAATAAGAATAAAAAAAGATATATACATAGACACATACAGAGCTTTGAAACCCTTTCCCAACATTTTCTCATTTGAGCTTACTACTTTGTGAAGGAGACATTTTACAGATTAAGTGATTTGTCTCTGGTCACACTGCCAGTAAGTATCCCAAACACATTAAACTCAGGTTTTTCCGAGTCCGACACGTTCCATAGTACAACAGACTGCCTCTCCCAGTAGACAAATAAGTTCTGCTTTGTAGCTAACTAAACTCTCCGGTACTGCTGCTGCAACTTAAGCCCCCTTTCCTGTGTTTCAGGCTCTTTGGAGATGGAGAAGAGCTGACTGGCATCCTCCTTATAATAACCCTTCAGACTCTGATGGCAGCTTCCCCTCCTTCCCCCGCTTCCCCTGTCTTTTCACAATCATTTTTGGATTTAGGCATCAGAGGGGGCAGGGTTGGGAAGCAGCCTAGCTCTGGAATAGATAGATGGAGCCTCACTAGCCTGTATAAATGGTGATGAGAGAATGATGCGACTGATTAAGCAAGGCACACATGGAATTGCTAATAAGTTTGATAAAATTTTAATTACCCCTTGTTCTGTGGGGCAGGCAGCAAACCATGAAAATAATAATCGTGTTGGGTTCTACCACGGCAGAGCTGTCAACCTAGAAGGAAGTGGGTAGGAGGGTATAAAGACAGCTGGGCGAGGAGCCCTGGACCAAGGGTGGATAGGCAGGGAGGCTACACCCCAGGAGTTCTGGGGAAAAGGAGGTTGTCTCTGCTATTATCCCATATCATTTCATCAGTTATTGACTTATAGATTGACTTCTCTCTATTTTAATGAGGCAGAAGGGTAGGTTTCTAAAATTTCTCTCTAACCCTGTGACAGAAGAAGCAGGAACCTGCCAGGATCACCCAGCATTTTATATGGAGAGACAAGATCAAAATTCAGATCCTGATTAGTTCTCAGAAATCAAATCAGATCTGCACCTGCACAGATTCATGGTTTGGACCTCCACTATTGGCCTGCCTCCTCAGAATATAACCAGGAACTTTCCTTTTCTTTCTTCTTTGAATAGTGAGAGTGAATGAGAGATCCATTCCCAGGTACCTTAGTGGTTTTGACTTTGTTCCCACTGCTACAGCTCCATCCAGAGAGGTCTGGGAGCACCTTACACTCCTCCTCAGGCAGACAGGGCTGCATCTGACACCACCACTTCTGCAGGACAATGGAGGCTGTGGGAATGGAAAGTGGTGAGGGGTCAGCATGGGCTCTGGTGCACATATGTGGGTGAAAAGTACCAGAGACTAGGTCCATCCTCCTGCTGCTGGAGGAGACAATGAGGGAGGTCTTCTTCACACAACCCCCTGGGACAGAAGCGACTTTCTTGAAGTAGGAAGGAGGGAACCAGAGCCCGAAGGCCCTCGACCACTGCCATCCTTTATAGCCGGGAGGGCTGAGGTAAGAAGGGACACCTCCCAGACTGAAGCCTCAGAATGCTCCCACAGTGACTTCCAGTCCAGGTAATCCCTTCAGCTCTGCAAGGATAACCCAGACCAATCAAGGGCAGGAAAACAGGAGCAATCTATCATAAAGTTCAACCTCATCACCAATGTAAAGGCAGCTCTTCCACATAGCCCTTTCCTGTGGCAGTAGAACTGTGTTTCTGCTTCTGTACGTGAGCAAATGTTTGAGGAGATGGAAGGTATGCTGAGATTAATAAATTCATGAATAAACAAGAGTGTTAATGGATAAGGGAATGGTCAGGGAGCAAGTACTAAGTGTCTGCCATGTGCCAGGCACTGCTAGGGCCTAGAAATGCAAAGACATAAATGGAATAGTCCCTCCCCTAGATGTATAAGTGTGCCAGAGTTAGTGTGTGAGAAAGTATATATTGGAGTGTTCATGTGCTGGGGCGGGGGGAGGGATAAGAGAAGAAAAAGGCAATAAGGAATGGAGAGAGAAGAGAGAAAAGAAAGAGGGGGGAGAAAAAAAAGGATAGAGGAAAGGAAGAAGGCAAGAAGGAAGGGAAGAGAGATACTGAGAAAGAAAGGGAGAGGTCTGTGGATGTATTTGGGCATGATTATGTGTATGTGGAGGGAGAGAGATAGAGGCAGAGTTGTTTGTGTGTATGTGTGTATTTGAGAGAGAGACACACACAGAGACAGAGAACGTGAGTGAGAAAGACAGAAAGTCAAAGAGAGAGAGAGAGGTGGGGGGTGTAGGTGTGTGGGTAGATGTGTGTGTGAGAGAGAAAGAGAGAGAGAGAGAATAGAGAGAGAGAGAGGAGAGAGAGAGAAAAAGAAAGAGAGATCTATATGTCTAAGGAAGTGAGGGTATAAATAGCTCAATTGTTTTAGTCATGTCCAACTTTCTCTGCCCTCACTTGGAATGATGTGCTATTTCCTTCTCCAGCTCATATTTTTCTAAATAAGGAAATTGAGGCAAACAGGATTACATGACTTGCCCAGGATCACATAGCTTCTAAGTGTCTGAGGTCAAATTTAAGACTTGGGGTTAAAGAAGGTAAAAATGTGAAGGGATAAGTGTGTAAGAAAGACTCATCTCATCTGGAAAAAAAGAATAATAATGCCTTTCATGCTATGTGCATAGAAAAATTATTATTTTTATTGTTAGTATCATCACCATTGTCAGGTACCATTACAACAGTAATCGCTCAAATGAGCAATGGATTCAGTGGCTGGAAAGAGAACTTCCTCTCATTTCCTAAAGCCAGAAATGATATTTGAATTTTTAGTTTTTTCCACTGGTCTTATGCATTCTTGCTACTTTCCCCTCCTTGCTCTGACCATGTCCCCAGCCACTCACCGTCCACACAGGATGGTTTTGCCCTAGTGGTTCCTGCTACTTGGCCCGGAAAGCAGGAGCATTTGACTGTCTGGGATCGCTCCTCAATTCGGTTTCGGTTGCAGCATCGATGGGCAGCTATGACTTCACAGGTGCCAGGTTCCACGTGTACTGGAAGAAGAAATGTCAGCAGGGTTGCTGTCCTTCCTCACTTATCCAATGCTCCAGGGACATAGTGGACATCCCCTGACACTTAGCTCCCACCCTCAGGGCAGAGAATATTTTTTAAAAATTATTTCCATTAAGAGACAAGTAGAAATCCTCCTGGGCATTTTCAGAACACTCCCCTACTCTTCTGAAGGAGTACTTAGCCCAAGAATGAGACAGAGACCACAATGACCACACCTTTCAAAAGAGCCCTCCCTACCCACTCAGGCCAAAGAGAATGAGCCTCCAGCCGCTCCCCATCTTGCCTTCACAGTGTGGGGGTTTAGAGAGGACTAGGGGACTTACAAATGAGTCAGGAGGATTATCCGATTACATAGGCTTTCACTATTCCAGAAGGAAAACCACAGAATTAGGACAGGGGTCCAGACTTAACCCTTGAATCCCCACTCTCCTATATAAAGCTTCTTTTCTGGTTCCTCTCCAGGGTGGGACTACTGTGTGGAGCAATTGGCCATCTTCCCAGTGCTATATGGAATGACCTGAACTTGTTTCTTTCTTTCTTTCTTTTTTAAGCATAAGGACAGAAAGCAGCACCAAATGAAATAAGCCAATGAAACTTTTACCCACTAAGCCTAGCATCTGTTCAGAATGGATGGTCCTAATTCTCTAGTCTTTCTCCAATCCCTTGAGGCAGGGTCCAAAGTCCTATTAGTCAAATTATGATGTCAAACAGAACACACCTCTCCTCATCTCTGCTCCAAATCCCTTCAAAAGTCCCATGTCTTCCAAAAGCCCACTCCTCATCCTCCCTTCTCAGAAAAAAATCAAAAAACCAAAAACCTGCGTGAGTCCGAGGATGTGATGAAGCGAATGCCAGCCTTGCCCAGAGTGTGGCCAAGCAGAGCACCAAAAGACAGACCCCTGTGCTCCAGCTCCGAAAGTCCCTCTCACTCATTCTGAAGAAAAATCAAGATAAGACATATGAGGATGGAAAGGGCTAAAATTCCAATACCTCCATGCTCTTGCTCCTCTTTCTATCCCAACCAGGATTAGGTTCTCAAACATACCAGTGAAGCAAGGTGGAAACGAAGGGAACCCTATAGAGCCCACAGAATAGGAGGATGGTACCAAAACCAGAAGAGACCAAGAAGGGAAATGAGCATCTTAGAATAAGGGATGAAGTTGAAACCCACCAAAAAAAAAAAAAAAAAAAAAAAAAAAAAAAAAAAAAAAAGATGGAGTCAGTATGCTTCCTTCCTTCCTTCTACCAAGTCTTGGCTGCCTTTCTTTAATTTGGCACATTTCCCCCGACTCACCTCTTACTGGGTTCCCAGCTGTTACTTGTAAATGTACTGGACTCAAACTTATTCCACCTGGGTGAGTGGGAGAAAACATTGGGGTCTCTGGAGAGGGAGAGAAAGAAAGGAAGGAAGAGGGAGGGAGAGAAAGAGAGGAAGAGGGAGAGAAAGAGAGGAAGGGGGAGAGAGGGAGGGAGGGAGAGAGGGAGGGGAAAAGAAGGAGGAGAGGGAGAGAGAGAAGGAGGGGGTAAAGAGAGAAGGGGGAGGGAGGGAAAGAGAGGGAAAGGGGGAAAGGAGGGAAAGAGAGGGAAAGGGGGAAAGGAGGGAAGAGGAAGGGAGGGAGAGAGAGAGATAGAGCAAAATGTTAAAGAGCAAAGAGAGAAGGTGAGGATACTTGTGGGGTGGTAGGGTGCTAAAGTTCATCAGGCAAATCCCTCAGATGCCAGATCCCTGAGCAAAATTTCTAGAGTCCTAAATCATTCTTGCTCTTTTCCTTTATCTTGAGAGGGTATGTGTTTCCTCTTTCCTCAAAGATCTCAGGTCAAAAGATTGATCCTTATCTGAAGGCATCTTCCCACCCCTCAGCTTTTTATCCCATCTACACAAAATTCCCTGTGTATGTATCCCAGCCCTTGTAGAGTCTTTGGTCACTTTCCTTTCTCCTGGAAAGATAAATTGAGTTAATTCCACTTCTGCTGTCCTCATATCCCTATATTCTAGAGGACTACATCACACAAGGGTCTCTGATTCCCAGAAAAGAGAACCCCAAATAGTTACTCTTTCTTTCAGGGAGGAAAGGAGAGAGAGAAGAGAAGAGAAGAGAAGAGAAGAGAAGAGAAGAGAAGAGAAGAGAAGAGAAGAGAAGAGACGAGAGAGAGAGACACGAGAGACAGGGAGAGAGAGACACGAGAGACAGGGAGAGAGAGAGACAGAGAGAGACAGAGACACAAGAGGAGAGACAGACGGACAGACAGACACAAGAGAGGAGGGAGGGAGAGAGAGAGAGAGACAGAGAGAGACAGAGACAAGGGGGAGGGAGAGAGGGAGAGAGAGAGAGACAGACAGACAGAGACAAAGAGACAAGGGGGGAGGGAGAGAGAGAGACAGAGAGATGACAGAGAGAATACAGTAAGAATTAAAGAATAAAGATGATACTCAGGACTACAAAGTTGGGGGAGGGACCCTGGTGTTTTTGTTCCCAGGTCTCCAAGAGTAGGGGATGGAGTCAGTGACCTTGCCATAGCTGATAACACTTCACTTTATACCTAGTTGGAAGAATATAAGATGTTTTGAAGGGAGGGAAAAGAAAGGGAGCTGGGAGGTGGAAAATTCTTCTTGTGTGTCCATTTTACCCTGGGTTAACGTCCACACAGTTTGGGAGGTAGGTGGAGCTCTGAGGATCAGAAAGATCATTCAGCTAGATCTGGTCACCTCTTCCCCCTGCCTATAAATAATACCATTTTGATTATCTTCGATACCTCTGGATTTTGCTGGCCCATTCCCCCAACTCGCACAATCTACAGGAATGCTCCCCCCCTCCCCCCAGCTCCAAGGGGTCCTAAACCGTGCGTACATTAAGGAAAGGATGCTGGAAGGAAACAGATTGGTATCCTCAATGGAGGCCTTTTGTAAGTCTTCCTCCGCCATTCACTCCCTCTTTCATTAACAATTAGAGAAAGTAGGTTCTCCTTGGTGGGATGGGGGGAAGGGGAAGTGGTCTGCTTCCGCTTCGACATCGAAGAATTTGGGGTCTACTTCTGCCTCAGTTTCTCCTTCTGTCTCGGAGGGGTGATGATCACGGTACCAAATCACCCCTCAGACTCTGGAAGAGACCAGACCCTCCTGTCCTCTCTCTCGGTTCCACAGACCATTGCTAGCAGTGCCCTACCTTACAGAAGAAATTCTGGATACGGGGCCATCGGATACCTTCCTAGCCTACGGGACTGGACTCCCACTTTCCCCTCCCCCTCGTCCTCCCAGCCCCTCTCCAAACCCTCCCGGACCGCAACACCTGGAGCTTCCTCGAGCCTCGTACCTGCGGCCGCTTCTGCCCGCCGAACCAGAGGTCTCCCCGCTCCTACGCTCGAGGACCCGGGACCCGAGAGCCTGTGGCCGGGGCCGGGCCGTTGCCGCCCTGCAGTGCCCGCACTGCCCGGCTTGGTTCCGCCGGGAACCGTCCGGATGCTCCGGGTCTCCGTCACCAGACGCTGCGCTCTCGGGGCAGCGGGGCTCCAGCCAAGCCGTTTCCGAGGGTGCCGCTCCCGGGCCCGGCCCGGCCCAGCCCAGCGCTGCGGAGCTCGGCTCAGCTCCTCTCGCTCTGGTTCTCCAGCCCCGAAAGGCTAAAAAGCGCGCAGCCGCTGCGCCTCTGTCCGCCGCGGGCCGCCTCCGCGCCCGGAGCCCTGCACCGCCGCCTGCTACTCCTCCTCCTGGGACGAGAACGCAGCGCGCGCCGCCGAGCCCCGCTAAGCCGCCGGAGCCCCAGCCGGGACAGCGGGGACAGCGGGACCAGCGTCGGTGAGGGGGCGGCCGGCGGGAACCGGGTAGCAGCGGCCTCTGGCGGCCACCCCGGGAAGGAGGAGAGTGGGGACCACCTCGCCCCCCATCCTCCGCGCGTCCCCAGCCCCTCGCCTCTGGCTCCTGTATCCGGGAGATAACCTTTATGTCCCAGCTGGATGAACTCACACTGACAAATTTGGAGGAAAGATACTCCCGGCTCCAAGTCCCAAGGTCCCTTCCAACTCCGAAATGACACCATTCTTTAGTCCATTCCCTGACGTACCCTCGGAGCGCCGGAGAGAAGGGCGTTGACAGAACTGGGACAGAACTGGGTAGGCAGGTAGACAGTCACCCAAGGTGCAACATGGGGGCGGGTGTGCAAAGAGGGACCTAAGTGGTACTTTTAATAGACCTGTATTTTTAATGCAGTCTCCCAGGACTTAGGAACACAGCTATGAAAGATTTCTTTTCCAAGTTCCTGAAACAAAAGAAATTTCTCTTCCAAGAAATAAAACTGTATTCATATTTTCAAGAAGACTAGAAAGAGGAGGGAATAAAAAAAAATCAATCTATTAAAAAACCCACTCTGTCTATGACTTGGCCCCAAGCCAGGATATCAGGAATAGAGTGAATGAGTCTGGCTTTGGATTCCCCGCCCAGAGACACACACAAAAAAGGACCCCCCACCACCAGCTCCCCTTCTCTTCCCTCCAGCCCACAGTCAACAGCCAAAGTCAGAACTAACTAGTACAAAGCAACCAAGACCGTACTCTGGGGCATTTATATGCCCTCACTTTCTCACCCCCTGCCTGGACTTTTTCCAGCCTTTCTCTAGGGTCCCAAGACCATTGAACCCCTAGATTCTGGTCTGCCTTTAGTCAAAAACCACTTCGGGATAGTGAAGATGCTGGTTTTCTTCAGGCAAGCCTCAGCTGATCATACCACCCTGTTTCCCTCCACACCCACAACTGTTTTTGACCGCAAGCGAAAAGCTTCCTAATTGTGGGAGGAAACCCAACTGATTAGCAAGTTTTTTGGCTTCTAGGAGCTATATTTCTCCTTCTGTCATAGTGCTCTTCCTAAAGTGCAGATCTGACCATGTCGTTTCCCTACTCAATAAATCCTTAATGGCTCCCTATTACCTCTAGGATCAAATAAAAACTCTCTCTGACATTGAAAGCTCTTAACAACCCAGCTCTTCCTACCACGCCACTCTTCTCATGCATTAGCCTCCATCCAGCAACAGTCTTGGCTCACTTGATGCTCTCACTCCATTTCCTTACTCTATGCCCTACTGCCCCTACTCCAAAGTAGTCAGCCTGGATTCTCTTCCTCTTAGAATGACTAATTTTCCTTTAAAATTCAGTCCAAGTTTCTTTTCCAAAAAGATACTTTCGTGATTGCCTTAACTAGCGTACTGTCTTGTCAAATAGGTCATAGCAATGGATTGAGTGCTGGGCTTGACATCAGGAAAACTCATCTTCCTAAATTCAAATCTGCCTCCCACACTTACTACCTGTGTGACCCTGAGCAATTTACTTAACCCTATTTGCCTCAGTTTCCTCATCTATAAAATGAGCTGGAAAAAGAAATGACAAATCAGTCCAATATCTTTGCCAAAAATAGTCCCAAATAGAGTCATGAAGGATTTGGGCATGACTGAACAATAAAAGTAAGTAGAGTGCTAGAACTGGAGTCAGGATGTTGTGAATTCAAATCTAGACTCAGACTTTTACTAGATCTATGACCTTGGACAAGTCATTTAAGCTCCATTTCAGTTTCTCCCTCTATAAAACAACACCTACCTCCCAGAGTTGTTGTGAGAATCAAAAGAGATGATAAATGAAAAGTGTTTACCACTTTGCACACAGTAAGGGCCATGCAAATGTTCATTATTATGATTACTTAGCAATGTAAGTGTTAGCTCCTCATGAAAGTAAGTCCCTTGAGGGTATGGATTGTTTCAGTTTTGTCTTTGTGTCCCCAACACCCAACAAAGTTTCCGGCACTTAGTAGGTCAATAAATGCTTGTTGATTGAGTGATCCTATATAGAGAGCTAGAAGGGAACTTTGGCAATCTCAGAGGAAATTAAATGACTACCATAAGGTTACTTTGGCCTTTATATCAAAAGAGGAAGTTGAACACAGATCTTCAGACTCCATGGTCAGTGCTCTCTCTATGTTGCACTGGCTTCTCTTTTTCTTCCTTCTTTCTACATTAATGGCAAAATGGTCATTTAAAGCAGCATCCTGAAACCTAACTATCAGAGGTGACTGGCTTAAGAAAGTTTGGTTAATAGTGGAGAAATTAGATCTCATCCATTGTAGTCCCCAAGAGATAAATATTGTAATTGATTTGGGAGCAATGAGTTTGGATGATTCACAGAATCAAAGAATCTCAGAGTTAAAAAGTAAGTCGACTTACTGGCATCACCTTCTTCAGACATGCATTGAACTAGGTGGTCTCTTAAAGAGCTAAAGTCTAGAATTCTGCAAGAATTTGGGGAGCGAAGATGAAGGGATCAGGGTGAGGAGAGATTTTGATTATAAATGAAATGACTAACCATTTTCTTCAATTAAGGCTACAAGGTCCTGATTATCTATCTATATTTATATATAATTATACAGATATAGATACATAGACACACACACATATTTATATCCTTTGTGTTGGGTGAGGAATGTAAAGCATACAGAAGGGCTACACAAGATAGCAGAGAGATGCCCCAGAAACACTGAATAATAACAACTAGGTATTTCTGGAAAATTGACATATAGTGACATTCTTATCTATGCCTTCAGGTCAATTCAACAGACATTTATTAAGATCTTTTTTTTTGGGGGGGGCATCATGATTTAGTGTTTAATGGGTGCTGGGCTTAGAAAGTCCAGGCTTTGACGCTTCCTATTTGAATGACTCCGAATAAACCTTTCTGTGTCTCAAGCAGCTTGTGATCCCTATTGATGGAGGAAGTTCTCCAAACTGATGAAATCACAGCTCCTTTCCATAAGTTATTATACTTTATCCTAACTCTATTTTAGTATTTCTCTTTTCTGAATTTCTGTAGGGCAACCCAATTTTCTGTCCTTTTCCCCCAACTAAAGATGGTTAGCTTGGCCTGTGTCTCCCTCCAGTGGTAGTTACATGACAGGCTCAGTGCCCCACTGAACTTTGTCAGTTATCATCTAAATCACTTTTCCTCTTAAAAAAATAAAAACAAACAAAAAAACCAAACTTAGGCCCCTCAGATCTCTAATACTGGGGACATAGACTGGGGGGAGACTAGGGCAACCAAAAGGAAAGGAGGTAGCTAGGCTTAGAAGGGGAGGGAAGGAGAAAAAAAGACAGTGATAATAAAGCCTTTGCCACAGGAGATGGTCTACATGGGAAAATGATCCATAGGGAAATTACATGTACAGATTAATTCCCTAATTCAAGTTAGTTTGCCCATATTCAGCCATTACCTTGCCCTTCTCCCCTATCCTCCCCCACCGCACATAGAGGTGTTGTCACACCAAGTCACCAGGCAGCCTCACACCCAGAGGTTGCAGACACTTAATTCCTCAGGGCAGCCACCTAGTTAAGGCACTGAGGTAATCTGGTCCAGCTGTGTTCCTTCAGGAAGGTCCCCCTGCAAGGCTAGTATGCAGGTGAGGTTTATTCTCAGAGAGCTCCACTAAAAAACCACTTGGGTCTTCCTTGGTTCATTGGTTTCCAGCTCCTCAGAAAAGGACTTCTAATTTATGAAGTCTGGTCTAGTACACGGGAGACCTGGAGACCCAACACACTTCCCTACAGATAGGGAGTCCATTTCCTTCCCAGGTCAGTGAAGGGAAACTGAGGCAAAGGAAGAAGCGAGGAAAGAGGCAAGGGAAACGGGGCTAGGTGATGCTGGCCAAGTTCAGCAGCTCTGCAGCTGGCCTGGGAGAAGTGGGAGCCAGTGATGGAGAGTTAAGCACAGCTTAGAGATCACCCCGTTCCGGGATCTGAAGGGCTGGAGTCAGCACCTCCCTCCCAGAACCCTCAGGGGTGGGGCGTTCTTAGGGCAGGGCCAAGTCTGGGGGCGAAGCCAAGAGTAGCAGCATGCTAAACAGAGTGCGCTCCGCCGTGGCGCACCTGGTCAGCTCCGGGGGTCCACCGGGGTCTGGGTCCAAAGACCTCCCTGCTACAGCGTCGCCCGTCCCCACTGCTCCCCCAACGGCACCCCGAAGCCCTCCGGCGGGGGCCGAAAGCGGAAGCAGAGCATCGGGGGGCGCTGTGGAGAGTCGGGGCAGTTTCTCACGACCGACCTTCTTGCAGCTGAGCCCGGGGGGGCTAAGACGGGCGGAAGATCACGCTGGCCGGGTCGTGCAGAGCCCCCCGGATACGAGCCGCCGCCTGCCCTGGAGAACTGGCTATGCCGAGTGAGCCCCCCGCTCTGAGCCCATTCCAAAATGGCATCTTAGGGGCCCGGACCCCGAGATCTTCCCTCTTCCCCTCCCCCAGATTTGCCCCTGAAATCCCGAGATTCACTCTCCTTCCCTGCCCCTGCCCCTCGGACCCCTGTCTCTTTTGGGGATGCCCCGCACCAGAAATCTCAAGGCTGGTGTCCCCAAAATCTCACCACTCCGGGACCCCTTTCACGCCCTTCACTCTTTTCTGGGATTCCCACCCCACATCCCGGAGCGGGGAGGCAGAGGGCGAGGCTGGAAAACCTGTGCTATAAGTTGCTCACTTCTCGGCTCGGCAGTTAATAGATAGAGGAGTGCCGTAGAGAAAAAGAAAGGGAGGGGGGATCTGTTAAGACGGGAGCTGAACTGGAACCAGGGAGCACCCCCTGCGCTGACTCCTGGCCTCAGGACCAGCCATTCCCCTCCCCCTCCACACCAGAAATAGCCTGGGACTCGAAGCTTCGGCCTTGCTCCCTTGGGGAGGGGGGAGGTAGCGAGAGGTGTCGGGGCAGGTGGGGGCCGGGGAGGAGCTAGATAATAGCTCGCCTGAGCCAAGGCTAGCTCTGCAGCTCGAGAGTTAGAATCCGGGCGGGTTCCCACCCGGGGATGCATTTTTAATGTCTCTGCAGAGAAAGCCAAAGCTGGAAGTGGGATGGGATTGATGGAGGGAAGTGGGGGTAGTGACATAATGGTCCCCACCCCCACTCTCACTCCCGGCATGATCTTTCCGGGGTCGAAGGGGCTGTCTCCCCTCTAATTCCTCTTTTTCTGATTGAGTTGGTGCACTTCCCCATTTTGCAAAGGACCAGAATGCGTTCCCTGTCCCATTTTAGAATCTGTAGCCCAAAGAGGGCTGGGTTTTCCTCATGGAGGATATAGAAGGCAGGACCCGAGGAAGTAAAATCTCCCCTCCTTTCCTCTTCTCTCCTCCACCCCCATTATAGTGTTTTCTTAAAATTAGAGTAATCCTAACTCACTTCTAACTTCTCCCTTGTCAAGACGAGGTGTGAGGGGAGTAGTGAAGGGAACTTCTGTCAGATGGGAAAGTAGAACCCCCCAAACTAAAGCTCGGTGTATAGTTCCCTTCCATCCAATCCTTGTGCCTGTCTCTGGCCCGGATCCCAGGCCAGCTCTGACCTTTCAACACTTGGCTAGGAAGCTGCCGATGATGGGGGAGGGGGACTATTCTGGGTCTCTGGCTGGGTGTCCAACCTGATGTGGTCAATCTGGCCTGGCAGGGTCATTAACGCAGGCAAGAGTCGGCATAATGAGGACCAGGCATGCTGTGAGGTGGTTTATGTTGAAGGCAGACAGGCCAGAATGGGTGGGCCAGGGAAATCCATCACGGACCAGGTGAGTTCCTCACGCTCCTGACCTCCTGAAATATGAAATCATTATGGAAACCCTGGGTCCCAACCTTAATTAGCCAGCTGCTCAGCTTTGACTGTCTCATCTTCAGCTTTGGATATTTGGATTTAAAAAAAAATTCCTATTGTTGGCCTTGAGCTCCCTTTAAGAAAATTTGTCAATCCCAGTTTATAACACAACCAGTGCCCCAACCCTTGCTAATTACTAGTTTACTACAAGTTTGACCTTTGGTCGGGATTCTATCTGACCTCACATTTCTGACCCTTAACCTCTGCTCCCATCAAACTGACATTGATGTTTTTCTCTGATCCTGTTCTTCCTTGACCTGGCTTGGTCCCCTCCCAGTTTTTCCTACCCATCTCATCCTCTCCATCGTTTCTCTTCAGGGCCAACAGGGTCTCTGCTTCCACTACTGGGGCCTGTTCGACGGCCATGCAGGGGCTGGGGCCGCAGAGATGGCCTCCAGACTTCTTCATCGATATATCCGGGAACAGCTTCGGGGCCTGGTGGAGATTCTGCAGGACCCTGCTCCCCCACCTCTGTGCCTTCCATCTGATACCAAGGCTTCTGTCTCCTCGGAGTCCTCGTGTCCCAGTGGGTCCCAGTCCTGCTGGCCATTGCAGAAAGAGGTGACCCACGAGAGCCTGGTAGTGGGAGCCATTGAGAACGCCTTCCAGTTCATGGTAAGAGGCAAGAGAGTATCAGGGTGGGGAGGGAGACACTTTAGCTCCCAGGAGAGAGTCATTGTGGATATTAATGGAAGGTACCCCTGTGCCACAAAGGGAGAGGTTCAAAGAATCTGAGCTCAACCTTAAAAAGATTTTGGAAAGGGAAATTAAAAGATTTTCCTTCCTTTCTCCCAGTTCTGTGGATTCCATTCATTTCTGACACTTCTTCCTAAGCAGACCCTCCCTCCCAGCCCCCTTTTGTCTCTATCACACCAACAATTTAGTCAGCATAACTGGGGCACGGGCAGATTTGGGTCACAGTTTCTCCCCGGGGTTGGGATGAGCCTCTTTACTGCCAATTCTTTACCTTCCCACTTCTCCCACCTTTCCCTGATGGTAGGATGAGCACATGGCACGAGAGCAGAGGGGTCAGCACGCAGTCGGTGGTTGCTGTGCCCTGGTTGTGGTCTACCTCCTAGGGAAGATGTATGTGGCCAATGCTGGAGACAGCAGGTATGGGCAAGAAGAATGGAGCCGGACCTGGTTTTGAGGGTTAAAGGTCACAGTGGCTGCTAGAACAAAGAAACTACAGGCATAAAGAAGGCTGGGAGATAGGAGAGGTCAGATAACAAGGGGATGGCATTTAGGGACAAAAGAATTGCGGGGAATTCACTGGGAGAAGGTCTGGGCAGGTCTGGCTTGGGGCAATAAATCTGGGGAGGTCTGGTCAGAGCCTCTTCAGCTTTGGTTTGGTCTTGAAGCTGCTTCTACATTGCCTTCCTTCATCCTAGGGCTATCATTATTCGAAATGGGGACATCATTCCAATGTCTCGGGAGTTTACCCCTGAGACAGAAAGACAAAGACTGCAACTCCTTGTAAGTAAGACCCAACCCTCCCTTTTTCCCTGCACCTCTCCTGGACTTCAGTTTCTCCAGGGCTACCATGCCTTTTATTTCATATACAGACTTTGCCTCAGTTTTTCCCGCTGTAATGAGTAGCTCTCCTCTGGCTGGGGAAAGTCTAAGATGAGAGGATTATCTGATGGGGCATTTCAATTTCATATTCTGCATTCATAGTTGAGGAAAG
Source organism: Sarcophilus harrisii (assembly GCF_902635505.1). Classification (NCBI taxonomy): domain Eukaryota; kingdom Metazoa; phylum Chordata; class Mammalia; order Dasyuromorphia; family Dasyuridae; genus Sarcophilus; species Sarcophilus harrisii. The sequence goes on along the minus strand of NC_045429.1, from coordinate 415,251,298 downwards.
GGATTAAGGTAAAATGTAAAAGGAGGGAAGAAAATGTACTGGATGGGAAGGGGGATATTTTAGTCACTGTGAAGGAATCACTCTTCTGTGTCCTGAGAACCAAACTTATCTTGCACTGATAAATGATGTGCAAGAGTAGGGGGTGATGTGACATAACCCGGGGCCCCTCGTGATCCCCCAATTCCTTTGGATGCGATTTGCTCCTCACCAAACCCTGCCACAATCCATCAGGGTTTCCTGAAGCCAGAACTACTGGGCAGTGAGTTCACCCACCTCCAGTTCCCCCGGAGAGTTCAGCCAAAAGAGCTGGGTCAACGAGTGCTGTATCGAGACCAGAGCATGACTGGCTGGTAATGCTGCCTTTCGGCTAGTTATTATTGCTTGGTCCCCTCATCGCCCCATCACTGGGAGGCCCTTCCCATGGGTAAGCCAGGAGGCTCACTGCTTTAGGCAGAGGCTGGGTATTGGTTGTAAGGACAGAGACTCCTTTTCCAGGGAAGCTGAGTGAGAATCAGGGTGGCCTCTTCTTAGGGGGATGAAGTAGTTTGATATCTGGGTAATACTTTCCCTGCTTCCCCCTCCCCAGGGCCTATAAAAAGATTGAACTGGAAGATCTCAGGTTTCCCCTGATTTGTGGAGAAGGCAAAAAGGTAAAGCCTCTGAGGGAAGTACATATGTGGTAGATAAGGAACGGAGAGAGGGAAGGAAAGGGAGAATCATAGTGTCAACAAATGGTCTTTTAAGCTGTGAGGAAGAATTTAAATAGTGCTCATTCCTTTCAGGCTCGGGTAATGGCCACCATCGGAGTAACCCGAGGCTTGGGTGACCATAATCTAAAAGTGTGCAGTTCTACGCTGCCTGTCAAACCCTTCCTCTCCTGTTTCCCTGAGGTGAGCTGTAATAATCCTGTTATACACCCCACCCTTGGACCTCCTGACTTTTTAAAGCCCGTATCACTCCTCTTCACTGTATGTTCAAATTTTATCAAGGTTTACACATACTAAGGTTTACTCCTTAGCCCTTTGTCCTGACCTTCAGACATTCCCACCTTTCAGCTCCAGTGAATATCTGACCCATCTACCTACTTACTCACCCCTTCCTAAACCTCTCCAGGTACAGGTATATGACCTGACCCAGTATGAGCACTGCCCTGATGACGTGTTAATCCTGGGAACAGATGGATTATGGGATGTCAACAGTGATAAAGATGTGGCTGTCACTGTGGACAAAGTTCTGTCCAGCTACGAGCCTAACGATCCCAGCAGGTGAGATTGGATGGAAAGGTCACAGAACAGTCAAATTCTACATATCCTCATGCATGCTACTTGCCCGTGTTTCTCAAGCACTGGACTGGGCACCAAAAGGTCCAGATGTCTAGGTGATCTACAGTAAGACACCTAGCTTGTTCTACATTTAGTCTCTTCACTTGTAAAATGGGGATAATACAAAATCTCAGCTTAGTATTGTTTCTGAGATCTTAAACAAGCATTTGACTTGCTTAATTTGGGTTTCCTCGTCCCCATCTAGCCATAAAATGGCTAGATTACAATCTCCAAGGTCTTTGAGGCTCTCAGTTATGAGTCTATAAATAATACCAACTTTAAATACGGCAGTTGTGAGATAGTAAACGGGAAAGTCCTTTAGAAGCTGAAAGAAAGATGATACAATTGTAAGGGGCCATCATCATTCTGACCATTACTTTTATTATCACACGGAGGTAACCTGAGTACATGTATGTTCCTGGCAGGTACACTGCACTGGCCCAAGCCCTGGTCTTGGGGGCCAGGGGCATCTCCAGGGAGCAGGGCTGGCGGCTCCCCAATAACAAAATGGGCTCTGTTGATGATATTTCTGTCTTCGTCATCCCATTAGGGGGGCCTGGCAGCTATACTTAAGGGGCCCAGGCCCCTCCTCCCTCAGCCTCTTCAGAATCCGGCTCCAGCCCAGCCCAGCCCTTGCAGCTGGGGCCATAATACTGTTCGGGAGGACTTTCACTGGGCGGGGATTGTCTGCTGCTTCTATCTTACCCTGGGATGTGTGTAAATAAATCAAACGGATCCAAAAACTGCGTGCGTCTCTACTTTGGGGAAAAGCTGAGATCAGGAGGGGATTGGGCTTCCGAAGAGGGAAGGCGATCCAGAGAAGTGACCCAGCAGGCCCGCTGCCTGCCTCCCTCTCTCCTTCCCTCTCCAGTCCCTAGCCTTTCCAAGCTCCTCCTCGCCCCAGGTGGAGACCCAGGAGTGCAGGCGGAGCTGGGCGCGGGAGGGCAGCCCCGGCCGCTTCCGGACTCTTCCCCGCCCAGAGCTTCTCCCAACTTTCCCGTGGCCACTCCAAAGCTGTGCCCTGGGGCACCCCCTAATCCTGGGTCCGGGCACCTATCCCCCTGCCGCCTTTTCCTGAGCACTCCCGCTGGCTCCCATCCCTCTTCCTCTGAGGTGCGGGTAACCGAGGGCCACCAGTGCGGCCACCTGGACCCCGGCCTTGGGCAGGCGGACTGGAGGGTTTGGGGAGAGGGGCGTGTCCCTCCCGGACTCGGCCTAAGCTCAACCTCTTCCCCGTCCTTTCCCCGCCCTCTCCTCCGGCCCGACCCAGCCTCCCCGCCCCCACCTCCCCGGACCGCCCCCTCCCCGAGGCTGCGCTGAAGGAGGGCGAGGCGGCCCCCACCCCCGGGTCAGTCTTCGCCCAGTGCTGAGACTACGCGGCGCGGAGCGGAGCCCGAGGTACCGGGAAAAGGGGCTGGGGAAGAGGGCGGGGGGCAGCCCGGGAGCTTTCTCCTTCCTCCTCCGGCCTGTGCTGCTCGGTGCCAGGTAGGAAGCGAGGGAGCCTTGGCTTTGGCCCGCGGCGGTCCCCTCTTCGGCGGGGGAAAGGGTCCCGTTTGCTCTGTCCGGTGGATGCCGCTACCGTCGCGGGCTGCGCTGGGATGAGGGGCTGATGGGGGGGCGGGAAGGGAGAGCGGCTCCATCTCTCCCCTCCTCCCTCTCTTTTCTCCTCTCCTCTCTTTTCTTTACTCACAGACTGGGCCCCCTGACCCTTTCCCCTCCCCCCGCCCCGTCGGTTTCCTTAAATCTTTCCCTCCTTTCGCGGCTGAGCGCCCCGATGGGTGTGCGAGCCCCGAATCGGAGCGTGATACTTACTCAGCCAGGGAACGGGACTTGGAAGTGCTGTCCCTCCCAGGAGGTCGGGGACGGGGGGCGGGTGGGGGGGGTAGGGGGATAGCCTTTACCAGGCTCCCAGCCGGGCTCGAGATGGTCTTTCTGCGGTGCTTGCGCGTGTGTCTGGGTTTGATTCTGTTTTAGGGAATCCTAATGCGACCCCCACCCCCTGGGGCATTCTGGAGGTCGGGGTGGGGGAGGGTGGTAAGAGGACCTAGCCATCTTAGTAACAGGCCCACGCCCCCCCCCCTCCGTCCCCACCCAAACCCTTCTACCACCCCAGACCCCTTTTTGTTATGGATCGCCCTCCGGGCACTTCGGGGAAAGCTCGGACCATTTCTGGTTAGGAAAACGCTTTGTTGCCCGCCGTCGCAAGGGAAGAAAACGCCAGATTTCTCTTCGGGAGTGAACAAAAGTAATTTTTTTCTCATCCGATTTGACGGACTTAAAAATTGACAGATTTAAAAATTTGGCTGCCTTGTTACAAGATTGGAGAGGGTAGATTCTGATTTCCTTGACAACTTCCCCCTCCCCCAGCTCCCACGCCCCGTTCTTCCCAACATCCAGTCTCCAAATAAGTTCCAAAGTTGAGGATTGTGTTTGACCAAGGCCCAGAGTGTTTCTTCTGCCGGGGGTGGGGGTGGGTGTCCGGCGGGTCACGTCACCCTGGAAACCCAAGAAGCAGCTTTGGGGGAGTCCAGACGTCTCCTTCCCGGCCCTGGTCCGAGTCTTTGCCGCTTTGGACCTAAGGGGCTTCAGTGAAATGGTGGGTAGTTGGCGAAGGCCTCCAGGGTGGGGTCCGTGGAGCAGCCCTGCCTGCCTTTTTGCTGGGAGCTTTTGGCCCCAGACCTGGAACACTTTGGTTAGTCACTCCCGGGCCAGGCCGCTCTACTTGTGTGGCAATGGCTCACTTCACCTCCCTGGGCCTCTGTAAATTTTGGAGTTGAACTGGAACTCGGGAGAACTGACCCTCTTAACCCCCGGTAGGAAAGGTCACAGCCCCCTCCCCCTTCCCCTCTGGCTTAGCCAGCTTCAGTCTTGTTCCTGCCTGATTCAGTTGCTCCTTAACTTTTTTAAAACAGGAGAATCCTGCTCATCTTCCCGACTGACCTTCCCCTCCAATTTCTGCCCCAGAAAATGGGATTGGCCTGAAGTCCTCCCTTCCCCCCATTGCCGTCGGGGGCTTTCCCCAAATCTGGTTCTACTTCCCTTCCCTCCCCCCCTGGTTTTCCCCAAATCTGGTGCTGCCCCATGTTGGGGAGAGTAGTTTAGAGAGGGCTGTGACTCTTCCCATCTGTCTGAAGCCTTCTATCCAGATAACTTTCCCTTTAAGTTTTGACTTGGAGCAAGATGGTGGGTAGAGGAAATCTTGTCTGACTGGAGGAATCATTTTGTAGGGGGTGATCTGTTCCTGCCTTTCCCCCTTTTCATCCTAGAAGAGTCCATGGGATCTCATCTCTGCCCTTAAGTGGAACCTGAGACCTCAAGTTTAGAGCTGAGAGGGATCCTAGAAACAATTTAAGCCTTCATTTTACAGAGGAAGAAACTGAGGCCTTGAGACTCATTGGATGGATTGAATATTCATCCTGATTTGTAACTTTTCTCCCCTCCCCCCCAATCCTAATACATATCTATATCCATACTCCTAGAAATGTTTTTCCTTTACTCTGATTAAGGGTTTCTTCCTGGAGAAAGGGACTTGGAGGGGCTGCACTCGAGGTGAAGGAGCAGAGCTAGTAAGGGGCAGTCCAAAAGTGAAACCGAGAACATATACCACGGGATTTGGTGTCAGAATTGGATTTCCCTTCCCCCTCCTTGTATACAGCTCTTAGATTAAGCCTTATTTACGCTCCTTTTAGGGCCCCTCCCAGTTGGATTACAATCCTCCCCCAACCCCCAAAGCTCATCAGGTTTCCAGAGCCTCCCTCTTCCTCAAGGCAAAAAGCCATCTGGGAATTTAAAAAGTGGCCACCAGGTCAGCCTCTTTCCCCAGGGAACCAGGAGAAAGGGATTCTTCCTTCACGGTGAGGGCCAGGCCGGGTTCTGGGCGATAGGAAGGTGTGATGACTTGTTTTGGACATGTGTGCTGGGGGAGGTTAGTGTTTGCAAACCCCAGGAAGCTGACTCTCCTAGCCTGAGTCACAGGGAGGGGCGTCCGAGGGACTGGGCAGGGCCTCGAGGGAGCTGAATTTGGTTGGGGGCTGGAGGAACTGGAGCCTGGAATGGCTGCTCCAGGGAGGGGGACCGGCCGGAGAAGGCTATTCTCCTGGGAATTCTTTTCAGCCAGAGATGCCGTGTGTGACTGCCCTACAGTGTGGCTATTGTCCCCCTCCCGGGGCTGAGTGACCCAGTGTAACTGCCAGCCCTTGGGGGAGGGAGTGGGCAAGATGCCCAGCACCAGGGTTGAGGGTATTGCCAGGACTGAGCCTCTTTTGTGTTCCCTGCTGGGGGGGGTGAGGGGGAAGATTTGGGCCTGTGGCTACTGTCCCAGGCCTGGGGGTTCCCTTTCTGTCTTCTTGCTAGGGCCCACTCTGCATCTCCCCGGCCCAAGGGGAAGGCCCATTCTTGACCTCTGAATCACCGGAAGTGGTCCTAGCTGGTCCCTTCCCCAAATCCCCCCCCCCCCCCCCCCCGGATCTGGGAACTAGGGTAACTGCAGCAGGGCCTGCGCCTGAGCAAACCCCCTCCCACCCTGTCTGTCTGTTTCCTTAGGGTTCAAAGGGAATGTTTGTGGGGCTTGATTAGATCTTTACTGTGCTAGGTTCAGCCATCCCCACTGACCCTTATCTCTTCCAGCTCCAGCCATGGCTGCGATCCGCAAGAAGCTGGTGATTGTGGGGGATGGGGCCTGTGGAAAGACCTGCCTCCTCATTGTCTTCAGCAAGGACCAGTTCCCCGAGGTCTATGTCCCCACGGTCTTCGAGAACTACATCGCCGACATCGAAGTGGACGGCAAACAGGTGAGCGGGGAAGCGGACCCCGGGCCAGAGCCGGGACCCTTCCTCCTTGGCCAGAAAATCCTCATTGCCCCCTTGTTCCCACCCTGTCGCTGGCTACAAATGCCAAGTAGAGCTGGAAGCAGCAGAGACCCTTTTAGCCGAGTGCCAGAATCGGTCTCTCCTGAGAGACCCTCACTCTGGTTGGGACAAGGGAAGGAGTCGAGAGCTCAGATCTTTCTGTGCTCCCTGTCTTTTTGGGCAAAGCACATCACCTCCCCGGGCCCTCAGTTTCCTCATCTGTAAAAACAAGGGCATTGCGCTAACGGGCTCTTTGGTGGGTTGATTCTCTGGGGGGCGGGACGGACGGACTAACTAACCCCTGACTGCCTGTCATTCAGGTGGAGCTGGCACTGTGGGACACAGCCGGGCAGGAAGACTATGACCGACTCCGGCCACTCTCTTACCCCGACACTGATGTCATCCTCATGTGCTTCTCCATTGATAGCCCAGACAGCCTTGGTGAGGCATGAGGGGCGGGGTGGGGAATGGGAGATTCCCTGACAGCCCTGTATAAGAAGGAGAACCCTTAGAATTAGTCAGCCCCATAAGTCGCCCTCAGGGGTTATTGTGGGGGGAGAAGGAGGAACTTTTTGCCTTTTCCCAGAAAGCCATTTAGGAGACAGTTTTTCCCGAGCTCATAGGCAGGAAGGAGTAACATCCCGGGGTATTCGGCAGGTATGGGGTAGAAGCTGCCGTCTTTCTTATGTTCACGCATTGGTGGGTCTTGTGTGCAGAGAACATCCCTGAGAAATGGACCCCAGAAGTCAAGCACTTCTGTCCCAATGTGCCCATCATCCTGGTGGGGAATAAGAAGGACCTGAGACAGGACGAGCACACCCGGAGAGAGCTGGCCAAGATGAAGCAGGTAGGGGCTGAGGGTGGGGCTGGTTACCTCCCAAGGAAGAGGGGGGGGACAAGGGTGTGGACGCAAGGAACAGACCAGCAGAACCCGGAGAGAAGGACGTGCTCCAAGTCCTGGCTTTTCCTTCCCCCCAAACCTGGGCCCGTTTTTAAGTTCAACCCCGACTTCCTGGGAAGAGGAGAGCTTGGGGAAGCCCCAGCTCCCCTCCTAACCTCTCCGGCTCTTCCCGCAGGAACCCGTGAGGTCAGAGGAGGGCCGGGACATGGCCAATCGCATCAGCGCCTTTGGCTACCTCGAGTGTTCTGCCAAGACCAAGGAAGGGGTCCGGGAAGTGTTCGAGATGGCCACCCGGGCCGGCCTGCAGGTCCGGAAGAACAAGCGGCGACGGGGCTGCCCTCTGCTCTGAGGCCCCCCCACCCCCACCCAGTCTACACCGACGGACTCCAAATAGTTGTTGGTCCTTCCTGCTCAAGGCTGCGTGTGTTCTAATGTTCTGCTCTTGAGAGTGGGGAAGGTCCTTTAGGGGAAAGGGACCCTCGGTATCCTCGTGGGTGTCAGAGCTTAGCGCTTGCTCCCATCTGAAATAGGACTGTGCTTTTCATGTTCAGGATGCAGGGGTGGGGGTGAGGGACTTCCCTGTCTGTGCTGCCCTCCCTAAGGTTCGCCCACCAGCATTTTTTACATATAACTAGTTCTGGAGCCTAGTTCTTTCAGTACCTCCCCTCCAGGGAGCCTTCTTCCCCACCCCCACCCTCCACTTTAGGTTGGGCCGAGGATTATTTTCTCATTGTTCTTCCTCATGGAAGACGGTCAATAAAAGTCTATAGGGGCTCTCAAGATTGGCTCCTTGGCTGCTTCTCTCTCCTCCCCTCCTTGTTCCCTCCCCCCCAGATACCCTCCTGTTCTCCTTCCTGGAGGAAAAAACACAGCCAAAGGGGGTTGGCCTGGTGTGCCGCCCCGGAGCCGGCCACCCCCTCTTCCCCCAGGCCGGGCTGGGAATGAGGTCAGTCTTGGCCCAGCGCCCGAGGAGGCGGGCTGGAGGGGAGTGGCCTTTGGCTGGGGCTAAAATTAGAAGGCTGCGTGGGTGGCTTCCCGTCCACCTCCCACTCGGCTTCCTCCTTTGGCCCCAGGCTCTAGGGGTGGGGACAAGGTCCCTTTGCCTGCCTCCTTTTCCCTTGGTCCCACCCCATCCTTTGGAAGACAGAGCCAGACCCAGCAGGAAGCTGTGAGGAGGTGGACTGGAGGCCCAGAGGTCATGGCTTACAACAAATTTTATTATTTGCAGAATCCTCTTCCTTCTCCCTCCCCACAAAAGAGAAAAAAAAAAAAAAAAAATCCCAGAAGCTTGATCTGTCATCTCTAGCTTGGGAGGAGGAGGGGGAATGGCTTGGTGCAAATTTCTCCTTTCTATCGCACTTATCCTCCCTCCTTTCCTGCCCAAGAAGATAGAACTCAGTGGGGTTCTTCTGTTCCGTGTCTGGGACGTACAGGCATGAGACATGGCGGAGGGTGGGGGGCTAGTTGGGCGGAGGGGGAGGGTCTCCTTAAAGCTCATTTCTCCAGGCTGGCTCCACTTGCTCCTGAAGGCCACTTGCCAGGAGGTCGTGAGGGTGAGTTTCTAGAAAAAGGAGGAGGGAATGCCAGGGGGGCAGAGAAGGACTGGTTTTGACCCTTGGAAGGCTTCCTGTCTTTTGGGGTGGGGCTGGGGCTGTGACCTGGGAAGTTTCGGGGGCCACCTTACCTGAGGTAGAGGGGCCGAGGCTCAGGGTGCTCAGCTGTTGCTCTAGGGCCTGCTCTGTTTCCAGGGTGGGGAAAGGACAGCCCGTGTAGCCGCCATTTTTTTTGCAGAACTTCAGAAACCTGGGCAAAGGAGAGGAGGGACAGTGACATCTTAAATTCATTGTAGGGGATGTGATTTGAGTTTCAGAGGTTAAGCCTGCCTTATCCATGTGTATATACACATGGCTACTTGCAGCCGCAACATAACTCTAGAGATTACAACTGTCCAGTCCCTCCCTGGAATCCAGAGTAGAGGGAAGGATGGGCCCCTGCTTCTTAACCCCCACTAGCCCATGGGCATTCTGAGAGGCTCTAAGGTGGGAGGAAAGGAGGCAAAAGCACCCAGGATCCCTCACGTGTTCCATTCGGGATCCTGGCACAGCAGCAGAGGGTTGCCCACAATAATGAGGAGGGCCTTGGCTCGGGTCACAGCCACATTGAATCTCTGCAACAAGAAAGGGAAAACAATGAGGGGAGGGACCAGGTCTTAAAACTCGTCCCGTTTCCCCTTCTCCCCGACTGACCTTGGGATTTCGGAGAAAGCCCAGATTGAAATCAAAATCCATCTGGACAAAATTCTGGCTGCTCCGGACAGTGGACACTAGAAGAACGCTCCGCTCTTGCCCTTGGAACTCCTCCACTGAACCCACCTAACAGCAAAGACAGTGGAGGTTGGAGAAAGGGGAAGAGAAATCGGGGCCGTCTCGATTTGGTTGCGGAGTTTGTAGATGCTGAACTGAGGGCAGGGCAGAAATGGGAAAGGAAGGGCCTAGAAGATGTTAGAATGGCCTTCACCTTCAAATCCTTGATGTTGTCAAGCCCCCGAAGCTCCTTGTCCAGTTTGGTGATACACTGGTAGATTTTCTCCACCTGGAACATGAGAAAAGATGCTGAAGCCGACTTGTCTTCGGTGAAGGGACTAAATCTTGTAGGACATTTTCCTTTTAGTGGCTGTTAGGAAAGGGAGGCATAGAACAGCCACCACAGCAGGGCCCTTGCTTCGATCTAACCTGTTTCCTGTATGGGGAGATAACTCCCACATTCTGGGGGCTCAGCCGGCCCTGGCCTTTTTTGGGTGATGAAGTCAGAAGTTTCTTCAGGTAGAAAACAACAGTGGCTGCCTCCTCAGAGTTGAAGAAGGATGGGCTGTTTCCTTCCCGGTCATCCTTGCCCATCACGCCATGAAAAATGATCGGGAAGCCCTGTAGTGATAAGGAATGATACAGCAAGCAGTCAACCCAACTGGTCCTGAATTCTCTTCCCATCACTGGGGCTGATTGCAGAGATGTTGTACCCAGGACCAACTGAACATTTCTGCCTTAAAAATAGGAGATTCCATCTTTCTCTGCTTCTGCCTCACCTCCCCCCAAAAATCTTCCATCTCTGACACCCCATTTCTCCCTCCCTCTCAAGACAAATTACTTGATTCCTGAGAATCTGCCTCCATCGAGTTGCCCCTTTCTGGCGAGCAGTGGGACAAAGAAAACAAAGAGGCGAAATTCCTTCCCTCTGTTTGAACTTTTAAGAGTTAGCCTAGAGTCAAGAAGATTTAACGTCTAGTCTTTCTGCATATATCAGATAAATGAGTGAGTCAAACCAGATAACTCACAAAGATTTGATTGCGCAAAGTAGGTGCAGATTGAATTGGTAAAGACAAGTTTACTCAATGGGAGATTCCAATGCCCATCCCCTCGCCAACAAAACCAACCCTCCAGATTAAAAAAACTCCTCATCCCAGTGAACCAAAGAAACAGCTGTACCCTTTTCACAGATGACCAGGACCCAAGAGGACTTTGCTCAGACCTCCAGAACCCGCAGTCCCACAAACCTGCTGAGGCAGCTCCTCCCAGTGACAATATCGTTCTCTGTCCATTTGGTCCGCATAGGGTTGGAGTTCCCCGTCATAGTACCGATTGTTGGGGATGTACAGGATGTGAGGGTGAGACCTGAGGGGCAAAGAGCAAGGAGATAGAAGAAAGGAACCTGGGGTCCTAATGCTCACACCTGATCAGAATACTCAAAATCGCTGCTCAGAACCTTAAGTATTTAAAAAGCCTTTTAGTCTGGCTGCACCCTAGCTTTTCAACATCATTACTCTCCAACTCTGCTCTGCTCTGATAAAACTTCACTCATGAATTCTCTATCTAGTACACACTCCTTCCTCATCTTCACTCTTGCTACCTTTTTTGTGTGAATTTGGGGGAAGGGGCTTGCCTTTCCTGTGTGACCACAGCTAATTTTAAGTGTCTGAGATCTGACTTGAACTGTACCATCTAGCTGCCCCTTTCACCTTCATTCTTGAGGGATCAGCTTATGTGCCATCCCCTGCCTCCATGATGTGTCCCTACTCCTGAAAGTAGCAGTATGGATATACTGAGCTGTGTACACACCCTAGCTCTTCACTAGGTTGTAAGCTCAAGAACAGGTTTTGAATTTTTTAGCCCAAGATAACTATGAAATCTTCCAATACCTTTCCCTGTTCCTACCCTTTGTAACTCCCCTGGAATTGCTGTATGTGAACATTTACCTCCACTGGCTAAAGGTGGCTTTCAGGAGCAGACACATGATAAGGGTTCCCACGTCTGGGCCAGGAAGAGATGTGTGTTTTGAGTGAGAAAAAAAACGCTACACTAAATAGAAGTCAGAAAACCAGCATAATGGCTGTATGGGCAAGTCACTTAACTGTTCTTCCATCTGTTAAGTGGAGTTAACGACGGGTGTTCTCACAATCTTACCAAGTTGTTGTGAGGACCAAATTTATAGTGGCTGTGGAAATATTTGTGACTTATAAAGTGCTAATGTGACATAAGCTAGTTACGCTTATTTGTACAGAAGGACAGCTAAGAGCCAACAGGAGGGGATCTTGGCAGAAAGGAGGTAGGGTTTGGTGAGGAGAAGGGATACAGTGGGTCTTGGAGATGATACCTGTAGTTGCGCAATAACTTGGTGACAAGCTGGGGGTCATACCCCTTGGGGCCCTTCTGGTACAAAGGGTTGTATTTCAGAAGCCGCTCCAGCAAAGAGACACCTGCGTGGGAGTCAGTTAGGGACATTGTTGAGCCGAGTTGGATAGGGAACATATCACTCCTAAATTGTTGGGGTGGAGGGAGAAGGTGTGGGGTTTTCTTATGGCCCAGTTCCTGAGAAATTTTAAGATCCCTTTTTTTGGGAGGACAGACCTCTAAGAACAGGGGTCCTCAAACTTTTTAAATAGGGGGCCAGTTCACTGTCCCTCAGACTGTTGGAGGGCCGGACTATAGTTAAAAAAAAAAAAAAAAAAAAAAAAAACTTTTGTGGGCCTTTAAATAAAGAAACTTCATAGCCCTGGGTGAGGGGGATAAACGTCTTCAGCTGCTGCATCTGGCCCGCTGGCCATAGTTTGAAGACCCTTAAGAGCATCAGTTGTAGGAACTGGGGTTGCTTAGACTAGAGAAGAAAGGCTCGAAGGGGACATGATCACTCCATGTATCTGAGGAACTGTCATGCGGAGAAGGGAAATAGTGGGTCCATCTTCCTTCCCCCCCACACTCACTGACCACCTCTTAGGAATCTGGAGTCCCACAGGAGTGGGAGGTAGCAGAGGAGTGTCATACTAGTGTTTACAAAATTAAAATACTGGATTCATCATATTGAGATATTTCCCCAACCACCCCCACTTACCCAATCCGTGTTTCTGAGCGATGGAGGACCGTAGCACCGGCCCCAACTGCTGGGGATCTCCGGCCAGAACCAGTTGTCCACCTGGTTTCTCTGAATCCCTAATGGCCAGCAAGCCTGGAGAGGAGAGAGGTTTGAGAGGGATGAAAATGGGAGATTGTTAGGGGGAAGACTAAGCAAAGGGAAGATCTCCCCAGGTGATCGACCAGACTTCTGCATCCCATATTCTCACCTGCGACAGCCACAAGACACTCAGGTTCCATAGCATGGCCAGCCTCATCAATGAAGACGTGGGTGAAATGGCCAGGAGGGAACTCGGCCGACACCAGTCTAAGAGTACCAGGTGGGTCAGACTTCAGCCAAAGAACCAATTAAACAGCCTCTCTCTCTTTCCTTCCCTTCTTTCATCCGTCTTTTTCTCTGTCTCTCTCACTGTTTTTTTTTCTGTCTTTCTGTCTCTGAATCTCTTTCTATCACTCATATACACATACACACACTTCCCACCTGGCAGCAGTGAAGAGGGTGGTGATGAGAACACGGTATTCCTGCAGCTTCTTCTTGGCGGGATAAACATACATCCCTTTCTGTGGGTCCCAATTACAGCAGGACTGGGATACGGAGGATCAGGTAGATTAGGGTCACAGCCTGCCTTCCCCACTGCCACCCCACTCCAGCTCCCAATTCTCACTTCCCAGCCCCTCTGAAACCTAATCCCTCTGTTTCCTCAGCCACAAAATTCTCAGTTCTAAATCTCCTAAAACTTCTCCGTCCATCTCTCTCCTCCCAGGATCCCACTCCCAAGCCCAGTCACCTTGATTTCATCAGGCACAAAGTGGATGTCCCTACTGGGTGCCAGCAGGCGGTAAATGGAATTGGGCAAGTGAGGCCGGAGGTTCTTGCAAAGCAGGTCAGCTGCCGAGTTGGATGGGGCACAGGCCAGGACATGGGCATCTGGCAGGTGCTTCACCACCTGGAGGCGGAGTACTCTTCAAAAACTCCCCATCCCCAGACCCCCAGTGGGAAAGAGAGAGCACAGATGCAGGTTTTTTGTTTTTTAATTTTTCCAAGTGTGAGTTCCCCCAATGTACATTTGCCCTATGACCTATGGGAGAATTAAAATTTGGCGAGTTTTTTTTTTTTTTTTTTTTTTTTGAAAGGGAAAGAAGGGGTCTGTTTGAAGGGATGGAAAGATCAGTGGCAAGAGCTCCTGGAATCGTCTACTAGTGGCCTGATGGTACCTTCCCCCTTACAACCTCTTCTCTAGCTAGATCCAGGGCATATATTTCAGGGGCCTGGAGAGGGCACCAAAGTCTTGGGAAAGAGAGGTGGTATGAGGTAGAAATTCAACAGAAATTGAAAGTCTCTATAAGGAGAGATTGTTTCTGCTGGACCCAGACCTGTTTAATAGCCTCCACCAAGGTGACAGTCTTTCCAGTTCCAGGAGGCCCAAAGATAATGTAGGGAGTGGGACGAGAAGTGCCCAGAACTATGTGCCTCACTGCTTGCAGCTGCTCAGGGTTGGACTCTAGATTCCGGTCATATAGCCTTGGGGAAAGACAAGACAAAGAGGGCAGGTGTGTGGGCTGACACCAGTCTTTAAATGGACCCTTCCATCCCCAGGGCCACTGGAATTAAACATTTCTTAAGCTAGAAAACTTGCAGGGGGCTCCTTCCAAACCTGGACCCACTTTCTCATATGCTTCTCCCAGTTTCTAGCCCTTCTTCCCCCAGCATACAAACCCCTCCCTCTGTCTCCCCACAAGCAGTTTGCTCACGAAAGTTGGAATTTGGGAGGCAGGAGCGGGATCCCACGGGGGGACGATGGAAACAGCAATGGTTCCAACATGTGAGGTCTTGACAATTTCAGGGCTCGGTGTTGGACTCGAAGGGGTTGTCGGTTGAAGGTGAAGGTCACCTTGAAAGTCATCCCTTTCACAAATTGCTCCAGGAGTCTGAGGGAAGGTGAATGGGGGACAGAGGAATACACAAGATTAAAATGGATAACATATACTCCCTCCCTCTCTTTCCCAGAACTTTTTTTAATACTCCTATAACCTGGCCTCTCCCAAATCTAGGACTCTCACACTCTCTCTTCTCTGACCCCACACTAAAAAAAAGTCCTTTGCCACTTACCACAACTTAACTTCATCTTTATGAAGAAATCCATGCACTTCCCTATCTGTGAAGGAGTACATCCAGTTTCCTAATCTCACTTCCCCCTGACCCAGGATGAAAAGAAGCCCACTCCCATCCGCACCATTTAACCCCAAGCTTACCTCTTCCTTCCATCTTACCTGGAAGAGAAGCTCAGCTTGATCCGATCCAACTCGACCTGATGCACAAAGCCCTTATATATGGTCACATTTTGGCTCTGATTCAAGTTTGGGATAGCAAATAAGTGGTCCCCTCGGAGCACAGAAGGACGGTTCTCGGCTACTCCAGGAACCTGGTGAGAAAAAGCATGGCAATGAGCACCCACTAGGAGCAGTACACAATTGATCACCATTTTAAGAGGAAATGGTTTAGTTCCAAATGTTCAGTAATGAAAAGAATCAGTTGTACCCAGAGAGAGAAATGAGGGAAATGAGTGTGGACCACAACAGAGCCTTTCTACTCTTTCTGTTATTGTTTGCTTGCATTTTTTGTTTTCCTTCTTAGGGTTTTGTTTTGTTTTTTAACCTTCTTTCTAGATCCAATTTTCCTTGTGCAGCAAGATAACTGTATAAATATGTATACATATATTGGATTTAACATATACTTTAACATATTTAACATGTATTGGTCTACCTACCATCTAGGAGAGGGGGTGGGGAGGAGAGGAAAAGTTGCAACAGAAAGTTTTGCAAGGGTCAATGTTGAAAAATTACCCATGCATATATCTTATAAATAAAAAGTTATAAAAGTAAAAAAAAAAAAAAAAAAAAAAAAAAAGAGAGCGAGAGAGAGAGAGGAAATGGTTTGGGGAGGGCAAGTTCTGCCACCTGTGCTACTCTACTGACTCCTTCCCAGCAACTCCTCTTCCAGTTCTTCTCTCCATTCAATCATACACATATTCAGTCATTTTTCAACGATATCTGACTCTGTGACCCCATCTGGGTTTTCTTAGCAAAGGTAATGGGAGAGCTACATGATTTCCTTCTCATCTCATTTTATAAAAATAGTTAATTAGCTTACCCAGGAAATGTCTGAGGCCAGATTTGATCATTTGGAGTCTTGCTGACTCCAAACCATGCTCTATTCAAAGGGCCACTTACCTGTCCACACATTCAAAGGTAAGTCTTGCCAAAGATAAAAACCAAGATTTATCAAGGCAAGATGGTGTCAGCAACATAACTAAGGAACCACCCTTGTTCCTTGACCCCCCAGAAACCTTTTTTAAAGGCCATCCTGATTGTGTTTAGGGAAGCTAGGAGGTACCTACACTATGTACAGGGCCTGGAGTCAAAAAGACTTATCTCCCTGAATTTAAATCAGACCTCAGACACTATCTAGAGCTGTGTGACTTTGGGCAAGTCACTTAATCCTGTTTCTCTCAGTTCCCTCATCTGTAAAACTAGTTGAAGAAAGAAAAGGTAAACCTCTCCAGTATCTCTTCCAAGAAAACCCCAAATGGAGTCATGAAGAGTTGAAGGCAATTGAAAAATGACTTAACAACAGTTATGTCTAACACTATATTCCACTCTTCATCTGTGTTCTAGAGCTTTAAAATCCTGCTCAGATTTAGTCCCTCCAGGAAATTCTCCCTGATTCTACTTAGTTTCAGTCTTTCTATAACACTCCTTCATTCTGTACATTCTTAGTCATTGTTTCACACACAATTATTTACAACATATTATTTCACACTTGTTTCTAGGTTAACCTGTGTGGTGTTCCGTTTTTAGTGTGCTTAAATGCATTTCATCATTCTGGCTGACTCTCCACCAGAGAGGGACCCCAGTCTCCTTTCTCTACCTCCCCAACTTTCTCATGGTTCTCACAAAATGCTGACCTCTAAGGTGAGGAGCGGAGGGTTTCGGTCCTTTAGGTCCCAGACCATGGGGACAGACTCCAAATCATAGTGGCGTATGTCTTGCTCCATCTGCAGCTCTTCCAAATATAGAAGCAGCTGAAGCTTCTCCTCATAATTCCTCCAATTTAGTGGGGTCTTCAGCCGGCTTCTAAGATAGAAGGAAGGTTGGATCAATATCCCCCCAATAACTTCTACCTTCTTTCGGTTGTGCCCTTTTGTACAAGGGACAGAAGAGAAACAGTCAGGAATCACAGAAACTGAAAGAGACCATCTCATTTTACAGATGAGGAAACTGAGGCACAAGGACTTGATCAAATCACATAGGTAAGCAAGAAAAATATAGTATTACTAATTATGTAAAACTAATATCAAGAGCATTTGTTTATAGGATGCTGTAAGGTTTGCTCATACACAAGATCATCAACATAAGTATTATTCCAAATAGATAAAGAAAATTGAGATTCAAAGAAGGCTAGCAGAACTGGGTATTCAGTCTGCTTACAACTATGCTCTCTTTCCATAAAGGGAGCCTTAGGTATACAGCAAAGGCTTCTTCCCTATACTCTGGTTTATGCTTTTTCCCTCATAGATCCTAGAGTAGGCCCCAGTTCACCAGATTGGCTACTGCCTCCATTGTTCTCACTCACAACATATGTATTGTTTTCTTCTTAAAACATACCATTCTTTTTTATGTCTTTCCATAAATTCCTCCATGAAAGGCTCTACCCTATACCTTTATTACGAGTATCTTTATGCTACTCTCCATTGGTTCCTAAAGAATCAAACCCATTCCACTAAGAGGAAAAAAATGGAGGTGAGAGGAATGGGAAGAATGCATATGGCCTCAGAGGAGAGGGGGCAAGAAGAAACAAAAAAGGGAGGAGACTGACACAGAGCTTCGGAATAGATAACTTAGATGGGGCAGGGAGGCTGGGGAGGGAAGAGTTGGGTACATACTGAATCTTAGCCACATCACTATGATGGTTGAAATTGGTCGATTTGAGGAGTTGTGGAAACAGGTGCTTTAGGTGGTTCGGGCAGTGGTACTTGGGAAGATTCAAGGTCATCTCCAGTTCATACCCCTGACCCCTGCAGGAATGGGGAAAAAGATATAATAAGACAACCATCGTGGAATCAAAGGGCATTTGAACCCTTTTATGCTTCCTCCTTTTATTTTTCTTCCAAAACAGTTAGTTAGCATTCATATAGCAATATAAGGTTTGTAAAGCATTTTCACTTAATTTGATTCCCCCCCCCCCCAAAAAAAAATCTCTGAGTTTGATGTGCTTTTTCTCTCTTATAGATAAAGAACTTGAGACTCAGAGCTGGTAAGCCTCAAACTTGGGTGTTCTTTTCTGTAGGTCCACTGTATCACCTAACAGCTTAGAGGAACCATTGCCTATACCAACTCCAAAACACAGTTAATAGCTAGTCATTATTTCCACTTTAAAAATGAAAACTTAAGACCCAGAGAGTTTAAATAGCTCCCTACAGGCGACAAAAAAAATTAGAAGCAAGAATTGCACACCTGATTCCCAGACCCACTGTGGGCACACCCCGTCCTAGAAATCTTTGTGCCTGAAGATGTTGTTACCTGTCCGGTCTCAACCCATCTTCCACCCGGCTTCTTAAAGTTGGGTGTGGTATAAATCGGTTTGGTCTGTAGGGAGCCGTGGGCTTCAGCGCTTCAGCCAGGGGGCTTCGGGACATGACGGCAAGGAATCGGGCAATGTAGAAGATTTCTGATCCTTCTATCCTTGATCCCAAAGGTCCCTGCAGCTTCCACAGCACCGTTGCAGGGAAATAGCCCACATAACTGGTGTAACAGTGGACATGGAGTTCATGAAAGTGACCTGAGGGGAGGAAATTTTGAATAGATGAGGGGGCACCCTGAAAGCATCCTTTCCCTCAACAGGGGGCCTTCCAGCACATAGGATTCATGCCATTCCCACCTTAAAGACCTTTTCTTTGAAAGCCACTCTTCCCAACCACAGATGGCCTCTTCCCTGCAAGAATACCTTGTCCCTATCAAGAACCCTCTCGAGAATTTTTCCCCAGAACAATAACCTCTTCCCATTCAGAAATCCATCCACCAAATCCCCCTCACCAGGATCTAGGGTGATCGGCCCTTCTTGGAGTTCTGACTTGAAAGTTAACTGAGTGACTCGGAAAAGTGGAATGATATGGAGCAAGGTGACAGGATAACTTCCCCCATTGTGAAGACGCAGAGTCAATATCACCTCCTGGTTCAGATCCAGACGGATAACAAGCTGCCCGTCTTGGTTCTGGTAGCATCCCTCAACCTCCACATCCACACCATGTTTCCCATGAATGTATTTGGCCCTAGAAGATGTTCAGAAGAGGAGAGGTAAGGATGGTAGAGGAAAATAAGGTGAGAGGACAGCAGTGTCCCCCCTGGACATTATACTAAAAAAAAAAAAAAAAAAAAAAAAAAAATCAAGATTAAATGTGTTCAACTGTGAAAGAACTAAACCAACTCCATATTATGAATAATATTAACATTCTGTATTCCTGTAAATGTTTTGTTCATATTAATTTCAGGGAAATTGGATAGTACAAAATGTTCTGGGACAACTTGTGATTAGTTAGCATAACTTGTGTGGTTAGTATCTGTCATGCTTTGGTCACTCAGAAAGAAGGTACACTTTTGTTGTTCAAGATCATGTAACCTGATTTGTTTCTTATTACTGACTATGAGAAAGCTTTGATGACTGCTGTTCAAGGTCCTTGTTTCTACTGAGAGGCCATGAATCTGATTTGTTATACAACTATTAGCCTTGCTAATGAATAAGTATGCTCAGATTTCACTTTCTCAATCTCTTATTAATTTTATTCAAGACAGTTTTGGAGAGCCAGTCAGGAGGTTGAGAGAAGGACCCTGACCCTAGATAGCCTCTCAGAACTAGAATGTACACCAGGGGTCTTCCCCAAGGAAGATTGCCTCAGAGGTTGGACTCCTGTCTCAATCACGATCACATACTTGAAAGTTAAGGTAGGCCTCAACCTTAGGGAGTCCGTCCCTTAAAGAAAAAAAGCCAAAAAGGAAAAAATATTATAACACATACATACATACATATACAAATTGCGTGAAACATGCAAAAGATTCATACAGCCCCTTAAGAAAGTTTTTATTGGCTTGAAAGCAGGAGAAATTTCCCATTCAGACAATAAAGTTTTTAAATTGTGTAAAGATTGATCAAAAATATAATATTTAAAAATCCAGATAGGCCCTGAGCTGGCCCAAAGGAGGGACTTTCAATTACTGCAAATTAAAGGCTTAGATACAGTTTTTACAACATAGAATGTAATGGTGATAGTGAGCAACATTGTTTCATCCCTGATCTTACTGAGAATACTTCTAGTTTATCCCCATTGTATAGAGTGCTTTTGGTTTTAGATAGATGCTACTTATCATTTTAAGGAAAACCCCATTTATTCCTATGTTCTCTAGTATTTTTCATAGTAATGGGTGTTGTATTTTGTCAAATGCTTTTTCTGAATCTATTGATAAAAATCATATGATTTCTGTTAGTTTGGTTATTGATATAGTCAATTATGCTAATAGTTTTCCTACTATTGAACCAGTCTTGATTCCTGGTATAAATCCTACTTGATCATAGTGTATTAACCTGGTGATAAGTTGCTATAATCTCTTTGTTAATATGTTATTTTAGACTTTTGCATCAACATTTATTAGAGAAATTGGTCATAATTTTCTTTCTGTTTGGTCCTATTTAGTTTAGCTTTCAGCACCATATCTATGTCATAAAAGGAACTTGGTATTAGATATAGATTTTGGAAAATTGTGTATCAAAGCACCGGCCCTAGAATCAGGAAAATCAGAGTTCAAATAAGGTCTCAAACACTTCCTATTGGGAGGAAGAAATACTTCCTAGCTGTGTGACCCTGGGCAAGTCATTTAACCCTGATTACTTCTCAAAAAACTAAAAAAATAAATTGTGCCCACTGATTTTTGTTGACAGGGTTTCTTTCTTATATCCCACTAATTTTTTTAAATTATGATTTCAATGAGAGGTGAAGAGGAGGAATTTTGCCAGCAGGTACATCTATATCTTTATCTTATTGGCTTAGCTACGTTTTGTGTAAATCAAACCAACTTCTTCTTATGTCCTGATCAGCCAAAGGAAATAGTGCTCTCCCCCCAAAAAAATAAAAAAAATTTTTAGAGGAATTTTCAAATTCTTCAGAAAAGTTCTTTCTCCCCCACTCCTTACTCTCCCTCACCTATCTTGTCCTCTTTCCCTCCCACCCACTCCCTCTCTCTCTTCTCTCTTCCCCTTCTTCTCCTCTCTCTCCTCCCTCCCCCCATCCCTAACTCTGCCTTAAATTAGAGAGGCAGACAAGATACACAAATAAGAAATAAGAGAATCTTTGTTCCCAGTCTGCAGGAATTTTTGGCATCGTAGCATCATTAGACAATAAATTTGCAACTGAAATGTTAGTTTATAAAACTCTTTTGAAAGTTACATGGAAACAGCACTTAGACCTCATATCACTCTTTTCCTGGAAAGTGACAGATTTATTGCAGGGAAGGAAGGTGATTTCACTATTTGAGAAAGCAGTTTACAATTTATAATTCTCTTAAATTTAAGAACTGTCTATTGTTAACTCTTTGTTGACCATTACAAGAGGAAAGATTTCAGAAAGTAGAGAAAAGAGGAAAATAGAAAACTGAAGAACGGTAGAGTGCCTTTGTATTGATCATATGAATGGAGCTTAATGTGAAGGAAAACATTTAATTTTGAAAAGGGTTTGAGAAGTTTCAATTCCACTGAGATAAGAAATGTTTTAGAAACTTTTGGAGAAATGCCTCTTTGACAAATATAGAATGTCTTCTTCAGTACCGCCTTCTCCCAATCAATTTAGGATTACAAAAGAAAACTCATAAAACTTGTTTTTCTTGGACTGTTACAAATAATTGTGCTAAAGGCCTTTGTAGAAATTTAAGCATCCTTTTTCTTTTTAAAGATGTAACTGCTAGCCAGATGCCGGTCCTCTTTGACTTTCCCAGGCTTATAAATGAAAAATCTTTGAATAGGATGAGGTAAGTCCAATGTCCACCTATCCAAGGTATCAGCTGGGTTAAGTTAAGAAACAAAAGGAATTGATTTGACTCTTAGGGCGATTTAAAAGTCTTGGAGAGAATAATAATAACACCTACCTCCCAGGTAGTAGTGAGGATCATATGATTGTCAAGTGCTTATAATAGTGCCTGGCAAAGGGAAAGGATTGTATAAATCTTAGTAAAGATAAGTACTGTTCCTAATTTTGTGTGTATGTATGTGTGAAATCTGAGAAACCATTGTTTGAAAACTGCTAAATCTCAATCTCTCACCTCTTTATGCACAATTGTTGACTTTAAGGCAATTTATACTCAAATAATATTTAATAGAATGTATTTGCTTTAAAGTGGATAATTTCCTGTTGGGAGAAAAAAATGAACAAAATCCTTAAATTAGCCTTGTCTGTGATTTACTTCCTACTAGGACTCAGTCAGAAGATCTGATCAGCCTGCTAACCACTTTTTGTGAGTAATATTGAAGCAGGAAGAACTAGAATCCTTCCCAGCCAAAGTCGGGGAGATTACAGGTTTGCTTATAATGATGAGTGTTGTTATCTAGGATTATTTGGCCATCACTTATGATAATTGTGAAATTGCATCTGTTAATAAACAAATAATTTTATATGTAACTATTCATTGTATGTGTGAAACTCCAAAATGTAATAATTCTTAATTTATAAATGAAGGGTAAATGAAATGGCTTTATATTGGTTCATTGTTAACTGTCTCAAGATCATTAAAAAAAGTAATAACCTAGCCCTATGGTGTAATTAGTGAAATTTTACTATTTAAGTTAAAATCTTATGGGACTATGTTTTGATGTTCTAAGTTTTGATTTCAGGTATTATCACTAAGTCAATAGTCCACCATTCAAGGGAAATGCTTGTGTTGTTAAAAGGGAGTGCAATATGGAACACAAAGTTTTGTAAGAGTCAATGTTGAAAATTTATCCATGCATATGTTTTGAAAATAAAAAGCTTTAATATGAAAAAAAAGGAGTGCAATAACTGTTACAGATGGATGTTTGTATCTGAGAAAGTTGAGGGGCCAACCTTAGACTGAGTTAGAAGCCTCTTGACTCATTTTCCCCATTTTGCTATTTTCCTTTCTGAACAGGAAATTTTACCAATCTGATTAATTCTGAGTCTGACTTTTGCTAGCCTGTGAATAATATGTAACTTAATACATGGAGATACTCTGTTTTTCAAAGCTACAGTTCAACAAGCAAGCTGTACCTTCAGCTTGACATAACAACAATGCTTTGTGCTAAGCTTTTGGAACTGATGATCCCCAAACTCAGGCAAGCACCAAAAGTCACAGGCATGAAACCTATAAACAAACATTTTTTTTTCTTTTAGACAACCTTGTCTCACTAAAACTTCTGGGCCTCCCTACTGTTGATATAGTACACTGTTTGATACTTTGTCTAGGCACAAATATAAATCAAGGTTCAGCTACACTAAGACAGGTCTTCCTACAAGGGTCAAGGCCCAGCCCATGTGCCCTTGATTGCAAGCTATTTCTCTCACTTTGAAATAAAAATTCTGTTTGATTCCCTTCTCTTCTGTCTCCAGTCTGCTCTGTTTGGCTCTAGTCACCCACAGGTGAGAGGGCAGTGAGGTCTGATTGACAACTGGTGGTTAAATATAATTCATGCCTTGAATCAAACAAAGGGAGAAGAGTTTCCCCCTGCTATGATTTCAGGTCCGTCTGTTCCTTAAAGGGGATAGTCTTGATTTAGTCCCTTCTTTTCTTTAAAGAGCAAATTTCCATAAATCAGAGAAAGTGAACATAAAAATTTAGTATGCAATTTTCAGCTGAATGAGTCCTTGGGCTTGCCATCCACTTACTCATAGTTATATATTGATGTTAACATTATTTCCTTGTAGTATCTCGTTCTTTTAGAATTTATTGGAATTTATTTCTCCATGGATCACAAAGGGGGAATTAAAGACTGGCTATTTATGTATGTATTTATGTATGTACATTATAATGTATGGCTATTATGTATTTGTATACCACATACAAATGTGGTATACATACATATGTATGTATATGTGTATACATACATATATACCTATACACGTATCCATGTATGTGTGTGTGTGAGAGAAATAGGCCTCCAAATGTCTCTGCTGGGATTTACAGACCTTGAGTATATTGTAGTAACAAGTTCTCAAAATTAGATTAAGGATGTTACATATTGCATTGATAATCATCAACTTTTTTTGAAGTCTTTGATAACTTAAAGCGATAGAAGGGTTCGATTTCCAAACCAAACCCTTACTGATTCAACACTAAATTATATTGAGTATAGTTATCTCTTCCCATCAAGGGATTTAGGGGCTTAGCACCCCCAAGATCTGGAAAAATCCAAAAAATTTTTGGCCCTCCCTTCATATCAGATAAGTCTGAATATTTTTTTTTCTTTTGTAGGGTATTGATAGTACCTTATTATAAAATTTGTGTTAAGAATTTGGTCATAGGCTCTGTCATCTGCTGGCCTTTTTCTGCAGCTCCCACAAAAGTCCCCAAAATTCCCATTTGATTTCTTATGCTGACCCACAATATAACAAATCTGGTTTAGAAAAAGTTGTGATGTGGAAGGGATAATTGTATTGTTACTGATAGATTTTTAACAGAATTATCTAAGAATCTCCTTTCCATTCTACCTTTATGTCTTTTATTCACTCCCTTCTCTTCCCTAACATTACCATGGAACCAGAAGGGCAGATCTCCCAGGAGGATATTCCTTCAGAACTGTCCTAAGAATGAGACCTATTCCAGAAAGTCCAAGGGAAAATGTTTGCCTGAACCAGACATCTACATAGGACATGTGGGACTCAAAATAAAATGATTAAAAGGACATTGGGAGTGGTATATCTATCAGGCTACAAGGAGTCTTGATATTATTGTTATTAGAATACTTTAGCATGGTATTTTATGTTTACTGAAAGTTTTTGGTTACCTTGGTAATTGAGGTCAGGTTGAATATGTAAACAAAAGATCTTAAAATCCTCCCTAGTAAATTAGGCACTGAAACCCACTTAAAATGGCCTGATATGCTTCCCTTGTTTTAATTTTCCTGTGAAACAGACCAAAGTGGGAATTATATGAAATGCTGTTTGGCCACTGTTTGACCACCCTCCTATAGATGTAAAATTTATGTAAAGCCCAGATGTTTGTGCAAAATCACATGGTTTTAGAACTTATTACTGCTTCATAATGAAAGGCCTTTGCCAAAGGTCCATCAATCCTGTTGTTTTGATCAGGAGAGATTGTAACAAGTCTCCACAAAATGCTGCAGATTAAAATAGAAACCTAATGTTTCAATCAAAATGTAGATGCCCCATAGTGGGAACTCTCTTCTTGGTTTTACAACTATAACCCAAAATGGGCACTCACTGCCCTAAGTCTCATAATTTTTATTATTATTTGTTATATTAAAACTTGTTCAAAATCAATCCCTAATATTCTGCTAATGATCCAAAATATTGGTCCTAAATTTACAATGGACTTTATGCAAATGGCTTTGGATAAGTGATCCATGGAGAAATAAATTCCAATAAATTCTCCAAGGATCAAAGGAGGAAATTGAAAGAACCAAACCAATTCCATCTTATGAAGAACATCCATTTTTGTGACTTAAAATTCTACATTCCTATAAATGTTTTGTTTGTATAATTTCTGGGAAATTGGATTGATTTCTTATGTTGACCCACGATATATGAAATCTGGCTTGGAAAAAGTTGTGATGTGGAAGGGATAACTGTGTTGTTAACAGAATTATCTAAGAATCTCTCCTTTCCATTCTTCCTTTATGTCTTTTATTCACTCCCTTCTCTTCCCTAACATTACCATGGTACCAGAGGGATTCTGTGGTTCACAAAATATTGTGGAACAGTTTGTGATTAGTTAGCATAATTTGAGGTTAACACCTTTTAGTACTGTCCCACTTTAACCAATCCAATATGGAAACTGTCCAGAAGTGGACAGCAGGACAGATCCTCACTACAGAGCACGCCCCCCAGCAGTATCTCTCTGTTCCCATCATGCTGCATCTCTAGGTCCATCCTGTTCCAACTCCTACATACCGGTCTTGGAAGATCTTTGACAGTTGGGACTTCATCTTCTTGGCTCCTGGAGGTTTGATTTCCTTAAACACCTTATCTTCCTGTTTCATTTTCTTCTTCTTCTGAGAGCAAGGAAGAAGAGTATCAGGCAAGGGGAAGAAGCACTATCCCATTTCCTCCTTAAACTATCCTCTCCTTCCCCCCTCATAAGGATATAATGAGATGAAAAATTAAGGGGTGAATTTAGGTCGGAGGATTTCATTGCCTTACCTTGTGATTCACTTTGCAAAATTTGACTTTATCCTTGGTGACCTTAGCTTGCCCATAGAAGCGCATCCCATAGAGCATGGAAGAGAAGGTAGGAACAGGATCCTCAAAGTCTCCATGTTCCCCATGGCTGCCAGAAGGTCTGAGACTAGGAAATGAGAATAAGTGAAATTAGGTCTATATGTTACCAAATTCTGTCTATTCTGTCTTCCCTATACTTATATACTCTTCTCTCCTTTGACACTGTAACCATAATCCTCATCCCCTCACTGACACCTGATTGATTACAATACTTTGTAATTGGTCTTTCAAGTGTCTCCCTACACCAGTCCATTGTGCAACAAAGTGATCTTTATAAAATGAAAATCTGTTACCCTGGCCAACCTTCCCTTCTCCCCTCAACAAACTCCAATAATTCCCTATTATCTCCAGGATCAAAGGTAAAATCCTATTGGGCATTCAACGACCTTCCTCATCGGTCCCTTTCCCATATCCCTTGAGAGACGCCGGCCTCCTTGTTGTTCTTTGAACAGGACACCAGATCTCCAGATTGCCTGGATTTTTACTTGCTGTCCTCCATATTGGGAATTCTTGACCCCTGGATTTCCTTCAAGCCTCAGCTAAAATTTTGTCTTCTTTAATAAGCTTTTCTGCTCTTCCTTAATCCAGCTTCTTCCTTCTGAGATGATGGCTAATTTATCTTACAAGTACAGACACATTTTTCTAGCTATCTTTATTCATCATGTTTATACAGTTATTTGTATGATGTCTCCCCCTTATATCTTAAGCTCCTCAAGAGATTAACTAGAATAATTAACATCTTAACTAGAAGAGCAACAATTTTTGCCTTTCTTTGTATCTCAGGCAGGATGGGTAGTAGGTGCTTAATTCATGATAGGATGGCTTTTCCTTATTACATATACCTCTTTCTCCACATTAGATATGTAAATGGAGAAGGTATTAATGGGCTGTACTGGTAAGGAGTATAACTGCTCCAAAAGAATCCTAAAAACTCTTAAAAGCCCATTACCATCAATCTCCCCCAGCCCAACAGTGGAGAAAGAGGAGAGTCCAATCTCAAGACAAGTCTAGGGGCATTCAAGTATTAGAATGTAAATATGGAGGTCAAAAGCATTTAAGACATTGGAAGAAAAAACTAGAAGGAGATAGCCTTTATTATGCAAATGTATATTTTGAATTTCTGACTCCAGGTAAAGTGAGCTTTTAAAAGAACAGAGTAGGAAGGGAGGAGGACAAAGGTAAAAAAAAAAAAAAAAAAAAAAATTAGCAGTTTGGGGGAGGTGGGGAAAAGAAGGGTCTGTTTTAGATAGAAAAATAAACAGTAACGAAAGCTACTCTTTGAAAACAGGTAGGGGTGATAAATTAACCTCGGGGTAAGGTAATGTGAATGGGGCTTCTAGGCCAGCGGCAGAATCAAAGTGGAAACCCAAAGGCATAGAGGAAGGACCAAACAGGTAAAGATCAGGATTCCAGTAGGAACTGAGAGCACTTACTTGGCTAGTCTGGATTTAGAGGTTTGGGCACACAAGAACATAAATAACCCAAAGTACCAGACCAGGCCTGATGTCCAAAAGAACAGGGACAATACCTAGAAGGTACTCTGACCTTTTAGATTATTACCCTGACCCTTCACCTACAGAATCATGAGAGGATCCGAGTTCTAAATCCAGTTCAGTCGCTTACAATCTGTGTAACTTTTGGCAAGTAACTTTCTTTCTCTTGGCTGACTAGTTTCCTCATCTGTAAAATGAGGCGTTTGTAAATTTGTGATTTACCTCACCTGAATATATTGAATTAAAACCCTCTCGTAGTGCCCTCCCTTCTTTACAAAGGGGATTTAAGAAACTCTAAGAAAATCGCTGATACAACTAAATCCAGTGGCCGCAGAACTGCTCATCGCCCACAACAGAAGAGTGAGCTCAATAACTAGTAAATTTTTGCATTTTTGCTCTGGAGGTTCCCAGGGAAAGAACCTACCGAGACTGCCCACTTAGTGCCCCCCCCCCCCCCAACCGCTTGTGTGTGTGTGTGTGAAATCCACCTCAACAAGCATTTTTCAAGCTAAGTAAAATTCAACTCAACAAGCATTTCTTAAGCGCTAGATGTGAGCTGTTCCGGGAAAGCGGGCAAAGGGGAGTCTCTCAGGGACACAGTTTTATCTCCGAGGTCCGGGAAGATAGGCACCCTTAGGGCTCCGTTTTGAACCTTCCCCTCTCGGAGAAAAATACAGTGGTCAGCGGTCTCC
The DNA here is from genome assembly GCF_902635505.1 of Sarcophilus harrisii. Classification (NCBI taxonomy): domain Eukaryota; kingdom Metazoa; phylum Chordata; class Mammalia; order Dasyuromorphia; family Dasyuridae; genus Sarcophilus; species Sarcophilus harrisii. The sequence goes on along the minus strand of NC_045429.1, from coordinate 415,223,130 downwards.
CCGGAGTCCGGCGCTCCTCGAGTGGCTTGGCTTCTCCCGTTTGGGTGCGGGGTAGGGGGAAAGGCTGTCTAGGGTTTAAGGTCCTGCTCTGGTCAAAATGGGTGGAAGCCGGGCAGCAGGATCGCGAAAGCGGGAATGGGGGTGGGGAGCGGGGAGTGGGGGCTTTGCATCGTCGGGCAGCTACAGGGCCCGGCGATTGCCGGCTTTGGCAGTAGAGGCTCGAATCCGGGGGGAAAGGTGCTTCGCGGGGAGGATGTGGCGGCTGCTGCAAGGAGGCTGCGGGTGGGGTAGTCTGGCTTGGTTGGCTGAGGGGGATGAGCTAAAGCCCCAGAGGTACCTGATCTTGAAGTCTTCGTTGTAAATGTCTCGCAGCCGCTCGCGGTTGGTTTCTTGGTCCTCTCCCCGGGCGGCCAGAAAACTCTTAAATCTCTGCCCAGTCTCTCGGAGCTTGGCGCGGGTGAACTTTTTGGTCATCGCGGCGGTGGGGAGTGAGCTGGCGTCCGGAAGGGGCCCGGGCTGAAGCGCGAAATGAAATGAAACTGAAAGTCCCCAGCGCAAGAGGAAGTGCCAGGTCTCGGGATACGGGGCGAAGTGGGGCTGCGGGAGCCCCTAATTCAGTCCAGCAGCTCCTTCTTCCGACCTCTGACCCGGCAGGCAGCCTAGTCCATCCTCAACTACCCTCTCTCCAGCGGCGGCTAGTGCGGTCACTGCGTCTTCTCTCCTCCTTCTCTCCCATTAACTCTTCGCAAAGGAGTCTGACCCCTCCCTCCGGGCCCTCCTCTCATCCTGAGCTCCCTCCCCTGGCATCCAGCCCGAATCTCGGACACTGTTCTGCCGAGGGCTCCCAGATAAGCCCGGAAGGGGTGGGTGTCCGCACCCCACTCGCGGTGCACTCCAGCCTTCCCTCCCCACTCCAGAGCCTTTGTATTTATTTGACAAGTAGGGAGTAAAGGTCAGGACAGAGACCCGAATCCGCCGGGGCTGTCCCTGTCTAGTAGAGCTCATCCTGCTAGCTCACTGAGACCCTGACCCAATTTGGAGACCAACCTTCCGCCATCCATCCCCAGCCTCATTCCCCTACCTGCCGCTCTTAGGCTGGGTAGAACCCCTGGGGAAGGAGAAAACCGGGGTGATCTGGGGACAGAGCCGTGTAAACATAGACCAAAGGACTAGGGGGAGAAGGGTGACGCCTAAAAAGTTTCCCTGGCAGCCACATCGCCTTTATTATTTGCCTCCAGAATCCCGGCTCCAGTCACCTATTCGGGGACTTAGGTGCGCTCCGACTTGCATTAATTATTTCACGGATAAATCGGCTCTCCCCCCACAGGAAGCTCCTGGAGGAGGGTTTGCAGCATGTACATTGGGCAACAAAGGGTTAACTGCAATATCAGTGCCAGGATAAGAACAAGAACAGGATGCAAAGTACCAGGCAGAGTCCTTCAGAATGAGATAAAATTAAGACAAGCAAGAACTAACTGGCACTGGATGTATGCGGGGGTGGAAAATAGGGGAGAGACGTAGCCGGGATGAGCCAGCCGGAGAGATGGGGGGTGGGGGGCCTTGGAGAACTCGGAATTGCTCCGGTTGGGCTTTCCTTTGTTTCCCGGTCTGGTGGGAGGCAGACTGATTCTTTACGGAAAGGCCTGTATCTTCCACGATTCGAAGTGACAAACTCTTAGCCCAGATCACCCAGCTCCAGAATATGAAGGGGATGAAGAGCCAGCACGAAACCCATGAGAAGATAGAGCAGGAAATAAAACGCCTTAATATGACATAATTTTTTTAGAACACTTTCAAATAGAAACAAAAAGATTGGGCAATATACTAATATTTTTATTGCTTTGTCACCTTTCAGAGTGAGGGAGTATGGGATGAAATTCTTGGTACCCGGGCTTGATATAATGTGGGGGGGAAAAACGAGTTGGGGAAAACTAATAAGAGCTTTGTAACTTTGGTCAAGTGCAACATTTTCTGTCTCTCCTTTTCTTCACCTGTAAAATGCTGAGGGTAGGAGGAAGAGTAACAACTAAAAATGACTTCTTGGGGAAACTAAGGTCCAGGGAAGCTAAATTACTTGACCAAGCTCATATATAAATGGCAGAGTTAGAATATGAAGTCAGATCTTGTGACTCCAAATTTGGCTGTCTTTTCGTTTTACCATAAACCGTCTCTAAAAACCAACTTACCCCTCCTCCCAACCCTATTCATCCAATGATAACAATTTTTGGATTTTTTTTATTTTTTTGAATCACTTTCATTTTCCCGTCCCATCTCAGAACCATCCCTCATAACAAAGAATTTTTAAAAAGAGAAAAAATCGGTTCCACAAAGCTGACACACAGAAAACAATTCTAACTTTATGCTTCTTCAAAGAAGGGAGGAACTTAACAGTCAATTCTCACACCTTGGCTTTGGGGCTAAGTTTGCTACTGTTTGTTCAGTCTGGTTTTTCATCACTTCCTGTTATAGACATTTTCTTTCTACTGCCTTCCCTCCCCCCCCCCCCACACCTACTTTTATAATTCATTCTTGTTTTTTAAATCTTTATTGATTGATTGATTGATTTTGCTGAGGCAATTGGGGTTAAGTGACTTGTCCAGGATCCCACAGCTAGGATATGTTAAGTATCTGAAGCTAGATTTTGTCCTCTTGACTTCAGGGCTGGTGCTCTATGTATTGCACCATCTAGTTGCCCCTTTTTATAATTGATTCTAAGCCTTTGTTCAAATTCTTAAGCAGCTGAATATTCTAGCTAAAAACCATCTAGTTAAAAGCCTTCATTTACAAATGAGGAACTCTTTCCTGAAGAAATTTTAAGGTCTTAAAGGAAGAGTTTCCCTTCTCCCTTTCACCTAGCTAAATCCTTCTTCAAGGTCTATCCACCTTATGCCCCACCTCTCTATGAAGCTTCTCCTGGGTTTCTTCCTAGTCAGAAATTATATTGCCCTATAAATTGATGAGACTGATCCCCTTGTATGTCTGTCTTAGAAAACAATTAATTTTCTTTAAGTTTACAAACTTTGTTTTAATAACCAGATTAACTGCTGGCAAGGTTATCAGTCAAATTCCCCTCAAGATAGAATACTCTAAAATAAATAAATAAAACATCAAAGTGCTCACAACAGATAGTACATGAAATCTTACATTCTGGTGGTTTTCCATCATTGTTAAGAGAAGGAACGGTGTGTGTGCTTTATAAATTACTATGAGTAGTTGTCCATTTTTTTTTTTTTTCTTTTTAAAGGTTATCTTCATTAACATAGTTGCAATAATCAGGCATTCTGTTCCTTTAGTTCTGCTGTTTATTACCACCCACTACTTTGTAAGGGGTAGAGTGATGGTGGGGTAAGAAACATCTCCCTTACTCAGAAAGTGGGTCTCCCACAGAAGGAATACCCCTTGGTTAAAGATTTTCTGTGGATTTCCACCTGGGTGATATTTGCCTACCCTTCAAAAATCTGAGAAAGTAGACCTGAACGATAAGATTTGTAGATGTGAAAGTGCTGTTTAATTTAGAAAATAGGTTTAAATGTGTGGCCCATAATTTGCCCTAAGCAGAATAGGGACTGGACTTGTGATTTTATTAGTAAAGGGAGTTATAGGACAAGAAAACTCCCTCTCTCAAAATGGGTCGGTAACAGTAATCTTAGAAAAATCATCTAGGACATTGAAAAAGTTAAGTGACATGAACAGGATCACCCAGCCAATATATGTGAAGAGCAACCCTTGAACCGGCATCTTCCTGTCTTTAAGGTAAGCTCTCTCTCCATGGCTGTCTCAGCTTGTAATAACCTAATTCTCTTTAATTTACCTTTCTCTATATCCTCAATACCTAGCATATTGCCTTGCATATAGTAAGTACTTAATAAAAACTTGTCATTGCTGACCTAGTAAATAGACCTGAGGATGTGAAAACTCTTAGCTTAATTTACTTAATCTAGTTTAGTTTAGTTTAGCTAACTGATAGCATAGTAGATAGAGTACTGGGCCTGGAATCAAGAAGTTCAAGTCCAGCCTCAAACACCAGAATGTATGACTTGGAGCAAGTTATTGAATCTCTGCTTGCCTCAGTTTTCCTTAACTGCAAAGTGGAATAATAATAGCACTTACTTCCCAGGGTTATTGTGAGAATCAAATGAGATGATATTTTTAAAAGTGCTTATCCCATGGCCTGGCACATAATAAGCATTGTATAAATGCTATTATTATGCATAGTAATGATACTTAAGTACCTATTATTTTATTTGTGAATACAATGTAAATTGCAATCTTCTCTTGATTTATAGATGGCTTTCAAGTGTATTGTCTATGGCTCTTAAGATCATAGATTTAGAACTGGAAGGGACATGAAGGGTCAGCTCTTCATTTACAGATGAAGAAACTGAGGCTCAAAATAATTGAAAAGTCTGTTGTTTAAGTGATAACCACGAATCCCTCTGAGCTAAGCTCTTCTGTTTGCCATTGGCAAATCCATACCCAAAGTCCATCCAGGTTAGTAGGATCTGCCTGTGCTAGGGCTTTCATGCCAGGTCCTTAACCATCCCAGCTTCTCTCCTCCACATCACAGTGGAATATGCTTTCCCTTTCTCAGGATTCTTTGAAAGATTGTGGACCTTCTTTAGGAGGTCCTGCAGCTTTCCAGGGCTTGATGCTGATGAGGTCTTGGGTGCAGTTGGTCAAGAAAGAATGAAAAATTGATGGACTTGCTCCCTGGGGAAGGGCATTGATAGGAATCAGCCTTTTGGGCCCACCTCCGTGGAGGTCCCCCCAACCCTTTGGGTGGCCCCATCTTGCTATGTGCAGCCAAGAAATCCAATCAAGCCCCTGAGATGAAATTTCCCCTATAAATTTGTCCATGCCTCCCACCATCTTTGCTCAATCCCTCTTGGGATATAGCCTACCACAGCACTCTGTCTCATATAGCTTTATATATATAATATATATATATATAAAGCTCTTATAGCTTTTATAACCAATAAACTCTTTTAGCTAAGGGCATACCCCAACTTCATGGGATGTTCTTTTTCTCCTGGAAAACTGTGAGTTCCATTAGGGAATTTTTTTTCCCCATCATTAATTGTTAAAAAACACTATTTCATATTTTTCCATTCCTAGTATCTATTCTATCTCTTTATTTTGTCCATAATCTCTTCTCCTAAATAAACCCAATTTTTGCCATAGAGAATGGTCATTGTGAATTCTTCATATGACTGAACCCCAACATTTGGTGCTCCTAAACCACAACATCCAAGTCTCAACCACATCAATGGTATTAGCAAAATATGAACAAACAGAATCTGGGTGATCTCACTATGAATTGGGAATCTTTTTTCCACTTGGATTTTGGGCAATTACTCCTAACATGGTAAACTTGTGTTATGTTCTTGTGTTATATAAACTCTACTTGATATTAATAATCAGATGATTTGAATTAAGTTTTCTGTGCTGTTACATCTTTTAAGAAATCTTGAATGAGTTTGACATTTGAAAGACAATTTGCTGGAGGGTTAATTGAAAAAAAACAAATAAAATAAATACATATATATAATGATATGCACATGTATTATAATGTATATATATATAACATGTATATATACATAATATACATATATAATGAATATATATATTATTAACATATTTATATATATATATATATACCTATATATACATACATACATTTTATACAAATAAATCAGAAACTCCAAGAGGACACAAAGTGGTGTTGGAGCAACTCTGTTAAATTTGATAAATATTTTTTAAAACCAGCTGTATATGGTGGACATTTGTAGTGCCATATATTGATTCTCTTTTTCTGTCCTTTGCAAAAGAGAACGTTTGTGTTTATTGGTTTCATAATAAAAAACTTTTTTTTTTAAATTCTGGAGGCATATTCCCTTTGACTAAATCAAATGATTCTGAGTTTCCAATGAAGCTTTTCTGGATTCTTTATACCTTTCAGTCAACCATGTGACTAAAGATGTGTTCATTGCTGGAAAATCTGGACCTAACCCATAGCACGTTCCAGCTTCCTAGAAAGATTAATAGATTCTCCAGGGAGATTTTTCTTTTGCAGATAAGGTAAAACTGCTTCCTCCCCCTTTCTTCCCCACCTCCCACCCCCCAGTCCTAGAGAAAAAGATAAAAGGTGGGATCTTTCAGAGGTGTGGCCCCTGGTAACAACAACCTGACTTTCCCAGTTTCCTGCCAGGGTATTGGGGAGAGACGATGCAAACACGCTGCAATTTGGGCTATTTCTCTGGGGATCATGAGAAACTCATTCTGCCAATTTCTGAGTATTTGGACCTCATGGGGTTGGATCCCCTGCATACAGAAAAAAAAAATATTGTACCACATGGCTTTTCAGACAAAGGAACTAGATGAGACTGTAAAAAGGCTATGTCCTTGTCTGAAGCAATCCCTGGGTTGTAGGGATGTAACTTTAAACAAGGAGGAGGAACTGTTGTGAGGACATGGGGAGTGTGCTTGGGTACAGAAAGAAGGTTCTGCTTTCTGAGCAGCTTGATTGTCTATGAACAGGGGGTGGTACTAGTCTTAAAGCAGCCGGAATGTTCACATATAACTAACTGCACTCCCAAATTCATTAATGTCATGTTAATTGTTACCTAGAAGGTAAGTTTATAATATGACAGAAAAAAATTTAAGTAGCTAAATAATATTCAGAGTTATTGCTCATGAGCCCCCACTGGCATAGTTGCCTTTATTTATTAACCAGATGACACAATTAGTTTGAAGCAAAAGCATTTAATGAACTAATATAGTCATAAAAATAAGAATAAAACATTTCTCTCCACAAACTCCCCACAGACTTTTCCACAAATATCCACATTATTATTTGCAAAAGTAGACTCATGAAAGAAGTACCCACAGAGGTACAAAAATATGGAATACCCGAAACCAGGGAAAATGTGTAGAGGAGCAAACAGGAGAAACACATAGAGAGGAATACACCTGGAGAACATTTGTGGAAGGATACTGTATAGAAAACATCCGTGGGGAGAGATGTGTTGGAGGGGAATCCACAGGGAACGCACAAGACCAGGGTACACAAGCTAAGGCGTTACTCTGCACAAGTCGGAGGGATACCAGGACTCATGCACATAAGAACATGTATGGCCAGGGCACACACACAAAGGGACAGCTTCTGGCCTGAGTCTCTAGGGCTGTTCTGTGGCTGTCCGACAGGACTACTTCCTCCTGGACTCTGCTGGTGGTATTCACTGGATGCTAGTTCGCTAGATCCATTATCTCTGCAAGACGCTTCTCCTCTGGAGATGGAGTCTCTGCTGACTGATAAGCAAGTTCACCGGGCACACAATTAGGAAGGTTTTCTCTGCTTCTATATACTTTGCTCTGCTCGCAGCTAAATTCTCAACAAATGGGTTTCCATTCATTCTTTTCAGGTCTAGGTTCTTCCTTGGCTATGGTATTACTTCTTCCTCACCTAGCTCCATTATGTGGCTCTACTGGGACTTCTCAGTTTATTTTTATTTTATTGATTTATTTTGCTGAGGCGATTGGGGTTAAGTGACTTGCCCAGGGTCCCTCAGTTAGGAAGTGTTAAGTGTCTGAGATCAGATTTGAACTTGGGTCCTCCTGCCTTCAGGGCTGGTGCTCTATCCACTGAGCCACCTAGCTGCCCTACTCTTTTTTAGCTGAAATCCTTGAAGTTCTATTAAAGCAGCTGTTCTCAGCCATGGACAAGAAAGAAGTCCACTTGTATATGGGTGTGTAAAACTCAAATCTCTTTCTTGCTTTCTTCCTACAGGAGAGACATGTCCAGTCTGTTTCAAAGGCCTTTCTTTACCAGCAGAAGTCTGTTTGACTAGGGTCATTTCTAGGTAAACAGTCTGAAGTCTAACTTTGGACTTCTTGGTCACTGGAGGCTTAGGTCTCTTCAGAAACTATTCTAAAACTTAGCAAATCTTTAGGGTTTTCTGTTTAATCAAAAGGAAAGATCCTGTGCTCCCAAATTCATTTCAGGAGAGCTCTGTCATGGAAACCTCATGGAGACGTGTCTCTTTGGGGACCCAAAAGACTTTGTGCCTGCCTACATTAATGAAGCTAAGCTAGCATAAAAACTAAGTAAGGAGAAAGGAGTGAAAAGTCATTATATTCCTTAAACTGAGCAACATTCTCATCCTTTCATATGTATATGCAATGGCAAAGTCTTTATGTAGGCCTTATCTTTTTGTTACAAATACCTGAAAGTCTTTCAGTCCATCAAATATCCATTTTTTAAATTCAGGATTTTATTCGACTTCATTGGATAAATTATTCTTGGATGAAACCCCAGCTTCTTTGTTCTTTGAAATATAATGTTCCTCACAACATAGCATTTTCACTTTTCTTCTTGTTATTTGCTTGCATTTTATTTTGCCTCTCTTTTTTTCTTGTGCAGCACAATAATTGTATAGATATGTATCCACACATTGGATTTAACATATATTTCTACCATGTTTAATATATATTGGACTACTTGCCATCTAAGGGAGAGCATGGAGGAAGAGGGAGGAACTGGAACACAGGGTTTTGCAAGGGCTAATGTTGAAGAATTGTCCATCTATATGTTTTGAAAAATAAAAAGATTTAATTAAAAAAAAAGAAATATAATATTCCAAGACCTACTGTCTTTTGTGTAGAAGCTGCTAAGTCTTGTGAAATACTGATTGTTTTTTCATATATTTTTTTTCTTGTTGCCTGCACTATTTTCTCTTAATCTGGGAATTCTGAAAATGACAATGACATCCCTATAAGTTTTTTTCTTAGGTTTCTTTCAGGTAGTACCATAGAAACAACTCATAATTTTATTAAAAGAAATGACAATATCAAGACAACATAGCAAAACTTATGGGACAGAACAAAAGCAGTTAGAAGAAAATGTATCCCTCTACAACTGCCAAAACAAACCCAGGAACTATATAATTAAAATTATTTTTAAAAACTTTTTATGCAAATGAAATCATATTTAAATGATTGGAAAGATATTAATTGTTCATGGGTATGTAAAAGTGTAAAGGAAGGAGGTTTACTGGTACCAGATCTTAAGCTGTATCATAAGGCAGTTATTATCAACACTATTCTGTATTGGCTAAGAAATAGAAAGGTAGATTAATGGAACAGTGTAGACATACAATTTATAGCAGCAAATAAACACAATAATCTTATATTTGAAAAGGGTAAAGACTTAAGATTTTGGAATAAGATTTCATCATTTGGCAAAAATTATTGGGAAACAGGAAAGCAGTATGATAGAAACTGAGCATGAAACAGTATTTCACATCATTTGCCAAGAAAAGGTCAAAATGAATATGTAACCTAGATTTATATACAGAGATTTTATGAGAAAATTCGAAGACCATGTAACATCTTACTTTTTACATTTATGGATAAGTGAACAATTTATGAATAAACAAGAAGTAGAGCAAAATTAGGTATACAATGGATAATCTTGATTAAATTAAAAAGGTTTTGTACAAATAAAACAAATGCAGCCACAATTAGAAGGAAAACAGAACATTGGGGAAAAAATTATATTTATCAGATAAAAGTTTCATATTTAAAATATATGAAGAACTTTGTCAAATTTAAAAGAATATGAGTCATTCCCCAATTGATAAATGTCAAAGGATATGAACAGGCAGTTTTCCAATGAAGAAATCAAAACACTTTATAGTCATATGAAAAATGTTTTAAATCATTACTGATTACAATAGTGCAGGTAAAAAACAAGCTTGAGATATCATTTTACATCTACTAGATTGGCTAAAATAATAGAAGGGGAAAGGGGAAAATGACAAATGTTGAAGAGGATGTGTAAAAATTGGGAAATTGATTCATTGGTGGAATTGCAAAAAAACAATCCAACACATTTTGGAGAAAAATTTGGAATTGTGCCTAAAGAGATATTAAACTACCCTTTGACCCAGCACTACAACTATTTGGTATATTTCCAAATATTATTAGGGAAAAAGAAGAACCATTTATATGTTCTAAAATCTTAACTGCAATTCTCCCTCCCTCCCTTCCTTCCTTCACTCCTTTTCTCCTTTTCTCTCTCTCTCTTGCTTTCTCTCTCTTTCTTTATGTCTCTTTCTTTCTCTTTTATATATCTTTAAAATTAAATTTGAATCTTTTTAAAAAGATCTTTTAAATTATTTTATTTTATTTTTCAAAAAAATATCTTTTAAAAAGATATTTGAAATACAATTTTATTATGATCTCACCAAAAAAGGAATGGGAATAACAGTAACAAACAAGATCTACCACTGACTACTGTTGATGGGACTGTAGTAATCTTATAATTGAAATCCAAGGGGATATAATCAACATTTTCTTTCTTTTTTTTTCTTTATGAAATTTATTAAGTATAGTTGCAAAATTTTGTTTTCTATTTCAGTCTGAAAATAAATTCACCACTTTTTCTGTTCATTTTTTTAATTGAAGTTTTTATTTTCAAAACATAGGCAAAGATAATTTTTTCAACAATGACACTTGAATAATCTTGTGTTTCAATTTTTTTCCCTCTTCCCCCACCCTTCCCTAGATGGCAAGCAATCCAATATATGTTAAACATGATAAAAATATACATTACATTCCAAAATAGGCATATATATTTATACAATTATCTTACTTCACAAGAAAAATTGGCTCAAAAGGTTTAAAAAAAAAAAAAAGAGAAAGAAAATAAAATTCAAACAAACCACAACAAAAGGAGTGAAAATGCTATCTTGTGATCCACCCTCGGTTCCCTTACAATCCTCTCTGAATGCAGATGGCTCTATTTATCACAAGATCATTGGAACAGGCCTGAATCACCTCACAATTAAAAAGAGCCACATCTGTCAGAATTGATCATCGTATATAGTCTTCTTGTTGCTGTGTACAATGATCTCCTGGTTCTGCTCATTTCACTCAGCATCATTTCCTGTGCTCATTTCACTCAGCATCATTTCCTGTAACTCTCTCCAGGCCTCTCTAAAATCATCCTGCTGGTCATTTCTTACAGAACAATAATATTCCATAACATTCATATACCATAACTTATCCAGCCATTCTCCAATTGATGGGCATCCATTTAGTTTCCAGTTTCTAGCCACTACAAAAAGGGCTGCCACAAACATTCTGGCACATGTGGGTCCCTTTTCCTCCTTTAAGATCTTTTTGGGATATAAGCCCAGCAGTAACAAAGGGTATGTACAGTTTGATAGCCCTTTGGGCATAATTCCAAATTGCTCCCCAGAATGGTTGGATGCATTCACAATTCTACCAACAATGCATTAGTGTTCCAGTTCTCGTTATTATCTTTTCCTGTCAACTTAGCCAATCTCAGATGTGTGTAGAGATATTTCAAAGTTGTCTTAATTTGCATTTCTATGATAGATAGTGATTTAGAGCTTCTTTTCATATGAATAAAATGGTTTCCATTTCTTCATCTGAAAATTGTCTGATCATATGCTTTGACAATTTATCAAGTGGAGAATGGCTTGAATTCTTATAAATTTGACTCAATTCTCTATATATTTTAGAAATGAGGCCTTTATCAGAACCCTTGAATGTAAAAATGTTTTCCCAATTTATTGTTTCCCTTCTAATCTTGTCTGCATTAATTTTGTTTATACAAAATCTTTTTAACTTGATATGATCAAAATTATCTATTTTGTGTTCAATAATGAACTCCAGTTCTTCTTTGGTCACAAATTTTTCTGTACATTTTTACAAAATCTTATTAAAATTCCTGGTATTATGGTTCCCCATTATACAGTAGCACACCAACTCTATATTATTTCACACGATAATTCCTTAGAAGCTCTATCTTAGTTACTACAGTTATCACTTTAAGAATAAAAACCTCCCCTGAACTCATCTTTCACACAGCTCAATTCTATACTTGTCCCTGGTTTATGAATCATTGCAAGAATAAGACTACATTAAAAATACTCTAACCAACATTATCTAAAGGATCTTTGCCATTGCAAAGCTGGTCCCAGCAGAATTCCAATCCAATCAACTGGATAAACCTGATCAGTTTGAAAGGAGAGCAAACAAGATTGGTTAGGTATGCCCCCAAAAGGAGCTAAGCACTGAATCAGCCTTTCTGTTGCTGTTCAGTCATGTCCAATTCTTCATGACCCTATGGCCCATACTGTCCATGGGGTTTTCTTGGCAAGGTTACTGGAATGATTTGCTATTTCCTGCTCCAGTGGATTAAGGCAAATAGAGGTTAAGTGTCTTGCCGAGCATCAAACAGCTAGTAAGTGATTAAGGCTGGGTTTGAATCCAGATCTTCCTTACTTCAGGCCCAGTGCTCTATCCAGTAAACCTGTCAATAACAACATGGAGCCCATAAGGATCTCTCCCCAAGCTTCCATGAAGGTTGTGAGTATATGAAGATGCTCCTAAGGATTGGGCTCTTATTTGGTGGTCCTTTCCCCATCTTAAATCCACTTAAGACTATATACCTATCAAGTACAAGTAGTAATACCTCATATGATTTTCCCTTGTTACAGTTAGGATTTTTTCATTAAAGGGAAGTATATTTTAACATCAGCAGACATCCATATTCACCATTGGCCATTGCTTTTTAATTGAATTCTTCTGTCTTTTATGGATACCTGATTTACATTATACTAAGTAGTCATTGTGTCTACTACTGTTTTCTTCACTAAGGCAGTTCTTAGAGGTCTCTAGGTTTCTTTGACTTTTTCATATTTTTCATTCCTTATGAAGTACAATAATGTTAGATTATATTTATTTATCAAAATTTGTTCAGCCTTTTTTTTTTCATTTGAGGTGATAATTTGTTTCCAGCTTTTTGCTACCACAAAGAATACTCCTATAACCATTTTGATATATGTAGACCCTTAATTTCTGTCAGTGACCTTTAAACATAATGAGATTGTTAGGTCAGGTAATATGGACTATTTAGTAACTTTCCTCACTTAATTCTAAATTACCTCCCACAATTTAAAATCTGGTAATAGTAGGCCTCATTTTACTCTTTTTTTTTAAATTGAGATTCTAGAAATTGACATTTTTCCAATTAAATTTTATCACTTTGACTAGTTCTATAATGCATCCCTTTGCTTAATTGGAATGGCACCAAATAGGTAGATTTATAGCATGCCTCACCAATTAATATGAACCATCTCATGAACCATCTCATCAATTACATAGGTCTTTAATTTTGTAAATTTTTTGTAGTTCTTTTTCTTAAGTTCTATAGGGATCATACCAAATAGGCTAAATCCCAGGTAGTACATGTATTTTGTATTTATTTTGAGAGGTATTTATTTTTCTATATTTTTTCCCCTACATTTTAACAATATACCAAAATGCTCATTATTTCTATGGACTTATTTTGTATCCTGCTATTTTGTTAAAGTTATCAAGTCATCACAATTAGTGTCATTGCTGATTTTTCCCATTTAAAAATTATCATCTCTTGTTTTTATATCACCTTCATTTTCCATTTTATCTTTTTCCTTTTCCATTTCCAGAGAATTATCCTTCAAAATAAAGAATAAAACAGAGAAGGAAAAAGTAATAATAAAAAAAAAACAACTAACATTTTGTTACTGCATTCATTTTTTTCAGTCATGTCCAACTCTTTGTGATCCCATTTAGGGTTTTCTTGGCAAAAATGGTGGAGTGGTTTGCCATTTCCTTCAGCTCATTTTACAGAGAAGGAAACTGAAGCAAACAGGGTTAAATGATTCACCCAGGATCACACAGTCTCAGGTCTTTCTGACTCCAGGCTTGCCTGTCCAATAACATACACAGCATTCTATATCCATTGTACTTCAACTCTGCAAAGAGGATGGAAGCTATATATTCTCATATCTCTTCTTTGGAATCATTTAGAGTTATAATTATGTGAGATTCGGTATGGTTTTTTTTGTTGCTACTGTTTTCCATTATTACATTGTTGTAATTATTGTGGATATAGTTTCCTTGGCTTTTCAACAGTTTATATAAAAATCTTCCTATACTTATCTACATTTTTCATATTCATTGCTTATTTTTTTCATAAATTTTGACTCTCTTTGGTCTTTTTAGATTTTTTTCTCTATTCCTCATTTTCTATCCCAGAAAACAAAACCTTTCTTAAAAAAAATAAAAATAGGAGGAAAAAATTCAGCAAAATTTGCCAATAGATGCAGTATGCCACACCATTAATAATTCAATAATTATGCACAATTAACATATTGAATATAATTTCAATTTAGCAACTTTATCAAATTTCAGCAAAGTTGCACTGTATATAATACTATCTAAATTAATTTATTTAGTGCTGCACTGAATCACCAAACAACTGCTTTATAGAACTAAACAAAAATAACAATAAAATCTGTCTACATGAACAAAAAGTTAAGAATCTCAAGGGAAATAATGGGGGAAAAAGGGAAGGGGAGGGGTCAGCAGCATCAGTTATATAACTATATACATACATATACTATATATATAGTATATGTATGTATATTTACATGTATATACATGCATATACATATGTATATAGAATACAAAGTAATCATCAAAACTATTTGTTACTGATTAAAAAACAGAGACTGATCAATGGAACAGATTAAGTTGTACAATATACAAAAGCAAACAAATCTAGTAGTCTAAGTTCAATAAATATAAAAGCCCTAGCACTTGAATAAGAACTTAATATTTGATTAAAAAATCAAATGGGAAAATTGGGTGGTAGTATGGGAAAATTAGGTTTAGGAGAAAAAACTAAATAGGTTTTAGTCATCTCATGTCTTATGTTAAGAAAATATTGAAATGGATATCTAACCTAGATATATAAAGCTACACCATCAGCAAATTAGAGAAATAAGGACAAAATTACCTATAGATCTATGGATGGGGAAAAGTTCATGAATAAAGAAGAGAAAGGATCACAAAAGGTAAATGAGCAATTTTGAATACACAAAATTTTAAAAAAGTTTTTATACCAAGAAATCCAACACAAATCAGATTAAAAAGGAAACAATTGGAAAAAACTCTTTGCAGCAAGATTTTTTTTGATAAAAGTCTTGTTCCTAAAATATACAAGGGATTGATTAAAATTTATAAGAACAAAAACTATTCCCCAATTGCTAAATGTATTAAAGACATGAATAAGTAGTTTTCAAGAGAAGAAACTCAAATTACTTGTCTATAGTCATATAAAAATGCTCCAAATCACTAAAAATTAGAGAAATGAAAATAAAGCAATCTGGTTTTATACTTATGAGAATGACAGCAATGACAAAAAAGCAAAGTGACAAATGTGGGAAAATACGCACATTAAAACACTGTTGATGGAGATATATATAATGATCCAAACATTCAGGAAAGCAATTTGGAATTATTTTCAGAAAGTTATTACACAGTGTATGCCCTTTATCTAAGATATGCTACCACTAAGCTTAAACTTTAAAGATTTTGTAAAAAGAGGAAAACATCTTACATGTATAAAATATTTATTGCACCTCTTTTTGTGGGAGCAAAAATTGGAAACTAAGGAGATGCCCACAAGCTCAGGAATAACTAAACAAATAGTAGCACATGAATATAGTACATGAATATTATGGAGTATTATTTTACAGTAAAAAATGAAAATAAAAGTTGATTTTAAAGAGACTTGGAAAGATTTGTAGGAGCCAACACAGAGTGAGCAGAACAATTCAGGCTATAACATCAATATTATAAAAATTTATAATTTGAAAGACTTAAGTCTATTTAAATAACCAATAAGAATAAGAAGTACTATTTCAGAGATGAACACATCAGGGAATCCTTTTCCCTTTACCTTTGCAAAAGAGTGGGGAGAGATAGAATCTCATAACTCTTTTCTGATGCCAAGCTTGTTCTTTATAATTTAATAATATATATTCTCTTTTCCCCCCTGTTTTCTCTTTTTAAAAATAGATTTTATTGATAACTTGTTTTTAGATTATTTTGATGTCTTCCTTTCTGAACTATCCCTTACAGCAAAGAATTAATTTTTTTAAAAGAAAAAGAGGGTGCTTCCAGTTCCAAGATGGTGAAATAAGGAAGGAACTCTCTGAAATCCTTCCAAATTCCCCTCTAAACAACTTGAAAACAGCATCATAATTAATCTAAAAGCAGGAAAGCCCAGCAAAATAGGTCTACCTCCCAGCATGGGAGGGAAGTTAAAACCCAAGAGCAGCAGTGGCCACCAGCTTCACAGTAGGGAGCCTGAAGGAAGCCTCCAAGCTTGGGGCAATCCTCAGGGAGGTCCTGCCCACTTGTAAACCAGAAGCCCCCCTAGTTAAGCCAGCAGTCTGTACAGCACAGCAAGGTCCCCTCCCAGCACAAGCCACCAGCAAAGCCTTGACCCCAATGCTGAAGCCCCTTGCCCAGGGCCCTTCATCAGGGAGCAAGGCCCTTGAAGCTGGGTCACCTCCTCCAGGAACAACCAACAGAAAAACTCTGTTTCTAGAACAACCTAGCAGCAAGACCCCTACCCTGGGTAAGTCAATAGAGGCCCCATCCCCTAATGCAATTCTTCCCTCTAGTTCAAGCAAGCAGCTAATTCCTGAAGCCCAGTGAAAGCCTGCAACAAGATCCTGAGCTTCAGCCCCAAAAGTCTGGGATACTGCTCTCTGATCTATATCTATCTATACTGCTTCACTGATCACTACCTGAAAGGGATCTCCAAATGAAAATTCGTAGGAACATCATAATCAAATTCTAGAGAACATTAGAGCTCACAGATCAAGGAGAAAATATTGCAAGCAGCCAAAAAGAAACAATTCAAATATCATGGAGCTACAATCAGGATTTCATAGAATTTGGCAGCTTCCACGTGAAAAAATTAAAGGGCTTGGAATATGATATATATGGGAAGGCACAAGAGTTGGGATTACAAGAATCAGATACCCAAAAAACTGAATATGATTTTTTTGGGGGATGGAAATTTAATGAAATAGAAGATTTTCAAGCATTCCTAATTAAAAGTCTAGAATTGAAAAAAAATTGATCTCTAAATACAAGATTCAAGAAAAACATGAAAAAGTTAAAAAAAAAGAAACAAGAAAGAGAAAACATGAGATTCAAAAAGTTTAAATGGTTTGTATTTCTATATGGCATAATAATATTTGTAATTTTTAAGAAATCTTTTTATTATTAAGGCAATTAGAAGGAGTATATGTTGACAGAATATATGAATTTTGATGGGAAGATAACCCAAAAATTAAATAAAGAGGTAAAAAAGAAGATTGTATTAGAAAAAGGGCAGGGGAAGAACAGGAATGGGATAAATTATCCCACATAAAAGAGACATGAAAGAGCTGTTATAATGGAAGAAAAGATATTTGAATCAATTTTGATTAAACATTTTTTTTATTAATGCCTTTTGTCTTTGCACAAAAAGTTGTTTCTACAAGGGGAAAAAGACCTTTATCTTCCAGAGTAAATTCTTGCCTTGGGACAAAAATAATTAGGCAAAAAAACATCAAGTTTATTGGTTTATATGATATTCAGCTCTGTACTCCCTTGATTCACTGGGTAAGGAGATATGTTTCATAATCTTTTTTTCTGGGACTTTTATTTTCTTTATTGAATCTTTAGTATTTTCAAGGCAAATATCTATCTTCTACATAAGGGGCAATTTTGCCTCTTTTTTTTTTTTTTGCTGATGATTAAATAAAATTACAAAACTTCAGAGTTAGAAGAAATATCAAAGATTTTACATATACTTCAAAAAGGATTCCCTCTACAATAAAGTTTTTTCCACCTGACAGTGAAGCCACTTGGTTTAAATTCTGACAGTATGGTCCCTAGAAAGATTTCAGGATGATGGAAAAATGACAATAAGGTAAACGAAAACAGGAAGAGTAAATGAATGAGACTAGTCTATGCGCAGGAAGTCTACATTGGAGGTGACAAAATTGGAAGGCACTTAGGGACTGGTTCTGAAGATATCTGTAGAAAATGGGGGAGGTGCTGAAATATCTAAGGAAAACGATGGATGTTATTACTATACAAAAGAAACATTTAAAAACAAATCAATGACTACCAACCCATTTCTATACAAAATCTTTCTCCTCTATACAAAATCTTTACAAAAATAGTTTACACAAGGTTACATCAAGGGAATCCTTGATAAAAATATAAGAAGGTAATTAAATTTTCTATAGTTCACATTTTTATACTTATATAACTGACTAAAAGGTGAAAAAAATACAAAATACTTTTGTGCTTATGGCTTGTTGATTGTTAAAATCTCATGTAGTAGAGCAAAATTTAAAGTTTCCTGCAAGAAATCATCTATCAATTCAATTTAATAAGTATCTACTGTGTATAAGATACTGTACTCGGTATTTGGCAACAGAAACAAAAGTGTAAAATCACTTCTGCCCTCAAAGATCTTATATTCCATGCTAAGATTATAAAAAGCTTTTGGATAGATGAAACATCAAGATAATCTTTTTTAGGGCTCTAAATAAAAATATTAACATAAAACATTGTACAAAACAAGGATAGGCCAGTTCATTAATCTCCTTATGCCTTGATGTGAGCAATACCATTGAATATTTCTCTAGGCAAGATGCTAGGTCAAGTAATGGGGAATCTCAGGTTTGGAATGGAAAGACCTTAAAGATCCTACAGCAAAACTCCTCTCTGTAACATCCCTGAGAAATGGTTATCTAGCTTTCAATGGAAGACAACTAATGATAGAAAATCTCCAAGCACACGAGCCAGCCCATTTCCCTTATATGTTTAGGAAGTTTTTCTTTATATTTCAGTATGTGGAATCAGGACTCTAGAATACCATATGCATTTGCCTGATGATTTTTGTTACAAGGTAACAATTTAATCTGGAAGATTAAGGTCTTTTTCCCCTTGCAGAAACAACTTCTGTGCAAAGACAAAAGGCTTTATTAAATTTTTTAAAATTGATATTGATCCAGATATCTATTGTTATTCTGTAGTTTGACATTACTATAAAGAGTGAACAATTTCGGGAAGTTGTCTCTGCTATTAAGAAATTTTGCTGCCTCCAAGAAGGAACAATCTAAAGCATTTGTTCAATTTGCCATACTCAATTGTTCTGTTAATATTGTACCTTTTTCTTAGAATTTTCCAAATGACAGTTTTGGTCGATGAGTCTGACTGACTCAATTTTCTATAGCTTCATTTATGTCCCAACTTTGTACTACCCTTGTGATTTGTTTTTTTCAAAAAACTAAAAATGTTCAGCCTTATGCTGTTCTGAAATAATTTCTTTACAGATAACTGAGGCTCAGAAAGATTCAAGATCTTGTGATTGAATGTCAGAACTTTATTTTATTTTAATTAACCAAAAATTTTTTAATTTTAAATTAAAAAAAATTTTTTCTGCTTATATATGTATATTAACTTTTAAAATACACATTTTTTAATGAATCATGTCGGGAGAGAAAAGAACAAAAGAGAAAAACCACAAGAGAAAAAAAAACAGAACAAAAAAGAAAAAAAATGAATATAGTATATGTTGATCTATATTCAAACTCCATAGTTCTTTTTTTGGATGGTGTTTTCTATCCAAATTTTATTGGGATTGCCTTGAATCACTGAACCGCTGAGAACAGAACCAAGTCTTTCATAGTTGATCATTGCACACTCTTGCTGTTACTATGCACAATGTATTGCTGGATCTACTTGTTTCACTCAATTCATATAAATCCAGATCTTTCTAAAATCAGCTTTGTTCATCATTTTTTTTTTTTTCCCTGAGGCAATTGGGGTTAAATGACTTGTCCAGGGTCACACAGCTAGGAAGTGTTAAGTGTCTGGGATCAAATTTGAACTCAGGTCCTCCTGCCTCCGGGGCCGATGTGTTCTATCCACTGTGCCGCCTAGCTGCCCCTCATCATTTTTATAGAACAATAATACTCCATACTTTCATATACTATAATTTATTTATTCAGCTATTCCTCAATTGATAAGCATCTACTCATTTTCCAATTCTTTACCCTCACAAAAAGAGCCGTTACAAATATTTTGGCACATGTGGGTCCCTTTCCCTCCTTTATGATTTCCTTGGGATACAGGCCCAGTAATGGTACTGACTGGGTCAAAGGGTATGCACAGTTTGATAGCTCTTTGATCATAGTTCCAAATTGCTCTACCAAATGGTTGGATCATTTCACAACTCCACCAACAACGTATCAGTGTCCCAGTTTTCCCACATCTCCAACATTTATCATTATCTTTTGCTGTCATCTTAGTCAATCTAAGATTGGTACCTCATGATTGTTTTAATTTGCATTTTGCTAATCCATAGTGATTTAGAGCATTTTTCATATCACTATAGATGGCTTTAATTTTGTCATCTAAAAATTGTCTGTTCACATCCTTTGACCATTTACCAACTGGGGAATGACTTGTATTCTTATAAATTTGGCACAGTTCTTTATGTATTTTAGAAATGAGACCTTTATCAGAAATGCTTTTTTCCCTCAGCTTTGTACTTCCTTTTTAACCTTGTTTGTGTTGGTTTTGTTTGTGCAAAAGCTTTTTAATATAATAGAATCAAAAGCGTCCATTTTGCATTTCATAACTTTCTCTAATTCTTCTTTGGTCATAAATTCTTTCCTTTTCCAAAGATCTGATAGTTGACTATTTCTTGATCTCTTCTTAATTTGCTTATGGTGTCCCCCTTTACACCCAAATCATGTACCCATTTTGATCTTATTTTGGTATGGGATATGAGATGTAGGTCTATGCCAAGTTTCTGCTATATTATTTTGCAGTTTTCCCAGCAATTTTTGTGAAATAGTGAGTTCTTACCCCAGAAGCTGGAGTTTGGGGGCTTATTAAATACTAGATTACTAGAGTTATTAATTATTGTATCATGTGTATCTAACTTATTCCCACTGATCTGTCATTCTATTTTTTAGCCAGTGACAAATGGTTTTGATAACCACTGCTTTATAATAGGTTAGGTTTGGGTCTGGTACTGGTAGGCCCCCATCCTTTGTATTTTTTTTTTCATTAATTCCCTTCATATCCTTGCCCTTTTGTTCTTTCAGATGAATTTTTGTTATTTTTTCTAGTTCTATTATATATATATATATATATATATATATATATATATAGTAGTTTGATATGGCACTGAACAAGTACATTATTAATTTATTAGATAGAATTGTCATTTTTATTATATTAGTTTGGCCTTCTCATGAGCAACTGATATTTTTCCAATTGTTTAGGTTTATCTGTGTGAGGAATGTTTTGTAACAGCATTTATATAGTTCCTGGGTTTGTCTTGGCAGTTAGATACCAAAATATTTTATTTTTTCTACAGTTATTTAAAATGGAATTTCTCTATCTCTTGCTGCTTGGCTTTGTCGGTAATATAGAGAAATGCTGATGATTTATGCGGGTTTATTTTACATTCTGTAACTTTGCTAAAGCTGTTAATTGATTCAGATAGGTTTTTAGATGATTCTCTAAGTATATCTTATTATCTGCAAAGAGTGAGAGTTTTATCCCCTCACTACCTATTCTAATTTCTTTAATTTCTTTTTCTTCTCTTATTGCTAAAGCCAATATTTCTGGTATAGTATTGAATAATAGTGATGATAATGGGCATCCTTGTTTCATCCTCGATCTTATTGGTAATGCATTCAGCTTCTCTTCATTACAAATAATGTTTGCTGATGGTTTTAAATTTTAAACTTAAAACACAAAAATGACAAAAGGAAAAAAAAAAACATTGCCATGTACATAGCAGAAAGAGAGGGCTGAATATAAAACAACAAATTTCCATTTCAAGAAAGCCTAGCTTTTCTTTGCTTCCTTGTAGGATTTCTTTTGTTCTTTGCTGTGCACTTTTAACTTTATTTTCTCCCTCTCTCCTTTTCTTCCCCAAGAAGGCTACAATTTAGTGCATACACATAAACACACACACACATACAAATAAGACCATACTATGCATATAACATATGCCTTCATAACTACCAGCCTTTCTGTGTTTTTCTAAATTAATCAGAATATTATTTCCTTTTTTTTTTTGGAAAAAATATTATAATTTTAATGATTGAAATGATGATCTGATGTGCACAAATACAAAATCCTGAACAGAGAGCTTCAACACATCTAATTTTATATCAGAAGCCTAAGAAAGGGCTTGCCATAAATATTTCCACATGAAAAAGATTTAATGGCTTTACCTGGCAGCAAAATTGATGAATACAAAAAAAATTAATATGATCTTAGTTGGTACACATGGCAAGTTAGTATTGAAGGAATGATCACATTAGTCCCATTGCTTCCTGCACTGGCTAAACCATATGTGGAGAAAATTATGTTAGGTTCTGAATGCTATATTTTTCTGAATATATTCTATATTCTGAATACTATATTTATGTGGGGGGTGGTACACACTTCATAGCACTAGAGTAATTAGCCTTGAGTTTGGATCCTGAAGCCTCGAGAGTTTAAGTGACTAGCCCAATATCAAACAGAAAATAAATAACTGGGTCTAGACAATAATCAGTTCCAATGACTCCAACCTCCAAACTCTTTTCTCTACAGCATCTTTCGCAGCTATCTGCTTGTCACAAAGTCTCCACTACATTTTGCTCTACTGAATATATGGTTTCAGAATTTTTCTCAATTACTGCTGGTCTCTGGCTTCAGGTGGTGGAGCGATTTACTATTATCTTTTACTTGTTTTTTTAGACATTTAATTTTTTTATTAAAACTTTTTATTTTCAAAACATATGCATAGATAATTTTCAACATTCACTCTTGCAAAATTTTATGTTCCAATTTTTTTCTCCCTCCCATTGCCTCTCCTAGTTGGCAAATAATCCATTATATGTTAAATATGCAACACATCATTTCCCATACCACAGAATGTATTCCAATCACAACCTATCTAAGAGTTAAGAACATTTCCCCCCAATTTTCTGCATTCTTTCTATTCTTGGTGCATAGATTTTGTTTATGTAAGAAATTTTTAGTGTAAAGAAATCAAAATTACCCATTTTATAATTCAATAATGCTCTTACCTTATAATATAATAAGATCTGATTTTTTTAAGTAATTTAGTTGAGATTGCACTTAATAAATTAGTTGGTAAAACTGTCATTTAAAAATTATATTAGCTGTATTCACTCATGAATAATAAATATTACTTCAATTATTTAGACCTGACTTTATTTGTATAAAAAGTGTTTTGTTATCATGTTCATATAGTTCCTGTGTCTACATTGACAGGTATACTGTTATTTTAAAGGACTAAACATTGAATGATATTCCTGATGTGTAGTTTCCCTATTTTTCTCTCTTTCTTATTTTTTTTATTTTTTTATTTTTTTTTTGTTTTTTTTTTTCTCTTTCTTAAATAAATTTTAACTTCAACTTTGTCTGAGATTATGATTACCACCCCTGTTTCCCCCCCGCCCCAGAACTCAGTATCAATAATAAAGATCCCTTTATTCTAGATATTTTCTTCTTGCAACACTAACAGAGAAAAGATTCCCAAGTCGCTGCATCCTTGCTAGTATTGGTGTTCATAACTCTCATGCCCCTCCTGCCTTGATGTACTACACCCATAATACACCCACTGATATTTCCAGCCTTCCCCTTAACCTTCCAGTCTACCTTCTGCAACTTCTCATCCTTTGTTACCTATCTCCCATTATCATTCTCCTCCCCACACCACTTATCTAATATTTATTTTTTTTAAATTTTGAGTTATAAATTCTTTTCCTCCCTTTGGTCCCTCCTTGACTTATTGAGAAGGGAAGCAATCTGAAACCCACAATACATGTGAAGTCATGCAAAATATATTTCCATTGCAAGAAAAATGAAGTTTAAAAAGTATGCTTCAGAGGACATGTGGGAAAACTGGGACACTGACATATTTTTGGCAGAATTGTGAATGCATCCAACCATTCTGGAGAGCGGTTCAGAACTATGCTCAAAAAGTTATCAAATTGTGTATGCCCTTTGATCCAGCAGTGTTTCTACTGGGCTTATATCCCAAAGAGATCTTAAAGGAGGAGAAAAGACCCAAATGTGCAAAAATGTTTGTGGCACCTTTTTTGTAGTGGCCAGAAACTGGAAACTGAGTGGATGTCCATCAGTTGGAGAATGGCCAAATAAATTATAGTATGTGAATGTTATGGAATATTATTATTCTGTAAGAAATGACCAGCAGGATGACTTCACAGAGGCCTGGAGGGACCTGCATGAACTGATGCTGAGTGAAGTGAGCAGGACCAGGAGATAATTATACACGGCAACAAAACTATGCAATGATCAATTCTGATGAACATGACTCTCCTCAACAATGAGATGATTCAGGCCAGTTCCTATAGTCTTGTGATGGAAAGAGCCATATACACCCAGAGAGAGGCCTGTGGGAACTAAGCATGGATCACAACATAGTATTTCCACTCCTTTTGTTGTTTGCTTGCATTTTGTTTTCTTTCTCATTTTTTTCCTTCTTGATCTGATTTTTCTTGTGCAGCATAATTGTGGAAATATATATATAGAACTGTAAGTGTTTAACATATATTGGATTACTTGCCTCTTAGGGGAGGAGGAAAGGGAAGGGAAGGGAGGGAAAAAAATTAGAACACAAGATTTTGTAAGAGTGAATGTTGAATATTATCCACGTATATATTTTGAAAAAAGCTTTTTTTAGAAAAAAAAGTATGCTTCAGTTTGTACTCATAGAGTTCATCAGTTCTCTCTATAGTCTTATCTTTTTCTTTTTTTTTTTTTTTTCTGAGGCAATTGGGGTTAAGTGACTTGCTCAGGGTCACACAGCTAGGAAGTGTCTGAGGTCAGATTTAACTCGGGTCCTCCTGACTTCAGGGCTGGTTCTCTATCTGCTGAGTCATCTAGCTGCCCCTAACTAGTCTAATCTTTCTTAAGGAATTCCATTCTTGGATCACAGCTTTCCTCTTACCTTTATACCTGGAACACTATAGATAGTCCCCCTGTATTTGTATCCCCTGGTTCCTCTTCCTGCAAGTCCCAAGACTGGCTCATTCCCACTATCAGCCTTCTCTTGCTCAGACTGAAAAATGGTACCGAATAAAGTCAAATTGCTAATTGAGCCTATTACAAATTTGTCATCTAACCTCAACTAGATCCTCACTGTTGCAATTAATATTTTCTTATTGACTGTCAAACTTCTAGCCATTGTTCCAAACTTTTCCTTCGGTTAAATCTTCCACGCTAGCTCCTCCTTGCTTCTCAGCAGAGGACCTCAACTCATACTTTAGAACACAAAGCACATTCATCTGCGAACTCCCTCATCGATATGCTCCCATAATCCCCTCTGTTCCCCTCCCCCCCATCCTTCGTTTCTCAGCAAATTTACCTTCACTTATACTCTATCTTTCATTTTCAATCTATTGGCTCCTTCCCTGATACTACAAATATGTTCCCTCTTCTGACCTTAAAGACAGCATCACCTAACCTTTTTGTCCCTTCCAGGAATTTTTTCCTCACTTTCACAAACTCTTAGAAAAACCAGTCTATACTCGGAGCTTTCAGTTTCTCCATTTCTCATCCCCCTGTCATCTGACTTCCCACCCTCATCACTCAATTATGATCAGTTTTTTAAGATTATCAATGAGCTCTTATAAACCAAATCCACAGCCTTTTCTTAATTTTTATTTTTCCTGATCTGTTTGGAACATGAAACTATTGACAAACTCTCTTCTTATGTGTGTGTGTGTGTGTGTGTGTGTGTGTGTGTAGAGGGGAAAGAGGAAGATTATTCCCCTTATTCTCTTCCCAGCTGGGGGACTAAATCTCCTTTGCTGGACCAATGTCTGGTTTCTTGTGGTTATATAACCCAGCTCTTACTTTGCCTTTTTCCTACTCTCTCTAGGTGATCTCATCACCTCTCAAAGGATTCAATTACCATCTCTATGTAAATAACTCTCAGGTCTATGTAATCAGTCCTAGTCTTTTTTTGTTTTTACATAGGGAGCATTTCTAAAAGGAAAGATATTATGTAGGCATTTCTAATTCAATAGAGCTCATCTTTTCTCCAAAATACAATCCCCTTTTTGAAAATTTCTACTTTTGTCAAGGACGTTTGTTTCAGGTCATCTAAGATTTGCAGTCTCAGGGCTATCTTTAGTTCCTCACACTCCCTTACAGCAACAAAGTTAATCTGTTGTCAAGTTTTGCCGATTTTCTCTCCACATCTCAAACACCTATTTCCTTTTCACTCATAGTTCAACTTATTTATTATCCCTAGTTTGGACTATTCTAATAGCTTTCTAATTTCTTCCTGTTTCCAAAAATTTCCACCTCTATTTCATTTTCTAGCTAGTTGAAGGAATATTCCTTTTTTTGTTGTTTTTTTAGTTTTGTTTTAAAATTTGATTTTTTATTTTTAAAATGTTATTTATTTTATACATTCTTGGCTTTTTAAATTTTGAGTTCCAAATTTTCTTCCCCCTTCCTAATTCTTCCCCACCTCACTGAGAAGGCAAACAAAATGATATGTTATCCATGTGAAATCATGCAGACATATTTCCATAGTAGCCATCGCGCACACACACACAAAAGGTAAAAAATTATACTTCAAATTGCCCTCAGTTTATCAGGTCTTCCTCTGGAATTTGTTTTTTCATATGAATCCTTTGGCATTGGCTTGGATTATTTTATCAATCAGAGTAGCCAAGTCTTTCACAGTTGCTCATCACATACAACATTGTTATTACTTGGCTCAATGACCTTGAGTCTTCTGACTTCACAATGCAGCTTTTCACATTTTTTTTTGCTGTTTTTTTCCCTTCTAAAACCATCTTATAATTTTTTAAAGCACAATAGTACTTAATCACAATCATATACCATAACTTGTTCAGCCAATTCTCCAACTGATAAGCATCCCCTCAATTTCTTATTTTTTGCTACCATAAAAAAGCTGTTATGCTAGGTCCTTTTTCTTTTTGATTCCTTTAGAATATAAGAATATTCCTTTAAAGCACATTTATTTTTTCCCAATTACATGTAAATTTAAAAAAATTAAATTTTGGATTCCAAATTTTTTCCCCTCTCTTTGAGAAAGCAATTTGATATCCATTATACATGTGATGTCATGCAAAACATTTCCTTACCAGACATGTTGCAAAAGAAAACCTCCCCCTCAATTTTTTTCATAAGCTTCAATCTGCACTGAGTTTATCAGTTCTGTGGTCATGGACATTTTTCACTACAGTTCCTTTGGAACTGTCTTGATCAGAGTAGCTGTGTCTTCCACAGTTCACCATTCCTACAATACTGTTACTGTGTACAGCGTTCTCTTGATTTTGCTCACTATTTTGTATGAGTTCATACTTGTATTCTCAGATTTTTCTCAAAACAATCCTGCTTGTCATTTCTTATAGCACAATCGTATTCCATCATAACCCCATTCCACAATTTGTTTAGCCATTCCCTAATTGATGGGTATGCTCTCAATTTCCAATTTGTTGCCACCACAAAAATATCTGGTATAAATATTTTTGTACAAATAGGTCCTTTTCTTTTTTCTTTGATCTCTTTGGGATATAGAGCTAGTAGTGATATTCCTGGGGAAAAGGGCATATATAGTTTTACAGCTTTTTGAGCAGTTTCAGGCTGTTCTCCAGAAGGAATGGAACAGTTCACAACTTCATCAACAATGCATTAGGATTACAATTTTTCTTCATTTCCCCCAGCATTTGTCATTTTCCTTTTCTGTCATGAGTTGTTTTAATTTGTATTTCTCTAATCAGTAGCAATATAGAACCTTTTAAATGACTACTAATGGCTTTGACATCTTGTTTTAAAAAGTGCCTGCTCAAATTTTTATCCATTTATCAACTGGGGAATGACTCTTATTTTTATAAATTTGGCTCAGTTCCCCATGTTTGAGAAATGAAGCCTTTATTAGAGAAAACTTGTAGTACATTTCCACCCCATCCCCATTTCCTGTTTTCCTTATTTTGGTTACATTAGTTTTTTTTTTTCCCCCCTAAGCAAATTGGGAGTTAAATGACATGCCCAGGATCACAGAGTCAGGAAATGTTAAGTGTCTGAAGCTGGATTGTGCTCTCTCCACTGGCACCACCTAGCTGCTCTGATTACATTAGTTTTGTTTGTGCAAAAGCTTTTTAATTCCATGTAATAAAAATTATCTTTTTTACTTCCCATGATCTTATCTTGTTGGGTCATAAACTCTTCCTTTTATCCATAAATCTGACAAGTACATTTTTCCAGGCTCCTCTAATTTACTTTTGATACTTTTATGTCTAAATCATTTATCTTGGTATGCAATGTGAGATGGTTTGTTTAATTTCAGTCGAACTGCATTTTAGTTTTCTCTCCAATTTTGTCAAATATTGAGTTCTTACCCCCAAAGCTTATATCTTTGGGTTTATCAAACACTAGTTTGCTATGATCATTTACTACTGTGCACTGTGTACCTAATCTATTTCACTAATCCATCACTCTATTTCTTGACCAGTACCAGATTGTTTTGATGATTATTACTTTGTGATACAGTTTGAAATCTGGAACTGCTAGGCTGGCTTACTCCCCCCCCCACCCCCCCACTAATGCCCAATGGAATATTCCTACACTATTTCAGTAGCCAGTAGCTCTCTATCACCTATAGGATCAAATATAAAGCTGTTTGGTATTTAAAGTTCTTTACAAGCTGGCTTCAACTTTCCCTTCTGACCCTATTCTGACGTCTCCTTCACTCCTTAGTTTAGCCAAAATGGTCTTGCTATTCCTCACATGACACTATACTTCCATCCCTTTCTTTATACTTGTGGAACCCCATGTACAGAAGGCAAACCTTCACCTCTCTATCTTATTAGTATCTTAGTTTCCTTCAAAGTTTTAACATAAATGTCAAATCCGATACAAGGCATTTCTTGATCTGTCCAGTTGCCAGTGTTGCTCTCCTACCACACAGATTACCTTATATTTATTTTGTATATTATATGTAAAAAATAGAATGAAAGCTCCTTGGAGGGCAAAGATTATTTCATTTTTTAAAAATTCCCCATTTCTTAGCATCGTGCCAAGCACAAAGTAAATACTTGATAAATGTAATTTCATTTGACTGATCATAGGGAAGGATATAACAGGATTATGATCTCCCCGATTTTGAATAGTGTATTTCCACTAAAATCTTGAGCTTTTGTTTTGTTTTTAAGGTTCAGACTTGATTTCAATTGAGCAGGTAGCTGTGAGGAACTTCCTATAGGAAAACAAATCAACAATTTCCCCATAATTTAAGTCTCTAGTTGCCTGGGGGCACTGAAAAATCAAGAGCCTTTCTTGTCCAGGATCTAGATTTCTTTTTCATAAGTTAATTAATAATTAAATAATTATTAAATTAATAATAAGACTGAATCTTGAGAAATTGGTGAGCTCTTCCCCTAGAACATTACATTAGAGATTGGAATTGGAACAGGCATTGGTGATTTTATTTTACAAATAGAGACCTGCAAAGCTCAAATGAATTCTAAAAGGCTACCCAGAATAACAAAGCTGAGATCTGAACCTGGCCCTCCAATTTCAAATCCTCTCCCATCGTAGGCGAGTCCTAGACAAGCTCTTGTTCTCCAACTTACAGAAATGGGAAGAGGATAGCTGTCTGGATTAGCTCTCAGACCATGTCTTGGGTTGTGACTCCCTCATCTCCTGAACTTCTTTGCTTCACTTTACGGGCTATTCTCTAGCCATCTTCTTGCTAAAAGCTCTATTCTCTCCTTTTTCTCCAATTCTGGAACTAGGATCCACTCTGTCAGTGACTCTGAGACAGTAATGTACTCTCCTACGGTCTCATTCATCATCATTGTAACGTTCCATGCCAGAGTGTCCTTCCTAGGTCATCATTAAGTGATGATGTTGTTCTGCCTCTATTACAGTGTTCGTCACAGACTATATTTGCTTTTGTACTTATATCCCCAACTCTTAATACATGGTAAGGGCTTAATAAAACAATTTTTTCACCATTCATTTTACTAGGGTGTAATTACTCAGACCCTGGCTAAACAAATAGCCTTTCAACATCACTGCCAAAATCTTAAGTGGAAGGGTAGATCTATGGTTTTTGTCACTAAAGGCAATTCTGTTTAAGGTTTTGCCATTAACTAGTTCTATCACTTTGGACAAATCATCCAAACTTCTCTGAGTAGCCTGAAGAGGATCAGACATCAGTGTTTTGAAAATATTTTATGAAATGTGCAAGTTTCCAAGAGAATATTTTGCTGTTGGCAAAGATTTTTCCATAAAATATCAAAACAAGAAAATATTAAATAAAAAACAAAACAAACACATTCCATGAAGAAATTGCTTGTTTTAAAATAGGTTTAATCTTTGTTTTGCTTCAAAATTTCCTGTACCTTTTGTGCCAGGGGCATTTCACACTCCCCTTCTCCTCAGCATTTGAAGGCTCTGTTGGTGTACTGTTGAGTTCCAAAGCATTCCATGCCCAAATCATTTTGGCCGATTTTGCTAGCTATTCTCTATTCTGTTAGTTATTCCTACCTCTAAAGTTCTCTATATAGCAAGTTTATTACCTTTGAATATCATTGTGCAGATTATTGTAAGAATGCAAACAATATGCTGAAAGATATAGAAAATAGGAGAGAGGTATGAGGTAAAGCATCAGAAAGCTGATTTTCCCATTAGGTGGTCAACGAAGGCTCTAAATGGTTGTCCATGGGATTCAGAATACTTGCAAGAAGACTGTCTGGGCAAAGACAAATTAATGGGGCATCTGAAATGAAGGAATACCAAAGCCAGAGGTAGGAATGTTTGGGGTCAACAAAAGTTACATATGTTGCCAAGAGCTACTTTTGTTGGGAGACAGGAAGATTTGAACTGGCCTTGGGATAAGTGAGGCAGAGAAACTCCCTCTTAATTCTTGGCTGGGAAATGTGATAAAAGCTATTCCCACATATCTATAGTTAAAGCAGAGTGGGGGTGGGGTGGGGTGTGAAAACAACCTTCAGAGCTAAGTCCATGTAATATACTTCATCTTGTTTAAAAAGTTCAAGGATCCAGATTCATATGTTGGAGCAGAAAGGGTGGGCTACTAAACTTATTTAGATCAATGGTTCTCAAAGTGTGGTCCAGAGAATCCTGAGGATCTCTAAAACCTTTATAGAAGGCCTACAAATTCAAAATTAGTTTTTAGTTGTAATATGGCAAATATAAATATAACTCACATATGCAAAAACTCTTTAATAATCTTCAATAATTTTTAATAGTATAAAGATAATGAGAACAAAAGTTTGAGAACACTGACTTAGATCAATCTCCTCATTTTACAGGTAAGGAAAAACAGAGCCAGAGAAGGAAGATGAAAAGAAAAAGGGAAGAAGAATTTATTAAATGCCTACTATGTGCTAGGTACCATGTTAAGTGCTTTACAATGATTATTTCATTTAGTCATCACAATTCTCAAAAGTGTTTTCATTTATTTATTTATAACAATTGTGGAAATTGTGGCAGAGAGAGCCACATTTGGTCCAGACTCAGAAAGATAGTAAATGTCTGAGGCTTTGAATTCAGGTCTTCTTGTTTCAAGGACCAACGCCCATCAACGTCACACAATCAGCTCTGTCCTATGACCACAAACCCATATCTCTCTCTCTTTTAAAAAAAATAAAATAGGGCAACTAGGTAGCACAGTGGATAGAGTACCAGCCCTGAAGTCAGGAGAAGCTGTGTTTAAATCTGACCTCAGACACTTAACCCATCCTAACTGTGTGACCCTGAGCAAATCACTTAACCCCAATTGCTTTGGGGGATGGGGAGGAAGGGGGGAGAAAAGAACCCTACTTAAAAAACAAAAAACCAAAAAAACCAATTTAAAAGTAAAGATTGCACACCCACACATATACACTCATTCACCCTTAACCTGTTTTGACTGGCAAAGAAAGGTAAACTAGAACCTCTAAACATTTAAGGGGAAAAGTTATTTTCCAATAAGAATCAATGGAAGTTTTATGGACAGTTCCTAACTGTGGTCACTCAGGGCTAGGCTGATTTCTTTAGGTTTCTCAAAGTTCAGGCAGGGTAGTGTAAATATTAAGAGGCAGGGATTAGATTCAGATGGCCTGAATATTCTTCTAAAATCAGACCCAAGACAGACAATTTCACTTCCCACCTTGTGAGTAAAAACAGAAAGGATTATAAAGGAGAGACTCAAAACAGGTTTAGAACAAAACCATTGTATTTCTACTAGTGGGTACAGAGGATTTTGTAATATGGATGAATATTATGAATGGCAAATAATACAAATATACTTTATTTTGGAAAAAAAGTTTACATAAGTAATGGGACATTTTGGAAACACTCTTGCTTAACTATGTTACTGAACAAAAACAATGCCACTTTAAGCACAAATATCTTCCTCTTCATTGGGTATTTGGAGATAGGAAGACAGCACTTGGTTTAAAAAAAAAATGACCTCATGTTAAGGCCTGGTCACCTAAGTGTAAACAATGTAGAATGAATTCATCATACAGAGTTCTGATACCAGCTCTAGCAAATGCACGGTACCTGTGTTTTGAGAGCTATGGAACACCTCTCTTCACTCCTCCTCCTGGAAGAGTTGCTGCATCAGTCTTACCCAAGCTCTTGGCAGGCAGGACCGAAGAAGAATGTCAAATAAGTTTTACAAACCATTTAAGAGTGAATTGCCAGTGTTCCCTTTAAGTACATTAAGAAACAGGTAACAAGAGAAAGACACTGCTTTAGAAGTATTCTTCTTACTTTGGTGCAAATCTTTTTTGATTTTTATTTGTGATGTATGCATTTGTCTGATTCATACACTTACAGTACAAACTCTAGTAACTTGCCACAAAGCATTAAGCATAATATGCCTATTATTCCTTAGGCATCTGCATTTTTCAAGTTTTAATATTTATTCTTCTACATCCAGACTGTGTCAGCAGTTCTTGAATATAAAAAAATATACTAATGGGTTAATTATATTCTAAAAATGCAGATGCCTGTAACAACCATGTTACTAGGAGGAAGGGAATTTTCAGAAAAGGAAGAAAGCAAACAAATCCACTGGGAAGGAATGTGGTTCAAGTCTTTGGATTAAAAAATAAACAACACAAAACCCCCAGATTTTTCCCCAGAGAAGCTGGTCATTATGGAATTTCCAGAAAACCCCCTTTTTCCATCAAAGGGACCTTAAAAACCCCATTCCAAATATTAAAAATCTACAGTTACCAGGATGCCATTAAGTGGCAATCAGCAGTCAAAAGAATATGGGATGTCTGTAGATATATTTTGCAGCATACTTTAAGCTACTGGTTGATCAATAAAAATCACTGGTGTACCGGAAGTGCTATTAAAGATTAAGGTGGGAGAGTACTGAAAACATTACCTGCCTCTTTGTGAGAGGGCTTTCATGGCTAGGAAATTTTCTAACCAGTACATAAACTCCAGGATATATGTTTCTCTTTCTTTCATTCTTTTTTTTTTTCTTTTTTAATGTTAAAAATAAATGAATAAAAAAAAAAAATCCTACAAGTAGATACAGTCACAATAGGAAGTTACATGGCAAGGACCACACAAAAAAAAAACATTGAGACAATGCTATTGGTTCAACAGTATTCCAAGAGGCTAGAAAACCTTAACTTTGAAAACCCTAGCAAAATACCTCACTTGTTTAGAAACCACCTACTTATAAGACTATACTTTGAATCTTTTTTTCTTTTCCTTTTCTTTCTTCTTCTTTTTTCTTTCTTTTTTTTTGCATGTTATCACTGAAGAACTTCACTTAAGCATTTTGCATTTCTTTACCAATCTTGTAGCTGAGTATCTTGTTCCAGTCGATTTTGGTGCGGGTAACTGGAAGCTGCCGGCGCAAGGCCTTGAATGTGGTATCTGACATCGTCTGATAGTTCTCACTAATTGCGGTCTGCAATAAATAATTGATTTGTAGATAAATTTCTAGAACAGAAACTGAAACCAGATCAGGTTGCACTAAGAAAGTAGCTTGAGTAATCAAGGAGATACTTGTGTGGCCTCCTAATGACAGAACTTTTTATTTTTTATTTTTTTTTGAAGTGTTTCTACTAATCACTGAAGTAGTTCAAGGAAACTCTCTAGTGTGGAAGTATTTAAGAATTCCACTTTGTTGCATTTTAAAAATAGAATCAAAGGGAATGCAAACCTAAGAATTTCAGAGAGACAAGACTCTTAAAACTTGGACTAGTAGTACAAAGAAAACAGATGCATAATAAAAGGTGTTAAGACATATGATTCAATGTCTCTAGATAAATTACCAAAAATCATTTTACCTGATACTCATTTTCAGCTTGTTCTATGATTTTAATAAATTCCTTGGCAGTTTGTACGTCATCCTAATAAGAGATAAGAAAAAGCATGAATACAATTATTTATAAGTAATACATAAAAAGTTCATTGAATATAAGAATTTAATCTCCAGTGGAAGAGACCATGAATACTACTACACTTGTGTAAATATTCTTAGTGCAAGAAGCTGTGATAGAAGCACCAGTTACATAAATTAACCAATAATTGGTTAATTAATTCCCTCAACTGCTGCTTATGATCGGTGACAACTAACCATTATTTTGCTTAAAAGATTTTAGATTTTTAAAAAATGAAATGGATTTTTCTTATCTTTTCATCTTCTTGCTATCACTGAGTAGAAAAAGGATAAAAGTAAAAAGAACAGTCATTGGACTGTCACAAAAATAGGCCCGGTGGTCTTGGAGAATATACTAAAAATCTTTCCTTAAAGGAGACTGTAGCTTACAGAATCTACTTGTGGAGAAACACAGGCAATATTTTTTTAAGGTTAATGTAGCTGTGTTCCTGAAAATAATGTCTTTCCAACATAAAGCTTGCTTTTCTCCCTATACCTCTGCAGCCCCCAAATCCCATGTGCCTTGAATCTTGACATGCAAAGTGGCTAATTCCCAAGTGACCCCCAAAGTCAGAACAGAAAGATCCTGCTTGCAGAAGAGCACTTTGGAGCACACCTTTCTAGCTGAATGGACCTGTGTCTTTGTGTTCCCAAATGCAGAGCTGCTGCCTATATGTAGGATTCTGTATACTGTGTGTGTGTGTGTCTGAGGTGTATATTGATGCTCTTTTCCCCTTTTCTCCACTGCTTGTCAATCAAGTTTTATACTGATGCCTATTGTCTGACATTTTGTTTTCAGCATCCTGACTCATAAATGGGTTGTTTTCCCTTATGTTACTGGATGTCCATGGTCTTCCTTTAAACGTACACATAAACTGGTACTGAAGCAAGGACTTTACCTGTTACTAGCTACACCTCTGTAATCAACTAGGGAACAGAGGCCTTGTCACAAAACAGGGGGGCTACCCCTGCATGGTGACACAAGATCTCATTAGCCCTTTTTTCATTATGTGCAATTGCTCCAGACACAACACTTGTAAAGAATTCTTCCTGCTCCCCAACTTTCTCAGTAGAGTTCTAGGGGATGTAATTAATACTTTACATATATCAGGTACTGAAGGTTTTTTGAAATGAATAGAAAAGCAGCTTACTATACAAGATACCATGTAATTCCCAATCAAAGACATTACTGCTTTCTAATAAGCAATTGACCATCTCACTGGTCAATACATTCTGATTCTGGCAATGGTAGAAAGAAGGGATTTCTGGATTTCTTCTTTATTACAATCATCTCACAGAAAGAAGGAACATCCCATTCCTAGAGTCACCGCTATTGCTCTAAGTCAAAGATTATACTGGTAACTGGTCTGACTGATTTTATGATTGTCCCAGGAAGCTCTTGCTGCCCTGCTCATGGAGATGTCCAAAGTTAAAACCTTGAAAACAAAATGTGTGTTTATGTTAACTTTCAAGATCAGCTTTGAAGAATACTGGTTCCTTCAGGGATCATAGCAATATTACGAGAGATTTGAGGCATTCCATACTTACAGTAACGGTTACTGAATCCTGTACATCTTTGTGACTAACCAACTGAACATTGCCATCTTCATAGTAATGGACCTGCATGAAGGAGTTTTTGAATAAATTAAATAACAAGTAATTCATAAGGGAACATCATCTAAACATCATCATCTCTGAGCAGATTATTCACAATACTGCACATGGAAATTCTTGAAACTTCAAAAGACTTCTTATTTCAACACTATGCATACTGCCTCTATCTAGCAGAATAAATCACCTTAATATAGTAGTAGTCTTTATGAGTTGCTATGGCTAACATCTGGATGTTTACTTCTGGGCAGATATTCTGAAATACTTCTAAAACAATACAACCTACCAGACTTCCTATTTGTTCTACAGGCAGAGTTTATGAAGATCCATTAGAAATGAGAGAAGGATTTTTGTAGAAATCTTATTAAAGTTTATTAGGGAGGATCAGTGAAGCATAAACATTAACTGACATTACAAATGTTATTTTTAAAAAAGACACAATCTTGGGATAACATTTAAAGAAAGATATGCCATGTGGTCTTTTCTCTGATCCTTAACTGGATCAATCATGGGTCAATTTTTTTCCCCTTGAGACTAAATCTCCCTATGTCATCAGGCGAATGTACTCACCAGTGACCCTGATCCTATTACTAATCAGCATGGGCACTCTGGCTTGCTCCATTCCTGACTGCATTGATTTGACCCTCCTAAGGATTCACCCAACTTATGCTTGGATTTAGTGGGAATACCCAACTGACTTTAATCCTACTGCAACTCAAAACTCCTGAGCTCAAGTGATTCACCAGCCTCAGTCTCTCCAGTGGTGGGGATTACAAGCTTGCTAGTCACTGTTTAACCCAACCCTTGTTTTACCCCTAGGCTTGAGCAAAAATTAACTGATACTGAATCTTTCTTGACATAGATGAATAGGATAGATGAAAAAAGACCATCACAAGATGGCTGATTTCAAAAGTCTTAGGGCAGCTTTCTCTTTGGTTGTTGTTTTTTTTTTTTTTTAAGTCCACTTATCCCATCTTAAGATGAAAATCTTGCCAGACTTTCAGGACCCTTTGCTATTTAAATTCTAATTAAATGGCTATCCTTGTCATTCTCATCAAGGTTTAAGCTTTTACCTACCTGGTCCTATCCTATTACTAAATTCTTAGTTTCTCAATATCTGAGATTGTCTATTTCTTCTTTGCGTTCCTCACAGCATTCGACCCCTGACAGCTACTCAGTAAACATTTACTTAATGAGCTCAAAATCTCCTAGTTTTGAATTTTAGCTCAAAATTAAGCTATCTTTCTATTGATAGTGTCTTCCCCAACTCTGGGTTAGATCTTATCTTTCCTTTTTGCTTATTTATCCTAGTAAAAACTTGTTATTCCTTAAAGTCACAATCCATTCTCTCAACACTAAAAGTTCCTGAATTCCACCTCCCGCCCCTCCAAAAAAACCGCACACATATCTTTTTCTCATCTGACCCCAGTACTGCTTTGGGAAAGAGATATAAACTCCTACCTTCTTAATTGCAACTATAAAAAACTAGTCTCCACATCAATTCATTCTAACTCAGGACATGACAAAAACTTGCTGTCTTCATTCTAAAAAGCCCATATCCATTTTCTTATCACAAAGTCCAACTTCTGAACTAACTTTTAAAAGCATACTTAAATACAATATAATCAAGTTTTCAAGTATGAAGAAGTTTCATTTTCAGAGGGTTGCTATCTTTTGGTCAGTTGACCTTACCTGAATCTTTAGCACTCCAACAACCTGAGCTGTAGGTGGTGTGATGGTAAACTTCCACTCTGATCTCCAACGACCATTCCTAGGTCAAACCAAAATGCAATTAGAGAGTAAGTGAAAAGAAAAAAAAGAAAAGGAAAGGTTAAATTGCCAATGGATAGGGCAGGAACCTCTCTCTATTCTGACAGTGATGACTAGAGATGATATGCCAACCAAACTTTGGATTCAAAATGTAGCCATAAATACCAAGTTGACTTACCACTTCTCTGTGAAGAGCACCATCTTAAAAAGCCCAACAAACCAGACCAAGACCAAAGCACTGCTAATCAGTGACTTTGTCAATACAACTCATTTTTGCTCTCATTCAATTGAGAGAAGTGAAAAACAGCAATGGTAATGATCCACATTTCTATAACATTTTCTTTCTTCTTTTTTTTTTTGCTGAGGCAATTGGGATTAAGTGACTTGCCCAGGGTCACACAGCTGGGAAGTGTTAAGTGCCTGAGGTCAGATTTGAACTTAGGTCCTCCTGACTTCAAGGGCTAGTGTTCTATTCACTGCACCACCTAACTGTTCCCTCTATGGTATTTTCAAAAACTATATAGGCAGCTGAAAGATAGGCAGTGTAGACTTTACTCCTTATTTATCAATCAACAGGAAAACTGACACGTAAAGAAGGAAAGCTGTTTTACCTAAATTCATGTGGTTCACTAAGTGACAGTTAAGTGGCACAGCCAACACACACCCAAAGCTGGCAGATCCTCTGACTTCAAATCCAGTATTCATTCTTCCCCCCTCCCCCCCCATGTCCTAGTTTACTCCTATGAACATTAAGCAGCAAGACAGACAGAGGGCAGAAGATGCTGGACTAGGGTGACCAGGTAAGGCAGTGAAAACATACAGCCTCTACATTCTTACCAAAAATTTTTAGGCTGAAACTGGTGGCTCTCAATACAGGCAATAATAGTCTTCTGCCCATCTATAATTTTAGCATAAACCTATTTGTGAAAGAAAAAAAAAATCAGACTGAGGCAACATAAAGTTCTACTGAAGTTTGTCCACATAATACTGCTTTGGATGGGTAAATCTTAAATGATAAAACGACTAAGACTTACAGTATGACAAAAGTATTAGTTATAAAACAGTGGTGGATGGGGAGCAGGGACTAAGCCCTTTCTAAGGTCCTAAAAATTTACTTCATAACACATGGCACACTGAAATCACTCAAATTTATGTCGTACTTTAGGTTTCTTCACAATGAATATACAATGTAAGTGATGCAAAATATTTTTTATTCCTGTTTACATATAAAAAATTTTAAACTCAAGGATAATCAGTACACAATGAAACAGATTCAAACACAAGTCTCTTGAGTCAATGTTTATAGATTTGCTTTTTCTCTGACAGCTATCATTTTAAAGTCATTCTTATCATCACCATTTGTTTTGAATGTATATGTGTGTGTACATATATATGTACACACACATATACACACGATTTCTTTTCTGAAATATTTTTATTTATCAAGGACAAGTACCTCCCAAAGAATCACACATACGGCCAATGGCTCTTTCTAAAAACCTTATTCTGTCATTTTGTCCACATCCAACTTAAGAATTTTCTACCATTGTGGTTAGGGCTTGTCATTACTGATATGAAAATAGCACAAATCTGATATGGATGTAAAAATTAATGTAGAGGCACATGGTGATGCTATACAATTTATACCATTTTTCTCAAAAGTGACTCAAGTAACAAAATACAGAACTCCTAAATAAATAGTCGATAAACTCTAAGCCATCATTCCAATGGACCACGTAAATGCTTATATAAAAAAATATTTTATATAAAAGTGAAATAAACAGATACTTAACAGTACAGAAGCCGTTGGAATAATGATCTTTCACATAGGCCCTTAATGCACTGTCACAGGATTCCCTCCATGACTTCAGACCTCCATCTATATCCTCAGGTTGGGGGTCACTTGCTTCTTTCCGTAAGTGATCAAACTTAAAGGAAACTTTATTTCTTGGATCTAAAAATCTGCCACTACCCAAATCACCATGTTCTGTAATTAAAACCTTTCAAACAAACAAAATGTATATACATAAATATATTAAAAATGACATTTTGCTCAACATTATTTTTGAAAATTGTCATAGGCACAAGATAAAACTAAATACTTTTTAAAAAAATACATAGTTTATTTTCCCAAATACATGCAAAGATAGTTTTCAACAACATTAATCTTTGCAAAACCTTATGTTCCAAGTTTTTCTTCCTCCCCATCCCCATCCCTAGATAGCAAGCAATGCATAAATCTTAATTCTATTATTTGCCATTTATTCAACTCATTTTTTTTCTTATATAAGGAGAGAGATGGATGACTAGAAAATAGGCAGTGCTGCAGGAATGATTCTCTCTCATTCTATTTGTTCTGCTCACTTGTTCAAAATGACCCTCCCCATCACTATGGAGGCTTCCAGTGGAAAACTTGTACACAGGGTCACAATTAAAACTAATTTTCATTGAGTAATAACACAAAAGTTTAGTTTTGCCTCATTTAGACTTTCCGAGGAGGTTTCAAACATTTCTTTTGCTTTTGCTGAGATCTCTCTTGATCAGGAATAGATATTTACCTGATCATCATATCCTTCTATCTTCACTGGAGTGAACTGATCCATATTATACTGGGCGAATGCACTGTTAAAAAATGTAAACAAAGAACTCAGTAAGACTAATAGCACAACTATGGAAGTTTTTAAAAAGAAGGAAAAGTAACTTTTGAAAAATACTCTAATAATTACAGCACTATCATTTTGCTGCCTTGATCAGACTCTAAGTCTTGTCTTTAACAATAAAGTAAAAATATCAAAGATTGAACAATTTAGCTCTCAGTTATTTTAACTCATTTAGTCAACCAATAAACATTTATTAAGCACCTTCAATATTACAGGCATTGTGCTGAGTGCTGGTGATAAAGGAAAAAAAAAATCAATGTGTCCACAAAGAGCTCACATTTTAATGGGTCAGACAATATAAACAAAAGATTTCATCTGTAAATCAGACAGAAAAGTTCCATAATCATTAAGGCACAGTAGCAAAGCAGATGGTAATGTGCCATCTTTAATGTTATTTTTACTGATAAAGTCTTATCAGTTTCTGATGGTGAGTCATTTCACAGTGCCAAGGACTTTGGTAGAAAGAGCTTTCTTTCCTGGGTCTTTAGGAGCTCTGGCTGTGAGGGCTAAGCTGAATCTAGTGATGGGAAGTTGGGAGTACTGCCCAATAGGGCTCCTGAGCTTACCTGTGAGCTCCTGGTGGCAGCTGATCAACATTTGGTATTATTGATTGTGAGAAAGGCAAGCCTTTCTTCCAACAATTTCTACCCTCACAGATGGCTGTGTAGCCCAAACTAGAAGCAGGACCAGGTCATCTGGAGTGTCCTGTTATTCCCAAGATTCTTGAATTCTGGATTCTTAACTATCTTCCCTAGAATCTGAGAGGAGCTAGTGGTTGTGGTTTGATGTGCCTGAGTTCCTAGCTCTCCCTTAAGCCACAGTTAGGTTGGTCTGCCTAACTCGTTGGTGGCAGTTGGCCAGAAGGTAGAGGGCATAGCTAACCCTTTCTCTGTAGGAGTCTCTTTCCTGGAGGATGGCTAGGGGCACTGGACTGGAAGACAGGCTGATATAATTCCCAAGGCTCTGACTCCATCGGGAATTCATCTCCTTAAAAGTCTTCAGAGTCTTTCCATTTTACACTACAAAATATAAACTTGTTAGCCTAGTTTTCAAGATCTTCCACTAACTGACTCCAATCTATATTCATCTAGTTTTGTGCAAACTGGATTCTGGATTATTTTCCATCGCCTTTTCCTGGAATCTCCATGTACTTGCACACATTTTCCCATGAAATGTTCTTCCTCTCTCCTTCCTGTCCTGCTCCACTCCCCTTATCCCACCTCTCCAATCTATTACTGTTGAACTAACTCTTTTTAAAGGAATAGTTTAGGAACCATTACTTCAAGATGTAATCTTTCTTTTCTCTAATCTCTTCTCCCACTTCAAGTTTTCCAATATACTTAATCAAATTCTAATTTATATTTGAATTATAAGGTCTTAACTTCTGAGAAGAAGAGCCACCAAAAATCATTTAGCTCAAGCTTTTATTTTTATAGATGAAAAAACTTGAGGCCTGGAGATGTAAGTGGTCTATCAGGGTGTATAGTAGTAAAGTAAATAGCAGATACAGAGTTTGAGTGTAGGTCCTGACTTGAAAACTAGGATTTTTGTTACTATGTCACCTGAACATATTCCTCATCTTCACTGCTAAACTATAAGGACTTGGGGGCAAAAACTTTGTAGTTTTAAATATCTTTAAATCCAGTATCTAAAACAGTCTCTAGACCATTTTTTTGGTTGAGATTTGGGGATGGGTATCAGTCCAAACTTGGAAACTTCCACATTTCAGAGAGCTCCCATGTGGTAACTATATCCTTCTGTCAATGCAAATCAGTAACTCTCTCTAATACACAGATTTAGAGAAGCTCTTGGGGCCGTAAGAGGTTAAATGGCTTGCTTCTACTAGCTATATGTAGGGTCAGAAGTCAGAAAATAGGAAAAATTCCTATTTTCCGGATTCCTTGGTCTCTTATACAGAGCTGTCACTTAATAATGCTTATTGTTTACACAGAATGCCAGTTAAACATCCATGTACTGAACAGGCAATGATAGAGTTATAAAGGTAGGATCAAGACTGAGCGAGGTACTAAAACGTAATGAGTGGAATGGTAAGGATTTGAAGAAAGTTAAATTTCATGTGCAAGTCTTGAAATAGAAACACAGGCAGAGAGCTGAGTGTTAATAGTGAAAAGGGGAAAGGGCCACAATAATTAACCAGAAAAAATATAATCACCAAACAATATATTTTTAAAAGTATTATTTTGGGACTCAAAGGAAAAAATTCTATTTATTTGCTTTGTTGAGGAGTTATGGAATTGTATCTGTCTTGGCTTCTGGTTATCTAATAACCACTATAAATGGAGCTAACAAAACCAGATCAAATGATACAAATAAATAGTTTTGCTCTGAGCTCTCCAATTGCTGGAAATCATTAGTCCTTTGCCAGAATTCACTTAACAAGTCTATCTTTTTTGTTCCTTGCTTCTACCCCCAGACATCTCAGAAATCCCTATTTGTAAGGCTTGTCAGAAGAAACCAAAACAATAAATGAATTTCCCCCAAAAGATAAACCCCATCTTTTTTTTTTAAGACCAAAAAATCAACCATAGCCCAAAACAACAAAATATTTTGAACCTTGTAAATAATCAAGCACAACTGAACAAAGAGAGTGATTGTTTCCTACACTTTTATTATTCACCAAATGATAAAAGATGTAAAGACTATACCCAGCATGTTTTAAGCTGTCTCATTCCCAACTCCCTTTAAGTATGGTCTCCTACTTCAGCAAATTTCATGATTTCTAAATGAATAATTTCCTTTTGCTAAGCCTTACAACAGTAAACAGGCACAGGTTGTAGCATAAAGAAAAAATTATAAATGGGAGCCCAAAACACATTTGTTTCTAAGAATACTTTATGATAAATACTCACAGGAAAAAATAAGCAAAGGGAGACTGAATGTTTATAAGATTTAAAGCTACAAGAATGGAGATTAAATATAAGAAGTGCTACCTAAACTATGTTCAATACAACCATTTAATACAGGTTAAAAGCACTTAAACACGTGTCTCAAGAAGATATACTCTAGGAACATAGCTGAGTAGCATAGTCTGATACCACAGCTGAGTCATGTGCAACCCTGACTAAAGCATACAGATTCACATTTCAATCTAAAAAAAAAAAAAAAAAAAAAAGGGGGGGGGGGGGACCAAATCTTTTAGTTCAAGCGTGTCACTTCTCTTTCTTCTCCCTAAAACAACCTAGGTAATGAAATACAATGAAATACAAGTTAACTATCCAAGTGTAAGAGGTGTGCCTGATATAGTGCTATCAGTGTGGTCACACTGCCCCTTTTTATTATATGGTTCCCTTAATGTAGTTCTTGTTCCTTAGACTCATGCTCACAGAGGAGCCTATATAAAAACAGTTACTGACAATCAGGGAGAAGAGAAGTACTGATTTCCCACTGATTTAAAAGAATATCTTAAAAAAAAAAAAAAAAATCCTGTTGTGTTTCATTCAAAATATACATTGCTGCTACCAATAGCCCCTTGTCAACCTTCGGGAAGTCTTCTGAGCCTCTCAGGCTCTGGCATGGGAAACTCCTATGCAGCCTGTTGGTGGCTGTCTGGCTGACGGCTTGACCATTTTTCCTGCTCCCCCAAGTCCTCAACAGTGTTTCCTGCCTTGGTATCTGAACCAATTTCACTATAAACTCATGTTACCTTGTCAATGTACCAGGCAAAGGTGCCAACGTGAGCAACCACTCAATGAAATATGGGTTGACAACAGCTGTCACACTCAGACTTGAGATCCTGTAACATATTATATCAAAATTTGAGCTGCAGCTGACTGGTACCAGTAATGTCAACCATCACCTCCAAAACACAGCCGACCCTATTGTAGCA
The DNA here is from genome assembly GCF_902635505.1 of Sarcophilus harrisii. NCBI lineage: Eukaryota > Metazoa > Chordata > Mammalia > Dasyuromorphia > Dasyuridae > Sarcophilus > Sarcophilus harrisii. The sequence continues at coordinate 415,178,846 of NC_045429.1, read as the reverse complement.
GTCTTCACATCTCATTGGCCAAGAGGCTAATCAAATCAGCTCCTAGGCTGGTGTCCAATATCCCACCAGAGAAAACATCATGACAAGTTAGTTCTTCTCTCCTGGTAGGATCCATGAAAGCTTGATGCACCAAAGGGAAGGAAGGGCCTTTCCCTACAAACTAGAAACCAGTCATACTCTCATACCATCCCCCATCAATACCACACACTTATTACATCTAGATGGCCCCCAAATCCAAGTGCTCAATGATAACTATTCTGTGTGTTGGAACTGAGCACCCACTATCATCTGAGCAAACCAGACTTTTTTTTGGTTTTTCTTTCTCCTATAAGCAACTGGTAGAGTTATAGGAGGTTCAATTGCAGGAGCCTACCAGGACTCTTCTGAAACTTGGTGCAAAGTGCATTGTACATGTATGACCTATATCAGATTACTTGGGGAGAGAGGGGGGAAAAAAAATTGGAACTCAAAATCTTGCAAGAGGGAGCCTGGATAATCAAAACATCAAGACATTATCATTATAGCAAGTCTGTGAGGCAAGTGTTATTATTAGCCTCATTTTGGAGATGAAGAAATAAATAAAAGTCTGAGGTAAGATTTAAATCCAAGTCTTCCTGACTTCATCTACTAAGTATACTTAAGTATAGAGTCTACCATACAGAGGCCAACTGGACCCCAGGTAGAAGTAATCCAGTGAGTCTAGAGCCTCTAAAAGGAAAAAAAAAAGTCTCAATATAAAGTACTATGGCCAAGATTGGGGGTTAATGTGTTCCTGGTGACATTAATTGCCCCTTCTCAATGGGGAGATGGGTCAAGTTGGAGTTTAGTTATCAAGAACACAGTTTCTTGTCCACCATTGTTCAGTTTTTAGACTCTCTGTGACCTCATATATCTTGAATAACATTGAGATATTCTGTTTAGATGATAGAATAATTGGAAGGATTTAGTTGAACAACTTTACAAAAAGAGTTGATTAATAATATTCAAAACCTTTAGAGGTATGTTAAATGACATGAAGATATAAAAGACTTATTAAGTACCTACTAAACATGGGTGCTAAGACCAGAGATTAAAAAAAAAAAAAAAAAAAAAGAGTTTGTGCCCTCTAGATTATATTCCTTTGCTAGTGAGGCAACATATTAATAAACAAGCATTAATAAAAATACAAGTCCTCTAACACTTTCCATAAATGGCATCAGGGTAGATTTCATTGAGAAAATAGCAACTGAGTTGAAGAATGGTGAAGGAAGAAAAAGATTTTAAAAGGCAGAGATGAAGAGGGAGTACATTTTAGACACAGACTGGTTGAATGCAGAGGATACCTTCCACTGAGTAGAGAGATTCTAGCAATTTTCTTTGTGACTTTGATACTGGAGAGATGTCTGATAAAATTCCTCTGCAGAGAGCCCTTAGGGGCCTATCTGAAGGGTTAGTTTAGAACTCAGACCTTAATAGGAACTATGACAACCACTGGAATTGGAATTTCAGATTCAGCAGCAGGTGACTACTAGTTACTGAAGAGTTTTAATACAGTATTTTTACAATTCTGCACAGTAAATGTATTTTAGATCTATAATGTGAGTATGTAATCTTCTGGCTTATATTAAATCAGGAAGAATATAAGCTTAATAGAACAGAATAGGCATTTTGATATGAAACAAGCTACTGGTTGACAAATGTCTATTAAGTAGTGACAATGGGCAGCAACAGTGGTAGGAGCTTGTAATACAGAAGAAAACAGAATGGTCCTTAAAGAGTTTATATGCTACCATTTGTATTTTTAAACCTATCTGGGCCAATTACTAAAAGAAAATCTCAAAGTGGGAGAACTTAGCAGAGGCAAGCTATGCCTTTCTGAGAGAGAAAAGGAAACAGGAGCAGCTTGAGCTCAGAGCCCCACCTAGTGACTTTTTGAGAGACTGCACTTTGAGCGGACAGGCAGGTGGAGGCCCAGAGTGTGTGGGGAGGTGGGAATCTTACTATTTCATTTTACTCTTAGCATTTCATCTGACTCCCCTTACACAAGGAAGATGGCATATTTATTTCAAGGGGAAAAGCCAGGAAGCCAGTTTGGCTGGGATGCAGAGCAATCGAAGAGAAGTAATAGGAAATAAAACTGAAACCAGACGAGAGGATCTTAAGTGGTGGCAATGAGAAGTTACTGAGGGCTTTTGCATACTAATATGACATCATCAGTTCTGTCCCTTTGGCAGCTCTGTAAAGGATGGGGTAGAGGAGTGACTGAAGGCATTGAGACAAATAAGGAATATATTTTAGTTCAGTCAGAAGACGAAAAAGGTATAGGGTACAACGATGAGAAAGGGATTTAAAAGAGATGATACAGAGATCTTGTGATGGATTGGTTATGAAGGAGAAGAAAGTTTTTTGAGCTTAACAAATGGGCAAAAAGCACAAAACTGAAAGGGATAATGATGGATTACTCAATCAACATTTTAAGTTGATTATACAAGACCTATTATAACAGCAAATATTTTAGGTGCTTAGAAAAATCTGTGGCATTGGAGATGAGAGCTAGGCTCAGAGTTGTAAAGAAATAGATTCTAGTCCTGCCTCTGAAACAGACTTGGATGTGTGACTCCAGATAAGTCACTGAGCCTCTCAATGTCTCACTACTTTAAGAACATGAACCACAGAGCAGACACCAACAGACATTAATAGAGGTAATTTCTTCACTAGAAGCTTTCCTAAAGAGATGGAATCCCATTATTAGGTCCAAAAAGGAAAGAAACAAAACAAAACAAAAAAACCTAACATATTTTTGCCTATGTTATTAGAAAGTCTCCAAAGAAGAAGTAATACTTTTGTTACACATACTAACTAGACTACACTGTACTACAAGATGTGCAGCTCTAGCTGATGCTTGAGGGAATGAATGAAAATATAAAGCACCATCAGATGAAGATTACAAAGATGGTAAAGAATCTCTCAGAATGTCTTAGGAGGAACGGTCATATGAAATTAACAAGTGTTAATATGATAAAAAGACCACAAAAAAGGGAACAAATATAATAGGTGTCTACATAAAGATAACTTTACATAACAACAATTCTTAGTAAGACTGTTATTACTATTGATAAAAGTTAAAGCATATGACTTGCTTTTTAAGAAGTGACAAACAGCTAAAATACACATAGCCTGAGTTACTAATTTATAAGGTGGCAGAGAACAATTTCAACAGTTCTGAGAGATTGTACATAATGGGGGAGTGAATTGTGAACTGGAGATTTGTATGAAGGATTATTAATTTTAAAAAGTGGCATGTAAAAGATTTGATTTTTGTTGTTATTTTAAGATTAACGAGTGAAAGTTGCAGGCAAATTTCCATTGAAATTAGATGAATTTTTGAAAAATTATACTTGTCTGAAAATTGAGCAAACTACTTTGTGAGTTAGTAAAGTAGGACCTTGGCATGGGGAGCATTACAGCAGACTAGAATTCTACCTGTTAAGAACTGGCCAATTCAGCCCTCATGACCACTGAGGCATGCTCTCAAGGAATTGTTTCTATGTTTTATCACTTACACACCCTCCATTCATAAATAGTAATTGGAGATACTTCTTGAAATTTATTTTCTTGTGTCTGCATCTTTCTGGCCCAGATATGATTTCCATTCCAATGCATATACATAGTGCCTAAAATAGGGCTTTATATTCTAGTTTGTTTATAGCATAGTAGCAAGAGCTTTTTTATTTTAGATAAGCCTTGACAAGTTTAAATAAATGAAAATGAGAGGACTGTTCTACCTAGAAGGATGTTGTTCTTGCACTGAGTAAAAGGCTAGACTAAATGACATCTGAGAATCCTAACTGCTCTAAGATTTTATGAAGTCTAACCTAGGCATTAAAGTCTGAAGTCACTATATAATTTTGTGCATGAGTTGTGGTGTATCTTGATGACAATATTATTAATGATTCTGTGCAAGGTCTCTATGAACTCTTAAAGATATGAACAATTTATAATTAACCGATAGACAGCTATCTAAAATGTTATAGATGGCCTGTGTGCAGGGACACTAAAGTTCTAGATTTTTTTGTCAGAAACTTTTTGAGAGATACCCTGAAAAACTTTAAAAATTCTTTTACATAAAAGAGTAACCTGTAACTTTTTTTAAACTAGTAATATACTTACACTTGAACTGAATATAGTATATTCATTATAATAACTAACTAGATGCAAATTAGCATTGCTTAGCACAGGGCCTGGGTGCATAGTATTTAATAAATTTTTATTGACTTTTTATTAGGTCTGGTTCTCTACAAATAAAGTATTCAACATTAAAATTAGGTAGACTAAAGTAAATTTTAAAAAAATACTTACTGAGCTGCCCCTTCCCTGAGAAGATTGTCATTGTTAAGTAGTAACCGGACATCTGGGAGGGAAATGAAAAGATTGAGAAAAGGATAAATAGACCAAATTTTTTTAGTAACATCTAGGTTAGGTTATTAGGCATCATATAGCTAATATTTGTATGAATATATTACCATCTGTTAACAATTGTAAACAAGTTCTAAGTACAGGAATAGTCATAGAAACTGGATCTGTGATTTCATGCAGATGAGCACTTTATAACTTAGTCTTTTTTTTTATTTTTTAATTTTATTTAATAGCCTTTTATTTACAGGTTATATGTATGGGTAACTTTACAGTATTAACAATTGCCAAAACTCTTGTTCCAATTTTTCACCTCTTACCCCCCACCCACTCCCCCAGATGGCAGGATGACCAGTAGATATTAAATATATTAAAATATAAATTAGATATACAATAAGTATACATGACCAAACCGTTATTTTGCTGTACAAAAAGAATCAGACTCTGAAATATTGTACAATTAGCTTGTGAAGGAAATCAAAAATGCAGGTGGGCATAAATATAGGGATTGGGAATTCAATGTAATGGTTTTTAGTCATCTCCCAGAGTTCTTTCTCTGGGCATAGCTGGTTCAGTTCATTACTGCTCCATTGGAAATGATTTGGTTTGATCTCATTGCTGAGGATGGCCAGGTCCATCAGAACTGGTCATCATATAGTATTGCTGTATAACTTAGTCTTAGAAAAATTCCTAGAAGGAAGAGATTAAGTGACCTGCCAAGGGTCATAAAGCCAGGATGAGTCAGAGAGGGGACTTGAAGCAGGTCCTTAACCCACACTGCCACACTGTGTCTCAGACTTTACATCTACTATTTTCAAAGAAGATATTGTGTAAACAAAAAATATCAAAGGTCTCTCTCGAAGGATTTTATAACAAATGACATTACTCCAATATCTTTTTATAATCAAATATGATTAACATTCTTGGTCCTTGTTATCTTAGAAGATCTTGACACATTCATCTAGATAGAAATAAAAGAAATCTTCTGTAAACACTGGACACTGATCAATGATAAGGGATCAAACTTTTAAATAGGTGTGCCTTAATTCAGTTTGCTGGACATGGATGAGAGAGGGAACCAGAGGATACTGGTACTCAAAAAACTCTTAGCAAGCAGAAACAAGCATCTGGTATGCCCTAAAAATAGGCACCATACCACAGGAAAGTATATGTAATTTATTAGCTTATCAAGTAGAGGACTAAAGTTTATTTCAAAAAATTAAGGGTTAAAATGATATAAAGTCAAAGTTTAAATACTTTCTAGTTGCAATGAAAGTATCAGAATTACTTGTTTGGTATTTATGTTTAAAAATAGGGAATCTGGGGGAATAATTAGTGCCTCCCATCCCAAATGATCAGCACTTGTCAACCAGCATGGTAAATGATTATTGACCTTATTCTGCTTTTGTTACACTAGGTTGATTCATGAAATATTAACAGCTGGCATGCTGATTTTTTTTTAACTGTTTACATTTTGTTATTCCAATATTATTCCTATCTAGAATCTTAAAATAAAGTGACTGCCCTAGATTGAAAAACTGGAATTTAATTATGGTCAAAGAGCACAGAAAATTCTGGAACTTAATAACAACACAGGATGGTCTGTTTTTGAATCTCAAGAAATAATCAAATAATAAATCAGAACACAGGCATATGCTTTTTTATTTTATTTTTAAAATTTAATTCATACTGTCTATAATTTGGGTTCAAATTTTGGGACTATATGTTTCTTGTTAGTCCTTGATAATTTTTGTTCTAAGCCTCATTTCTGTTTCTCATTCATGTTTTGGAGATTGAGGTAAATAGAAAAGATGATATGGAACCCTGGTATATGGATATTATGGATTATTAAAGTTTCTAGCTTAAAGAGATTTAAAGTAATGATTTGTAATGATAAAGAGAAAACTACAAGGTCAAGTTATTACATTCTCTTTTTCTAATGAAGCTATCATTTAATAATTTAACCATTCACTGATGTTTAACTACTCACCATTAAATACTTCATTAAATTCTCCTGGCGGAGCATGAGTAATGAACTTGGCAGCTATCCGTACCTATAGGAAATGAAGAGAATTAATGATTAATGATATAGTAGCTAATGTAAATGGTCACAGTATTAACATATGTCTGATTATGGGGTATATGTGTTTGTCTAATCATTTTAACTTTAGGGGAAAAAGATCAATTTTCATTACAGAATAATACATTCAGGAAAATGGATTTCAATTCTTTTTTCTCTTTAGTCCCTAGAATAAAAAATTCATATACATTTGTATCTTACTTATTATCTCTCAAGTCTTGATTTCAGAAAATATACATTAGTTATTAATATCTAAATCATGGGTCCTCAAACTACGGCCGCAGGCCAGATGCGGCAGCTGAGGACGATTATCCCCCTCACCCAGGGCTCTGAAGTTTCTTTATTTAAAGGCCCACAAAACAAAGTTTTTGTTTTTACTATAGTCCGGCCCTCCAACAGTCTGAGGGACAGTGAACTGGCCCCCTATTTAAAAAGTTTGAGGACCCCTTTAGATTCTAAATGGATCAGATAGGATGAAAATCCTAGGGAATACAGTGCCTTTTACAGTTTGGAAACATCCAATTTTTGGAGGTAGGGGAGAAGATATATTACTCTGGGGACAGTAAGGTGAATTTTTTGCAAACAAGGTGAGTGAATAAAACATTTATCAATGGTTATGTGCCAAGAACTGTATTATGTTGGGGAGATACAAATAAGAAAAAAGAAAGACAGTTCCTGTCCCCAAGGAGCTTCTGATCTGAAGGGGGAAGTTAATACTCAAAGAAAAGTGAGTGGGGAAGGGAAGAGCAAAAGAGACCTGGCATGGGGAAGTCAGTCAGTAAAAACCCAAAACAGGGCAGTCAGGTAAGAAATGAGGAGGCAACAATAAAAATTCTGTACTTCTAAAAATATAGGTGTGTGTATGCATAGGGCAGGAAGGAGACAGGAGACAGACAAAGGATCACTAATAATAATTTAGAAGCAATTTAGAACAGAACCCTCTACTCATTTAATATTCTGAAGGGTCACTGTAGATGGCAAAAAGAAAAAGTACTGTAGAATTGTTGGATTGCTAACTAGTAATCTTTCTTAGATCTACATTTGAAATAGAAACAACTTACAAGTGTCTTTTGCAAAAAATATTAACTATTTGCTATACAATCTGGCAACATCTACAAAGGAATCATTTTGATATGTCAGTGAAATAAGGGTTTTTAGAGATTTTCTAACATTTGACTTAATGGTATGAAAACCCATCATTTGCACATTATATAAAGGACAAATGATCAAAATCTAAGAGATGAAAGGTCAGAGGTTTATCCAGCCTCTACTCAAAGACTTCTAGTATATGGAACCTACTATCCACGGACAGCTCTGTATGGTTATTTTTCCTCATAGTAAGCAGAAAACTTGAATTTGTTAACTCTCACCCACTGCTACTAGTTCTCCCTCTATGAGGCCAAACAGAGCAATGCAGAATCTTTTACACAGTAGCTCCTCAATTACCTAAAGATAATGTATACTTCTCAAGTCTATTTCCTTTTTCAAGCTCAATCCTCCCTTGTTCTTAATCGAACCACATACAGCATGTTTTTTTTTTGTTTGTTTGTTTTTTAGTATTTTCACTCTCCTAGTCACACTTCTTGTCAAGATCCTTCTTAAAACACAGAATCCCAAATATAATAGATATGGGCTGATCAGGGTAGGGATGGCCATCCATGATGGATACCACCCTTCTTCTGGGTAAAGGTATATCTCTCAAAAGAAAAAGAGCATTTTTTTTTAAATTTAATAGCCTTTTATTTACAGGATATATGCATGGGTAACTTTACAGCATTAACAATTGCCAAACCTCTTGTTCCAATTTTTCACCTCTTACCCCCCACCCCTCCCTAGATGGCAGGATGACCAGTAGATGTTAAATATATTAAAATATAAATTAGATACACAATAAGTATACATGATCAAAACGTTATTTTGCTGTACAAAAAGAATCAGACTCTGAAATATTGTACAATTAGCTTGTGAAGGAAATCAAAAATGCAGGTGTGCATAAATATAGGGATTGAGGAATTCAATGTAATGGTTTTAGTCATCTCCCAGAGTTCTTTTTCTGGGCATAGCTGGTTCAGTTCATTACTGCTCCATTGGAAATGATTTGGTTGATCTCGTTGCTGAGGATGGCCTGGTCCATCAGAACTGGTCATCATATAGTATTGTTGTTGAAGTATATAATGATCTCCTGGTCCTGAAAGAGCATTTTCTTAATCCAAGTATGCGTATGCTTTCAATCTCAAAAACAACTGGAAAAACAGTTGTTTTCATCAAGTGGGTATTGCTTATAGAGTTAAAATTTTTGCTAATTAGAATATTTGTTTGGGTGGGGGGGTCAATAAAAAGTCTTAGTTTTGGAAAAGCATGGTGAACATAAACAGAAGACTTGTAGAACACAGGAAACTCTTCAAACTAGATGTCCTCTGGATTTTAAAATTCATTTTAATAAGCATTTATTCGGTTCTTACTAAGTACAAGGCACTGTCCTACCACTGGGGATATTAAGACAAAAATTTTGCCTGCCCTCAAAGAATTTACATTTTATTCACGGGAAAGATATATACAAATAAGTAAATATAAAATAATTACAGGAAGGAATCAGGGAAGGCTTATTATCAAAAAAGATTGTACCTGATCTGAATCTTGAAGAAAGCTAGGCATTTTAAATGGCAGAGATGAAGATAACAGGATTTTAGATTCACATCCGAAAGTTAACTTAGAAGCTATTTAATCCAACTTTCACATTTTATAGATGAGGAAACTGAGGCCCAAGAAATTTAAAATGATCTGCTCAAGATCATACAACCAGAAAGTATCAATGGCAGACTATTAATGCAGCTGCTCTTTTGACTCCTGCACAACAATATTTTTTCCACTACACTACCTTCTTATATTACACTGTCTGAAAAGGCAAAGAAGGGATAGGATCACATGTCTAGTCTGAGCCATAGCTAGGAAGACACTGGATGTCCTTTGTATGAGAATGGACACTGCTGGTAGGAAGTTTATTTTACTTTCAACTATTTCCTGTCCAGTAATACTGACTCCACCCCCTTCTCTTTTAAAAAATATTCTTGACTAAAATAAAATGGCCATTCCTATATATATATACACACACACACACACACACACACACACACACACACAATATATATATATATATATATATATATATATATATACTGAACAAAAGAGGGTACAGAATATTGAAGATTTGTGTAAAAGTGCTTTTTCTTTTTTTTTTCCTTTTTGCTGAGGCAATTGGGGTTAAGTGACTTGCCCAGAGTCACACAGCCAGCATGGATTAAGTGTCTGAGACCAGACTTGAATTCAGGTCCTCCTGACTTCAGGGCTGGTATGCTATCCACTATGTTACCTAGCTGCCCCAAGTGCTTTTTTTCTTAAAAGAATTCAATATGTAGCATTCAAAATTACTGCTTATTTTCCTTTCTTTTTCTCTTCTCAGCATTAAGTGGGGGGAAGAGAAAGATAACTCAGTGATTTCCTCCCCATATTCCCCCCACCCTGCCTTGGCTACTCTATCCCTCTATCCTTTTTAACTTTTCTACTCCATCCCCATTGGAAGGGAAAAAAAAAAATACCAATCCTATGCAACAAATATGCACAATCAAGCAAAACAAATTCCCACATTGTCCAAAAATGCATATCTTATTCTCCACCTCAAATCTACTAGTTCTTTAGTCAAAATGGGACTAGCATGTTTTATCCTAAATACTCTAGACAGGTATTCACAGAATTCTCAAGTCTTTCAAAGTTGTTTTTCTTTATAATTGTGATTATAATATAAATCTTCCTAGGTTTCCCTGAAATCATTCATTTAAGTCATTTCTTATGGTAAAATAATATTTTATAATGTTCATACACCACAATTTGCACAGGTTTTCCCAAATGGGTACATTCTTACATGCTACTTCTTTGATATTCTTTTCCTCCATTAATCTCCCTCTGAATTATTAGGAAGTTTGTTTTGCTTGTGGCATTCCTCGGGATTCTAGCATCTCATACTGATCCCTCTCTTCCATCTTGCTAGGTCTACTGGATTTAATGTATTTATATACCAAATTGTATCTATGTTCAATACTGTGTATTTCACTAAGAGGGTCATCTATACCCACTCCTCTCTCTCTTTTCCTCCATGTTTAAATATTTATTATTATTATTCCTTTTTTTCTACAGCAGCTTATTACCCTCTCCTCTTTATTCTCTTAAAATCTCTAAAACAGAATCTACATCCAAGGACCTTATTTTTCTTATTAGCTCTCTTCAATGCTCTTAGAAAACATCAAGGTTTTGTTTTGTCTTAATCTATTCTTAGGATGTTTTGTTAGTCCAAATCTCCCTGACTCCACCTAAGGTTTTCTTGGAAGAGATACTAGGGTTCAGCATTTCCTTCTCCAGCTGATTTTACGGATGAGGAACTAAGGCAACAGAGTAAAGTGACTTGTCCAAGGTCACTTAGTTACTGAGGCCAGATTTGAATTCAGGTTCTCCAGACTCTGGAGCTGAAGCTCTAGTCTTACATTATCAGTTCCTTCCAATTGTGCAAATATAATGATTGTTCTGCTGTTTTCTGGGCTTTTGTATTTGTATTACTAAGCTCCTACCCAGCTCTGATCTTTTCATCAGAAATGATTTAAAATCCTCTAGTCCATTAAAAATCTAGGGTTTTTTCCTCTTTTAGAATTGTATTAATAATTTTGAGGGGTAAATTATTCCCTGTAAATCTAGTTCTTTTGGCTTTTGCAATATTCTTTTAAGATTTATGATGTATGGAAGATGCTGTCAGGTCTTGTGTTATATTAACCGCATTTCCTTGGTACTGAACTCTTTTCTACATGCTTGTGGCATTATTTTCTTTGATATAGAAATCTGTGATATTCCTGGGACTTCTCTTTTTGGTGTTTCTTTCAGGAGGTACTTACTGTATTTTACATTTTGCCGCCCTCTGGTTCAAATACAGTTGGGAAGTTTTCCTGAAATAAATTTCCCAGGATTTAACAAAACAAAACATGTTTTCAAGGAGTCTAATGATTCTTAAATGACCTCTACCTGTTTTTTCAGGTCAGTTTTTTAAATACCAAATTATCTTGTATATTCTTTCACTCATTTTAATCTTTTATTTTTGTCCTTGGAATTGGATTTCTAATTGGCCTATAGTCTAGTTCTTAAGGAATCTGTAAATTAGTTAAGAATGACCACTTTCCCTTCTAAGCTATTTATACTTCTTCAGGTTCTTTGTTCAAGAGTTTTTATTTCATTTTTCAATGTCAATTTTGCTTCTTGTAGGCATTTGTTTAGTTCTTGAGGAAAATTTTTTCCCCTGTGTCACAACTTGAGTTGTCACAAAATTACTAGCTCCTTCTTCTTAGAGTCATCTATAATTAGGACCCCCCCCCCCAAAACCAAAATCTGTTTAAATTAGTCATTTCTAAAGCTGCTCACAGGAGTTTCCAAGGTTTTACACCTCTAGATGAGTGTGTGCTTGTGCCCACACATCTGTGAAGATTGTGTTTGCCCTGGAGGATGAGGTGGAGAAGCCTATTTTGATGCTCTGAGGCAGAAATTTAGTCATGCAAGCCTCAGGTTTCTAGTCTGTCTCTAGTCATGTTAGGAAGCTGCCAGATTGTTTATCTAAGTCTGTATTGGCTTTGTCGGTTGCTCCCTTTGCTACTGACAGTAGGCATTTGTCTGGGTTTTCAGGTGTAAAAAAAAAAAAAAAAAAAAAAAAATCACTTAATGTAATTTCTAGTTGTCTTTTTTTTTTTTTTTTAAATCACTGTTTAACCCAGTTTAAGTTTCTGGTCTTTGCTACAAATTTATGTTACACAATTTTTTTTTAAAATTTTAATAGCTTTTTATTTATAAGTTATATGCATGGGTAATTTTGCAGCATTGACAATTGCCAAACCTTTTGTTCCAATTTTGCCCCTCCTTCCTTCCACGCCCTCCCCTAGATGACAGGATGACCAATACATGTTAAATATATCAGAGTATAAATTAAATACAAAATAAGTATTATGTTGCATAATTTTAACAGGGCCCAAATCAACAGTGGAATCCTTTTAGACCTCCCTAATAGATTTGCTCTTCAAAGGGCTACTTCAAATCTGTCCATCCCTCTTCATACCTTCCAGAATACCCCAACTCTCTCAGCTGACTCAACTCATACCTCATTCAAAAAACAGATCATTCCACAAAAGCTCCTTCCCATCTTTCATCCCTCAGAAGTCTATCTTCACCTTCACCTTTCTCATGAAGAAGTTCAACATCATCCTTGCTAAATGCATCTTTAATCTTATCTGATTCCATCTTTTCCAACAGACTGTCTCCTCTATCATTCCCTACTCTTTATTCCTCAATCTCTCCCAATCTACTAGTTCCTGCATTACTATTTACTACTATTTGCCTCTCTTCTCCCCTTCTAGGTTAAAGTCATTAAGAAAGCCTTCTTTACTCCAATTGAGTCAAAAGATATGAACAGATAGTTTTCTAAGAAAGAAATCCAAGCTACCAATAAGCTATTTGAAAAAAAAAATGCTCCAAATCACTAATAAATATTGATGATGATAATGATAGAAATGCAAATTAAACCAACTCGGGTTCCATCTCACATCCATCAGATTGGCAAAGTTGATGGAAATGTCCAATTCACTCTCTTTTTAAAAGAGGCATATTTATACTGTTCTAAGCATAAGGGAGCTATTTTAGGGATGGGAAGTCAGAAGGGTTTTATAGTGAAGTCAGGAGTGAGGAGAGCAGAAGCTTCAATGATACATGCAACATTCAAACTGGACCACAAAGTCTTGAGGGGAGAGGGTTTTGGTATGAGATTATACAATGCAGACATACAAATAAAATAAGAACATATGCCAAAATTGTTAATGCTGTAAAGTTACCCATGTATATATCCTGTAAATAAAAGGCTATTAAATTAAAAAAAAAAAAAAAAAAAAAAAGAATAGGCAGGGTAAAAGGAGAAAGAGAATAGAATAAATGGAGGGGATACCATTAGCATTAAAAATGATAAAAAGAATTTTGAAGCAAGTTTCTTTAATAAGGCCTTATTTCTCAAATATAGAGGGAACTGAGTCAAATTTATAAAACAGAATACCCATGCCCCAATTGATCAAAGATCAAAAAAAATATATTTCCAAAGGTATCTAAATTCATGCATATCTTTTGATCTAATAAAACCACTACTAATCATGAATACCAAAAAAAAAAAAAAAAAAAAAGAACATATGCCAACTACTTTCATAGGGAGTAGATGGTGGGAAGGTGGGGTGGGTGGGGGAGAGAGGAGACAGGAAGATGGATTTCTATTGTGTGTGTGTGTGTGTGTGTGTGTGTGTGTGTGTGTGTGTGTAGTCCAAGAAGAAATAATCATTGGCCCTGGGTATCATACAAAACCAGTTCTGTAAGTTTTGAAAATTTATACTGAACAATAGACTTCTTTTTCCTTTAGCACAATACAGGTCAGTTTGGCCCTTTTTGTGTCTAACACAAGAAAATATTTTAGTATGTTAAGGTAGTTGTGTGGTTAGCATTAAAAATATAAAGCAGTTAAAAAATGGGGAAGCAGGCTAAAAAAAAATGTTTAGATAGAAGCGCTTTCCCACCATACCACTAAACTTCAGGGCAACAATGATAGCAATAGCAATGACAACTCAAACTTATGTAGCACATTTCTGACAAGTGAAATTTATTATGTTGTGAAATGTAAATAACTCCATCTTAAAGAAATGAAATCGAGTCTCAGTGATTTTTCCAAGTCATAACTAATAAATCTTGAAGCAAGGATTCAATTCAGCAAACATGTATTAAGTATCTGTGAGAGGTAAATATGCTTAAACTCAGGTTTTTCCTGACTTCAAGACTATTGTTCTTCACATCATATCATACTGTTTCAAAAAATAAAGCATAATAAAAGTGGCTGAATCATTTAAAGATTGTGTTACTGGGGAGGCAAAGTATTTAGTTTTAACAGTAATTAGAAGGACTTGACTGCTTTGAATCTGTATTTAATTTATTACTGCCTCTAGAGTCCTGTTGTTTGTCCTATCAGAATATCAGAGAGGTGATCTCATGACATGCCCATGAATTGGATTTAAGGGAGAAAGGATTGGGCAAAGCCACCAGCCTCACTTTCTACATTGGAGCTATCTGGGTCAACAGCAATTAGAGGGCTTGACTGCTCTGAATCTGTACTTAATTCATCATTGCCCTTAGAACCCACCCCAGCAAACTGAGCTAGCCCCTCCTATTCCCTTCTCCTTAGAATTACTATTAAGACAGCATTGGCTGTACTGAATATGACAGAATTACAATGCTGTTTCTATGTAAAAAGATACTTAAGATCCAAACAGTCTAAATTTTTACATTTCAGTTCTTTCATAAAAGAGGAATTCAATCATTTATCAAATCCTGGAATCTATCCACTTCTCTGCCCCTCATGGTATCTCTACTGAATGCAAAAGATTATCTGAAAAATATGAAATGATTCACAGAATTAGAGTTATTCTCAATATAAAAATCTATTAAGGTAAATTGAACTAAAGTATCATTTCCAGGAAGTAGGTTGGAAAAGCAAAAAACAAAACAAAAAACAGTAGTCAAAGAGAATTCTTCACTTTGGCATTCATTATATTATCCCGGGACAATCTCCCTAGACTTCAGGTTCCTTATCTAAAGAATAGGAATATTACTTATACTATCCACTTTACAGGATTGGTAGAAGACCAATGTTTTGTAAATGTGAAATTGTATTAAGGATGATGCTGATGATGTAAAAAAGAGGAAAAAGGACCCACTAGTGCAAATTACTATGTCTGTAGCAGCTCTTTTTGTATTAGCAAAGAATTGGAAAATTAATATATGCCCATCAATTGGGGAATGGCTGAACAAGTTGTGGTAATGGAATATTATTGCTCTCTAAAAAATTATGAACAAGCTGATTGTAGAAAGGCCTGGAAAGATTTACAGGAACTGATGCTGAGTGAAACAAGTTAAAAAAGATTGTGCTATGATCAACTATGAAAGACTTAGTTTTTTTCAGTGGTTCAGTGATCCAAAGAAATCCCAATAGACTCTGGGCAGAAAATGCCATCTGCAACCAGAAAAAGAACTAAGACTGAATGTAAATCAACACATACTATGTTCACTCTCCCCCTCCCCCTTTCTCCCATGGTTCTTCTCTTTTGCTCTGATTTTTCTCTCCCAACACGATTCATAAAGCAATGTGAATTAAAAATAAAATAAAAAAAAAAAGATTATTTATGTGGAAACAGAAACCTAGGCCTGTGTTATTCTAGAAAACTTGACATTACTGCAAAGTCTGTGGCTAGATCTGTTATTGGTAACCTAGATATCTTGCTTCCGTCTAGGTAGAAAAAGAAAAGGTTTGTGTTACTTGCTTATGTAATTTTTGACATTATCTGTTAATATTTTACCTCTCTTGAGCAATTTGGAACTACGCTCAAAAAGTTATCAAACTGCATACCCTTTGATCCAGCAGTGTTACTACTGGGCTTATATCCCAAAGAAATCTTAAAGAAGGGAAAGGGACTGTATGTGCACGAATGTTTGCGGCAGTTCTCTTTGTAGTGGCAAGAAACTGGAAACTGAGTGGATGCCCCATTAATTGGAGAATGGCTGAATAAATGGTGGTATATGAATATTATAGAGTATTATTGTTCAGTAAGAAATGACCAGTAGGATTTCAGAAAGGCCTGGAGAGACTTACATGAACTGATGCTGAGTGAAAGGAGCAGAAGCAGGAGATCCTTATATACTTCAACAACAATACTATATGATGATCAATTCTGCTGGACGTGGCCATCTTCAACAATGAGATGAACCAAAGCAGCTCCAATACAGCAGTAATGAATTGAACCAGCTGCACCCAGCGAAAGAACTCTGGGAGATGACTATGAAACATTACATAGAATTCCCAACCCCTCTATTTTTGTCCACCTGTATTTTTGATTTCCTTCACAGGCTAATAATAGTGCACTATTTCAAACTCTGATTCTTTTTGTACAGCAAAATAACTGTTAGGACATGTATGCTTATATTGTATTTAATTTATACTTTAACATATTCTGGTCAACCTGCCATCGGGGGAGGGGATGGGGGAAAGGAGGGAAAAAATGGGAACAAAAGGTTTGGCAATTGCCAATGCTGTAAAATTACCCATGCATATAATTTGTAAATAAAAAGCTATAATAAATAAATATTTTACCTCTCTCTAAATCTGGAGGTGTTAAATTGTTTGCCTCTGAAAATATTCATAATCAGTTCTATAGATTCAGCACTCTCCCTTCTCTTACTGCATAGTTTTTCTGGTTTGATTCTACACCTTCTATCTTATTTCCATGAGACTATATGAAATTTTGCTTTGTGCCACTATGCAAAGATTCTTGCTAACCTGACATGATTTGAGATTGAGGCGAGTCTCTTATGTAGTTACATGTAATAATTAAAAGGAAATATGTTTTGGCCATTCAACTAACAGAACTATTTGGTGAATTAGCTTCTCAACATATACTTAAAAGGAGCATTATGTTGATAATAATTACACTTATTTAATCATTTTGAAGCTAGGCTAAAAGGTGTGACTTTCATTCTTACAAAGCAGCAGGCTGGTGAGAGGAGGGGGAAACCAGCAGTTTGGGGGCTAAGAAGAACTGGGCCCAAGTCTTATATCTTTTGTTTCATCTCTCATACCATGTGACTTGCTAATGTACAACCACAGAAAAGTTTCTATACTAGGAGTTACCCAAACTGATTAAATTGCATATCACAATAGAGACTGTAAAGGGTACAAGTTTAAACAAAGTTTTCCAAGATATCTAACTGCTCCAACTGTGCAGATTCATCTCAAGAAATGAACATTCCAAATTAAGGCAACTCTGAGATACTACACACCTCTCAGATCGACTAAGATGATAGGAAAGGATAATGCTGAATGTTGGAAGGGATGTGGGGAAAACTGGGACACTGATACATTGTTGGTAGAGTTGTGAATACATCCAGCCATTCTGAAGAGCGATTTGGTACTATGCTCAGAAAGTTATCAGACTGTGCATACTACTGGGCTTATATCCCAAAGAGATTTTAAAGAAGGGAAAGAGACCTGTATGTGCAAGAATGTTTGTGGCAGCCCTTTTTGTAGTGGCTAGAAACTGGAAACTGAATGGATGTCCATCAGTTGGAGAATGGCTGAATAAATTGTGGTATATGAATATTATGGAATATTACTGTTCTGTAAGAAATGACCAACAGGATGATTTCAGAAAGGCCTGAGAGAGACTTACACGAACTGATGCTGAGTGAAATGAGCAGGACCGGAGATCATTATATACTTCAATAACAATACTATATGATGACCAGTTCTGATGGACCTGGCCATCCTCAGCAAATCAGATCAACCAAATCATTTCCAATGGAGCAGTAATGAACTGAACTAACTACTCAGAGAAAGAACTCTGGGAGATGACTAAAAACCATTACATTGAATTCCCAATCCCTATATTTATGCCCACATGCATTTTTTATTTCCTTCACAAGCTAATTGTACAATATTTCAGAGTCTGATTCTTTTTATACAGCAAAATAACGGTTTGGTCATGTATACTTATTGTGTATCTAATTTATATTTTAATGTATTTAACATCTACTGGTCATCCTGCCATCTAGGGGAGGGGGTAGGGGGTAAGAGGTGAAAAATTGGAACAAGAGGTTTAGCAATTGTTAATGCTGTAAAGTTACCCATGCATATAACCTGTAAATAAAAGGCTATTAAAAAAAAAAAAAAGAAAAAGAAAAAGAAATGACCAGCAGGATGAATACAGAGAGGTTTGGAGAGACTTACATGAAATGAGCAGGACCAGGAGCTCATTATACACTTCAACAACAATACTATATGATGATCAATTCTGATGGACGTGGTTCTTTTCAACAATGAGAGGATCCAAATCAGTTCCAATTGTCCAATAATGAAGAGAACTAGCTACACCCAGCAAAAGAACATAGGAAATGAGTATAGACCACAACCATAGCATTTCCTTTCCTGTTTTTGTCCACTTGTGTTTTTATTTTCCTTCTCAGGTTATTTTTACCTTATTTTTAAGTCAGATTTTTCTTGTGCAGCAAGATAATTGTATGGATATATATACATATATTGTGTTTAACATATAGTTTAACATATTTAACATGTATTGATCTATCTCCCATCTAGGGGAGGGTGTGAAGGGAAGAAGGGGAAAAGTTGGAACAGAAGGTTTTGCAAGGGTCAATGCTGAAAAATTACCCATGCATATATCTTGTAAATAAAAAGCTATAAAAAAAAAAAAAATGAGCATTCAAGGATGAAAATGAATTAAGCACTGGGGATACAAAGAAAGGTAGAAGATACTCCCTATTCTCCAAGAACTCACAGTCTAATGGGGAGAGTGAGGACAGAGAAATGACACATACAAGATATCTACAGGTATATGTGTATCTCTCTGTATGTATACAACATTTATAAATAACCAATAGAAAGAAAACACTAGAATTAAGAGGTGTCAGAAAAAAGCTTCCTGGAGAAGGTTCCCAACTTTTAGCTGTAATTTGAAGCCAAGAGGTACAGATAAAAAAAGAACATTCTAAGCATTGTGGACAATCAGTGAAAATGTCTAGGGTCAGGAGATGGAGTATATTTTTTGAAAGAATAGTATGGAGGACAGTGTCATTAGACTGAGGATGAAGGAATATAAGGTGTAAAACACTAGAAAAGTAATTAAAAACAGGTTGTGAAGGCTTTGAACCCCAAACAAAAAGTCTTATTTGAACCTGGAAGTGACTGGGAGCCAATACAGTTTATTGAATAGGAACAACATGTCAAATCTATGTAACTTGAACCCATATCTTCTTGGCTTTGAGGCCAAATCTCAATTTACCCCAAAATCTTGGACATTTTCTTCCTCAGAGGGGTAATTAATTCCATAACTAATCAATGAAAGTGACAGAATAGGGATGTATTGCATTTGAGACACAGCTCGGCAAGTGGTACTATTACAAAAGCCAATCTTTTAAACACCAGCATTTCTCTGATGATGCTACGAATCACAGGACACAAAATCTTAGTGTAAAGATGTATGGTAATGTGCTACAGTATATGAAAATGCTATTTGGTAAGCCTGACAACATGATAATAATAAATGTTGACCGTTAAAAGTTACCAGAGTATAGCCTTACCACAAGATTAAGACGGATTTGAATAGAATGAAATCATTTTGGTTCTGAAGATACCCTATTTTAATATAGTAGTTTTAGAAAGTATTTAGATTTTGTTTGGTTTATACTGGTTTATAGTATGTTTTGAGTTGTATTTGATATGCTTTTTCCTAGCTGCTATCAAGTAGGCAAAATCTGTATCTGAATATTTCTATCTCCAAGGTTACAGATCAGAGAATTTCAGAATTAGAAGGCTAAGCAGTCATCTTGAGCTAATTTACATCTGTATAAAAACTGTCATTATAATATACCCTGACTAGTCCCCCCCCATTGTTTCATTAAAACTTTGATAAATTGTGTCTTATTTCCTTAAAATGTTGAATTGCCAGCTAATCTGATAAATTAACACAACCTTCTCCCACAACAAGTCTTTTTAAAAAATCTGTTTACATTCTTTTTTTTTAAATTAAAACTTTATTTTCAAAACATATGCATTGATAATTTTCAACATTCACCTTCACAAAATCTTGTATTCCTAATTTTTTCCTCTCCCTCTTCCCTCTTTTCCCCCTAAAAGGCAAGGCAATATATGCTAGATACAATTCTTCTATACATATTTCCACAATTATCATGCTGCGCAAGAAAAATCAGATCAAAAAGGGGGAAAAAATGAGAAAGAAAAGCAAAGTAAGCAAACAGCAACAACAAAAATGAAAATACTATGTTATGATTTACTTTCAGTCCCTGCAGTCCTCTCTCTCTGGGTACAGAGGGCTCTCTCCATCACAAGATCATTGGAAATAGCCTGCATCGCTGCACTGTTGAAAAGAGCCATGTCCATCAGAATTGATCATCGTGTAAATCTTGCTTACAATATTCTCTTGGTTCTGCTCACTTCACTTAGCATCAGTTCATGTAAGACTTTTTTTCTGAAATCAATCCTGCTGATCCTTTCTTATTATAATCCATAACATTCATGTACCATAACTTAATTAGCCATTCCCCAATAGTTTTCAGTTCCTTGCAACTACAAAAATAGCTGCCACAAACATTTTTGCACATGTGGGTCCCTTTCCCTCCTTTATGATCTCCTTGGGACACAGGCCCAGTAGAGATACTGCTGGATCAAAGGGCATGCACATTTTGATAGTCCTGTGGGCATAGTTACAAATGCTCTCCAGAAGGGTTGGATTAATTCACAACTTCACCAACAATAGTGTCCCACTTTTCCTACAGTCCCTCCAATATTTATCATTAGTCTCTCTTATCATCTGAGAGGTGTGTAGTGGTACCTCAGAGTTGTCTTAATTTGCATTTCTCTGATTAAGAGCACCTTTTCATATGATTAGAAATGGTTTCAATTTCATCTGAAAATTGTCTGTTCATATGCTTTGACCATTTATCAATTGTTGAATGGACTCAATTTTTATTAATTTGAGTCAATTCACTATGTTTTAGAAATAAGTCCTTTATTAGAACCCTTGGTTGTAAACATTTTTTCCCCTCAGTTTATTTCTTCCCTTCTAATCTTATCTGCATTGATTTTGTTTGTACAAAAAACTTTTTAACTTACTATAATCAAAATTATCCATTTTGCATTCCATAATGTAACTTTAGTTCTTCTTTGGCCACAATTCCTTCCTTTTCCACAGATCTGAGAGGTAAACTATCCTTTGTTCTTCCAATTTGCTTATAGTATCAATCTTTGCGTCTAAATCATGAACCCATTTCGACCTTATCTTGGTATAAGGTGTTAGGTGTGGTTTAATACCTAGTTTCTGCCATACTTATTTCCAATTTTTCCAACAAGTTTTGTCAAACAGTGAGTTCTCATCCCAGAAGCTAGAGTCTTTGGGTTTACCAAATACTAGATTACTATAGTCATGACTATTGTGTCTTGGGAATCTAACCTATTCCACTGATTGATTACTCTATTTCTTAGCCAGTATCAAATGGTTTTGATGACTGCTGCTTTGTAATATAGTTTTAGATCTGGTATAGTTAGGCCATCTTCATTTGCATTTTTCCATTAATTCCCTTGAAATTTTTTACCTTTTGTTGTTGTTATTATTTTTTTCTAACTGTAAAATAATTTCTTGGGAGTTTGGTATGGCATTAAACAAGTAGATTTAGATACTGTCATTTTTATTATATTAGCTCAGCTTAGTCATGAGCACTTAATATTTTTCCGATTAGATCTGACTTTATTTATAGTGTGGAAAGTATTTTATAATTGTGTTCATATGGTCCCTGACTGCTTTGGCAGGTAGACTCCCAAATATTTTATATTATCTACAGTTATTTTAAATGGAATTTCTCTTTGTATCTCTTGTTGCTGGACTTTGTTTTTAATATATAAAAATGCTGATGATTTATGTGGATTTATTTTGTAACCTGCAACTTCATTAAAGTTGTGAATTGTTTCTAGTAGTTTTTTAGTTGATTTTCTAGGATTCTCTAAGTATACCATCACATCATCTGCAAAGAATGATAAATTTGGTTTCCTCATTACTTATTCTAATTCCTTTAATTTCTTTTTCTTTTCGTATTGATAAAGCCAACATTTCTAATACAATATTAAATAGTAATAGTGATAGTGGGCTATCCTACTGTTTCACCCCTGATCTTACTGGGAATGGTTCTAATTTATCCTCATTACATATAAAGCTTGCTGATGGTTTTAAATAGATGTTACTGATCATTTTCAGGAAAACTCCATATTCCTATACTGTCTAGTATTAATAAGAATGGGTGCTGGATTTTGTCAAATGCCTTTTCTGTAACTATTGAGATAATCATATGATTTTTGTTAGTTTGGCTATTGATATAGTCAATTATGCTAATAGTTTTCCTAATATTGAACCAACCCTGCATTCCTGGTATAAAACCTACTTGGTCATGGTGCATTGTCCTGGGGATAATTTCTTGTAATCTCTTTGCTAATATCTTATTTAAGATTTTTGCATCAATATTCATTAGGGAAATTGGTCTATAAGGACTTTTAAAGGCTTAATCAAAAGAAGTAAGTACTATGAATATTGCACACACTGGGGTGGAAGGTGAGGGTGGGAGAGGGAATACTTTTGGATGGGTTGGTGGGTTATATATTCTTTTCAAATTATCAATCAATGATAGCTCATTAAATACCTGCTATATATCAAGCACTAAGCTGGATTTGGGGGATAAAATACAAAAACACAAAAATTTCCTTGCTCTGATTATTTGAACAAACAGCTTACGTTTTAATGGGGGTAGAGAAGCATGTATATAAATATATATACAATAAGCACAAATACAAAATATTTAAAAACAAAGTATTTTGCAATTTAGAGAGAGGGGAATAATGAAAATCCTTATATGAAAGAGGACTCTTGGCTTTGTTTTAAACGAAGAGATTATACCAGTTTGGTTATAATCAGTACATTCTACTGCTAGGTAGATAATGAATGCTCCATTTTTTAGAAGCATCAAAAATGAGTACTTCACTAGACAGATACAGAGCGGATATGAGCAGGATGAAATACATCAATAAGGAACCACAAAGAACAGATATCAAGGATATCAAACAAGGGTATAATTGGGAAAAAAAAAAGGGGGGGGGGGAAAGCTGGTGATTTGGTATGAGGAACAGATAGTCTCTGTGTGCTCCACTGGAATCCTCATAATACCAGAACAAATTGAGAAATGCACTTCAATGCTGGAGGAGGACCTCCTGAGGCAACACCTTGGTAGCATTATGTTAGATCATGGACAAGTATTGCACAGAATGGGCTGACAAAGATGTATTGTGAACTGAATTGCTGAAGGGACTATGCACAATGGTAAGATCACAGATCTGTTTGAGGACATACCTGAGAAGTACTGAAGTTGAAGGTACTATTGGTTTTCAAACAAATATCTCCTACATCTTTATATCCTTTCATATTTAATTAGACAGAAAAAGCTACATACTCTTACTGTCCCCATGTCCCTCATTTCTCAATATCTTGCAATCGGGTTTGTGACTTCCTTTAACTGAAACTGTTCTCTTTAAAGTTATTAGAGACCTCCTATTTGTCATCTGATACTTTTCTCAGTCCTTATCCTTTTTGACCTCTCTATGTAGTACTTCAATGTTAACTACCCTGTCCTCTTGCACCGCACTACTCTGTAGGTTCTTCTGTTGACCACTTTTCAGTTTCTTTTAATCCAAACAAAACAAAAAAATAAACAACAATCATCTATATTGTACTCTCTGGCTGTGGATTTGCAAGTCAAAGCTTTAGTCTCAGTTTCTGTCTCTTTATATTTTATCTCAGTAACCTCATCAGTTCCGAGATTTAATTATCTCTGTTTAGATGTCTCACAGACCAGTATATTCATCCATATTTTTTCTCCAGTCCCTCACTATCAACTTCCTAAAGGATATTTTAAGCAGAAACACTTCACAGGTATTATAAATTCAACATCACAACTCATTTTCTTTCTTCTCTTTAACTCATTTCTTTCTGAACATTAATACAGAACCTGTAATTATAGAACCAAGCATTAATATAGAACCTGTATGTGCCAGGCATTGTACTAAATGCAACATAAACACTTTATCTAATATATCTAATCTAAACTACTTTATTTAATATTGAGAGAGATTCTGGGAGGTAGGTTCTATTATTATTTTTATAGATGAGGAAATTGAGGCAGACATAAATGCAGGGACTTCCCCAGGGTCACACAGCATGAAGGCATATTTGAACTCACATCTTCCAACTTCTAGGTCTCTAGCACTCTAACACTATACTACCTAGAAGTCTCATTTTTATCATCATTATTCCATTCTTTGCACTTACATGACAATAACCTTAGTTAAGATGATTTCTCACTTCTTTCCAGCACTAATGAAATAGGGCTTCAATTGCTTTTAACAAATCATCCAGCTCTTTTAATAATACCAAACTTCTTCCTGAAACAACCCCCTCCCCCTTTATATACCCTACTGGTGGTAGGGTATGTCTGTAAGCCATGTAACATTACAGTCACAAAGAATTAAAAATGAGTATTATCCAGAAGGCAATGGAGAGACACATTGTGGGTATAAGGCTTTGACATACAACTAATAAGCAACAACGAAGGAGAAATGTAGTAAAGGATATTATTATTATTATTTTTAAAGTCTGGTCACATGACAAAAATGAAAGGGAATCAATGGAGAATTCCTGTAATCCAAGGATATTCTTGGATATCAGAGGAGAGAGGTAGAACACCAGCAGAGTAGATGGAGTCCCTGGTTGCAGTAGACCATGGACATGGGTTTTGACGGTTGAACTGGCATGGATATGTTGTGACTTGACATTGTTAGAAAATGGGACCAGAAACCCACAAATATTATTATTATATATCCAGGAATAATATATATTTTTTTCAGTAAGATTACTTTTCCTATCTTTCAGAAAATTTAGTGGGAATATTGAAAACTCAAACAAAAATTCCTTTCACAAGTTTTGTTGACACTCCTCTTTTATACATCAAAGATGAGAAAACCACGTAGGATACACAGCCATTTATTTTCACTTGACAGCTTCAAAACTACTGTTTTGAGAAAGTTTAAGACAACACACTGAATACTGACAGCCACCTTGGAAATTGTACAAAAGTTCGAATAGTTAGAAGAGAAAAGAATTAGCTAAAGCAGAGGTATTTTTTTTTTTTTGGATGGTCAGTTATTTTCAGACAAAGTTGTCTGCTTTATATCACACATTTATATCAAGAAAACAATGGAAATAGCAATTTAGTATCCATAAATCCTTAGCCAAAGTTAGATTATTTCAGACATTCTAATTAAGTATTGTTCAGAATATTTGGAATTAAGCAACTATGTTCATTCTCACATCAGTGAAACCAGAAGTGACATGTTACTTTTTTTTAAAAAATAATTTTCAAAAAATCACTATCAATGATTGGAATTATCTGCCTTCTTACATACAGACAGTCTAGCCCTTCTTTGCTAAGAAAAGGTATGTTTCATTATTAATCTTATGAAGTCAGTGATGACATTCTTGTTTTCTTTTATATTATTGAAGTCTGTGAATTGTTTTTCATCTATTAATATACATCTTGCTAAGTTTTTCTGAATTTCTCCAGGTTCATAATTTCTTATACTGCCATAATTATCTTCAAATGTTACAATTTATTAAACCACTAGTGAACAGGCATCTATTTTGCTTCTAATTCTTTACTCCCATAAAACATGCTCCTATATACATTTTTATATATATGATACCTTTCCTTCTGACCTTCTAAGCTCAGTGGTAGCATGGCTGCATCAAAGAATACATAGAATTTAGTGATTTTTCTCACATAATTCCATAGTATGTTTCCAAAACGAATAAAATAAGTTACAGCATCACTATCAGTGTAATACCGCTAACATTTGTCATTTTTGTCGTCACATTATGAATGACAGCTGTGAATGTTCAGAGTTGTCCAAATTTCACTTATTAATAGTGACTTGGGGCATTCTTTCATATAGCTAATAGTTGCATTTTTCTTTTGAAAAATGCTTCTTCATATGTTTGACAATTTATGTGCTGAAGAATCTTACTGTCTTAGGACTAAGACTAGAAGTATTTTTGCAAATTTCTGCACTTTCAGCTTCCTGGTTCATTTGAAAAGATTGTGACCATTTCAGGTAAAAATGCAGAACTTGAAAGAACCCACTTCCTCTTTGTTGAAGTCATAAAAACTTCAACAGTTATAGCTGAGAAATTTACTGATTTCATTAGTTTTTTTTTTTCCCTGATAAATGCATGCAAAATAAGAAGTCCCTATCAACCAATAAATCTCAAATTACATCTCTTTAGGAAAATATTTAGTATTTCAGAAAAAAATCAAATTATATAAAGACTAAAAATAGTAAAAACATACTCAATATTACTGTTACAAAAACCAACCTCTACTTTTGCTAAATTGTCAAGGGAAGGTCTGCTGACAGGAGAGGGGTAGAAAGAGAAATCTCTGAAAATAAATGTGATATCAAAACAAAATAATAAAATAGCCTTCCAAAAACCCATGCCAAAACTAGAAACAAAAACCCTCTTAAACTATTTCTGTTTACAACCTATACAAACCAAATGTACCTATAAAGTCACAGTTCAAAAGAGGCAACAGCAGAAAACTCAGATTTCCCTGCAAAAAATTGGAAAACAAATTTTGGGTTTTTAAAAAAAAATTTTTTTTAAAATAACATCACTATTGTGAAGGAGAGAAGGCTAAAATTTAATTTAAAGAATACTTATTTTTTTATCAACTTTAAAAGATTCATAACCATAAACATAATAACCAAAAAATATTTTCTTATTATCTGATTCATTGGACTAAGAATAATTAAAAATAGAAAGTGTTAAAATGAGCATGACTGATTACAGTGGGGCTACAGATATATTGAATTTTATGTCAGGAAAGAATTATGCCTATTCTAATTGAACAAAACTAAAAAATTTACTTATTTAGTAATGACACAGTAAACCCGATATATGGTAATACTTGATAAATGTTGACTTCTGACTGGCAGCATAGGCCCACAACCTTAGCTAAGACAGGTATCATATTCACTTAGGAGGCTCTGATATTTGCTGAAGATCACACTGTAGATAGCAGGAGAGAGGTGCTATTTTTATTATCTCCATTTTACAAATGAGGAAACTGAAGAATAAAGAAGTTAAGGGAATTGCTCAGGATCCCACAACTATTAAGTGTCTGAAGCTGGATTTAAACTCAGGTTTTCCTGCCTCTGGGTCCAGGATTCTCTTCAATGAATCATCTAACCACCTACAGTTAGTAAGTTTGTGACTTGGGTCTTGGGTCTTTTGACTCCAAGACTGGTTCTTTCTGATACATCATGGTGCATTACTAATCTACACAATTATTTTCATAAGCCGTAAAAAGAATGCTTTGCTTATCTAGTTACAAAGTGTGCCCTGCAATATTTCCTCTGGTCAGTGAAGTGAGTTTAATGGAAATCGTCTCAATCAAATCCCAGTTCCAAGAACAGGCAGCTGTGGGTAAAGTCCCTTAATCTTTCTGAGCTTCAGTTCTCTCTTGTATAAAACTGAGGCCAACAAGAATTTAGTGAATGCCTACTATGTTACAAATAAAACCTGTGCTAGGCATTGGTGAGAAAGACAAATTACCTATCAGAGTCTCTATGATTAAGGAACCGATATTAAAATTTTTGTTCGATGCCTCTTATCTACCTTCCCCAATAGTGTTGGTGTGGGGAAAATAATTAGTTATTACTAGTAGCCATTTCACATAATAAAATTCTTTATGATATACCATGTATATAGTATGTGGTGAGAAGAGGCTCTGGGGTCTTTACATCTCAATCTACAAATATTTATTGAGAATTTCTATGTAAAGCACTCTGCCTGATGGCAATAGTTATTGTTCTGCAAATGAGTAAATCCTTTATTTCTTACCATCTCCAAAATTCTAATGTACTCATATGAAAAAGAAAAAAATCTCCTGATCTAGTCACATAATAAAATGAAATAGTTCCAAAAAAAAATCTTGAAAACGGAGTTGGGGAGGTATGAAAGCCAGATGTCTGCTAAGCAATGTGTTCACATAAAAAAATAAAAATAACAAAACAAAACAAAACTAGATCCAAATCATACTTGTAAAGGGCTGGAACTCTGGAGAAGTATACTTGAAACAAGGATACTTACAACAAGGTGCTAACTCAGTGGAATCGATGAGATAATGGTTCTCTAGTTCATATGTATCTAGTACAATAAATGATATAATCCCTCTAGTTGGCATATATTCAGTCTGCTGTAATGATGTAATTGTAATAGGGTACTTAAGGGCTGAGAGAACTGGGGCCTGAGTCAGTCAGTCAGAGTGAACAGACTGTGAAGAAGACAATAAAGACTTTAGACTCTATTCCTGACTCTCCTGCTGAGACCAAGGCCTGTCCTGAGGACCTCCAGAAAGCTAGCCCGGATATTACCATATTGATTTGTTAGAAAGGAATCTTAGTATTCACTTCTCAATTATCTATACTAATGGGAGAACATATAGCATAATTAATCTGAAAGTCATTTCTACTTATTTGGGAGTTATAGGTTACAGGACTGACCAGGATTGAACCTGACATTAGGGATAAATGCAAAATTTTGCACTTGAATTCAATAAATCAACTTTACAAGTACAAGACAAAGGAGGTATTGATAGATGCCACTTCTTAGAAAAAAGGTCTGAAGTTTTATAAGACTTCAAACTCAGGGGCAGCTAGATGGCACAGTGGATAGAGCACCAGCCCTGAAATCAGGAGGACCTGAATTCAAATCTAGCCTCAGACACTTAACCCATCCTAACTGTGTGACCCTGGGCAAGTCACTTAATCCTGATTACCTTACCTCAGCAAAAAAACAAAAAACAGACTTCAAACTCAATAAAAAACAAAGGGATGATAAGGTAGACAAATAAGCTAATACACCTTAAATAGCTTTAAAAAGCAGCTGTTCAAAAACAGGGAGATGAGAGATCGATCACTCTTAGACCCATACACATTCATGCGCCATATTTAAGGCTTGCAAGGCCTCTCATAAACATCTCTGGTGATCCTATAACAACCTTGCGAGGCAAGTTCTACCGATTGACTATTACCATTTTATATATGTTACCTTAGGATAGGCTGACAGAGCTGTGAATATTTCTTTAACTGAGAGAAAACTACAGGGAGAAGAAAAGGGGACCCCGTTGTCTTCAAGCATTTGAAAGATATCACTTAGATGAGAAATGCAAAGTTTTGTTTGGTGCAATTTGAGGAAATTACAAAGAAGTAAATTTACTCTCCATGCAAGGAGAAAATCCCTAATAATTAGAACTATCCTAAAGTAAATGGGATTGTGGACTCACTATCACCATAGACATTCCAGAACTGGCCCGATAACCATTTACTGGCACACTGTGGAAGGGATTCTGCTCAAGTATAAGTTGATTTGATTGGCTTTCAACTCATGAGATGGTGATATTTTATCGACTAAATGAACCTATTTATATAATAATTCTAGGTAACAAATTACTTCTCTGCTTTATCTTATCAATCATTCTTTATTAAAAATAACTAACCGATGGCACACTGTACGTATAGTATATCCAAAGGCATTTAACAGAATCCAGCAATGTCCAAATCCTTTGATGCACCGAAATTCTACTGTGATTCTTACTTCAAAACGGATTGGAAAAATCACGGTTAATGACTTGTACTTCAAAATAGAGAAAGATTCAGGTCTTTCAGCATCAAATTAACTTCCATTACTGAAAAGCACGCGGGAGCCCGCCCGTGAAAGCCGGCCTAAAAAAGCTGCAGACCCCGGATCCCGGAAGACCTCCCACCCCGCCCGTCTGCCGGCCTCAGCCTACGTGAACTCCTCTCCGCTTTCCAAGGGGTGCAAGCGGCTCCTTTCAGCGCCGAGCCGGAGGGATGGGCTCCGGATGCCGGGCGCCGGCCCAGTCCCGCCCGGCTCCGCGACCCGAAGCTGACGCGCCTGCCCCCAAAGACCTGCGGGAGGTGCTGCCCGACTCCCGGGAGGAAGGGAGGGGGGGGAGGGCGCAGAGCCCGGCCGGGGCTCCCTGAGGGCAGCGCCCGCAGCCTCGCCCAGTCGAGGTGGAGTCCTGACAGTCTCAGTCCTTCCTGAGAAAGGAGGGGCAGAAAAATAAATAAATAAAAGGAGGCCACCCAGACCAGGAAGTGACTCGCCCTGCCACCGTCCCTGTCACGCCTGCAACTTGGGGAGCAGAGCGGGGTCACGGGCAGAGGAGAAAACGAGAAAGGGGGTGGGGAAGAGGAATGTCATGTCGCGACTTGTCGCGACGGGCTCCCTCCCCCACGTTTTAAAAAGAAGCCCGCCGATAGTATTCCGCAGGGGAGACCTCCGGCTCTTGGGAGGCCGCGGGTGCATGGCCCCCGGGAGGGGCAGAGGGTCGGGCCCGAGGAGCAATGGGGAACTGGGGCCACTGGGAGGCGGCTGGGATCCCTCCGGGGAGAAGTCGGACAAGGTGCGCGCCCCGAGTGCCGCACGCCCCAAGGGCCCTGCCCCGTGCAGACCTTTTTTTCTGGGGGCTCCCCTCGAGGCCCCAATCCGGCCGGGCCGAACCCCTATCCTACAGAGTCGCCGGGGGAGAGCGGAGGGAGGCGAGGGGCGGTCCGGTCCCTACCTTCTCCTCATCCGACACCCGATCCTCGAAGTCGGCCATCTTGGGCTGCTCTGGCCCAGCCCGGCGGCTCGCGCGAAGCAGGCCGGGAAGGAAGCGGGATGACTGAGCCCGAGGCGGGGGGTGGGGGAAGCTCCCGGAAACCCAGTCCGCCGCTGCGCCATGTCCGCTAAGGGCACCGAGCGGAAGAGGCTCGGGAGGCCATGCTTGTTTCGGGAGGTTCTCTAGCCATTCATTTTCTCGCTCTTGCACTTGCTATGACGATGGGCCTCAGCCCTTCCCAGAGCGGTGCAGAAGCCCCAGGGATAGCCGGGCAGCAGGGACTGCTCCCGCTGTGCCCAAAGCACGGCTTCATTCTCACCCTACTCTTAGGGAACCGTAAGGGGAGAAGGGGGGAGGGGAGCGTCCGTGAAGACTCGGCCTCCGCCAGCCGCGAGTAATGATAACCAACTCCAGAATGGAGTATGATCCCAGGCCCGTCGGCGAAGCCCCTCCCCGAGGACCCAGGGCCGGAAGGGAGGGCGCATGTCGTCTTCCCCGGGTTCCCTAGGGTGCCTCATCACCGTCCGAACCGCCTTCAGGTCCGCCGCTATCCCAGGATTCCCGCCGCCGCCTCCGCCTCCTCCCGGCAGAGCGTCTGCGGGACCTGCAAGATGGCGGACGGCGGCGGCGGGGCGGCGGCGGCCTCGGCGGCGCCCACTCCTCCCCCTCCCGAGGGCCGGGGCTCGCGCGCTGGCTGGACGCAGCGCCTGCGGGCCGCGCTAGCAGGGGCCGGCGTCTCGCTGTGGGTCGTGGCCGGCCTGGGGCTGCTCTACGCCTTGAGGGCGCCCCTGAGGCTGTGTGAGAACCTGGCGGCGGGTGAGAGGCCGCGGCCCTGAGGCGGGGGCCCCGGGGAGGAGGGCGGGCGCGGGCCCCTAGGTCCCGGGGCGTGGGCGGGGAGCGGAAGGTGAGGGGGAGGGGAGGGAGAAGCGTTGCCCTCCTGTCTCCCTCCCTCCCGCCGCTGGTCCTCCCTGAGCGGCGCTTCCACTTAGTTATCGACCTGCCCCGTCTCCCCCGCCCCAAGCCCTTTAACCCCGGGAGCGGAGGGCTGGCCTTGCTTCGTGCTCGGGTCTCCCCTCGGGACCCGCCGCTCCGTTTCACAGACCGGGGCGCCGGGGGAGACTGATGGATCTCGTTCTATCGATGGATATTGGGCAGAAACCCTTGTACAGCTGGTGCAGAACCTTGCACGTGGCATCCACTAAACACGAACTGCTCCAAAAGAGTCTT
Organism: Sarcophilus harrisii; assembly: GCF_902635505.1. NCBI lineage: Eukaryota > Metazoa > Chordata > Mammalia > Dasyuromorphia > Dasyuridae > Sarcophilus > Sarcophilus harrisii. Next base: position 415,146,676 of record NC_045429.1, on the reverse strand, counting down.
TAAACTTCTCACCGTTTTAAAGCCTAAACCTGAAAACTTCGGGGACAAACTCGCATTGCAGCTACGGCTAGACGGGCGGGGGAAGAGTGCATCGCGGCGTAGCACGTCTGTTCTCTTTAAAAGCACATATTTTTTTAACAATCAGCAAAAACCTCGTTTTCCTTCCTCTCCTGGTTGGGATAGAGGTGGAGGGTTCGAAACGATGAGTTTACATCATTCTTAAAAGCTCTCCCAAGCCAGAAATGTCAGACTGGCCACACCCCCCGCGCGGTGAAAAACACAATAAAGCGTCATAACGTTGCATTTTAGAACGAAGTCAATCCTCATGGATCAGGATTCCCCCCCCCCCCCATTTTTTTTTTTTTTTTTTTTTGAGTTTGATTCCACTGCCACAAGAAGAAATTGTCCAGAAATTCATTCAGTAGCTACATCATGAAAGTCCTTCCCTGGGTAAAGGCAAAGGCGCCCTGGATTTGGAGAGAGAGAGAGAGAGAAGCTGGGGGTTTGGACACTTAACTGCTTCAGTGCTGGTTTCATTGGCCTGTATGGGTCTACAGAAGGGTGGGATTGCTCCTTTTAGCTCTGAGTCTATTTTGGGAGGCAGCAGGCAGGGCATGTATGTTCTTGGCGAAGTCCTGCCTGGGAAACGTGTTATTAGCCTGCGTGACCCTGGACCAGTCGTTCGCTGAGGAGTTCAATGAGACGGAAAAGTTGTTGAGCTGCACATTGTTACCTGTCCTTTTTAGCTCAGAATTTCACCACCAGGGTGATTGATTAAATTGATTAAATTTACATTGATTAGATCCTGAAACTTGGCCGTACAAAGAAGAAGAATGTTCTCTTCGCCTTTGTAGAGAGGGCATAATTTATAATAAAGCATAAATTGTAATAAAAGTAGAATATGAAAATATGATGGTGAAGATCAAGTCCGTGTGAACTGGGTCTGGGTTGAAGTGGAGGAGGTAGGACACTACATTAGAAACAAGATTATCACTGATGGATCCTGGCCCCTTTCACAGGGGTGAAGCAAGAAGTGGAAAATACAATATTCCTTCCTGCTGCTCCAAAAATTGTTTTCCTGAGTTCCTGCCCAATCTTTATTATTATTTATCCTGAGCAATAATATGATGTAGCTCCACCATAAACAATAAATGGTTTACTAGACAGCAAACATTGTTCTGAAATGCAGCCAAAGCATGGAAAAAGTCACTTCTGTTAAAAGTTGAGTGAACCTAAATTAGCCATTTTACCGCAGTCATCACTCAGTATTTGCAGTATTCTCTGAAGACAAATCTCCATCCCTCATTTTAACTATCCATTCTTCCAATTATAATTGATTTTTAATTTTTCAAAATTTCCTTCTTAGAATTTAAAGTAAGAAAAGCTGTTTCCTGCTGTAAATGTTTATTTAGCCCGTTATTTAGAGTTCACGTGAGGACAGAACCAATGGCCACAGTCGTCCTCAGAGCTCTTTCTGTTACATCTATTATTGAGTTGTTTTGATTCTCTAAATATTAGGTATCCCAAAAAGGCTTTCTCAGGATGAATGGTTTCTGATTCATGCCCTCCCATTTTCTGGGTCAAATTTCAAGCAAATTTCTTTTGAAAAAATAAATCTTTACCTCCACAAAACAATTAAGGAATGACTTGGTGTCTTTGGTAAAGCCTTGAGAGAAGTTTAGTTAGCTCTCCATCTACTTAGAAAAGTAAATATAATTGGCTATGACTACGAGGTTATTAGTTTTCTTCACAAAAGCAAGCACTTTACTGATTTTGTAATGCTTCTTGGAATTTCACAGATTAGTAACATAAAATTCTAAGAAGATTATCTTTTAATTCTGCATAAGAAGTAATAACAGAATGGAAGTTGTTGGCTTCAAGTAATCTTTTTGGGATTTGCATTTTTAAAATGAGATTTATCTGCATTATTGACTCATTCATATATATATATATATATATTCATCCTAATTAAATATCTCACAAATTTATTTTTTTTTCACTTGAACATTATTTTCTCATTGCAGTGACAGCATTTTTAAATTCTTTGACTCCAAAATTCTATGTGGCACTAACAGGGACGTCATCTCTAATATCTGGACTAATATTTGTAAGTAGTTTATATTTTTTTCATTTATGTTGTGGATTCATTAGGGTAAATCTTGAAAAACAAAGTGAATTGTGAATGTAAATATCTGAAAAAGTACAAGGATAGCATGCTTACGTTAGTGAACTCTTCTGTTCTTACTTCTCCTCTCTAGGTGGTGCTCTCCAGCTGTAATAGAAATAGTAGTGCTTGTTTAGCTGTAACAGATGCTTGACAGTAACTTTAATATGTACTGACCATTGAATTAAAGTGAAAAACTATCATAAGAAATGGATTACTTTTGATTCATTTTTGTGCTTTTTTAAAGGAATCCAGGGTGAAAGCTAAGTATGAAGTATAAGCCTCAAAATGAAATTATTTGTAAATCTTATTCATAGCTTAACATTCTAGGCAAGCATAAAATATATCTAAAGGTTGTACCTCAAACCACTGAGTTTTTAATATGCAAAAGAAGGAAATAAAAACGTGGTCTTATTCAGGATTAAACTTACTTTGTTCTATTCTAGATATGCATGAAATACAGTTAAAGGTTGTTCCCAAAATTAGTGGGTTTTTATACATGAAAAAGTCAACTAAGGCTTCTCTAGTATCTTTAACTCTCATTCTACATTTTGTAAATTAGTATTCAATATGTGATCATGTATTTAATAATTTCTTGTATTTATATATTTTGAGTTAGGTTATGAAAAAATATACCAGTGTAGTATTACTACTGGTATTTACTACACTGGTAATTACTACACTGGTAGTAATTAAAGAGCAGTAGGATCCAGTATTTTATAATGTACTTGTTGGAGGAAAAAAAAAAACTCATCAGTAGTTCGTTTGGCAAAGGACAATATTTTTCCTGACTTTGAAGCAATCATATTTTAGTTTTCATGTCTCAGGAATAATTTTCACTTGTGAAACATTCTCTCTTTTAAAGAAGTTTTGTCCTACTTCTTAGGAAGACACTAAACTGGGCCCACATTCAGCGATAATTCAGAGATAAAACTCCCGGTTGTTTCAGTAGGAATAGAAATAGAAATAAGCCATTTCAGGTCAAGCATGAAACAACTTGGTATGGTAGCAGAAAGGGAGCCAGCCTGAATTCCAGCTCTTCATCCAGTCTTGCTTGCTGGTTGGGCTACAAAGATAAATAAGTGTGTTACATGGTGTAATAAAGAAAAGTCTTGACAAAATGCTTTAAGAAACTTAAGAAGGAAAAGATCCCTTGGGGAGAAGGAATCCAGAAAGGCTCCATGGGGAGATGACCCTTGAGCTGGGCTTGAAAGAAAACAAGGATTTTCCTAGGATGAAGAAATGAGAGAATATTACAGGCATGCAGGACAAGAAGCAAAGGCCTAATGCAAAGAAAACAGCATGAGGTTGGGGAATAGCTACTAGTTCTACTTGCTTGAAGTATGTGAAATGAAGCTAGGCTGCAGGACACCTTAAATGTTAGGCTAAATAGTTTGAATGTTATCTCCTAAGCACTGGAAATATTATTGAATATTTTTAGGTGGTGGTATTTTGGACACAGATTTACACATTAGGATGATTATTTTGATAGTTTTCTGAAAACTGAAATGGAGAGAAGCCTGGGAGACCATTTAGCAGAGTATTTTAGAATTCTATGTAAGAGATAACTAGAGCCTGAACTTGGATGGTCATCAGATTAATAGAGAACAAGGGATGGATATAGGAGATAGTTTAGAAGTAGAACTGACAATACTTGCAAGTGGTTGAATATGGCTGGTGAGCAAGAAAGAGTAGTTAAAGGTGATACTAAGTTTTCTAGTCTGGGCTATCAGGATGATGGGGAGTTATATTTATATAAATTCATTTATGGTATGCTGAAAGTTGAGAGTTTAAACCTAGAATTTAATTAATTTTTAGATTAATTCTTAGTAATTAGAATATATTTGTCATGGTGCATACTAAAGCAAAAAAATTACTGAAGTTTTGGAAGATTTTATTCAGGCATGATCTATCTGTTTGAGATGTATATGGTTACAATTAAAGTTTAAGTAATGATTGTGATTTTGATTTTAGGTAGGTTTTATGTTTTAAATAAAACTTCAAAAAAGAATGTCTTTTCAGTTGGTTGTTTGAAAGAAATTTATATAAGAGCCTCTTATACTTAAATTTTTGTAGTTAAGATGTAGAAAACTGGTCATTTAAAATGACTAAGTGGAATCTATAGTAAGATAGCAAAATAGTTCATAGAATATTGACCTTGAATTTAAGAAGACCAGGCTCTGATATTGATTAGTTGTGTGTGCTCAAGCAATTCTTTAGGAATTATCTACTAAGTGATAGACTAATTGCCATCTGAGAGTGAAGGGAGTTCTCATACTTGGAGTTCCCTATGATAAAGAAATCATACATCCTTCAAACATTCAGATATATAGAGGATCATAGATTTAGACCTGGAAGACGCTGAGAAGTCATTTAATATACCCTCCTTTTGCAACTGAAGACAGAAGCCAAGACAGTTTAACTTGGTAGAGGTCACAAAATAGCAGAGTTGGGATTTAAATCTAGGAGCTCTGACTTTGATCTCTTTCTGTTAAACCGTTTGAAGGGGGAGTGGAGGAGGGGGTGTAATTTGATAGAATTAGTTTGACCATTTTTAGAATAAAGGTCACTTTAACATTGCAGTATAAAGAATTGTAATGAGTTGCCTGCAGATTTTTCCTTTGGATTTCAATTTGTTGCTTTTGTTATCCTATAGAAATAGGAAAGTAGTGATTACTACATTTTTTGAATATGTTCAATGTGGAACTTCAACTGTTCTGAATTTGTGCTTGTTTTAAATAACTCAGGCGTTTCAGCATTATTTCATTCTTAGTCTTAATCTTTATGTACTATTAATAATACAGTATAAAATAAGTGTTGGATTTTAAATAATTCAAAATAAATTTTGGAAAAAATAAATATAAGTACGACTTTAATTGTTTTTGAAGTTTTCATAGATTATGTATCTTCTGGATTAAGTTGAGTTTGTCTAAAACCTAATGTTAATTATAGAAAAGGAATTATTTCTTTGTTTAGTGTACTTTATTGGGAGATGCTGTATTTGGTTTTGCTTTTAGAACAAAAACTGGCTTTAAAATACTGACCTAAATCTGAACAACTTTTAAAAAAAGTTATATTTGATTTTGTGTGTGTGGTGACCGAATCTGGCTTAAGTACTATTTTCTGTTTGTTACAGATATTTGAATGGTGGTACTTCCGCAAGTATGGTACATCATTTATTGAGCAAGTATCTATAAGCCATTTGCGGCCACTCATTGGAGGGACAGAGAATAATGTTCCAGAGCCAGGTTCTCCTTCTGGTGGCAGGGAAGCTGATACCAATAGGCAGAATTTGTCAGGTGACTAATCTGTTTAACCTTGATTTTAAAAAAATTATCTATCTATATAAATAGGTGACTAATCTGTTTAATCTTGATTTTTAAAAAATTATCTATCTATCTATATAAATTAGGCAAGTGCCTTTTTTTCTTTCTTTAGCTTTTATTTTTTTATTACATTTTATTTTATTTTTCAAATAAACACCAGTCTTCTCTTCCCCTCATTTGTCTTTTTCCCACCTTGAGGAAGAAATTAAAACAAAATCCCTATTAGAAGTATGCATAGTTGAACAAAAAAAAATTTCTCATTGGCCACATTTGAACAATATGTCTCAATTTAGGAGGAATTCCTTAGCTCTGTTAGGAGGTGGGCAGCATATTTCATCTTGAGTCCTCAGGATTTCTGCTTGGTCAGTGTGATGATCAGAGCTTCCAATTTTTCTTTTTACATATACGTGTGCATGCACTTGTGTTTGCACTACTACTGTATATGTGTGTATGCACACATATATATGCATATATATGTATGTATGTGCATATAGTTTTGTTTATTTTATTCTTCTAAGAGCCTTCTCACAATCCTATACCAAGCTCTCCCTTCTCTCCTATTGTGAATACAAGAAAAACAAAACCCATTGTACAAACATGTGTAGTCAATCAAAACAAATTTCCACATTGGCTACTTCCTAAAACATATTTGTCTCATTCTACACTCTCAAGAGATTAGTAGCATGTCATCATTAATCCTGTGGATTTCTGGTTAGTTATTAATAAGGTCAGTGATTAGAGTTCAGCACCATAATATTCCATCTCATTTATATACCATAACTTGTTCATTCTCCAGTGGACAAGGACCCTTTCAGGTTCTCATTTCTTGTCACCTCAAAAATAAGCCATAACAAAATTGTGTACATCCTTAGAATTTGTTTTGCCTAGGACTAATCCCTGCCTTCACCTACCTTCCCTTTAATTCCTACTTCCCCTTTCCCCCTTTCTCTTTGATTTCTCCTTTCAGTAAAAAGTATTTCTGTACCCAGTTCTTCCTTCTATTGACCAATTCAGGTGAGAGTGAGGTTCAGGTATCCAGCCTCTCCTCCCTTTTGTATAGGTAGGGAGCACCAGCTCCTCTGGGGCAAAAGCTTGCAGAGTTCTTTTCCCGGCTGCCTATAGCCCTTTGGGGGTTCCCTGCTCTCTCCTATGGTGTGCTCAGCAGCCTCAGGAAACCTCAGCCAGCGGGCTAAACTGAGTTAGGATAACTTAGGAGCCTTAAGCCTGTCGAAGAGTTGAGGGGGGAAATCTCCAGCATGAGAAGACATCCCCTGTGGAATGGGCAGATGAGACCAGTTAGTTCCCTGGACCTTGGACTGGAGCAGGCAAGATGAGAGCTTAGGACTTGGTCGGTCATTGAAGGTGGCAAAGTCATCTGCTGCCCACCATCAGGCTTCCTGACTTTTCCCTGACGCTGGATTTAGGTTGCCCGAAGAGAGAGTGAGACAGACACCTTTGTGCCATCTTGCCTCACTAAATCCAATGGATGCCCAAGTCAAGGCATCACCTGTGGTGTCATTGGTCTCTTTGAAAATGAGGGGCAAACAATAATTTGTTCACTCTGATTATGTTCCCTTCTTTCCATCCACTCCTTTCCCTCTTCAACCTGTCCCCCCATATCCCTTTTCTTCTCTTTTCATTCTTAGGATCACACATCACAGAACCATTCCCTGGCCTTGTCAGTTTGAATCTCCTAAAAGAGATACATGTGTCATCTTCCCATGTTCAATTGTTGGTCGTGTATCTTTGTTTAGTCCTTTATCATTGTTCATTCACGTTTTCATGTTTCTCTTCCTTTCTGTTTGTACTTAGTTTCTCTACAGCTCTAGTTTTTTAAATCAGGAATGCCTGGAAGTCCTCTATTTCATTAAAGGCCCATTTCCTCCCCTGTAGCAATATACACAGTTTTGATGGGTGAGTCATTCTTGACTGTAAGCTCAAATCCTTAGCTTTCTAGAACATTGTGTTCCAAGCTCTCTCTGCTCCCTTATAGTTGTGACTGCTGTCTTATGTGTGATCTTGACTTTGGCTCCTTAGTACTTAGATTCTTACTTTTTAATTGCTGCCAGCATTTATTTATTTATTTGTTTGTTTTACCTGGAAGGACTGGATTTTAGTTATGATGTACCTAGGAGTTTTCTTTTTTGGGTTTCTTTTCTTTCAGGAGGTGGATTCTTTCTATTTGCACTTTACTTTCTGGTTTTTAGATGGACAATTTAGCTTTTTGATTTCTTGAAATATAATGCCTAGGTTCTTTTTGTTTGCTTATAAGAGTCATAGTTCAATGTTTCTTAAAATTTTTTTCCTTGATCAGTTTTCTAGGTCAGTTATTTTTATTATGAAATATTTAACATTTTTTTCTATTTGTTCAGTCTCTTGACTCTGTTTTACTGAGTTATTGATTTCATTTGGTCTATTCTAATTTTCACAGAGTTTGTTGTTTGGGCAAGGTTTTGTACTTTTGTCACAAGCTGTTAATCCTTTCCATTTTTTTCTTCCACAGTTCTTATTTCTTTTCTAGTTTATTTTCTTCAACTCTCTCCATTTATAAAAAAACATTTTAAACTCATTTTAAAACTCTTATTTCATCTTTTCTAGGAATTCTAATTGAAATTTGTGCTCAAAGTATATTTTTCTCTGAGACATCTTATTGATATTTTGAAGTCAGTGTGTGTGTGTGTGTGTGTGTGTGTGTGTGTGTGTGTGTGTGTGTGTGTGTGTCATCATCATAGCTCATTATGGTCAAGTTCTTTTTTGTTTGCCCTTTTTGTAGCTCCTTTCCTGACTTTCAAGGAGATCTTAGGATGGGGTTCTGTGGTACTTCTGGAGAGGTCTAGGTTGGTCCTGTTGCTACTTTCTTGGGTAGGGAGTGTTGTGTTATTCTAACACAGTGGGGATCTGTTCCCTAAAGAAATTGAACCTGGTCAGATGTTATGGCTCTTCTCTAGCCTGAGACTGTGCAGGATTAGCTGCTGCTGAACTTGGCGTCAGTGAGCCAGCTGGAAAGTTCTGAAGGCTCAGAGTGACTGAATGGTAGGCTCTCCTCTGCTCCAGGATTTCCTACTTGGTTGTTCTTCTGCAGGCTGGCTCTCTGGGGGTCCTGCTGGCTTCTGTGCTTCTTTGTTTCTCCATACACCACCCATGACCTGCCTGTACACTACCACGGGCAAGTCTCCTTTTCACTCCAGCCTGGATTTGTGACTACGGGTGATGGAGAGGACACCTGTCTAAGGGCCTCAATGGTCTGGGCCCTGGAGCCTCTCCCTGGATGCTGGAGTGCTTACCTAGCCCTGTCCCTGGTGAGCACAGACCTCTTTGGTTATCTCCCTGTGCTGAGCTGTTCTGGACAAAGGACTCTTTCTGGATTTCTCCATCTGGACTTTGTAAATCTATTAGGGAGGAGTTTGTGGAGAAGAACTAGACAGTATTGCTTTCCATTACCCCACTATCGTTGCTCTGCCCTCCTCTGCTTTCTGTAGGGGAGCTGCAGGGACTTGGTTATGCGTAGTTGACTTTTAAATCTAGACTTGCTTTGCTATATTAAAAAATACATTGTCTTTGTTCCCCGCTGTTATTAATCTAAACCAAACATAATTAGAAAGAATTCATCGGGACATGTGAAAAATGATTTATTCTGTCGCCAGATATAGATGACTTGGGGATTATTGGTTTTACTGCTTTCTTTCTGCTCTACACAGATAATCTAATTCTTTTGTAATAATGCTTTAAAAGATGTGTGATTTATTACCATGGATATTATTCCCATCAATGTAGCTTCCTACTTCCTCAAATCACACTTTAGGAGACAGTTTCCTGAGTTTTCATATCCAAGGAATTCATTGCCCGTTGATTAGTCTTATGGTGATGAGCTTTTCTGAACTTAGACTGGGCTCTGAACAACAGTCCATCATTGGTCTGTATTTGGAATATTTCTAGTGGCATCAACCCTGTAAGAACTTTAATAATGTAGTCTTTTAGAATCCAGGGATGTCACTACATCAAAATGAAGCAGCACAATAGAACTTTTTTTTAAAAAATTAATGCTGTTCCATCATTTCAGTTGTGTCCGACTCTTTGTGACCCATTTTGGGATCTACTTGGCAATGATACTGGAGTGGTTTGTCATTTCCTCCTCTAGTTCATTTTATAGATGAAGAATTGAGGCAAAAGAGTTAAGTGACTTGTCAGAGGTCACGCAGCTAGTAAATGTATGAGGCCAGCTTTGAACACATAAAGATAAATCTTCCTGATTCCAAGCTGTGTTGACTATGCCAACTAGTTTCTTAAATAGAGTATTAGTGGAAGATTTAAAAAAATTATAAGCTATTTTACAAGCTTGGTAATTTTGATTAATTTTGCTTAAAAATAAAATCAAAAACTTTCGGAGCCAGATGATTTGGTTTAAAAAAAATCAAATGAAAATTAAAGCTAATGGTCTTACAGAAGTGCAGGGAGATATGGTAGCAATTTTATCTATGGACTTAACATCCCATGAATGACCAGAAAAAAAGAGAAGCAATTATTGCCTAATGCACATGGGTAGAACATATTTTTTCTATTTGTCCACAACTAAAAGATAAGTTATTTTTTACAATAGCTGTAATTTCTATGGAAATCTTTTTTTCTATGCTCTGTCCTCACTGATATTTATTATGGAAGTCTTCCTAAAGCAACATAATTAATGTTATTCTCCTGTTCAAAAACTTTAAATAGTTTTTCATGCCTACTGAATAATGTTTAAACCTCTACAGTCAAAATCAAATAGAAAAAGAATGCCTGTATTGACTTAGAAATTCCCAAATTAACATCTATATTGTATGGTATTTTTATTTATTTTGTTAAAATTTCCCAATTACATATTAATCTGATTTTAGCACTAGTAAGTTTTGCAGACTGTTTGAGAGTTTGCAGGCTGTCAGATAAATTGTTTGCTTACTATTCAAAGCTCTTCTAGAGCTGGTCTGCCTTTCCAACCTAACTTGTTGATTTTTCTTTATCTCTAGACAGATTGGATTATTCTATTATACATCCTACATTTTCCATTTCTTTGCCTTCATTCATAAATATTTGTTCCTTCAAGGCTCAATTGAAAATAATGCTCCCTCCCTTGAACTTTTTTCTGTTTTCTCCTAATGGAAAATTAACTCTTCTTTCACTGAACTTCTTGAATATTTTACCTGTTTCTTTATAGTCTAGGTATAGACTATATCTTGTCTTACCTCTTTTTCTGGAGTGTAAGATCTCTTAATCAGATTTGTTTTCCCCATAGTACCTAGCATAGTAGAAAGTACTTAGTAAATGTATGCTGAATGAATGAATGAATGAATGGTCTCCCTTGTGCTCAGGTGTTGTTTTTTTAATTGTCATATATAGTTTTGCTTTCAGTTTTTTAAATATGTTTTCATTTTACTTTTCCAGAATGCAAGGTATGGCGAAACCCTTTAAATCTTTTCAGAGGGGCTGAATACAGAAGGTATTATATCTTAATTTAACTTTAAACATATTAGTAATTTAGATATTTAGTTCCTGATAAAAAGTACTTTGGAAATATTCCATATTTTGTGAATATTAAAATTATCACTCTTCTGTGAAATGTGTTAGCAGTTGTGCCCCATTTGTGGATGACAAAAATTAAAATTTATTGAGGCAGTGTCATTTACCTAAGGCTTAACTTGTAGAAGCATTATTATTATTTTTTTTTTATTTAATAGCCTTTTATTTACATGATATATACATGGGTAATTTTACAGCATTAACAATTGCCAAACCTCTTGTTCCAATTTTTCACCTCTTACCCCCCCCCACCCCCTCCCCTAGATGGCAGGATGACCAGTAGATGTTAAATATATTAAAATATAAATTAGATACACAATAAGTATATGTAGAAGCATTATTATTACTGTTTCCTATAGTTCAGTTAATACTTATTAAGTGCTTGCTGTGTACAAAGTGCTATGTTAGGTATCAAGGTCACAGAGACAAAAATCCTACCCTTGAAGGGCTTATATTTTGCTCAAATCTGATAAACATTTTTCTTTCAAAAACAAGAAGCATTCCTTCAAAACAAGTATTCTCTTTCTTTTTTTTGCCCATTGTAATAAGCATTTGCTTCATTATATATTAATTACATTTGATTCTCACAACAACCCTGAAGATGCTAATTGTTTTCAAAATATATGCAAAGATAGTTTTCAACATTCACTCTTGCAAAACCTTTTGTTTCAAATTATTTTCTCCCTTTTTTCCCTCACTCCCTTCCATAGACAGCAAATAATCCAATATATGTTAAACATGTGCAATCCTTCTATACATATTTCTACAATTATTGTGCTGCACAAGAAAAATCAGATTAAAACAGGAAGAAAATAAGAAAGAAAACAAAAAGCAAGCAAACAACAAAAAAGATGAAAATACTATGTTGACTTCCACACTCAGTCCCCATAAACCTTTCCCTTGATACAGATGGTTCTCTCCATCCCTATTGGAATTTCCCTGAATCATTGTGAAACGAGCCACGTCCATCATAATTGATCATTGCATAATCTTCTATTGCTATGTACAATGTTCCCTCACATCACTTAGCATCAGTTCATGTAAGTCTCTCCAGAATTCTCTGAAATCATCCTGCTGATCTAGAACAATAATATTTCATAACATTCACATACCATAACTTATTCAGCCATTCTCCAATTGATGGGCATCCACTCTGTTTCCAATTCCTTGTCACTACAAAAAAGGCTGCTGTATATATTTTTGCACATGTGGGTCCTTTTCCCTCTTTTATGATCTCTTTAGGATACAAGCCCAGTAGAAACACTGCAAGATCAAAGAGTATGCACAGTTTGATATCCTTTTGGGCATCCTTTCTGCTTTCCAGAATGGTTGGATCAGTTCACAACTCTACCAACAATGTATTAGTGTCTCAGTTTTCATACAGTCTCCAACATTTATCATTATGCAAGTATTCTCTTGATAAACAATTTAGGACATAGATATTTTGAAGAATTTTTTGCAGAAAGTGTTCAGAAACAATCAGAATAAAAGAACATTTTAGTTGTCACTGTATTTCCCAATTACACCCTAAATTTCAGAATGGGAGAGTTTTTTCTGAATACATTATTTCATTCTGAATATAAATTTTTTATTAAAGGACTCCACTTGATTTTAGTTTTATGTGCTTTTCCTGATTTTTGCTTTTTTGATTTGTGTATGTGTGTGTGTTTGGTGGTTTTTCCTATATAGGTTTTACCTATACTGCTTCTTCTATTTCTTTTTAAATAATATTGGGCATTTTTACACTATTTAGGAAACATGTATTTTTAGTTTTGCTGTCTGGATGTTACTTTTCAGTTTTGGTCATTATTGTATTTTATTTGACCATTTCGAGACTGAGAAATGCTGTGGTTCACTTTGAGGCAAATTAAAATAATTTCTCAGGCAGTGATAGCAATATTTTCATGAATCTTTTGATAATTTGGAGAATATTTATTTGAGGTCTTTTTTTTTTTCTTAAGAACTTTGATAAGAGAAGGACTTAAATTACTTGTGATTTTTGTCAGTAATCAATAGCATTTACTAAGAGCCTACAGTGTGATAGGTACTGTGATAATATACTAATTCAGACTTCTATAACACTTTAAGATTTGTAAACTATTTCCCTTAGAACAGTCTTGTGATATAGTATAGATATTATTAACCTCATTTTACATCTGCTACAATTACCTAGTGAGCATCAGAGTTGGGATTCAAACTTGGGACTTCTGACAACATGTCCAACATTTTTTGCACACTACATTATTTACCTCTGTTTCTGATTTCATTTTTCTTTCTTTCTTTTCTTTTCTTTTTTTTTAGGAGATCAATAAATTATTTTAGTAAATAATAAATATATAATTATATATATTCTAAAAATGATATTGACTGTAGCACATTTTAGCATTTAAAATTGTCTCTTTTGAATTTAGTAGGTTGTCTACTATACTGTTTGAATTGTTTTTTTCTGTTTTGATAAAGATATACATGGGTGACGGGCAAGGAACCACTTACATATTATGACATGAACTTGTCAGCTCAGGATCATCAGACCTTTTTCACTTGTGATACTGATTCTCTACGTCCTTCAGATACAGGTGGGGAGTGACCTTTTCCCCTCTTCATAATATTAAGGGAAGTAATGCTTATGGAAATGATTTAAAGGTTTCTATGCTCTTTTCTCATTTCTTTTACTATAATAATAGCTTTTTTTCCCCAAAATACATGCAAAGATAGTTTTCAATGTTCACCTTTGCAAAACCTTGTGTTACAAACTTTTCTCCTTCCCTGCTTCCCCCTCTTCCCCTAAGTAGCAAGTCATCCAATATAGGTTAAATATGTGCAGGTCTTCTAAACATATTTTCACATTTATCATGTGTAAGCTCTTTCTTTACAGTTCTTGATTATGGTAAAAAAATTTTTGTATAAGAAACTCAGATTGAGTTGAAACTTTCATTGGAATTTGGAACTTATTTGACATTCCTGTTAATTTCCTTGAGGAAAAAAAAGATGCTACAGTATTTAATAAACTTTGTGAAGTTGTTTCTTTTATTATCCAAAGGAAGTCAGTTGTCAGATGGACTACATTAATGACTTAATCGTACATAGACTACATACAGTGTAGAATAGAAAATGATTATCTAAAAAAAATGTGTAACAGGGTTAAAAAGGAGGAAAATAGGGCAGAAAATTAGGTTGTACTTTGCCTAGAGAGTAAATTAGCATTGCAAACTACTAGAAAAGATCAATGGTTCTTACTGAAAAGATTAAAAAACATATGTAATTAGCATTATAGTTAACATATAATTAGCATGCTTTAAGTTAGCATTTATGTAACATCTACTTTACAAGTATTATTTAATTTTCACAGGAGCACTGGGAGGTAGGCGTTATTATTATTATTATCCCCATTTTACAGTTAAGGAAACTGAGGCAAACAGCTGGTAAATATGTGAAGATGGATTTGAATCAGAACTTTCTGACTTTAGTGCTTTATCCACTGTGCTACTTTGCTGTCCTAAAATAAAACTCTTCAGGAAACAAACAAAACCACACAGTCTAAAGATAGAGGTTGTGTCTTCATTAAAATATTGTTTGCTATAAAACATTTCTGTTGGGATGAATGTGTATGAACTCAAGACAATTGATAGATATAGGTAGTGGAAATTGTAAATAGAAACACAAAGTAGAAGAAATGCCTTAAAGGTATATAACTTCTAGCAGTATGGCATAACCATAGATTCAACATTCATTCAATATTCAATCAGCATTCACAAAAATATTACACTATGATTAAACTGGATTTATTCTAGGGATGCAAGACTGGTTCAGTGTTAGGAAAATCATTAAAGAAAGTAATAGATGTAGAAAAAGCTTCTTACAAGATATAATACCCATTCCTGTTAAAAAAAAAACATTAAGAAACACAGGAAAAAATTAATCTTTCCTTATGTAAATGGTACCTATCTAAAATCAAGAGTCAGGATTATCTGTAATAGGGTAAACTAAAAACCTTTTCAGTAAAATCACAGATAAAGCAAGGATACTCCTTACCACTACCATTCAATATAATGCTAGAAATTCTAGCTATGACAATAACAAGAAAAAAAATTGAGGGAATAATCAGAGGCAAAGAGGAAACACATTTTTCTTTTTGCAGTTGATATGATGGTTTATTTAGAGAACCTTAGCATTAAATAAAAAGTTAGTAGAAATAATTTCAGCAGAGTTGTAGAATATAAAATAAATCTACACAGATCATCAACATTTCCATATATTGCTAACAAAATCCATCAGGAAAAGATAGAAAGAGAAATTACATTTAAAATAATTACAAACAATATAAAATACTTGGGAGTTCCCCTTCTAAGACACATGGAAATTTTATGAACACAATTATAAAATGTTCTGCATTGAAGACAAATTTAAATAATTGGAAAAATATTAATTGTTCGGGGATAGGCCAATGTGATAAAAACAACAACCCTGCCTAAATGAATTTACTTACTCGGTGCCATACAAAACTACAGAAAGATTACTTTATAGATCTAGAAAAAAAATTAAGAAAATTCATATGGAAGAATGAGAAGTCAAAAATATCAAGGGAATTAAATTTGAAAAAAATGAAAATGAAGAGACCCAACAATATTAGATCTCAAACTATTCTACAAAGTAGTAATCATTAAAATAAGTGTGAGACAGGTCAAGAAATCGGTTGATCAGTAGTTCAAATTAGGTGCGCAATATATAAAAGCATAAGAGTACAACAAATTAGTATTTGATAAATCCAAGGATAAATCTCAGCTATCCCACTATTTGACAAAAACTGTTGGGAAAACTGGAAAACAATCTGGAAGGAAACAGGTATATATACTCAACAACTTAGACCATATGGGTTTCAGATGGGTACCTGACAAGTATAAATTATGGATAACCTCTTAAACAAATTAGAGAAGCAAGAAAGAAATTACCTCTGCTCAGCTTTAAGATAAAGGAAAAGTTTTATGATCAAACGAGATAGAAAAGGGTCACAAGTCAAAGGTCAATTATGATTACCTAAAATGAAAAAGCTTTTGTGTAGACAAAATCAATCGGCAAATAGTGGAAGACAGACAAATGGGAAAAATCTTTATGGTTAGTTTTTTTTGATAAAGTTCTCATTTCTAAGATACAGAAGGATTAAGAGCCACTAACTAATTGATAAATGGTTAAATGTTAATGGATAGTCCCTAAGGGAAGAAATACAAACTGTCAATAACTGCATGAAAAAAATGCTCCAAAAGCACTCATAATTAGAGAAATTCAAATTGAAACAATTCTTAATTTTTATCTCATACCCATCAGATTGGCAAAATTGACCAAAAAAAAAAAAATGGAAAATGACAAATGCTGGAAGAGTTGTTCTGGAAATTAATATACTGTTGGACTCGTGTCCTCAAAGTTGTTAAATTGTGCAAAAATCTTTGACTTAGCAATATCACTATTAACTCTATGCCCCAAGAAGATCAAGAAAAAGACCTAAATATGCAAAAACATTTCTAGCAGTCCTTTTTGTGGTAGCAAAAAAGTGGAAACTGAGGAGTATCACCAACTGAGTGACTAAATACTGTAATTACAGTATTTAAATATGATAGAATTCTGTTGTGCCATAAATGGTGGAGGGGATAATTTCAGAGAAACCTGGGAAGACATATGAACTGATGGATAGTGAAGTCAGCAGACCAGAGGAGCACTTTATATAACAACAACAGTTATAAATACAAACAACTTTGAAAGACTTAGAATTTCTGATTAATAGTTAATATTTATTAAATGCCTACTCTGGTGCTTTTAGTATGTTAAATACTAAAACTAAAGAGGCAAAGCATAATTCTTTTCTTCAAGGAGTTTATAATCTAATGGATAAGAAAATATACAAAGCAAGCTGTATATAAATAAATAGGAAGTAATTAACAGAGAGAAGACTTTAGAATTAAAAAGGGTTATAGTGGTATTCCTACAGAAGGTGGGAGTTTAGTTGGGACCTTTAGAAAGTTCAGTAGTTGAAGTGAAGGAGGGAAACAGAGAAAATGCCTGGAGCAGAAAGATATGGAACAGTCAGGAGGCCAATGACATTGGATTGAAGAATACATGCTACCCAGTGAGGTGTAAGAATGGAAAGGTAGGAAAGGGCAGGTTATGAAGGGCTTTGAATGCCAAGCTGGGCACTTTGTATTTGCTCCTGGAGGCAATAGGAAGCCACTGGAGTTTATTGAGAAGGTAGAAAGGTGACATAATCAGACCTGAGTTTTAGAAAATCACTAGTGATTAAATGGAGGAGGGTGGATTGGAATTGTATTCAAAAGAGATTTGAGTCAGGCTGGCCAATCACAGATTTTATAGTAGTCTAGGTGTGAGGTGATAAGGGCCTGAATCACAGTAGGAGCAGTATCAGAGGAGAAAAGAGGGTATATCAAGAGATGCTGCAAAGTTGTAATTGAAAAAAACCCTAACCCTAACCCTTCCTACAGAAGGAGAGGAGAGGTTAGAGGGAAACATGAATTCTGTTTTGGACATGTAGAATTTAAGGTGTCTCCTGGAAATTTAGTCGCAGATGGCTAAATGACACTTGGGGGGTATGAGTTTGCAGGTAAACAGAAAGATTGGGGCAGGAAAGGTAGCTGTGAGAATTATCAACATAGAGATCATAATTTTTAGATCAGTGCAGCTGCTGAAAGGAGAATAGAAAAGGATCCAAGACAAAACTCCAGGGGAACCTATGGTGAGGAGCTGTGATCTGGAGGAGAATCCTGCATAGCAGACAGAGAAGGAGTGATCAGATAAGTAGTAGAAAACCAGGAGAGCGTAGTATTTCTGTCAAGGAGAGAGTGATGCACTTTGTTAGAGGCTGCAGATAGGTCAAAAACAATGAGGATAGAGAAAAAGTCATGGAATTTAGCAGCTAAGAGATAATTAACCACAATTCCAGAGGATTAATAATGAAACATGCTCCCAACCTCCTAACAGAGAAAATGGACTGAGAAGGCAGAGGAAATAATTTTGTTTTGTTTTGTTGTTTTGAACATGGCCAATGCAAGAATTTTCTCTGCTTGACTGTACATGTTTGTAAGAAGGGTTTTACTGAGGAGTTACATAGGTAAGAGGAGGCAGATTTTTGTGAAAATTAAATGTAATTTTATATTTAAAAATTCAATAAGCACTTATTAAGTGCTACTATATATTATGCTAGGCATTGTGTTAGTCACTGAAGATGAGAAAACAAAAATAAACAGTCCCTCTTTTTAAAAAGCTCGTATTCTCTTGGAGGATAATGAGTACATATTATCAAAACATTAAATGTAAATTATATGCAGATGATTTCTAGAAGAAACTGTCCCAAAAATCCTAGATCCTAAAATCAAGCCTGATTAGATTTTTTTTTTAATTATAGCTTTTTATCGACAGAACATATGCATGGGTAATTTTTCAACATTGTCCCTTGCACTCACTTCTGTTCCAACTTTTCCCTTCCCTCCCTCCACCTTCTCCCCTAAGATGGCAGGCAGTCTCATACATGTTAAACATGTTAAAATATATCTTAAATACAATATATACGTATAGATCCATACAGTTCTCTCTTTTTTTTTTTTTTTTAATAGCCTTTAATTTACAGGATATATACATGGGTAACTTTACAGCATTAACAATTGCCAAACCTCTTGTTCCAATTTTTCACCTCTTACCCCCCTCCCACCCCCTCCCCTAGATGGCAGGATGACCAGTAGATGTTAAATATATTAAAATATAACTTAGATACACAATAAGTATACATGACCAAAACATTATTTTGCTGTACAAAAAGAATCAGACTCTGAATTATTGTACAATTAGCTTGTGAAGGAAATCAAAGATGCAGGTGTGCATAAATATAGGGACTGGGAATTCAATGTAATGATCCATACAGTTCTCTTGTTGCACAAGAAAAATCGGATTCAGAAGGTAAAAATAACCTGGGAAGAAAAACAAAAAAAAAAAATTCAAGTAGTCCACATTCATTTCCCAGTGTTCCTTCTCTGGGTGTAGCTGATTTTGTCCATTATTGATCAATTGGAACTGAATTGGATCTTCTCATTGTTGAAGATACCCACTTCCATCAGAATATATCCTCATATAGTATTGCTGTTGAAGTGTATAATCTCCTGGTTTTGCTCATTTCACTTAGCATCAGTTCATGTAAGTCTCTCCAAGCCTCTCTGTATTCATCCCACTGGTCATTTCTTACAGAATAATAATAATATTCTATAACATTCATATAACACAATTTATCCAACTATTCTCCAATTGATGGGCATCCATTCAATTTCCAGTTTTTAGCCACTAGGAAAAAGGCTGCCACAAACATTTTGGCACATACAGGTCCCTTTCCCTTCTTTAATATCTCTTTGGGATGAAAGCCCAGTAGTAACACTGCTGGATCAAAGTGTGTATACAGTTTGATAACTTTTTGCTCTCCAGAATGGCTGGACCCGTTCACAACTCCACCAACAATCACCAGTGTCCCAGTTTTCCTGCATCCCCTCCACCATTCCTGACTAGATTTTTACAAAACTTAAAAGTCAAATAAAAGAGTTTATATTTTATCTACAACTAAAAAGAGGTCCCTGGAGTTCACTGATCTACAGCTAAAAAGAGGTCCCTGGAGCTCACTGAATCAAGGAGTGATAGTCAGACAATTTAACCCTTACATGAAGAACAGACTGCAGAGGAGAGACTAGATGCATAGAGACTATTATTTTAGAAAGCTACTGTAGTAGTGTAGGTGAAGGTGATAAGAGGCCTTATTAGGATGTTGACAATATGAGTAAAGAAAAGGGGATCAGTTCAAGATATCTTCTGAAAATAGAATTGACAAGATTTGGCAACTGATTCTATATTTGAAGTGAAGGAGAGAGAAGAGTTGAGGAAATTCTGAAGTTTTAAACCTAGGTTACTGGAAGGGAAGTTACTGGGCAGGAATAGAAAAATTAGGAAAAAAAATTAGTTGGGGAAAGATAATGATTGTTTTAGATGGCTGAGAAATACCTGCAGTATCAGAAGAACCAGTATCACTTCCTGGAGCTGGATAGCATTTTTATCATAAGTCCTTGCAATTTGTTTTAGATCATTATGTTACTGAGAGTAGCTAAGTCATCCATAGCTGATCATCATGGTGCTATTGATCTCAGTGTTGCTATCACTGTGTGCAGTGCTTCCCTGGTTCTGTTCCTTTCACTCAGCATCAGTTCTTGTAAGGTTCTCCAGGCCTTTCTGAGATCATCTTACTGATCATTTCTTATAGAACAATAATATTCCGTAATATTCACATAACAAAGATTGTTCAGCCGTTCCCCAACTGATGGGCATTTTTTTGATGTCCAATTTTTAGCCACCCAAAAAGAGCTGGTATAAATATTTTTGTGCACATAGGTCCTTTTCCCTTTTTATGAATGTCTTTGGGATAGATCTAGCAGTGGTATTGCTGGATCAAAAGGTATGCACAGCTTTACAACTCTTTGGAGGTAAGAACTCTCCATCCTTAAGAAAGCGGCTGTCCAAGGAAAGCATGTGAATTCATAGGGGGCTGTCAGATTTGAAGATCATCCCATAAAAGACAAATTTTAGTTGTTGAGATTGCAGTAGTTGAAAACTCTTTGCTGAGGGGTACTCTTGTAATTTTATTTTTTGTTTTTTTTTTTTCTTTCATTACTTTATGACTTTTGTCTCAGTCAGCTTTTTGTTGCCTTGATAATAGTAAGAAAGTAATATGATATTTTCCTAGGTCTTTTATTCAAAATTTTATGGAGAATCTCCCCAATATTTGGAAAACTTGCAAGTATTTATTGATTCATAAAAACACAAATCATACTGCCAGAAGGAACAAAGAATGTATTCTTAGAGATAATAGAGTTTGGAGCAAGACATTAAATGCCTTAAACCACAGGTGATGTTTTCCTGCTGCCCAGTTTAGGCAAAGAATTTAAAGTAAAGAAGCACATTTATAAAGTGAATATCTAGTTAAGAAGCTGGCATTTGAGTATAGGATCTGAAGTTTTGGACCGTGACTTAAAATTTTAAAATGATAGACTCCTAGTTAGGAATGGAGTACAGGCATACTTCATATTGCTGTGTTTCATTTTATTGCATTTTGCAGATACAAATTGAAGGTCTATGTCAACCCTGCATCAAGTAAGTCTTATTGGTGCCATTTTTTTCAACAGCATATGATTACATCATGTCTCTATGTCACTGGTAATTCTTGCAGTATTTAAAACTTTATTATTATCATTATATCTCTTATGATGATCTATGATCATTAATCTGTGAGGTTTCTGTTGTAATTCTTTTGAGGCACCATGAATTGAACCCATATAAGATAGTGAACTTAATTGTTGTACTTCACTGATTAACTGTTCCTGCATCTCTTCCTCTCCTTAGACTCGTATTCTTTGAGACATAACAATATTGAAAATAGTCCACTTAAATAAAGTTTTACAAAAAACTGAATGTTGAAAACTATCTTTACATGTATTTGGAAAAAATAAAATAGTACAGAAAAAAAAGGAAAATAGGCCAGTTAGTGGCCTCACAATGTTCATGAAAGGTAGAGTTAGTTGATACAGCAAACTTTATTGTCTTATTTTTAAGAAATTGCTATAGTCTCCCCAGCCTTCAGCAGCTATCACCCTGATCACTCAGCAGCCATCAATATTGAGGCCAAGCCCTCCAAACAGCAAAAAGATTATGACTCATTAAAGACTTAGGTGATAGCTAGCATTTTTTAAGAATAAGACATTTTTTAAGTTAAGATATGTACCTTTTTTTAAAGGGCATAATACTATTGTACACTTAATAGATAATAGTAAAGTGTAAATATTGCTTTTCTATGTGCTAGGAAACCAAAAAATGTGTCTGACTCATATTATTGTAATATATATTGGTACTCTGGAACTGAAACCCCAATAAGGTCAAGATGAGCCTCTATATTTAGTAAGGCCTTATCAAGGTAGCTAGATGGCTCAAGGTAGCTAAATAGAGAGCTGACCCTGGACTTAGGAAAGACTTGAGTTCAAGTCTAACTTCAGACACTCACAGCTATGGGATCCTGATCAGCCTCAGTTTCTTCATTTGTAAAATGTGGGTGATAACAGTACCTACATCGAAGAGTTGTTATAAGGAGAAAATATTTGTAAAGTGCTTTGCACATCTTAAAGTGATATGTGAATGCTATGTTGATATGTTGATATGTTGATCTTGAATGTATAATCAAAGTAAAACTGAACAAGAAGGAGAAAACTGAATATATAAATCCATTGAGTTAGATACTGTGGAGAGTAGCTACAATTTAGGAAGAATAATAATAATAGAGACACCTAGCAGTACACAGGAGAGAAGATAAACACAAATAAAAATAGGCAGAGTAATATATATAGATGATCTGCCTAAAAAGAGAAGTCAGATGAAGCTGGAAAATAGCTCACAAGTCTGGCAGAGAAGAAAGATATATTAGTGATGGTGGACTTCAGTTGTCTAGACATCTGCTAATTTCCTCTCTGCCAAAAGCAGAGTAAAAGTTAATAATTTTTTTGTTTTAACGATAATTTCTTCCAAAGATGGAAGAACCAGCAAGGGGAAATTCCATTCTGAACATGATTCACACAGCAAAGAAAAATGGGTTGCTAAGTGGGGTGAAAAAATGAGAATTTGGGGGGATAACTACCTTGGAATTTCAGTGAAGGAGAAGAAAGTTGGGCATTGTCTGATGTGTATCCTAGTTTGGGGAGAAGATAGTGGATTAACAGAAAAGAGAGGTTGGGTCCTATGGACTAAAATTCTGAAGGGGAGTCATCCCAGGAGGGCTAGGAGCTCTTCAGTGTGACTTCCTGACAATACAAATAGACAATTTCCAATGAAGAGAAATGGGAGTTGTCTAAAGAGATCCGTATACATGCCCAGGAATTCCCCAGCCAACATGGACTTTTTAAAAGACGTGTGCAGATGGTGGAAGCCAGGATGAGTGATGGAAGGTGGGTAAAAAGCATGGTATCTTCCTGTGAGAACAATGTTAGTAATCATAGAGAGGACAGAGTAAAAATGGTTTAGTTGGCTGTGCTGGAATAAAAAAGGCTCAAAGAAGAGAAAGCAGCTGTTTACAAGGAGGTGGGACAGTGACATCTGATGTCAGGGGGAAAGTGGGATTTTAGTTATTTTCTTTATTTTTTTCCTACCAGAAAGAATCATCTTTTTATTAAAAAGGACAGAACAAAAATTTCAAATTAGGAGATTGATACCCAATAGAAATAAGGAATAGAGAACATGTAGATGCCCTTGTTAAGTTCAGGTCACCAGGCCTAAGGTAGTAAAAGAACTGGCAGATGTAGTCATTAGGCCCTTGTCAGTGAATTTTGAATGATTATCCAGAAATGAAGAGATACTATAGGTAAGAGAAGGTAAATGTCCAGATTTTTTTTTAAGGAAAAAAAAATGGAGTTTCCAGACTATAAGCCAGGGAGTTTCACTCCATTTCTAGGCAAAAATCTAGAACAAATTATGGACAAGGTTAGTGAACATCTAATAAAGAAACCAGTGCTCACAAGACCCAGCATAACTTCATAAAGAACAGGTTATCTATCTTAGGCTAAATTTCCCTTTTGGAAAGAATTTTTAAACTGATAGGTCAAGGGAATTCTGGAAATACAATTTATCTAGATTTTAGGAAAGCACAATAAATTATCATGCTGTTCTTGTAGAAAAACCTGTAATGGAATTCACCCACTGAGATATGCTGAATGAAGCTCATTTTCCTATTCTAAAATTTCAAGTTTGTTCTCAGAAGTTTTTCTTAATTGCTTAGTAATTTTTAGTGTATCTTTCATATTATTATTTTTAGTAACCTTTTCCCTTCCAGAGTTATTATAAGGAGAAAATATTTGTAAAGTGGTTTTGCAAATCTGTGTGTTATATAGATGCTAGTTATTTTAAAAGTGCATTTACATGGATTCTTGACAAACTAATCAAAAGGACTTTAAAATAAAGATGAACAAGGAGGGGAAAACTATTATATAGTTTTCCTTGAGTTAGGTACTGTAGAGAGTAGCTACACAGTATCTCTGAGGTGTGCCTGTATATTTAGTATTTTTTTTTTAGAAACTTTTTGCATTTCAGAAGGCCAATTAAACTGACAGACTGATAAACTAAAGATCATAAGCATAAAATTTCCCACATAAACTAACCAATATCCAAGAGAAATAAAGAAGCATTAATTACATAATCTATAGACATTAGAGGGCTTGAGTGGCTTGCCATTTCTTTTTCTAAGTTATTTTACAGATGAGAAGCTGAGGCAAATAGAGTTAAGTGTCTTGTCCAGGGTCACACAGCTAGTAAGTGCCTGGATCCAGTTGTGAACCCATGAGAATGAGTCTTCTTACTCTAGGCCCAGTGCTCTATCTACTGTACCAATAGCTGAATCTGCTAATTTGATATTTGTTAATAATCCTTAATTGCTTGATGTCTCATCAGGGTTGGCAATTTCCTTCAGCGTTGGAATTTTTAATCCACTGTGCCTTCTCATCTGTAATTCTTGTCTTGTGCTTTTCCATAAATCTTTTATAGATTACCTTACCAGTGTATATGGGGCCCTGATTTGGAACTTTTAGTATTCTCATGGATACTAATGCAACACGCAATCAGTCCTGTTATTCATCTCTCTAACTATATCATAAGTTCACCTCCTTTTCTCATTTTACTTGTCCTTTATAATGTTTGGCATGTATGATCATGATGGATGTGATTTTTTACTTTGTAAAATCACCAGTCCCGGGCTCTCTCTCCTTAACACTCCCCAATCTAGGTGTTGCTTTGGGTTTAAAGAACAAGTTTAGAAGGCTCAGGCAGATGATTTGGAAAGCCTTGAATAATGCTACTTATATTTTTAAAGGCTTAGGTGATAACTTTTGATTCTACATTAGTTCTCCCCTTACCCAAATTTACCTTCTCAACTATATTGCTACTCAGCTCACATAATTTTATCTCCTCCCTGTCCTTAAGGAGAGGAAGAGAATATATCATTAAACACATGAAACATATTTGTAACATCTTTGGAAAGCATGTATCTGACATTGTTCCTGATTAGTTTTATTCCTTACATCTGTTTACTATATAACTCATAGTTGTGTCCTCAAGTATGTATTTCCCCATAACTTTCTATTATTTGTGAATTGTGAAATATTTTTAACAATATTTGTTTTAGAATTGGTGGTTATTTGGCTCTTATTTCATGTGAAAAATATGGAAGACAAAATAACTTATATAATTTTATTTTAGGTATTCTAATTATTTCAATTTTTGCAGTTTCATTTGAAAGGATTGTGTAATTTATAAAGGAGAATCCCATCATAGTATAACATAATTAATTTAGAGTGGAGGAGTAAGCTCACCTAATACTGTCTGTCTAAGTACTTCCTTCTTGGATAATATTTCAATGTTTCAACAGAATTGCTATCTTTTACCTGGCCATTGTTTAGATAGATGCTGACTTGCATCAATTTGTCAAGTTCCGGAAGCATTAGCTGTCATCTAGTTGGTGACATGTTTGATATGAGGAATGTATTTTTGTTGCACAAGTGGGGTATATTGTCTCCTTTTCTAAGCCAAGACTAATATTTTGTTTCCAAAGGAAAACTCAAACATTTTCCACATTATTCTTACTGGACAGTTGCAGGTTTTGTTCCAAAAGAAACATACATAGATTCCCTAGGTTTCTTATCGAACCTGAAATAAGACAGTTCCAGGGATGTAGTTTTAACTTATTGTTTAGAAACTTTTGATGTGAAATCTTTATTTTAATCCAATAAAGGGTAATAGCAAAGTGGCAATGCTCTTCCTTTGGTTGAAGAGAGCTTCAAAATTAGGGTTTTCTTAAAAATTAAAGGAAATGGGCAGCTAAGTGGCACAGTAGATAGAATATCAGCCCTGAAGTCAGAAGGACCTGAGTTCAAATATGGCATCAGACACTTGATACTTCCTAGTTGTATGACCCTGGGCAAGTCACTTAACCCCAATTGCCTCAGCAAACAAACAAAAAGAATTAAAGGAAATTACTGACATTTTCTTGAAGTGTATAATATATGAAGTTGATTCTAATATCTTTTACAGCAAAAGCAAATTAAAATATATCTCCTAGATTAAAATGTAGCTTAAATAAAGACTTTTTTTAAAAAAAGGTCAGGTTTTATGTTTTTAGCAGCTTTTTACCTTTCAGAATGTTAAGAATTGGTGGTATTTTTCAGGTTGATTATAATGTGACATGTAGTTTGAACTCAGTGGATTGTCTTAATACAAACTGAACATGACTTTCCAGTTATATGTATGTGTTTATATTTTATAGAGGCTTGGTAAACTTAATATTTCACAATAATACTTATTCACAAATATGTGAGGAATATGTTCTTTATAATTGTTATGCTTTAGGTTTTCACATTAAATTTTCCTCAGCTAATTGGGTTAATGTGAAATATTAACTCAGTTCCATTCAGGTCCGTTTCAAGAACATGTAATTTGTCAATATTTGCTGCCATAGTTTTTTGTACATTTTGTATAAGAGAACTTATATTTATAATTTTCCTTTTTGAAAATTTTTTTTTCCATAGTGATGCAGAAGGCATGGCGAGAGAGAAATCCTCCAGCTCGTATCAAAGCAGCTTATCAAGCTTTAGAACTGAATAATGAGTAAGTTTGAAATATGTAAAAATAAATTTTTTGAAGGACTACCCAAAACATCTGATTTGTCAAACATTTTTATGTCATTTTTACATTATTTATTATTATTGAATAAACTTATAATAGCTGTAGAGTTTTTCCCCCCAAAACATGCATACCATGAATTCAGTAAAACTTTTTTTTTTTTTGACAATTGTGTTATGTTTTTAGAACTATGGCATTTGTTTCTTCTGAACAGATACTAAAAATAGAAACAGTCCTTTTAAAAATATGAGATTGCTAATCCAATTGACAGGAATTAGTACTTATACCATAGTTGCTAGTACTATGTGAAAGTACCCTCTGAAAGATTTTTTTCTATCCTGACAGATTTTTGAAAGGGGTTTCCCAGAACTCCTGGTTTTAGCTTTTATGTTCCTTGAAGTAATTTTATTTTATTAGTAAGCTTTTATTACACACCTAAAGTTCTTTGAATCAAAATGGTATTTAAAGGGCAAAAAGAACAAAGTAAAAAACATAAAAGAGTATTACAGTTTAATTTGAAATGAAATATAAATTCACAAATCAACTTATCGTTAAAAACTTTGTATCACTTGTAAAATATGAAATTATAAATGCCAAAGGATGCAGAATGAAAGGAATATACATTTTGGAGGGGGTAAATTTGGAGTTACATTTTTAAGGAGTTAAGGATTGTCAGTTGGTGGCCTTGGAGGGTAGAGAGATATTATGTAAAGCAGTCTTTCTTTTTTAAAAGATAATTTCAGTTGTTCTTTTTCTGATTTATATAACTTCAAAACACATCACTTTAGGATACAAGTTCTCTTTTTAAGTATTTTCTCTTGGTTGGTAGAATTATTATACACTTCCCTTTTTGCAATTGGGATTAAATAACTTGTTCAGGGTCACATAGCTGTCTGAAATATGAAGTGTCTCAAGCTGGATTTGAACTCAGATGCTCCTGAATCCAGGGCTAGTGT
Organism: Sarcophilus harrisii; assembly: GCF_902635505.1. Taxonomy (NCBI): domain Eukaryota; kingdom Metazoa; phylum Chordata; class Mammalia; order Dasyuromorphia; family Dasyuridae; genus Sarcophilus; species Sarcophilus harrisii. The sequence goes on along the minus strand of NC_045429.1, from coordinate 415,118,939 downwards.
TGTATCTACTGCATTGCCTAGATGTCTCATATTTCACTTTAATTGAAAGATCTTACTAGTGTAATATGAAGAATATTTATTTAATGTTATTTGTTTGGTCTTGTATGACCCTTAATTGGCTTCTTGTTCTACTGCTAGCTTTCCTTTTTACCTGACTAAATATTTTTCTTAATTCCTTCATTCTCCTGGGTTAAAGAAATAAGGTAGGAAAATTATCTTCATGAATATACTTTTAAAATGAACATGGTATCTGGAGGGAATAGGAGGACCTGTAATTTTTGAAAACATTATATTAAAAAGATTCAGCTTATCAAGTTATGTAATCATTACCTAATCCAGAGGAAGAGGGAATACAGGACAGTTCATTTTTAGTAAAGAAGAAGACTGATCTGTAACAGTGTTGGGGATTGGGGAGACTAGTCTGGAGGACAAAAGGAGGTATGGATTTGGTTTGGATACCATTGGGAGGACCCTACACAAAAAGGAAAAAAAGTCATAATGAGGAGAGTCTAGTTATTGGATTGTGGGATTTCTGGAACATGATAGTGATTATTAGGCACAATTATTTTCTCCTATATTACCCTCATTTCTTTTTTTTCTTTTCCTTTTTCTTTTTTTCTTTTTTTTTGCTTTCTTTCTTTCTGACTCTGATGGGAAATTACAGTTACTTTGGGAAAATTTACTACAATGTGAATCAGAAATCTTTAGAAAAAGAAATCTGTTCAATATAAATAGCATGTCTTAGTCAACCCTATTCTTGAAAAAATTTTATTCATGGAAATATGATTTTTTAAATTAGAGAAATAAACTAAGATAGGCATCTCTGTATACAAACTAAAAATAGGCTTAGTTATGCTATATTCATCATCCTACCTCTTTATATATGTTGTACACTTTATATTTTCATCCAGTATATTTTATATTTCTCTCTTTCACTGTCTATCAATGTCCTATTCCCTCATCACTTCAAGAAAAAAGGGAGAAGGATAATAAACTAGAGAAAGAAAAAGTGGAATCAGAAAAATAAAATAATGGGACAAAAAACCCAGAATGAATGAATGATAGAATATTCTGAGCTCCTGGTATGTGCCATTCTCTATGGATATAAATAACAAGACAGCCTTGCTCTCAGACAGTATCTAAAAGGAACTAAGGAGACAGTAAGATGGTGCAGTGGAAAGAGCGTCAGCCCTGGAGTCAGGAGGACTTGTTCAAAATCAACCTCAGACATTTAACTCTTACTGTGTGACCCTGTGCAAGTCACTTAACCCCATTGCTTCTCAAAAAAACAAACAAAGCAAAAAAAATAAAGGGGAGCTAAAAAGCTGAGGTGAGGGGGAAGGTGTGTAGCAGGATGGTCTGGAAAAGGCCTGAATTGGTAAGGAGGTTTGATTCAGTGCCTGAATAAGACCTAAATTCTCCTAAAGGCTGATGGGCAGTAGATAGAGTGCATTCCTTGAAGATCAGTGACTTAACCTCTAATCTGTAAAATGGAAGTCCTGATAGCATCCACCTTTCAGGTTGTGAGCATCCACCTTTCAGGTTGTGAGAACCCAGTGAGTTAACATCTGCACAGCATTTTGCAGATTTTAAAGCACTATATAAATGTTAGCTGTCAGGTCTCAAGGACCCAGGGATGGAATTTAAGTGGTTCTGGTGTGAGAAGAGGAATAAGCATTTATGGAGCACCCACTATATGTCGAGTACTGTATTGAACAACAACCCTGAAAGGTAAATGCTGCTATTTCCCCCATTATGACAATCACAGAAATTGAGGCAGTCAGAGGTTGCGTGACTTTGCTGGGGTTACCTATCTGGCGAATGTCTGATGCCCGGCATTGCATGTGCTCTGGTGTCCCCTCACAGGAGCAGAGGGTCCAGGGGGCTTGTGAAAGATGGCTGGAGGGTCAGAGAGAAGTGGGGGAGAGGGGAGTCATGAGGAGGGGAGAAGAGCTGAATGGAAAACAAGCCCTGGCTGAGGGATGAGGGAACAAAGATGGTGATTCGTTCCATGGTGGGGAAGGAGGGAGTCCAGAGGAGGAGATGCACTGTCCCCTTCCCATTTTGCCTTCTCTGCAGCTGCGCCACTGCCTATGTTCTGTTAGCGGAGGAGGAGGCCACTACCATTGTGGACGCTGAGAAGTTGTTTAAACAGGCCCTCAGAGCTGGGGAGACAATTTACAGGCGGTCACAGCAGCACCAGCACCAGAGTCCTCAGCACGAAGCCCAACTTAGTAAGCTCGTCTAAACCGAGTTGAGCATATCTTTCCAAATATTCTTTTTTTTTTTTTTTTCCCTTTTTAAAGTAAATGCTTATAACTTAGCTCATTTTCAGAGGAAGTGACTAATCTATTACCAGGTTACTTGTGAACTAAAAAAAGAAAAACATTCATTAAAAGAAAACATTTTGATATAACAGTTTTGCTCTGATTATATTGAAAAAGGATAGAAAACCAATCTTGATAATGATTACTCTCATCTTAAGCGGAAATTGGGAGAATCATTGAAGAGATTCACCTTGGAACAGTTTGTTTTTCTTAAAAAGAAGGTGCTATATTCAGTATTTTCGAGTTTTCTTATTAGTAATGTCATGTTACTTTGTTCATCTGTCAAACAAAAGAAGGTCAGACTTTGGATGTCTACAATTTGGGCCAGGAAACTGAAATGGGGTATAGATGAATTCATTTTAACAAATTTTCAGCATAATACCCACCCTTCTGTTTTGTATTAATTGTTTCTGAAATTCTCCTTGAAGGGCTTGAGGTGTTCCTTTGGTGAACCACAAAAACTGAGGCCTCCCTTTTTTCCATAGAAAGGCACTTTTACCAGAGACACTAGGAGCAACAATACTACTGCTGCCTTCTTCTTGTGGCCAGAGGGCTTCAGTTTCATGATTTTGGCAGTTAGTGGACAATAAATTGAAATGTTTATATATTGCATTATCTGTTAGCAGTTAAGTTCTAAATCTTTTTGTTTGTGGAAATTCAGGTTTGGATAATGTCCTCTCTCTAGGCTAAATATTGATGTATACAGTATGTTTCATTACTGCATGTTGTTAGAACACACAACTGTGGGAATTTATAATTTTGCAGGCTGGAACTAATGAAATTGCATCTGTTAAAAAGTATCATGTTATTTATCCTTGTAAAATCTCAAATGTGAGTATGAGACAGTTACAGAAACATTTTAAAAATGATTTCTAGAAATTGTTTGAGTTTGTTAGCCATTGGCAGCTTTTTTTTTAAGTTTAATTGTCCATGGAAATTTTATTTTGGAATCTCATAGCTAGCCAGTCAAAACAACAGTGAAGATTATAATAATACTGTTATTTAAGTAGAAATATAAAATAGTGAGTTAAATTGCTTTTCTCAATATGTGCTTTTTTTCTGTGAGTCTTAAATATGAACTTGTGACATGCACATCTACTTTGCATTGTATTATTGTTGGCCAATTATTTGTAGAGACATAAATTGTACACTTTTATTTTGGTTATGTTTTCCAGCATAAGTAAAGAAATATCAGATAATATAAATAAAATTTCAGTTGATAATGATATTCAATCATCCTTTTCTTTTTCATTTAGGAAGAGACACTAATGTATTGGTTTATATTAAGCGAAGACTAGCAATGTGTGCGAGAAAATTAGGAAGAATAAGAGAAGCAGTAAAAATAATGAGAGATGTGAGTAATTTTGAAGATCATACTGATAATTGTCTTTTAGAAATTAAAACCATTTTCAACAGTTGTAAATTTTTAGTTGAATCACTGTTTTTTAATTGACTTAGAATGTGTATGGAATATATCTTTACTTATCAAGTTTTGGAGTCTCTTTTCTTCAAATTCAATTTAATAAACATCTGTTAAGCATATTCTAGTTCTAGACACTGGAGACTGAAACAAAAGTGAAGTTGACTTTGCCTTCGAGGGGCTTACATTCAGCTAGGAAGAGACAATATGTTATTATTTTGCTGAGTTACAAAAGAACTTCTGTGCTCCTTGTTTTAATTTTTTTTCTTTAATATGCAGCTAATGAAAGAGTTTCCTCCTCTTAGTATGTTGAACATCCATGAAAATCTCCTAGAATCCCTTCTAGAATTACAGGCTTATGCAGATGTTCAGGCAGTTCTAGCAAAATATGATGGTAAGTGGTGTTTGCCTAACACTTTTACCTAACAATTAGATTTTTTTTCCTCTCACTGTATCTATCAGATAGTTTAACAACAATGTTTATGAAACACTGGGGTCCAGAAGGATTTTCAGATTTCCTATTTCTTTCCTCTGATGTATTTCATTGTGTAGCATTGTGTAGCATCAAGTGCAGAGTGGCATGGGTCATTAGAAAGTATCTTCTCACCCAGCTCTTTAAATGAATCAGGAATCTGAGAAGCTTGCCTATTACCCTGCCAAGTTACCCTGATCTTGCTCCTATGAAATAGTTGCTCCGGTTCACCTCACTGAGGACTTGTAAGAATTATTACAGAAACCTACACTAACTGTTCTTCCACTTGGGAGACATGAACATGTCTACTGTGAGGTGTCTTCTTGTAACCATGAACTAAAAGTAACCTGACATCATTCATCATGGTGTCTTTGGACATGCTTTTCAGTGTATCAGAGCACCTTATTGCTTACCACACCTGTTCTGTTGTAGATTTTTCACCATTAACTTAGAAATATTTGTGACCTGTTCCTTTTTGCCTATTGACTTGGAAAGTTTGAACGTGTTATATTTGGAGAGAGAAGTTTATTTCTTTTAAACATCTGGAACACTTAAGAAGTGCTTCAGAATGATGCACGCTCATGAAGAAATTTGTGAGAAATCCTTTCCATATGTTACTTACCAGATGCTTGGCTTGCTTGGGGTACATATACTAGACAAGTTTGGGGACTGCATTTAAGAAATCAAACTGAGCAGATACTAGAGAAAACCCAGGATTTGAGATTTGCCTCTGTGTTCTGAATTCTTTATTCAGTATTCTCATACTGTCATGCTATAGAATTTCTCTGTTCTATTCTTGGAAAAAATAAGAAATTCATTACTTTTGCATTGTATTTGCTAATTTCACTTAAGAGCTTTGAGAATATTAAAGAAATGATTTTTATTTTATTTTTTTAAGAAATGATTTTTATCACTTTATGGTACCAGAACTTTTAACTTTTTGTAAGTCAATTTTAACATTAAAAAAAAAGTTATGAAATTTATGTAGTGTTTTTAGAGATATGTGTATAGACATACTTTTGAAATTATTTTTCTTAAACAATTTAATTTGATCTCACTGATTTTGGAAATTTTTGTTATAGATATCAGTCTTCCAAAGTCAGCAGCAATTTGTTATACAGCAGCACTATTGAAGACAAGGACTGTGTCAGATAGGTGAGTAGCTGTGCAATTTAGAGCATCTGGAGAAGATACTAACTATAGACCTGAATATAAGAACATTAATTTTCATTCTTTGCTGATTTTGAAAACCATGCTCCTTTTAAAGTTATTTTTATCTTAATCATTACTCAGGCCTTGGAACTCTATGGCCAAGTCTATGAGCATTGATAATATTTTTCTTTAATTACTTGACATTTTATATATTGGAATAAAATATCACATATCATTTCCCTGAGTTTATATGGAATATGGGCAGTTTTGAATTCCCTTAGTTGTTTGTTCTGAATATATTTTTGAATGTCATCTTGCTAAATGAAAGGAAATTTTCTTTTGCCTGCATTCCTTTCAGGTGAAAATTTGGTAGAGGTCTTCTTTTTATGTAGTAGGACTTCTGTTTATCCTTCCCAAAGGATCTAACTTAGTTTCTAAGTGTTTCTGCATCAATGATAGTTCAAATATGTTTGAAGATTTCTCTTTCCTCTGCTTCCTGGCTATATATATTGAACTAGGTGGCTTTATTTTATTATTATATATTATATTATATACCTATTATATATTAGAAATCAGTTGTCTTTTTCTGTCACCAGAAACTTCTAAATTTTGGAACATTGAATTTTGTTCCTAACTCATAATTCTTCATTATTTTTTTCTTTAATAGTTCTTTTCAATTGAATTGTTTCTTCCCCACAACCATTTCTCTACTCCTTCCAGATTTTCTCCAGAAACAGCATCTAGAAGAGGACTGAGCACTGCAGAAATTAATGCTGTGGAAGCAATTCATAGAGCAGTGGAATTTAACCCTCATGTTCCAAAAGTAAGCAAGCTTCTTTTCTTTTAGTATTCCAGTTTTGTTTTTTTTTTTAATGAAAATATCAATCTTACTTAAGGTTATAAAGTCAATGGCAGATACTGGATTAAAAGCTAGATCTTCTAGCTTCTGGCTCAATAGTCTTAACTACTATACCTTGTTTTTTTCTCATTTGATTAAAGGGGCTATTAAGAACATTTATAAAAAAAAAAACCAATAGGAATAATCACTTTAGAGTTGGTGGTTGCTATCATAGTAGTCTAAAGTATATTCCTTCAGTTAGTAGTTGCTTTCACTATAGCTTTAGGGAAGAAATAGTCAAATGGCATGGTTTAAAGGAGGGTCATTCATATTTTGAATCATTAAATCAAATTTCCTGTGTTTTACTGTAAGAGTGTTTTCTAGACAAATGCCTGAGTTTTGGACCTGAGCTGGACAAAGACTGGAGACAAATAGATTAAAATAATCAATGATAGGAAACAGATGTGGAAGTTCCCAGAACCGCTGAGTTGATGTTTGTGTAGTCCCTGATGAAACTGTACCAGTTTCATTTTTCTTTGTTACACACCCTATCAACATGGTTTATTGAATAATATTTATGTGTTCTCACCTAACATTGAATATTGGTTGTTGTTTTTTAAGACATATTAAAAATTCTTAAAATTTTTAAAAAAATAAACACTTGTCTATTATATTGAGAAAAAGTTTTAGTTGCAGTTAAGTATAATACAAGATAAGATTATGGAACTTGGAAACTGGAAAACCCTAAAGGGATTAATCATCAAGAAATAATTTCCAAAAACAGAGTATACAGATATGAGGCCTTTACTTAGAGCCTTGTTGGCCTACTGCCCCTAGGCAGATAGGCAGAGTCTATGACATGAAATGCTAACAGTGTGCTTGATTTAGGAGTCAGCAGAGCTAGCTTTAAATTTGATTCTGACACAAATTGTATGATAACCTCAAGTTCTTTTATCTGTAAGATGGAGTTAGATGATAATACTCTTCTTACCTTCCTTGTTAAGTTATTATTGGGAAAATGTTTTATAAATCCTAAAGTGCTATGCACAAATGTAATTACTAATAAATGATAAGCTCATGTGAAGATAAGCAGTATTAGTCAGAATTGCCTAGAAAATAATTATAAGTCTTAGGACTAATCACTTGGTATTTTTGTACCTTGACATATTTATCCCTTCATTACATAAAACCAATTATCTTAATGTTTTTAATGAAAAAAGTAATGCATTTTAGTATTCATAATAGTGGTACCAAAAAAAAAAAAGGCTTTTTTTATATGGGAAGGCAAATAGAATAGCTATTGAACACACTTCCAATTAGGTAAAATCCATTAGGCCATTTAGAAAGCTGTTCACAGCTAATACCACTTTAGTTGAAGAAAAATATAGATGGTCATTCTATAATTTATAAAATTAAATTGTTAAACATTTTTGTAAAAAATTGTAAAAAATGTAAAAATTTTTGTCAATTGCATTGAAGAGATATTTTCCTTAAGATTTTCAATAATAGGCCTTGCTTTAATTTTTTTTTCCTTAAGAAATAATTTTCATTAGTAATTTATTAAAAAAACAAAACAGCTTGTACTTTTTAGCCAGTTCAACAAATGGCCTGATGGGAAGATGGGATTTTCTTGAATAATAGATGAGGTGATGACCCAATTTTTATGATTATGCTCAACTAAAAGTTGAATTGTGCTACAAAATAACATTATTTTTAAAAGGTGGAATCCTTATATTGAATCATATTAAATAGAACACTTATTAAAGTATTTCTGAGAAACTCTGAGTCCTTACAATCTGGACAGTGTCCCACTTAAATAACATTAATGTTATATGAACTGACACAGCTCTGGAATTTGCGGCTGTCTGTTTTTGCTACAGTCATACATTGATGAAGTATGTTCAGGCTTCTCTCTCTTTTTTCCCCCTTGTCATGGTCTATATTCCTAACTCTCAGCTGGGGCCAACATAAAGGACTTTGGGGGGGTTTCCTTCTCCAACCTCTGTTGAGGGTCATGATAACTTCTTTAACCTAATGAACAATGACATTTTCAACATTTTAAAAAGCCTTTTCATTTCTTCTTACAATTTTTTTATGCAAATTTGGCATAAATTATCATATGAGACATAACAGTAAAATGACAAAGGATAAAGTTGATTTAGCAGAGAATGTTTGTTGGCAGCTTTCCATGCAGCTCCAATAGGAATGACTGTAGGGCTAGTGCTATGCAATTTGTTAAAGCTGGAAACTATTAGAAGTGCAATGGAGAAAGATCACATAAATTTCTCCAGGCTATGCATTTTCTTTTAGGTATTTCATTAATATTGATTGTTTGTACAGACCTTTGATTCTTCTGAGTAAATTTCAGTACCCAACAGTTATGATAACCCTGTGGTCTTGGTTTGGAGTTTGAATATTCTGTTTATACCAGCTAGTATCTTAGTTTTTTATTTGATTATGCAACTTATGTATGTTATTATTATATGTATTTTATGTTCAGGCAGATTGGGAAAGCCTTTTACAGTTTAGTTCTCCAGAAGTTCTAATTCATCTTCCTGCTTTCAGGCCTGCTATATCTAGGTGCTTCTATATGTATGGGTGTCTGTCTCATACTCTGAAATTCCTTTAGAACAAAAGATTCCAAAATGTTACTTATGACCTTATTTACTTTTTTCATGTTCCTTCCCACTAGCCATAAGTTTCTGTTCTCCAAGTTTTGTATATAAAGTATCTTTTAATACTGTAAGATTTTTAGTTTGCATTTTAGCATTTTAGCAAATGCATTGCTAAGAATGGAAATATCAGATATAGTGTTAGATTATGAAAACTCCAGAGAAATAAAGCTGACATCTTTCTGAAGTACTTGTTACCTTCCTAGGCTTCAGTTTCCTCATTTATAAAAAGTAGGGATTAGCCTAGATCCACAATCTGTGAACTTAGTTTTAAAAAATATTTTGGTAACTGCATTTCATTATAATTATTTTCCTTTGTAACCTTAGGTATTTTGTGCCTTTAAAATCATTCTTCTGAGAAGTGGGCCATAGGCTTTACCAGATTGCCAGAGGGATAGGTCCATGACATACGAAAGGGTCCCTTTCAGTGCAACTACTCTGACTAAAAATAAGAGTGTCTCATTGAAAGTTTTCCTATTTTTGTATTACCTGGATTGATTGTCACTGAAGAGCATTGCTTCCTCCCTAGTATACTCATCTGATTATCCCTTTTCTTTTTCTTGCCTGGGCAGTTCTGTTTCCCCATAAATGCCAAGTTGTGCTTTCAAGGGATAGGAATTAACTTGTTTAGGTTCTGATGATATCCTGAGGAAACCTTGTTTGTGTTTTACAGAATATATGTAGTCAACAGTTGACAAGTTTTTAATATTTATTATGTGCCAGGCACAATGCCAAACATTAGAGGTACAAAGTAAAAGTAAAAACAGTTCCTGTCTTCAAGGTGCCTACATTCTAATGTGGAAATCAAAATATACAAGTTACATAACATATAGTAGTTAAGCAGATTATTCAAAAGAAAGAGGACTTCTTTTGAAAATATCCATGTCTTGAATTTGTTTTCAGGAGTACATTTTTCTCTTTGCCTTTTTTTTTTTTTTTTTTAATTTCTTGTTTAATAATAAAATTGCCTTCAGTCTAGTGCTGGCAAGAAAGCTGGCTTTGCCTAGGGCTTTTATAGTTGCAAAGGGATTTTAAAAATAATAAGTAAATATGTAGAATATAAAGTCTGTTCTGGTTAGTCTGGAGCACTTTGAAACCTTCAGGACGTTATATACACGCCTGATGATGGCCCATGCTTTTAGTCATGAGGGCTTTATCAAGGTCCTGCTTCACTAGCCAGAGTTCCTGTCCGACATCAGCACAGAATTACTGGGGGGACAAGATGAGATCATGAATGAAGGAATAACAAGAGGTAAGATGGTTATAGATGCTGATCCACATACAGGGCCAGTGGAACCTGCTTCTGGCTGCTTGAGTGTCCCTGTAATCCAAACAGTGAAGGCAATTAAAATGTCAGATACACATATTGAGTGGATGATGCCTCCCTTTGCCTTCAGTATAGGATCATAGCCCCTATGTCTTGAGGCTATTGAGGGTACATATAGCAGCTGCTCCTTATAGAGCCACTTGGCTCTCTGTATTCAGCTCGCTTGTCCAGTTTCATAGAATGTGCACTGAGAATGATAATTGCAGAGAGAAATTGGCATTTGTGTGCATGACTGATCAAGAGCAAAGCAACTTAATTTCATATGCTCTCAGACAGATTTGTCTTTAACCTCTGGCTTTACGAGGAAGAAGATTATAGAGCATTATCATTACTTCAGTTCAAAATTTTATTGCAGTTGGCCAGACCATTGCAAGTTATAGAGCTGGGGGTAGATATAAGGTGATCTTTAAAATAAATTATAAAGATCAAAGCATAACAAACTTAGAGTTAGTTTTAGCATAATAATAGGTATTATTTTAGAGCTTTTATCATAAAGGTAATTATCAGACCACTGGATCACCTTGTTACTCTAACCCTGTGACCAGTATAAATAGGTTCCAGGAGATATTTGCTGTCTGACTGCTATATATGTCCTTTAGCTTTTCAGGTATTTTTCTAGAGTAGCCAGAAGTCAGTTTTGCTTCTAGAAACTTCAAGTACGCATGGAATAGATTCCAAGTTAATACTGAAGTTCTACCTAGCTCAAGAGGTCTACAGATAACATAGGATAGGCAAACTAAGTGGAATTTTTTTGGAACATTGCAGGGGAATTGACTTGGAAACAGATTTCTGTGACAACTGTTTAATTTGAGAATTCGATTGACCTATTGCTTTAAAAGAGCCAATTTTCTTTAGCTTAGCTTTTCATTTTGTTACTTTATTAAAAGATTCTTATTGTATCTTTTTCTGGATTGCATATATAACAAATATAACAAATATAATAGCATTTCTAATTTGTGCTTATTTCTTATTTTTCATTGAGCTTTTACCCTTCCTTATACATATTTATTTTAAAATAAAATAATTAAGCAAACATTTAAATCATACAATTATAGATTAAGAATTGGAAGGAATCAAAGAAGCAACTAGGCAAATCTTTTTTTATAGTTGAGGAAATAAAGACCCAGAGAGCTTAGGTGACTTTGCTTAATGTCACACAAATTAGTGATAGAGTCAGAATTTTAATTCTAATCCTCCTGAAATCCAACATTCTTTCTACTATACCATGATGAAGGAATGGCTTCTGTTTTGCACACATAGTTGGAAATTCTTACATGTACTTTAGGAATCAAGTTTCATTGGTGTGGATACTGTATCGATAATTTCACAGCATCCTCTTTGCTTTAGTGACTGACTGGTCTTTTTACTACAATTCTGTGGCCAGGAAAGTTCATTACCAGGTTACCAAACTCCAAGTGCTACACCTCTGTATATAATTAGGTTGGTTCTCCAACAACAGAAACATCATCCATGACCAGACTTGTACTTGAAGGTTTTCTAGCTTTCTAGCAGAACTTATGTTCTCCTGGGGTAACCTTCAAGAATCTAAGATCAATGGAAAAATAATTTAGTAAAGAATCCTAAAGTTTCAGCTATATATGTTAGAATGAGTTAGCTAATAAACAGAGTAAGTACCATGTGTGAAGTAGTATATTGGGTGTTGCGGAAAGACAAAAAAAACATGGTTATGATACTCAAGGAAATCCATAATTTCAAATCTTGTCATGATTATTGCAGTGGCCTCTTACAGTTGTTCATCTGGCTTATCTTCTCTCCCCTTTCCAAATAATTTCTACATTGCTGTCATGCCAGATTGATCATTTTAAAACATAGATCTTTCTCCTATTCAAAAATCTTCAGTGATCCTCAGTTCCCTCTAGGATAAGATATAAAATCTATAGTATGATATATATATATTTTTAATAGCCTTTTATTTACAGGTTATATGCATGGGTAACTTTACAGCATTAACAACTGCCAAACCCCTTGTTCCAATTTTTCACCTCTTACCCCCCCACCCCCTTCCCTAGATGGCAGGATGACCAGTAGATGTTGAATATATTAAAATATAAATTAGATACACAATAAGTATACATGACCAAAACGTTATTTTGCTGTACAAAAAGAATCAGACTCTGAAATATTGTACAATTAGCTTGTGAAGGAAATCAAAAATGCAGGTGTGCATAAATATAGGGATTGGGAATTCAATGTAATGGTTTTTAGTCATCTCCCAGAGTTCTTTTTCTGGGCATAGCTGGTTCAGTTCATTACTGCTCCTATAGTATGATATTAAAACCTCTTCTATCTTACTGCTGCAAATTCCTCCCAATTGATTTCATATCCCATCTTTTAAAGAGCTCTCCTCATCATACTGGTCTCTTAGTTGTTTCTGAATAGGACACGCTATCCCCTGCCTCTATGAAATTGCGTCTGCTGTCCCCCCATGTCTAGAATTCACTCTATCTTCATCTCCCCCTCTTTAAATCCCTAGTTTCCTTCAAAGATATCCCTGGTTGTTGGTGATCCTACTTGTTTAAAAAATATTTCTTCTAGCTTCTTTCAAAGACATTTCTAGTTATTGATGATCCCTACTTCTTTAAGTAGTATTATATTTTGGTCCTTTGTATTTAATAACTTGTATACATTTTATATTCCCTCAGTAGCATGTAGGCTTCTTAAAGGCTAAGGCTATTTTTTTTTTTTTAATCTTTGTATCCCCAGTGCCTAGCATAGTGTCTTGCACATAGTGGTACTTAATAAATGTTAGTTGGGATGATTGGATTAGACATACAATTTGAAATTAGGTAAGAGATGGAATGAAATAACTTATCATCTTTTATTTCCAACATTTTCAATTAAGTGGAGAATTTTTCTTGACTTTTAGATCAGTTTTTAAAAGCTTAGAATAATATAAAATTTTCATTTGTGATAAAGGTGTAAAATATTTTAATTTGAATCATTAGCAAAATTAGATAATATGTCAATAAATTATTGCAAGGAAAAAATTTTAAAATTGCAGATTTGTTTTCCTAGGAAACCGCATGGATTTATTTTCTCACAAATATGTTTTATAAGTTTGCATGTGTGTATGTAGATACACATATGAGGTTGTAGATAGAGCGATTAAATTTGGAAGACCAGGATTCAAGTCCTATTCCCTAATACCAATTAGCCATGCAACTCCCTAAATCTGTTAAATTGTAGAAAAGCTACTGGAGGAAATTTCATGCCTGGGATTTTTCTGTATCTATGAAATAGCAGGTCTGAACAAAAGAAAAAAATCTCATATATGTTTGAGTGCTTTTATCACTTGAATTATTAAACAAATTATTATATTGAGAAAGTATTTCTTGTGACTTTCAAATAATTTCTTATAAGACAAAAATTATTCTAATACCTTGGTTCAAGTTGAATGTCTAGTAGTGGTCTCTGTAGCTATGTACAACATTTGGAATCCAAGGTTTTAGTTAATAGTAAACTAAAATCTCCAGTAGTGTAAATATAAGATAATTGCAATATTTTTACAGTTCCATATGAGCTGCTATTTGTAAAAACCAAAATGAGCTTTAATGGAAAATTCCTCTGTGTTAAGTAGGTCTCAAAATTAAGATATTAAATATTTGTAATTTTCAGGTAGAGGTTTTCCTGTGGCTGCAGTATTTTGTGTGTGTGTGTGTGTGTGTGTGTGTGTGCGTGTGCCCGTGCGCGGGCGAGTGTGAGCACTTCCTATTGAAGCACTTAGTGCACTTGTGGCACATTCAGCACAGAGAGCATAAGGAGTCATGTCAGAGGTCAGATATTTGAGCCAGTTTTCCCACAGCCGCCTGGTGTGAGTGATCTTTTACTATGTTTAAAAAAAATGGAAGAGGATTAAAGGGGATTAGAAAGAATATTACCCTCCCAAGTATAGGCCCAAGGCACTAAGGGAGAGAACCCAGCCAGGCAGCAAATGGGCTTTGCTTGACCAGGGCACAACCTTTGCTGCATTCCTTTAAGAAACTGAATGGGAAATGTTAAGTCCCCAAACTGGATTAGTAAATAATCTCATAGTTTGTGACATCTGCTGAAATAAATTGATGAGCAGGCTGCATTCTTACACTTTGAGGAGAGAGTCAGAAACATCAAGAGCAAAAATGATTAAAGGTGGGGATTAAGTGTAGTCATTATCTAAGAGGACTATTTCATAAACAAATTGGAAAAAAATTTATTTTATATATATATTTGGTTGATTGAAGTGAGCTGTGCATTTAGGTGCATATATTAGAAGCATTTTATAATTCAAGACTTAATGATCTCCTTTAAAATTTTTTGAAACTGTTCTCAACTAACATGCATTACAAGACTATAGAATCTCAATTTTGCAAATTTCTCTCTTGGATTTCTGTCCTTTTTACTTTGGCCTTTATAAAAAACCATGGGAACCACACTGTTGATTTGAAGTGAAATAATATGTTTCTTATGCAACACATCTGCAAGTAGGAACTTTTTCCCTTGCATTTTATAACAAGCTAGTGTGGTTTGGCTATTATGACTCATAATTCAGTATCAGATTGTTTATAACCAATGAGAGTCTTCTGAACCCATTTCAGTCAGAGCCCTGCCTAAGTGGAGAAAAGCCAGATTGGCCAGCTAAATAGTATTGAATAGTATTATCATGGGTAATAAAGATAACATGTTCAAGTGGACATTTCAGTTTCCATCTTCATTTCAGTATGGTTGATGAATACATTGTCCATTATTACTCTGCTTTTGATAATGAGTTTAATGGCAAAGAAGGGTTTTTATGTTAGAGTAAAAGATGGATTTCAGAATAAAGTTTGACAACTCTTATTAATTCTAGTTGTCCTTCCTGAAAATTCAGGAATAAGAGGAAAAAAGGAAAAGTTCTCTCTGTGCAGTGTTCCTCAGCATGGTACTTTGTAAAATTTTGACATTATTTTTGTTTTATTATATTGCTAACATCTTCATTTTTGTTTTTCTCAGGGATATTCATGGGGAAATTATTTGTCAACTGACTTTCTCAGCTTCTGTTTCAATTTTAATCTTGGGGGAACTTTATTCCTTTTGTCATTATTGTGGCCAATGAGAATATTATAAACTTTGAGAATCTTGTGTATGTGTGTGTGTGGTTTTTTAAATCAGTATTTAACATACCCACACTGCTCTTCTGGATCCTCGGCCTTATCATGAGTCTGTCACTCCAAGTACCCAGAGATTTCATTATAGCAGACAAACTTCCTAACATTTTGAGATCTATGTTTTTGTGAAGTTTGGGTCTAATCCAGATAACTTCACTTTCTTTTCTTCTCTTGTGTGTCTTTGTGTGTGTTATTCTTCCAGTACTTACTTGAAATGAAAAGTTTAATATTGCCCCCAGAACATATTCTGAAACGGGGGGACAGTGAGGCAGTTGCCTATGCTTTCTTTCATCTTCAGCACTGGAAGCGAATAGAAGGTGCCCTTAATCTGTTGCAGTGTACGTGGGAAGGCAGTAAGTATTCTTTTCCAACTCTACTAGCTAATCTCTCTGACTTTATTCACAGCATTCACAAGCAGTCTGCTTTAATGAGATTGTGTTAGCCTCCTTAAGGCTTTGTTGTTCAGATTAGTTTCAAAGTGAACTCAATACTATTATGTTTGGTTTGTTGCTGGAAATGCTTAATTCACTTATCTTGATGCCACATTTGGGGTGAGACAGAAGCTGCATTCTTAACCAGGAAAGTACAGGTAGCTAGATGTAGTGATATATTATGCAAACATATATTAAAATATATGGTTATAGGGAACTCTTCTGCAGATCGCCATGTCAGGTCCTATTCTAATGTCTCATCATGGCCTGGAGGTGACTCTTGGCTCTCAAAAGCAGTATAAGCAGAGATCGACCTCTGACAGGTCCCACTGAGCTACCCAGACTTCAAGACTGGATCTTGACAGATGTTAGTTATGTCTATCATCTGAGGACCAGTCCAGCTCAGTTTGGTAAGGCTTTTCCCTAGAGGATTTTGTTTTGGGTTGGTTGGTTTGTTTGTTTTTTGGACAAAGTTCATGAAATTTTCTACTTAGGACATGGTAGGGTAACAGTCTACATTGAGAAGCGTAGGAAACTTTACCAGACTTTTCCATGTTTGTTTAATTATTTTAAGGATTTCTTTGCAAGAAATGGAGCTAAGTTTTTTTTTTCTTTTTTTTTTTTTTAAGCTTCTTAGGTAAGAAATAGACCGGAAAGTATAGATATATAATCAGATACCTGTTTTTTAGCATTTGGAATTCTTGTAGTTACTCTCATTATACAAAATGAATTCAGATGGTTTGCCTTCAGAAACTACAATTTTATTTTTAAACATTCATTCGGGAAATCAAATAAGAATAAGTAATAAAGTATAACTTTATTTTCATTCTTCTTTCATATAACCTCACCATAATATTATTCATTTTTTCATGAATAATCATGACTCATTAATTTTTCACTTAATTTACAATTTTGAACATATCATTTACTCTCTTGTACTTGGTAAAATACAAAATGGTGTAAGTGAAAGATATTTAAAAGCGTTATCCATATCAAATTAAATCCATATTTTTAAAAAGATACTCAATGGCCAGTAGCCCATAAAAGCCCATAAGGTCAACACTTCCCAGTATTGACCAAAGGAAAGACTTAGCTGAATTGAGGCCCTTACAACTTTATGCACAACTCCTTAGAGGAACTATTAGAGCTTGCTCCAAAGTGAACCAAGACCAAAAGCAACTCTGTTGATGGGCTTCTTCAGCTGTAACCTGAGGAATCACATGTAGAAGTCTCTTTGGAATAAAGTCAGCTGCCCACAAAGTGAGGAAAATAATCCCAGAAGGCAAATATAAAGTACTAAATAAGTAAAGGATAAGAGTTGATCTTTTCAAGATTTGGAAGAACCTGCTTGGTTGTTTTGTAAAACACGGTTATCTTGCCTATTTTGCTACAGGAGCAGCAGGAAGAGGACTCTTAAGTAGTCAAAGTTTGTCTTCCATGTAGCTTTATATTTTCCTTTCTATGCCCTGCTTCATGGCTTCATGGCTCCCTGTCTCCCAGTTTCTCAGTGTCCTCATGGTTCTTAGTCTTTTCATAAATCAGTAATTGCTTCAAAGAAAGGAACTATAATATTCATTCACATTAATAATTCTCCCACAGAAGCTTTTCCAATTCTCCCCACTCTCCAGCTTCTTACCTTAGCCATATTATTCTCAACAGAAAACCCCAGCTCTTCCTTTCTCAAGATATCTGAGGGAGAAACAGGAAGTAGCCTCTATCAGGAAAACCAAATGAAATCATCATCTCCATTGCTCCTCTGACCATTGTCTCCTCTCAGACACTGGCAAAGACATTTCAGGACCCTTAACTCAAGAACCTTGGGGGAAAGCAGTGCTTCTAATCTAGTGCCCTGAACCCTAGGCTCTGGGCAGATGGGGCCTGCCAAGTACTTCTGCAGGTGCTGGGTGTGGCAACCATGGTCACTGGAGACGTGGACGATGGATTTCTTGAACCAGAGTCCTTGGCCCTGACTAGCGATTTCACTTGTGCAACTGATAAGGTTTTATCAGTGGAAATGGCATTTTTAAAGAGGCCTTAACATCTTCTGGACCCTGGGACCTTTTGGTCTGATGTGTAGCTAAAACTTTTTATAAGGGTTGTTTGCCATACTGGAATGTGTTATAGTCACTCTCATTATACAAAATGAATTCAGATGGTTTGCCTTCAGAAACTCTTGAAAGCAGGGATTGTCTTACTCTTCCCTTGGTATCTCCCACACTTAGTGTAGTGCTTTGCATACAGTAAGTGTTTAATAATTACTTATTCATTCATTTTTATTTATTTTGAGAATGCTATGTAGCTTTTCACTGAAGTACAGCATTAATGCAAATATTTTGCTTTTGTTTCCCTTAGCCTTTAGAATGATCCCATACCCATTAGAGAAAGGCCATCTATTTTACCCTTATCCCAGCTGCACAGAGACAGCCGACAGAGAACTATTACCCAGTAAGTGAATTTTTCATGTTTTTTGGGTTGTGCAACTACATTTTCCTTCATAATTTTGACCTTCAATTTTTGAAGCATTTTCATTTCGATCTCAGAGCATTGTATAAATCTAACTTGCTGTCTTAACTATCCTCAATATTGTCTTTTTAAAAATAAATTATTATTGATGTCTTCTGGTTTTTCACCATCTATACTTCCTTAGTATATCCTTTTCCTTCCAAAGTGTCATTCCTTATTCAAAAAAAAACAAAAAAGAAAACAAAAAAAGTCTGGTAAAACTAACCAACAATGCATTGTTTAATTGAACAAGTGGTAAAAAAGAATATTATTATTATTATATCTTTGAATGACAAGATTGTTTACTATGCTAAGCATTAGTGTCCCTACTCAAATATAGGTAGACTTTAATTTATATTCTTTAGAAGAAAATGTTTTGTAAAATCTAGTAATAGACTGATTGTCTTCTTATCTAAAGCAGCATGGATTCAGTTATTGTTACTTTCACTATTTATGGATTAAGTCGGGAGGTGGAGGGGAATCCTCACAAAAATTTAATAGTCCATGCCCTAAAAAATCTGCACGTTTTCATTATCCTCATCTGATTGTCTTTCCTAACTTTTCCTACAATAGCAACTCTCTTAAAAGCTATGAAATGGTTGAAGATTGCCTTCCATAGCTTTTAGCTTTCTTTTTTATGCCCTATATATATTCTCTAATGTTCTCATGGTCCCCCAAAATAAATCTCCCCACAAATAAATATCTACCTCAAAGACAAAGACCACAAAACTCATTCACACTGAGAATTATCCCATAGGACTTATTCAGATCTTGTTTACCATCCTTAAGTGTTTAACTCTATCATTCTCAGCAGAAATCCTCAGCTCTTGCTCTCCTTAAAAAAAAAAAAATTTTTTTTTTTGGAGAGTAGGATATCTGATAGAAGCACCCTTGATTTTCTTTCCTTTCACCTAAAAATTTGTATTGTCATATGATGTTTTTGTTCTTCCTCTTATCCTGGGCCCACTTCTCCCTGTGCTCCTTTCCTGCTTACCTTACTTGTTCCTCATTTTCTTTATTATCCCCCTTCTCTCTTGAATTTTCAATATCTCCCTTTCTACTGGCATCTTTCCTGAGCCTCTGTCCTTACAAATAAAACACAGAAACATATCTTCAAAGCCCTGCTACTTATTTGAACTACTATACATCCATCTCCTTTGAATTTCTCAAAAAGTGGTGGACATTTCTGCTTCTGTTTTCTCATCAGCAGCCCCTCAGTACAGTAAGGCTTCTGCTGCCAACTCTACACTGAAACTGAGACTTTCAAAATTATCTCATGTTAGTGGCAGAGCTAAAAGGGAACGTAGAGATTGCTGCGTCCAATCCTTTCTTTTAAAGTTGAGGAGATCCCATGACTGGGCTTCTTCCCCAAGAAAGCTATTGATAAAAACAAAGTCTCCATGTATTCCAAGATAGTTAAGAGCAGCACTTTTTGTGATAACTGAGAGTTGGAAACCAAGGAGATGCCCATCATCCAGGGAATGGCTAAGCAAAATTGATCCATGAGTGTAATATAATATTACTGTGTTATAAGAGATGATTTTGATGGTGAATACAGAGAAGCATGGGAAAATCTACCTGAGATGATGCAGAATGAAGTCAGCAGAACCAAGAAAACAACAACATAAATGGAAAGAATAACCATACACAAAATAGCCAAAAGCAAATGTCATAAAAATACAAAGCTCAAACAGGACTTAAATGAAGAGCTATGAGAAAATACCCACCCTATCCTTTCATGGAGGTAGGAAGTCCACAGGTGTTACACATTGCAGACATTTTAAAACTTTCTCAATATATCTGTCACTTGTGCCAATCCTTTTTTTCCCTCTCTAAAAAATACTGGTAGTCACATGGAATGACTCTCCGGGAAGGAAAAGGAGAAGGGTACTTGGTGATACTAGGGTGATATAAGAAACAGGAAAATGTTTTTATACTTTTTTTTTTTTTTAAAGTAATATTCTTCAAACACCTTCCATTCTTTCTGTTTCCACTGTTTTGGCCTCTTTTTCTCCCATTTAACCTCCTAAAATAGTCTTCCACCACAGCTCATGACACTAGAGTGAGGTCAGGAAGAACTGAGTTCAAATCTAGCCTCAGACACTAGAATGACCCTGGCCAAGTCACTTAATCTCACTTTCCTCAATTGTAAAATAGGGATAATAACAACACCTGCTTAACCAAGTTGTTTTGGGATCAAATGAGATAAAATTTGTAAAGTACTAAGCTGCATTATTAATTCTTATTAATAAGTCAAATCAAGGGTGAAGAAGGATTAAAAACAAAAAGTATTAAACACTTGTAGGCATTAGGATTTCATGTTATTAAAAAAAAATCTATCTGTTCTACAAAGTCATCTGACATACAGAGACACAATATAGACAAAGAAAAAAAAAATCAGAGCATGCGACCCCACCCCCAATTTGTAAATCAGCAGCAATCTCTTTCCCTCTCTGCCTCCAGGATCTTCTTCAGTCTGTCCTGTGTACAGATGAAGCTTCCTAAAGCTCACTTCTGATCATGTTACTTCCCAACTCCACATCTTATGGTGGCTTCACATTATTTAGAGCAAAGCTTCTTAAACCCCAAACCAATCTATCTTTGCCTTTTGGCTTCGACTGTTCCTTCTCCCTTACTTTTTTGCCTGTTTAAAATCTTGAAATACCTTAAATGCCAGCTTCTTCAGGGGCCCTCCCTCGCGCCTCAATAACATATAATCCCAGCTTCCTCTGAATCCCAGATCACTTTGTACCTCTTCCATAAGACTTATTGGGTGCTGCCATTTGGCACAGTTATTTGTGTGCAAATCTGTTATGGAAAATGTCCCATAAATTTTTTGTTGTTCCTGTGACTGAAATAATTGATGAAATTGAAGTTGCTCCCATTCCCAGAGGAATTTGCATTTTAATGGTTGGGATCAGAATTTCTAAGCCAAAAGAATGAATTTCTAATTGTAGAATTTCAATGAGGGATGTGGAGGAAAGGCAGTGGGGGCAGTCTTCCTTGCCTCTGAAATTAAGCTACGAAAATAGCTATATTCTCTTCCTAGACATAAGGCCAGGCCTGGATAATAATATAACTAAAACCAGAATTCTCTGTAAGGCCACAATTTTGGCAGCATGCCTGTTGGCAAGGCTGAGTTAATGCTAACACCACAGATATGGATGCTGCCTGCTGATTTACAAATTGGGGGTGGGGTCGCATGCTCTGATTTTTTTTTTCTTTGTCTATATTGTGTCTCTGTATGTCAGATGACTTTGTAGAACAGATAGATTTTTTTTTAATAACATGAAATCCTAATGCCTACAAGTGTTTAATACTTTTTGTTTTTAATCCTTCTTCACCCTTGATTTGACTTATTACATACTGGGATTTACTTGTGAGCTTCAGAATGAAGGTCAAACTGGGACTATTTCCTTTGTTCACTCACATATTTAGTAGAGTCTTCTATAATACCCCCTGATAAATTTTTCCTTGCAAACCAGTGATGAAATCTGAAATTTGGCTCCAAGGGAGTGCTTCTCTCTTAGTCATCTATTATCTTGAGGTATTAACTGAACATTGACTGACAAGTGATTCTCTTTAGAAAGCCATCCAAAAAGAAATAATTAGGACCGTCACACAGCATGAACACTTCACATTTTAGAAAACCATGTAGCCATAGATATGCGATAGCTATGACAAAGTTCTGGCATCTGTCCCCTGCTACTACCTTTATGCAGGAGACTTTATGAGAATCACTGGCACACATCAAAACTGTATGTTCCCCCTTTTCTAAAGGACATATGATGTTCTGTCTTTGCCTAGGAGAATTAGACTAGGAGAATGAGGGGCTCAGAGGTATTATTTAGGAAGCTTTGTCCAATGTTTGCATGCAGGACAGATCTGAGGGAAGAAGATACTTGAGGCAGAGTCAGGGAGGCTATCTGGGGGGACTTCAGGTGAGAGATAATAAATGAGGATGGTGGCAGTGGAGAGGGAATATAAGGGAAGTGGCTGAAAGAATAGTGAAACCAGATACTACATCTGCCTGGTGGAGGCAGGTCACAGATGGGTTGCTATGTAAGAAGCCTGGCTGCTATAATCCTGCTTAAAATATAGGATGGTTCTTATTTCTCATATATAGTCAGTATTTTCTTGATGTGAACATAACGTAGATCCCTGAATATTAATCCTGTCTATAATAGAATGTTAGGTTTTGTAATGCACGTGGTAAATTTAGCAAAGGAGAGACAAAAATATTACAGCTGCTGAAAAAATGATGTTAGATGTATTAGATCTTGTAAATGTATTTAAAGAAAGTATCATTTATCACTGACATCCTTAAGACTGCTTTGAATTGGTTGTCTTTCGCATAATACTGGGTGTTGCTTCAGGAATCTCTGGGTTGAGGCCAAATCTGGGCCTTCAGCTTTGTAGCCCATGAAATTGTAGCATGGGCACTTGCTTCAGTACTGGCACTCACACATTCTTGCATCATTTAAAATCAGCAACCATCAGTAACACACACCTCATGTGGCCTGGGATTTACTGATTTTCTTTGTTTCCTCTTAATTTTTCTACTTATAAAAATTACTTTTACTTGAAATTGCTGTAATTTTAGATAAAGTTAGACACTCTTTAGGATAATGTATAATTATTCTGACTTTTTTTTTCTTGCAGCATTTCATCATGTTTCTGTTTACCCAAAGAAGGAGCTTCCTTTTTTCATTCACTTCACAGCAGGCCTGTGTTCCTCTACAGCAATGCTTGCCCTTCTCACCCATCAATTTCCTGAAATCATGGGTGTTTTTGCTAAAGCTGTAAGTATGGTCTCAAGGACTTGCTTAGAATATTTGTGAGACACACAGGAAACTGTTTCTGATTTGTCTATGCAATCCAGTTGAGATGTGAAAAATGTGCATTTAGAGTAATTATGAGTCATGTCTTGTATAGTTGCTGCCATGGAGCCTTCAAATTTGGGTCTTGGGTGATTTGACCTATGATTCTGTAACTTTAACAAAAAACTTGAAAGAGTGCAGTACTGAACATTATAAAGTTGGTCTCTATAGATCACTCTTCATAGTAATACAGCACTCATTACTAACTTAAGAACAATCCAGTTTTTCTTGGCTTGCTTACCATTATTGTATGTTTTGTTTGGCATTTTTAAAAAATTCCATATTTTATGAACAAGGCTTCTGGTTTTCCATTTAATCTAAATCATTAGTTCTAAGATCCACTCAATTTAGGTTAAATTTAGTAATACAGCCAGGGTGGTGCAACAATCATCAACTAATCATCAGTTGCCCTGGATACAGAATGTGATTTGACTTGAAAGTTGCCCCTGGCCACTGCATCTCATTTGCTGTCCTGATTTAAGGGACTAAAATACACATCACCCCTGGGTTCTATGTCCCAGGCAGTGCTTGTAAGCTGAGGTTCAAAGAACTCATGCCTCACGATGTGAGTATCCTCACCAAGGATAAAGGGATACAATTCTTGGAATGTATGAAGTATAAAAATAACATCTTACATCTTTGAGTAACCTTATATATTAACATGCATTGGTGCTAAGAAGAAACTCAAAAACACATTCCCTTTCCATTTTCAAGTCTTCCACTGCTATTTTCTGATACATCTTTCCACCTTCACACTGGAGACATTAAAAGATGATAAGAATTGGAATATATCAAGAAAAAGGTGATACTTGACTCAATTAAAGACCTTACTTTCCAATGTTTAGATTCAAGGAAAGATATTGCATTGTAGGTTAGTGGTTCTATCAACAATGATACTTGAAGTCAGAAGTTGTTTTTTGGGGGGTGGGGGAGGTAACAGAGAGGGTCAAAAAAAATCCTTCATTCTTCATAAAGTTTTTATCTGTTTTTCCTCCAGCTGTTTTTTCTCTTCCCTCCTCCCCCCCCCCCCCCCCCATGGTTTTAAAACCTATTTAAGTGACAGCCTATTCTGTGCCTTAAAGATCAGCTGGTTTTCCTCTAGCATTAGTGTTATGATTGCTGGTTCCCCCCCCCCCCCCCTTCCCTGAAGGTCAGCTTCACAATGTGTTAAGTTGCCACTGGCGCTTAGCCTGGGAATCTGAGTTTGCACTTGATCATTGGTCAAGCCTCAAGAAGACTGACTACACTGTTGTTTAAGAATGGATATTTAGATTGGAACCAAATTATTCTGTTTCCTTTTAATATAAAAAGGGAGCTTATTGATCACACTGTTACTGTTTCCTGCAGTGCTACTGGATAAGGAAAGAGATTATTCTATAGAATTCTGTTTGCATTATTTTTCATGGAGAGGAATGGATTCCAAAGAGAATCCTATCCATTTCACAGTTTGAAGAAAGAGTATAACTGTGCATATGGGTTCCTGGAAGCATAGAGGGAGAACTTGTTTCTAGGTATATGAAAGAGTAGCCGGGTCAGTAAGGAAGAAGATGAATCTGGAATAGACTTGTAGACATTGGAACAACTGACCTTATTCCCTTGAGGGTAATAGCCAAGAGCTTGGGTGGAGTATACTGTTTACACCATCTATGATAGATTGGATGTAGTGCCTGCCATGATCTGAGAGATCACTGATCTTATAAGAACCACATGGAATAAATAGACTTCTGGTAGCGTATAATCCATACCCATTATTCCTTTTATGAATAAATAGTAATAAATTTTGAGGTGAAACCTTTCATAGATTAAAATGTAATCAAACCAAGTAATCTATGCTGCAGAAATTTCTTGCACTATTAAAGCCTCTAGTTCTTGTAGAATAGACTTTTCACCATTAACTTTTGATTTAAAATATTTATATATTTGTAATTTTGTTCAATCGATAAAAAGATTTTTGTATGTAATTTTAAAAATGGTATCCTACCAAAGTGAATTCTTACAGGTCATGGCTTATCAAAAAGATTTTTACATACATACATATATATATATATATATATGATCTTAAAATTTCTAAAGTTGTGAGAAGACAAAAAATAGCTTTTGATTAATACTGAGATATTGTCATTTAGAGGGAATTATCTAACTGTTATAGATGGGGTACTAAGCAAGAAAGTTTTCAGTTTATGAATTTACCTATAGTTACTGGGAAGTGAGCCACTTTCATTATCTGTTACTTCTCTACTCCTTCCATTCACCTGCCCATTGATTTTGGTGGAACCAGTTGACTTTGGGTGGGGGAGAAGAGAGCTGTCAGAAATAACTAATGTAATCTTTCTTATACAAATGGATAATTTGGTCTCCCATTCATGTACACAGAAAGGGAAGATCTGTTCTTGCATTTTCTCTTAGAAACTTCTAGAAGTGGTAATTTGCTATTCTTGAAACACTGTAGGTATTTTACTGATTATATAATCTTTTGTGGGATGGACTGGAAACTTAACCACTTAGCACTTTCCAGTTATAAGAAAAATCCATTAAATTCTATACAGCCTAATTATAAATGAACTTTTGAAACAACTCATTCCTAATTTACCAGCTGCCTATTGTCAGGCATTCATTGAGTCCTTAAGACATTTGTTAGAGAGAGCAACACAACAGAAATTGGGGATGAGTTTTTGAAGCATGCTTGTTTAGTCAAGGAAAACCTTTCAGAAATTTTTCTTGGTGAGTTTATTTCACCATTAAGATTATCTCTCATTTCCCTCCTTCCAACTGGATTATCTCTCATTTCCCTCCTTCCAACTGGAGCTTTATAAAATTGTTACAAAAATTTATTTTTTTTCTAAACTGTTTTTAAGAAATTTTGAATCTTTCGACTTAAAAAAGTCATAAAATGTTAGAACTGGAAGATATTTTGGAAGTCAGCTAGTTTAACCTCTGTCCAAATCATAAAAATCCCAAATAACATGGATTATCCAGATGATTAACTTCTACATAAAGATCTCCAATGACATGGAATTCATTACCCCCAAAATGAACCAAAAAGGATTGATGTTACATGCTCATTTAAATGATATTGTACTTTATAGAACTTGACTTCACTTTTACAAAACTGAAATTTTTTCTTGGATATTATGAAAACTTCGTCTAACATCAAATAAAGAAAGAGAAAGAAGATAAGAAGCAGAACATGCTGATACCACACTTGATATTCTTCTTTGCCAAAATGTCTGAAAAAGGAAGGATTGCCTTAAACAATAGTTTTCTTTTCTTACTTGCTATGTTAAATATTAAAATTCAGAGTAAGGGTAGTGAACGATATAGTTGAATTGTAATATGATTCCTGTTATCTGAGAAGAACTTTTCCTCAGGAATGATTCTGCACGTTCCTTTAAAAAGCCAGCCCTACTCCCCTTGTTTCCTTTTTTCTTTTTTGTAAAGCAGACTTCCTCCTTATTCATTAGCATTTGATTGAACCTTCTCCTTATCATCAGCACTCCAAAGAGAAGACATTGAAGGTGTCAGCTATTGCTCACTAGCCAGGAATAATAATACAGTAAGAGAGCTAGGTTTCTTCATGTGACAGAATTGTTTATGAATTTAAAAATGCCATAGTTTGGATTTAGCAAAAGAGGGGAAGCCTATGAAACTGTGGAAGAAGATGCTGTAAATGTGTAAGTAGAGAATCAGAAAGATTTCCTGACCCCCTCCCCAAAGCAACCCTTCACTAAATTTTTGTCCTACTCACTATGTATTATAGTTATGCTGCTCAGGGAGTGGGCCCCGTTTCCACATAGTTCTTCTAATCTTTATGTGGGAAAATGTAGTTGGACATGCCAGTGATGAATTTCTGAGCAACTTATAATTGGCTAGCTCCAGTGTAGCTAGGGCCCAACAATCTGCTTGATTAATTCTTTAAGGGCTGCATTAGCCAAGTTGTATGATTTCCAAAGAGATAGGTCAAATGTTACACTAACAAAGAACCTCTATGTAAAATTTTTGTCTTGGGCTCCTTCAACTCTTTCCCAAAAATAATTAACTTTTTTCTTCCAAAATTGCATTTAGTTTTGAATAAAGATATGAATGCCAAGTGTTGCCCTCCCTGAGTGGTCACTAAAAGAAGGTCCTTCTGGATGTATAATTTTCTCCAGAGCAAAATTAATTTTTGATCCTGGCTTTATTTGACAAGATACCAGTGGAAGAAGAAATGGTAAATATAGTTATTAAGTATGCTTAATAAAACATTGTTATGCCCAGCATTTAGCCTTACTTGATATAGTGCCATTTTGACAGAGTACAACTTTAGGAAGTTATCTGGATAATTCCTAAGTGGTAGGGAGTCTTTTAAAATAATATCTTGTCTCAGAAAGCCTGAATAGCTATAATTGATGTGTGCCTTTTTTGCACGTGTCACAGTCCTGAAATTGACAACTTACAGATGACTTTGTATGAAAATTGATTATTTTGGAAATGAATTTCTACATTGCATGCAAATTCATATGGCAAAAATGATATGTTTTCGTCCTCCCCTGCCCCCTAAAAAAATTTCAACTGAGATTTTTCTCCTGAAAGCATTGTTCTGTAACTTCCTGTTGAGGTTATGCTGTACCAGAGTTTTTTTTCAGTGGGATTCTTATGAATAAAATGAGCCTTCTAGGAGGCAAGTCTGAATTTTCAACTGTATGAGTTTTTCTTCCATCCCTGATACTTGTATTCATTTTTTTTTATTGTACTTTTTTTTTTTATATACTTTCTTATCATCAGCAAGCTCTTAGCATTCTTTTGATTTTCTATGGTAACTAAGGAGTTGGAACAAAATATATTGGATTTCTCAGTGTTCAAAGACAAGGGATATGGGTATGGCTATGGGTGTCTTTTTTGTATTCTTATTTAAAAAAGATATTAGATTGAAGAATTCATAATATTACTGCTACTTCTCCTTTCTCCCCTAAAATTCCTTCTTCTAAGAAAAAGATGAAAAAATCAGTGCAATTTTTATTGCCTTATGGACATAGAAACAAAGAGCAGAGTCCTTTCCCCATAGGGCAGTTCATGAAAAGTACTCCCCTTTTCCCGATCTGTATTATCCATTAAATATTTGTTCATAAAACCTCTCTTTCTTTATTTAGTGGTATATTTAAAATTATCTTTCCCCCCTCAAAGGGAATGTTCCAAGTTTAGAACTTCTTGATTAACTACTGTTTACTAATGTTATTTATTACTTAATGAGAAGCGGTGTAATGGGGTGGAGCATTGGACTAGGGGTCCCAAAGACCTGGCTTCAAATCGTGCCTCAAAACATTCAACATCTCTGTGATCTTTTTATTTCCTGGTCATCTACAAACTGTTAGTACTGTTTTTATTCTGTTTGGTAAATTGAGAAAAACCACTTAACTTCTCTAGCCTCAGTGTCCTTAACTGTAAAATTCAGGGAATAGGTTCAGTGGCCTTTGAGATCCTTTCATGATCTAAATCTATAATCCCATTAAGTCCTGAATTCAAATACTGACTTAGATACAAGCTGTTGTGCCCTTGCTGACAATGAGTGGGGAGATTAGTTGTGCTTCTGCCACCTTTATTATTTTTATAACTGGCCTTTAGGTTGGGTAGACTGCAAAGCAATTTTGCCTGGTAAAGTTGGTCTTAATTGGTTATATCACAATTCCTATTAGGAAGCCTTACCAACCCTTTGTTTTAGGAAAAAACATCACTTTTTTTTTTTTTAAAACAAACCCAACCCAGATTGTGAGTCATAAGTAGAGATAAGTAGAAAGTCATAGATATAAAGAGTAATGAGATGGTGGATGGAGATAAAGAATGGGATTTTAGGGGGATATTCAATATGGTTTTAAGATTTCTCTTTGAATGGAGTTTTTCTTTCAAGATCAGATTTATAATGTTTAAAAAAGAATCAAGTTCACAAGAATAGTTAACATTGAAATACCAAATACAGAACCATTTGGATTCAATTTGCATCCTTTTTCCTGATGTGCTTTCACAGAGTTTCTCAGATCTTCACCACAGTCTGGGGATAAAAGGTAGGCTCATTTTTCTGTTGGGAAGTTGGAGCTCCAAATCATGCATCTATTCAGAGGCACACGGCCATTTATTCTTTATTATTATTTTGGGGGTTACATTTTCTAAAATTTAATTTTGCCCATCCCTTACCCCACTGGCGAGGGCCTCCATTTGACACCGATTTATAAATATATGTAAAATTGTACTATTTGTTGTGATTCTTAGCAATTTTATTTTAACTGCATTATTAGCTGTACTGGTAAATTTCTTTTAAAGCTTATCTCAGTTTTTCTCTTCCTTCCAATGACCTTCATCTCCCCTCCCCTTAAACTGCCCACCAGTACTGCCCCATCCTAAACCTTATCCTCACCTGGGACAGCTACACCCTAACATTTTAAATTAGAAAGTCCCCTGCCCTGGGTTTTGCACCTTCTTAACCTCCCTCATACTGCACCTGTTCTTTAGTCTTCTTTTCTCCCAATCCCTCAACCTCTGCTGGGTTCTCATTCCTCCCTACCTAGCCTGATCAATTATTTCAATCATATTCTTACTGGAATCCTAGAATTCATAGAGTCATAGGATTTGGGAGGGTGAGGAATTGTAGTGGTCATCAATTCCAACTTTATAGATTGGACCCCAATTCCTTCACTTTATAGATGTGGAAACTGGGATCCTAGAGAGGTGAAGAAGCTTCCCTAAGGTCATTTAGAAGCACTGAGAGTTGTACCTGGGCTCTGTGACCACATCACGGCTTCTTTCCACTTTTTGCCAGGTTGGATAGCCTTTCTTAGGAGCCTGCCTGGAGCCAGGAAGACCTGGATTCAAATGATACCTCAGACAGATGCTTATTGACCCTCAGCTGTGTGATTCTGGGCAAGTCACTGTACCCCTTTTGTCTCGGTTGCCTCATTAAAAACGAGCTGGAGAAGGAAATAGCAAAGCCAGTATCTTTACCAAGAAAACCCGAAATCCTGAAGAGTGAGACAGGACTGAATCCGACCCAGGAACCCACATAGCACCCCCAGGGACCTTCCACAACCATTCCGCTTCTTATATTTAATTGACTTTCTCTGCCCTCGGTACATGATCTGAATATGCTGGGGAAAATAATGACATTTCCAGACCAAACAATGCATTTGTCTTTCCTGTTAGTATCTACTACAAAAGAGAGATCTATGGCTTGGGTGAGAGATAAAAGTGGAAATGAGAGGGTGTGAGGCAGTAGTCCCTGGGAAAGGACAGGGGTACAAAAGGAGAAAAAAACATCAAGGAAACATTTTAAGAGACAAAATCATGTAATCTTGCTGACTTTTTCATTGCAAAATTTTCCTGACTGGCTTTAGCTAAACCACTCTGTTCTGGTCCATAGCTCTTGTTCAATCTCAGTTTGCTAGGATTTTCTCTAGTAGCCTCTTGAATCCTTGTTCCTTTTCCCCATAATTTATAATTTTCTCCCTCTGTCCCCCACTTGGAAGATTATTTTAAAGACACATTTCAAATATTGTCTTCATCCATCAGCTCCTCCTTCCCTAATTATCTCAGGAAGAAGTAATTTCCTTGTGTTTTTTATTCCATTCCTATCTGTATTTTCTGGTACTTTATCCTATTAGTTATCCCCTTTCTTAGAAATGGAATCTATCTCTCCACTTGATCCTTTTTATTTACAAATATCCATAGATCTCCCCTATTCTTAAAAATAAAATAGTACATCTTTTGGACTGTTATACCTTCAGGCCACTGCCCCTTTGTTGCCAAAAGCTTGCAAGATGTAAAATACATTTACTACCTCTATAGTCTCCACTTGATTTGTTTTATAACTCTACTGAAACTACTCTCTGAACATTCATCAGTAACATTCATTCAACAAACATTAAGCAACCAATAACCATGTTATCAAGAATCTATAATGTTCTAGGTACTGTGCTGTGTGCTGGGGATACAGAAAATCTGTCCCGGTCCAGTACTACATTTACAAAGTCACTTTTTTTTTTTTTTTTTTTTTTTTTAAGTTTGCAGTTCCTGCCCTCAAGGAACTTAGTTCTACTGGTGGTCAGATCACCAGAGTTATTGATCTTTTATTAATTGTCCTCAGTCCTTGACTTCTTTGCAGCTCTTAATATTCATTAAAATCTATTTCTGCTTTGTTCCATGTTACTATGCTTTCTTGGTTCTCCTGTCTTTCTGAGCAGTCTTTTATCTCCTTTTTTTTGGTTTCCTTTCCTCTTCCCATTCACAAATGGGTTTCTAAAAATTCTGTTTGTTGCCATATGTGCAGAGGTGCATCTCCTCAACCCCCCTGACATTCTCTTTCACCTGTGCTTTCAGCTATTCCCTCAGTGGAGATATATCCTAGATTTGTATTTCTGAACCTGTATCCTTTCTCCTAAGCTCCACATTTGCATTTCTGTTTGAAGGACATTTCCACCTCACTATTGTGACAGAACCTCAAACTAAGCATGTTCTAAAAAATTCAACTCAGTCTTCTTCCTCTTCCATAAACTTGTTACTTCTCTTGATTTTTACATTTTTCTTAAATGCCTCTTATTTTTCCTTCTCCTTGGACCCAATACTCACTTTTTTTTAAAATTTAATTTAATTTTATTTAATAGCCTTTTATTTACAGGTTATATATATGGGTAACTTTACAGCATTAACAATTGCCAAACCTCTTGTTCCAATTTTTCACCTCTTACCCCCCACTCCCTCCCCCAGATGGCAGGATGACCAGTAGATGTTAAATATATTTAAATATAAATTAGATACACAATAAGTATACATGACCAAAACGTTATTTTGCTGTACAAAAAGAATCAGACTCTGAAATATTGTACAATTAGCTTGTGAAGGAAATCAAAAATGCAGGTGGGCATAAATATAGGGATTGGGAATTCAATGTAATGGTTTTTAGTCATCTCCCAGAGTTCTTTCGCTGGGCGTAGCTGGTTCAGTTCATTACTGCTCCATTGGAAATGATTTGGTTGATCTCATTGCTGAGGATGGCCAGGTCCATCAGAACTGGTCATCATATAGTCCAATACTCACTTTTTGAGGGTTTGGGTTTTTTTTGGGGGGGTGGGTTGGGAGTTTTGTGACATGCAAAAGAGCCATATCCCAGGAGTTAAAAAAGGAAGTTCAACATCAGCTAGTTCCCATTATGATGTTAGGTAAGTCATTTAACTAATAAATTGAATGACTAAAGTCATTTAACTTTCCTATAGCAGAGTTGCCTCATCTGTAAAATTAGGGATTTGGACTACATCAGGGCTTCTTAAACTTTTTCCACTCATGATACCTTTTCTCTAAAGAAATTAGATATATATTAGATATATAGATCTATATATAGATCTATATATAGATCTATATTAGATATATATATATAGATATAATTAGAAATTAGATATATGTATCATATAGAAACTTATAAAATAGGTATTTATCAAACATTTACTGGTAATAGATAATAATTTTGCAACCCTCACATTGTTGAGGCCACATCTAGAATCTTAATTAAGAAGTTGGGGCTTAGAGCACTAAGATCCCTTCTAGTTCTAATAATACATCAATCTTCCATTATGTTCCCTTCTTTCCATTCCCACTGTTACACCCCCCCCCCCTTATTTAGGACAATTGCAATTACTTCATTACTCCCTGACTTTCTAGGCCATCCCTTGGTTCCATTCTCCTCCCTTCAAAGTCTTCACTCTTGAGTTATTCATTTCAACATTAAGCTGCCCCTTACCCTGGAGTCCCTTGTACCTCCATTCTATTGCTGTTTTCTAGGCCATAATCCTGGATTATCACCGTCACCTGCCTTCTCAATTCCTGAATTGACCTTCACCCACCTTGCTCCAAACCCATCCTTTATTCTTATTTCTGCTCTTCCCAAGCTGTCCATGACATCCCATCTCAGCAGAGGGCTTCACCTTGTGCTTCACTGAAAAATCCACAGGACCCGAGATCCTGATCTAGACGGGACTCCAAACCTCATAGGCTTGTGGCTGGAGATCAGTGCTCTCATTTCCTTAGTACAGGAGACCCCCACATAGGTGCTGAGTAAAAGTCTAGATGACTCAGGCGTACATTGTGTAACCAATCTCCCTACTGCAGACTGTCTCCTCCAGAACGTCTTTCTCCTTCACGAGAATAATCTTCCTCTACCATAGATGTAATCATTTCTTTGCTTATAATAACACTTGAGTGGCTTCCTAATGTTTATAAAATAATGACACAAATGCAGCCTGGAATTCAAAGTCTTCCATCATAATCTTTTTCCAACCTAACTTTCCAGCCTTGTTTCCTGCTACCTCCCCTTCATATTCCAGACAAATTGAACTATTCATTTCTCAGAAGAATTGGCCCTTATGTCTAGCTTCCCTTTCTTTGCTTTTTTTTTACCCTTTCTATCTAGAATGTGTTTTTCCTCACCTTCAGCGTCCTCATTCCCAACTTGTTTTGAAATTCTTCCCATCCTTTAAGGGTCAACATAAAGTCCCTTCCTTATCCATTAAGGAAGTCTTTCCCCCGATCCAAATAAGTGTATTAGATTTCTGTACTCTCAAAGGATCTTAGTTATTCCTCTTTTATGGCATCTAACTCATTCTGCATTATATTATAATTGTTTGTGTACCTGTAATTAGAAGTTCCTTGAGGATAGGAACAGTTTTTATACATCTCCATATCTTCCACTTCTACCAATCTTGCCTATCAGTGACACTCATTGAATGTTTTATTGAATAGAACAACTTAAACTTTTTGAACCTGTAAATTGAGTTGTTTACTAAATTAAGACTAAAATTTGGAGCTTCTGATCTTTGTAACCGTAATGAGACATGTCCTTGGTCATGGAATGTCAGCTGACTTTTGAAGGGCTATGGCCCTTCAAATATTGAAATGTTGGAAGGATGAAAAATAAAAGCTTAATTAGGGAAGCTTTGCAGGAGGTTGGGGGAGGGAAGGCAAATTTGGAATCAAGTTTTAAGGAGAGAATGGATATCCCCCATTAATCCCCTTCTTTCAAACACACAGTCACTGCTTTTGTTCTGTCCCTTATTATTCCTCACTGGACTATTTTGACAGCTTTCTGATTGGCTTTCCAGCTTTCTATCTCTCCATTTTCTAATCAGCTGCTAATATGCTGTTACAGCTCATTTGAGCACATTACTTTCTTGCTTAAGAATCTTCACTTGTTCCCTATTGCCATCAAGTAAAACACAAATTCCTCCGTTTGACATTGAAAGGCCTTCACAATTTGGCTCCAAAATTATTTTTCTAGCCTATTTAATGTTTCTCCTCTTCACACATTGTGTGGTAGCCAAGCTGACCTCCTCACTTTCTCCAAATCTGGTGTTTCATCTCCTCTATAAACTATGGAGGCAGGTAGGTGGCAAGGTGTGAAAGCACTGTTCTTATCCAGCCTCAGGTACTTACTGGCTGTAATGCTGGATAAGGCCTAACCTTTGCTTGCCTCAGTCTCCTTAATTGTAAAATGGGAAAAATGATAGGGCTGGTGTGAGGATCAAGTTAGATATTTGTAAAGTGCTTAGCACAGTGATATATAGTGGGTGATTCATAAAAGTTTATTTTCTTCCTTCTGTATCCAGACCTTACTCAGACTGTCTCCCCCAGAATGTACTCCCTCCTCTCTCTCTGTTAGAATTCCTAATTTCTTTAAAGCTCAACTAATAGGCTATTTCCTATAGGAAGCCTTTCTTCATCCACCTAGTAATTAGAGGTTTAGAGCACTCACTCTCTTTCTGAAATTTTCATGTATACATTTGCTTATCTCTTTGAATATTTTAATATAGAACATGAGCTTCTTGAAGGTAAGGACTGTTTGTTTGGCTTTTAAAAATTATCGTCATCCCCAGTGCTTTGTGTGCAATAGGTGCTTAATAAATGTTTGTTGGATTAGGTGAGAAGAATGGAAAAGGCATTCAGATATCAGGAATGTAATTTCCAATGGCAAACAAATTTGTTGCTGTGGGAATTTCTTCACAGTAGAAGTCTGTTTGCAGGACTACTACAGCAGAGTAAGCAAAATAACTTGGCTTTTCTGCCCTCAGAACCGCAGCGAGGTCTGATTTCAGTCATGTCCTTGCTGGTTTACAATTGTAAGAAAGAATGCCATTCAGTCATTTATATCACAGACACTCGTGCAACTCTATGGAGTTTATTGGACTCAGCAACTCTTGGTCTAAAATGAAAAAGCAGGGCTGGAGAAACATGTACCCACTGGTTTCCTGGTGGTTCAAATTGGATTTCTATTGTTGCTCTGATTGACTTTCTGAAGTGGTTTTCCTTTTTTTTCCTTTTTTTTTTTTTTTTTTTCTTAAGGTATAAAATGTGTATCTTCTGTTTCAATCTCAGTTTTGCCACTTTTGGGACCGAAAGGAAAGCTTGTGAGAAAACTTAAGGATAGATTTTACTGAAGCAAAATAAATCTGCTTCTGGTAAAATTCTAGGTATGTTTTCTGATAACTAATCTTCAGGGCTCTCTATCCATTCACCTCTTGTTTAATGAATCAGTCACAAAGGCCTGCCTGTGGAATTTCAAGGCTTATAAAGGTGGTTCTGAATCTGGCAGGAGAACTTAAAGTGTAAATGCCAATACTACTGGTTCTTAGTAATAATTATCTTACCCTTCCAGTATGGGCATGCTCCTTTTCCTGAGGAAAAGGGAAGAACTTTGACAGGGGTGTTTTGCAATTTTGCTTATGACTTAAATATCGCAGTTCATGATTCTTAGCTGCAAAAGTGGGATTTTTAGAGGTCAAGAATAATTACAGAGGTTGGTGTGCTGTCAGTTGAGAAACCCAAGGTGTCTTCCTTCAAGCAGAAGAAACTTCAAGGAAAGGTTAAATGGTAACGATATTTGCTCTGACTTAAGCCAGACCAGAACTGTTTGGAGCTGAAAGTGAAACTGCCCCTTCTTGATTTCTCAACATTAAAGTCACCCCATTCCCAGCTGTCTAGATGGCTGGCTGCTACTTCAGGCAACATCCTCCTGCTTCAGGTGGTCCCCTCAGGTAGAATTTAAGTCACTTTGCTTGGGAAGGTGGGCCATGCTCTTCTGCTCTCTTCCATAGACTGGATTATTAAGGATAGATTGGGACTTTAAAACTTGATACAGTTCAAAGCGTAGAACAGGTGTGGTTTAACTAAGCTTCCTCAGCATAGCATTCGGGTGATGTTCAAGGAAAGAAATTATCCCTCCAGAGAAAAGAGTATGTCAGGAAGCTAGGGGGTACTCTTTCACACTTTTCAGTTATTCCTCATTGGGAATGTGCCAGCCCTTGTCCTCAGCTCAGATAGCCTTAGATACCGATTCCCCTGCTAAAGCCCCTGGGCTTAAGTTTTTGTTTTCTGGCAGTCCCTTCACAATTAAGTTTTAGTCCATAGATATTAGAGACCCTTCAGACTTGAAGGTTAGTTCTTGGCTGACAAATCCATCACTAATTTTTTTTCTCTTCTAGATACAATGAAATAGAAAAATGTTCTACTGGAACATGGATACAGAGGCTTTGCTAATCTTACATGTAATTTGGCCTTGGTTGCTGGGGGGCCTCCAAGTCAAAACCTTGCCCTCAGATAAAAATTGGCAGGATTTTTTATTTATTTGACGCTGACCCCTTTGGGTTCTTTTTTCACTTGTTGAGAGCCCAGGGATTCTTATTCAATTGGACCCTCACTTTGAAGGTTTTTCTTATTAATTTGGCAGTCATATACTGTAGCTATTGTAATGCCCTGAAGGAAAACAAAACAAAACAAAACACAAAGTCCACCATGTACAACCTTCAATTTGTGGGCTTGAATACCTGAAGAGATATTCTTCTGTAGTTCTTTTAGGTCTGTGGCCAGAAGAGTGGGCTTGTGAAAAAAGTATTGCGAGGGGAGAGGAAGGGAGAGATGTCTCTTAAACGTTTAAGCTGTCTTGATCTTCATTCATTTTCAGATTGTTTTTAGAGTGTTGCTAAATTCATAAGCCATGTGCTATCTAAAATAGAATAGCATCATAGTCCTAGAAAATCCCTTCCTTGCATGAAGTGACTTGTAGGACAGGTTTGGAGGCAGGAGACCTGGGACCTGGCTGTTCTGTCACTGCGAGTGGTGCGATCTTAAGCAAATCACCTCATCTCCTGTCTGTAAAATGGTGCTGTTAGACTAGATGAGTTCTGATCCTCCGTACACTGTTCTTTTTGGTTTAGATTCATTACATCTATCTTAGCTTAAGAAGTTAAGCTATTTTCAAATGTTTCTTTCCATACCCCAACTTCCTTTGTGTGATATCACACACTAAGGCATAATGATCCAAGAAGTCAATCAGCATTCCCTAAGACCTCTCCTTTTCAAGAATCATACTATTGAGATTCCTATGAAAGAAGAGGAGTCAGGATGAATGTTTTCCCTTGTTCATCCAGTCATCATGAAAGGTTTTCATGTTTACTACCATTTGGGTGAACTTTATCTTTAAATAGGTAGTTTCCTATTCCTGTAGAGATTGAGAATATATAGTAAAGTGTCAGACTTACTGCTCTGGGACAGAAACTTCACACAATAATTTTTATATTTGTTGCCATATTTCCATTTCATATGTTTGTATTCTTTATGGTTAAACATAAATATTATAGGAAATAAGGGTCACCTTTGCTTCCTTCAAATTGAAATAGTACTACATTTATGGGATACAGCCTGAGAAGTCAAGACTTATGGTCTAGTTCACACTTGCTGTTGTAGATTATGACTGGAGATTGTGTGTGAGAGACAGTCACGAGGAATTTTCAAGCTTACTTGCTAATGTCAGAGCTGTTTTTTCTATTCCCTGCCCTGAGGAACACTATGCCATAAGAAGATGTATTAAGATGTGTTGCTTAACCTGCGGAAGCATCTCTTTCCCTTACCCTCTTTGCCCAACTGAATTTGGCACAGTAACTTCTTCCTGCTTTAGTATCCCTGGGGAAAAAAAAGAATTATTTTTTAGGTCACTGGAACACCAAATTATTTTTCTGTTCTGTTCCCCTAGGAGTTCTTAAAAACCATATTTGGACCAAGTCAGTCAGTCCTGACTGTCTACTAGGTACAAGCCTAACATCATGTATTTTAGATTCATGTGAAAGAATAGGAATGCTTCCTGACCTAAAGGAGTTTGAAATCCAGTAGCAGTAATGTGTCAAACTTATAATCAAATACAATTTTACAGAAACAGAGCAAATAGAATATTATATTGGACTTGAGAATCTTGGAGATAAAAGAAGTAAGTTTTAAGCTGTGATTTAAAAGAGGAGAATTTGCAGGAAGAAGAGCAAAAGGAGAGAAGTTACCTATATTTGTGGGATAGCTTGAGTGATGTCTTAGAAGAAGAAGATATAAAATTGGGCTCACAGGAAGTTAGGTCAATAATACCAAAAGTTTTCCTGAAAAATTAATCAATTTCTGAGTGAAATGTGCAAGACCAGGAGATCATTAAATACTTCAACAATAATACTGTATGACAATCAATTCTGATGGATGTGGCCCTCTTCGGCAATGAGATGAACCGCCTGCATTTTTTATTTCCTTCACAGGTACATTATATCAAAGTCTGATTCTTTTTGTGCAGCAAAATAACTGTATGGATATGTATACATATATTGTATTTAACATATACTTTAACACATTTAACATGTATTGGTCTACCTGCCATCTGGGGGAGGGGGTGGGGGGAAAAATTGGAACAAAAGGTTTTGCAGCTATCAATGCTGAAAAATAACCAATGCATATATCTTGTAAATAAAGTATAATAAAAAATTAAAAATTAAAAAAAAGAAAAATTAATCAACAAACCTTTTATTGAACATTTACTATGTGCCAAGCATTGTGCTAGCAATTGAGGACATAATGACAAGGCAAAAACTTAAGTTTCTATATATAAATTACATTTTTAATAAGAAAGGGAGGGCAGCATAGAGATATATGATATATGCAAATAAATATAAAATAATTGGGGAAAGAAAGCAGCTGAGACAACAGGAAAGATTTTGTGTAGATTAGGTATCGAACTCAGGACAGTGAACTAGATTTAAAAATAATTAGGAAATGATTGGTAAAATAAATAAAAATTCAGCATAATATAATGATGTTAATATGTGGTATTCTAAGTCATTATACAAGCAGCAGAGATCTATTTCTATCTTAAGTCTGATTTCACTGATACGGAAGATGGTGCTTAACTGAGCTTTGAGGGAAACTAGAAATTGTAAAATGTTTGCAGAGGTGAGGAAGGGAGCATATTCCAGATATGGGGCTAGGGTCGAGGATAGCCAGTGCAGAGTCATGGAGGAGAGACTGTTGTTGTGAAGAAGCAGTGAGACTAAAGAGGACAGGATAAGGACAGTTAGCTAATAAGACTGAAAAGGTTGGATGGAACAGGGCTGTACTTGGATCCTGTAGGGAATAAGGAATCACTGGAGTTTATTGAACAGAGTCTGAGATTGTCAGACCTTTAGGAGTGTCACATGAACAGAAATGTTCAGAGTAGGTTGGAGAGGGGAGAAAATTGAGGCAGAGAAACCAATAAGGAGGTTATTGCAATAGTCCAGATAAGAAATGAGAATTGCTTCAGCTGGGGGTGGTTGCTGTATATATGCAAGAGATGTATATATGTAAGAGATGCAAGGAAACAGAGAAACAAGACTTGGCAACTGGTTGGATGTATAGGGTGGAGAAAGGGAAGGAAGGAATTGAGAATGACTGAAGCTTTAAACTTGAGTGTTTAGAAAGAGCCTAATTTGGAAGAGAGGTGGATTTTGGGGAAAAGAGAATGAGATCTGATTTTGCCCACATCCAGTTCTAAACATTGACTAGGAAGTTGATAAAGTAGAAGTAGAGCTCACAGGGTGGGGTGAGGAGGGAATTAGGTTTGGATATAGAGATCTAAAAGTCTTCTTCATGGAAATAAAAACTAAACCCATAGCATAACAGATAAAGTACAGGACCTGAGTTCAGCTCTAGCCTCAGTTCCTTATTAGCTGTATGATCCTGGGCAAGTCACTTAATCCTGTTTGCTTCAGTTTCCTCATCTGTAAAATGGGGTGGAGAAGGAAATGGCAAATCACTCCAAGAAAATCCCAAACAGGGTCTTGAAAAGTCAGATACCACTGAAAAATGACTGAATAACAAATCTGGGGAGAGGGGCAGCTAGATGATGCAGTGGATAGAGCACAAGGTCTGGAGTCAGGAAAATTAGTTTAAATCCAGACCCAAACACTAACTGTATGAGCCTGGGTAAGTCACTTAATCCTGTTTGTCCCAGTTTCCTCATATTTAAAATGATCTGGAGAAGGAAACGGCAAATCACTTCAGTGTCTCTGCCCAAAAGGAAAAAAAGAAAGGAAAAAAAAAGGGTCCCGAGTCAGATACCAGTGAATGACAACACAATAGGAATAATAAGGTTGTCGGGCGGCTCAAATGAGAATATTTGTAAAGCATGTAACACAGTGCCTGGCACATAATAATAGATGCTTCATAAATTCTTTCTCCCTTTCTTCCTACTCCCATAATATCTCTCACATACATTTTCCTTCTGCATCCCACAGCCAGGACCCTATTTCAGATATTCATCACTTCAGGCCTGGACTATTTATTAGTCTCCTGTATAGTCTCCCTGGCTCAAGTCATTTTGTACTCCTGTCACTTCCCTGCATGGCCTGAAAAGTGATTTTCATAAAGTACAGCAGCCTTCCTTCCTCATTAAATTCCAGTTGCTCCCTATTATCTCTAGGATCAAAGATAAGCCCATCTGTTTGGCATTTAAAGCTTTTTATAATGCAGCCCCTTTCTACTTCTCTAGTCTACTTCGACTGTCCCTGCTTTCTCAGATTCTGTGATCCAGTTGTATGGCCCCACACTTAGACACACACATAGTGCCCTTGCTCTCTGGGGCCTGTGCCTTTTGGGATCTCCAATTTCCTTCAAGACTCCGCTTTTGTGCCACCTTTTACAAGTTTTCCTGATCTCCCAGTTGCTAGTTCCCTCCTTCCCAAAACTACCTTTATTTGGACAACCTTCATGTGTCCCCTGATGTCCTCTTTTTCGGGAGATTCTGGTATGTCATTACTTGGAAGCCCTTCATCTTCGTACTCTCATTTCTTATTCTTTAGGGTCACTGATTTCTTGCATCAAAGGTGGCTCTCAGAATCTAATAAAAATACTTGAGATGTGATGTGGCCAGGGCAAAGAATAATGAGACTGACATCTTCCTGTCTTTCTTAAGAGAGCCTCAATTCATGCTGGTTTTTTAGGTTGTCCCACCCTAACTGTTTGTTAATTGTGATTACATGTGAGGTCTTCCTTGGTCTCCTCTGCTGTGGGTGCCCTCTCTCCCTCCTCCAGTTACCCTGAGTTTATTATCCTGCTTATACAATTTCCCTTCTGGAGGAAATAAGCCCCTGGAGGGCAGGAAAAGTTGGGCGATTCAGAAGGAATCAGGCGAACCATCCAAATGGGAAATGCAAGCCATTTGCAGAATTGGAGAGTTGGAAAGGACCTTGGGGTCCATCCAGGTCAATTCACGCATCTTTTCAATGTATCCCAATTAGATAATGGCAAATCATAAATACCCACATCTCCAAAGACTCAAAATGATGGACAATTCAAAAAGCAACGGAGATGTGCACAGTGAATGAATGAATGACAAAGCAGTTATGGATGCCAGGTGGGAAGCTAGTCTGGCCCAGTGTATAGAGTGCTGGGCCGGGTCAGGAGGACTTGAGTTTAAATCTGGCCTCAGACAGACAGGTTACTATATGTGACCCTAGGCAAGTCACTTAACCCTGTTTGCCTCAGTTTCCTCATCTGTAAAATGAGCTGGAGAAGGAAATGGAAAATCACTCCAATATTTGTGCCAAGAAAACCCCAAATGGAATCATGAAGAGAGGGACACAACTGAGAAAGACTGGGCAACAACAACACACCAGGAGCTGTGTTAAGCACGAGGGATACAAATACAAAAAAGAGACTGTTCCTACCTTCAAAATTCCTTCTGATGTGCTTTTGCATTGGTGCCGGTGCATAGTAAGCTCTTCTTCCTTATAACTTGCAATTCATGGAATTCTTCTCTTCCTTTAAGACACTGTTTGAATACTTCATTCTGCCTGAAGTCTCTCTTAGTGCTCATCCAAACATTTATTAACCATGTATGTTTTTATATCACCATTATTTCCCCAGTGTCTCTCCTGTCCCTCTTCCAGAGAGCTATCTCAAAGACAAATAGTGTGTGTTTGTTTGTTTTGAAGACAGAGAAAAACGAATGAGTTTAATTGATAAATATTTTGAAAAAGTCTAAAAGTATGCACAATATATAACACTTGTGAACCTCCGGGTGAAGTAGGAGGGTCTTCTCATACCTCTTTGTTATTATTTATTTTTTTATAATTTCACTGACTTGATTTGTGTGTGTGTGTGTGTGTGTGTGTAGTTCTTTCTACTTATATTGTTTTAGTTATTTATTGTGTATGCTTTCAGCTTAGCTTTGCTTACTTCACTCAGCATCAAGTTTATATAGATGTATCCATATTTATCACATTCATTGTTTCTTAGAGCACAGTAACATTCCATTACATTCATAAACCATAAGTTGTTTAGTCATTCCCCAGTTGACGGGCATCTGTTATTATTTAGTGATGTCCAACTCTTCATCACTCCAGAGACCGCAACCACACCAGATCTTTCTATCTTCTATTATTTCTCAAAGTCTGTCCAAATTCATGTTTGTTGTTTCCATGATACTGTCTATCATTTTCTGCCACCCCCTTTTCCTTTTGCCTTTAGTCTTTTTTTTTAGCTTTTTATTTTCAAAATACATGCATTGATAGTTTTCAACATTCACTCTTGCAAAACCTTGTGTTCCAAATTTTTTTATCTCTACCTTACCTCACTTTCTCCCCCAGACAGCAAGTAATCCAATATATGTTAAACATGTACAA
Organism: Sarcophilus harrisii; assembly: GCF_902635505.1. Taxonomy (NCBI): domain Eukaryota; kingdom Metazoa; phylum Chordata; class Mammalia; order Dasyuromorphia; family Dasyuridae; genus Sarcophilus; species Sarcophilus harrisii. The sequence continues at coordinate 415,075,804 of NC_045429.1, read as the reverse complement.
ATCTTCTATACATATTTCCACAATTATCATGCTGCACAAGAAAAATGAGATCAAAAAGGAAAAAAATGAGAAAGAAAACAAAATGCAAGCAAAGAACAACAAAAAATGAGTGATCCACACTCAGTCCCCCAGTCCTCTCTCCATCACAAGTTTATTGGAACTGGCCTGCATCATCTCATTATTGAAGAGAGCCATGTCCATCAGAATTGATCGTCATATAGTATTGTTGTTGAAGTATATAACCTGGTTCTTCTCATTTCACTTAACATCAGTACATGTAAATCTCTCCAGACCTCTCTGAAATCATTCTGTTGATCATTTACAGAAAAATAATATTGCATAACATTCATATACCACAATTTATTCAGCCATTCTCCAATTGATGGGCATCCACTCAGTTTCCAGTTCCTTGCCACTACAAAAAAGCCTGCCACAAACATTTTTGCACATGTGGGTCCCTTTCCCTTCTTTTTTTATTTTATTTTTATTTTTTTTGATAACTTTTTATTGACAGAACCCATACCAGGGTAATTTTTTACAACATTATCCCTTGTACTCACTTCTGTTACAATTTTTCCCCTCCTTCCCTCCCCCCCCTCCCCTAGATGGCAAGCAGTCCTATACATGTTAAATAGGTCGCAGTATATCCTAGATACAATATATGTGTGCAGAACCAAACAGTTCTCTTGTTGCACAGGGAGAATTGGATTCAGAAGGTAAAAATAACCAGGGAAGAAAAACCAAAATGCAGACAGTTTACATTCATTTCCCAGTGTTCTTTCTTTCGGTGTAGCTGCTTCTGTCCATCCTTGATCAATTGAAATTGAGTTAGATTTTCTCTTTGTCAAAGAAATCCACTTCCATCAGAATATATCCTCATACAGTATCGTTGTTGGGGTATATAATGATCTCCTGGTTCTGCTCATTTCACTTAGCATCCCTTTCCCTTCTTTATGATCTCTTTAGGATACAGAGCTGTTGGGAACACAATATGTAACTACCAGGTAAAGCAAAGCGGTAAGAGGGACCTTTTAGGTAGACCTTTTCTTCTCTTCTTGTGAGAGAATGATGGTGATTCAAGGAGACTGAGAGGCAGTTGCTGTTCTCTGATCTCTCTGACTCAGAGACCGTTGTGTTGTCTGACCTCTCTCCTCTTCCCTCTGCCCCCAATTTATTTTCCCGATCCACAAGCAACATCTGTGTCAGTAAAGACTGCTTAGCAACGCCTTCAGATGTTCACAGCTGTGGAGGCTGCCCCTTGCAGTGCACTTAGGCATGGTCCTTAACACATGGTCTGTGTTAGAAACACTACTGGGTCAAAGGGTGTACACAGTTTGATAGCCCTTTTGGGCATAGTTCCAGATTGCTCTCCAGAATGGTTGGATCAGTTCACAACTCCACCAGCAATTCATTAGTGTCTCAGTTTCCCACACCCCCTCCAAAATGCATCATTATCTTTTCCTGTCATTTTAACCAATCTGAGAAGTATGTAGTGGTATCTCAGAGTTGTCTCAATTTGCATTTTTCTGATCAACAATGATTTAGGGCATTTTTTATGACTAGAAAAGGTTTTAATTTCTTCATCTGAAAATTGCCTTTTCATATTGTTTCATCATTTATCAATTGGAGAATTTGCCTTCAGTCTTTCAAAACATCAGGGTCTACTTTTTTCCAATTCTTAGCTATCACAAAAAGTGCTGCTATGTGGGCACATTTTTTTTTTTTTAAATCAGTGGTCCCCTTTGGAGGATAAGCCTAGAAATGGAATTTTGGGGTCAGAGCTCTATATTTTATATGTTCTTGTTGTCTACCTCATTAGAAAGGAAACTCCTATGTTGTAGGGCTTGTCTTATTCTTTGTACTTCTTGTTCAGTGCCAAGATGATTCAGTGCATGGAATATTGCACCTAGAGATAGAGACCTATAGATTAAGACCTGATTAAGTTCCTTTTCAGCCTCATTGTCCTCATCTGTATGAATATGATGATAACCTTCCACATAGGATTATTGTGAGCATCAAATAAATTGACATAATGAAGTGTTTTGCAATCTTTAAGATGATATATAAATTGTTATTATTATTAATAGATACTTGATGATTGAGTGATAGTTGAAGGCATAAAAAATCATTCTAAGTGAAATAAACTCCAGTGGCTACCTATTAAATCCCTAGGATCTAATAAATACCTTTATCATTTAAAGTTCTTTGTAACCTGGCATTTCCTATTTATCTAACCTCTGTATTCCAGACTTCCTGGCTTACTTGCTACTCCTTATGTACTTCTCCCAATCCTCTCCCTTTACTAGCAATTTACGATGCTTGGAATGCCCTTGCTCATGCTCTCTCTTTTCTCATCTCCTCTCTTCTCTTGGGTATATATGTGTGTGTATTTATATTTATGTCTTGGAACACAAGCTCTTTGAAGATAGACTTTTTTAAAAATTTTATTTTATTTTTTACTTTTCTTTGTATCCCCATTACTTAGCCTAGTCTCTGGCACATAGTAAGCATGAAATAAATGCTTATTGATTGATTGAAATGATTTCGTGTTTGCAGTTGGTTTAGAAGTTAACGCTGACAAATAAAGTCCTCTTAGAAAATAATTGGAACAATTTGAGTAAACTGTGAAAGTGGTAGGACAACCACCTAGTTTATAATTTTAATACTTAATGTTGATTGCGAAATAACCTTCTTTTAACAATCTAGAAGTACAAAACAAACGCTTATTAAATGTCTTCTAAATGTAAAGTATTTTGTTAGTCACCGGGGAGACAAAGATTAAGAGAATCTGACCTCAGAGAGCTTGTCAGTCTACTAGGGAGTCCTGTGGTTGCATGAAAATAGTAATCCTATAAATTGAGCTGTGCTGATTGTAAGATAATGTGATATAACTAAAAGTGATGTAAAAGAAGATTAAAGTGTTTTGAAAATTTTAAGGGAAAGGTTGCTCATTTGAGGAGGCAGTGGAACAGAAGGGGAAGGGCTGGGCAGTTGAGTCTAAAGACCTGATTTGAAGTCCTATCTCTGGTACTGATTTTGGCAAAGTCACATTTTCTGGACCATCTCAATGGACTCCAGTCTCTCTAAGGCAGCATAGCTGTCAGTCTGGAGACAGAGGATCCCAGGCTCCTGGCCTACTTTGGGCAGGTTGCTTCACTTCTGGCCCTCAGTATCCTCATCTGCAATAGAAAAAGTCTAGAAAAGGAACCTCAAAAATTCCTTTCAGCATTAACTTTCTAATTCCATAATCTGATGCTCAGCCCAAAAGGTCTGATTTGGGAAAAAATTTGTACCAAAATAAATGGACATATGGAAGGGTGAGAAAAATTACAACATAGATATTCAGACAGTTTGGTGTTGTGGGAAACTCGAGGGGGGGACAAAGGCAGCTTTGCTTGGCATTGGGAGGGTCTTCCAGCCACCCCTGCCCCTTTTTCCCCCCACCTCTGCATTCCTGAGGATACTATCCAGGAAAGAGAATGAGATTCCTTACTCAGACTTGGGCTTTTTCCTGGGCTTTTATCTTTCTAATGGAATTGGGAGTAACCATAGCCTTTGTTTGGCCTCAGGCTTCATATTGAATTTTTTAATTGCTTTTCAGCAATAACCTTTTTTTTCTTTTCTTTTTTTTTTTTTTGGTCACTTAACCAGTTATACAAGTTGAGACGCCTGTCTGTGTGTCTATTTTAGAACAGCTGCTCTGGAAGGAATAGCAAAGAATAATAAGTCAGGTAGATATTTTATGAGTATTGAAATCCCTTCCATTCAGAAATGCAAATAAAATAACCAGCATGAGCAATCAGCTTATGTCAGATTCCATGGGCTTATATTACACAGGGAAATTACAGTGCAACCTGAAACATGCTTCTTAATGAATTCAATATTCTCAATTCTGTCGTGGCTCAGCATAAAACTTTCTGCTTGATTTTTGTGAGGGGCTTCAGAAATCACCTCTTATTAAATTGCCTAAAGAAAAAAAGGCTAAGATGATCCCGGCAAATGGTTTGGTCTTGAGAGTCTTCCCCCAGCGTGTTCTTTGATTGAAATAGGTAAAAAGAACAGAAAGACAATGACTCTTCACCACTCCTGTCATATCCATACACTTGAAGGAAGTAGTAGCCAGGAATAGACTATGGAAGAGCATGGTGGTTCTCCTTAGGTCAATCGAGGACTCCAAAACACTTTAGTTGGTCCCAGTTACTGTGTTCTGTTACGAAGTATGAAAACAGCTGCTGTCTGTGGTTATTTCAGGGAGTACAAGAGACCAGAGGGCTTGGGAGCAGAAGTATGAGTTTTCCTCCTATCTCCAGCTGTCCCAACTGCCCATCCTCCAGCTCTGAACATAAGTTGGAAGGGACCTAGTTCAGTCTTCTACACTGTTCCCTCCAAGTGGCCTTGTAGTTTTTGATCGAATACTTCTGATGTCTCTTTTCTTCTGGTAACCTCTTCTGACTGACCTAGTGACCATCTGACTTTTTCCTTTAGCATTTAGAGAGTGCAGTGGAGAGAGCACTGGGCCTGGGGTCAGGAAGATGTGAATTCAGATACAGCTTCAGGCACTAACTGACTCTAACCAAGCCCCTTAACCTCTTTTTGCCTCAGTTTCCTCAAGTGTAAAATGGAAAGAATAATAATCAGCACTTATCTCCCAGAGTTGTTGTGAGGCTCAAGTGAGATGCTATTTGTAAAACACCAAAGCACAGTCCTTGGCTGGTAATGGGTGCTATGTAAATGCTCATTCCCTTTCCATTCCCCACCCCCAACTTTCCACAGGCCTCAGTCTCTTAAATACTTAGATAAAATCCCCTACATCCATAGCACACAATTCATCCTTATGGTTTCCTTTAGGTGACTTAAAGTATTTACTGATACAGCACTAGTATTAGATCATCCCTTCCAACCCACGGATCTTGGTACAATGTTGTTAGTATCTAAAAAGAAAAAAATCTCTAACTCATAAGGAAAACCCCGAAAACTTCAGTGTCTGGCTAATTCTGCTTTCCCCCAAAGAGCTAGCTTTCTTCTACCCACCAGGAGAGGCAGCTTGGTTTAGTGCATATCACACTGGACTGGGAGTCGGGAAGACCCCAGATTCTCACAGTATTATAAGTCACTTAATTTGTCTGTGTTATCTGAACAAGGAGGGGCTGAACTGGCCTTTCTGAGGTTCCTTCCGATGCTGATTCTGTGTTCTACTCTAGATCTGCCCGGTCTGTCGGGTTCCTAGGATCAGCAGAGGGCACAGTCCTACTTTGCTTCTCCACATCTCGGCTCCGTGCCTTATTGCGGTCTTGCAATTCTTATTTTCATGGTTTCCTCCTGCACCAGTCTTTCTCCCCATGGGTGCAGCAGCTGCCTGGGAAGTGGGGCTGCAGGGGCAGCGAGCAGGGGCACGAGCCACCTGTAGAGCGGGCCTGTGTCCTGGTCTCTTTGCGGCCCAGCGGATTTGGCTTCTCTGTCTTGTCGCTGTTCTTCTTGACCTTCCCTGGCTGGGTTTGCATGATGGCACTTGGTGTTCCCAAGCCCCTCTTGGGAGCTCTCCTGGATCAGGGGCTGGGAATCCAGCCAGATTCCCTTGGAAATGGGAGGAGCAGGAGAGGAGTTGGGACTTACTTCATCTCTCTTAGTACATGCCCACAGCATTGGCACTAGCTAACTAAATTAGCAGCTACTTAGCTCCAGAAGTAACGAATTGGTTAGCCACAAATAACCAAAATCCTGAAAAATAGGATCGGGAACTTACAAGGTCAGACTTTCTGTTTTAACTAAAATCACTTCTTTTCCACTGCTTATAAAAAACCGAACATATAATAAATATATGTGTGTACCAGAAGATTATTAAAGTAAATATATTGAAGTGGAGTGGGTCAGATGTTATGTTGGCTTTCCTTTGAGGCCCATTGTGATCCTTTTGAAAGTGGCCTGATTCCTTTCAGGATTTATACTAATGCAGTACCATATTAGGACCTGGACATCTATTTACCCCAGTCTCCAAAATGCTAAATAGCTGCTGTTCCTTAGATCCATCATTTCTTCCTTATCATTTCCAAGAGATGACCTGTTAATAAATGACTTAGTACCTGATTCTGCTATTTGGGAATACTTTCCTGGGTAATGGGAATAAGACCTGGGATTCTAAGCCACCTCCTCCCCTGATCTCACTGACTTTATTTCTTATAACTTCTCAATGCAGATTCTACTGTTGTCTGACATCCACTGAATATGTTTTTCTCTCCTGTCTTCCATCTTCCACTATCAAAGGTGCTTCCTCCCTCCTCTTGTCCAATCCGTGTCTTCCCTTCTTTCAGAATCTAATATGAAATTTATTACTTTAAAAAGAGGGGAAGAGAGGTGGCTAGTTAGTGTAGTGGATAGAGCACCACCCCTGAAGTCAGGAGGACCTGAGTTCAAATCTGATCTCAGACACTTAACACCTTCCTGGCTGTGTGACATTTAACTTCAATTGACTCAGCAAAAAAAAAAAGGAAAAAAAAAAAGAGGGGAAAAAAAAGAAGTCAAACATCAAAAAACAAAACGAAATCTATGAAATATTTCAGTTTACCAAGTGCTCTGTGTATATCTGAACTCTGATATTTAGTCGCAGTAGCTGTGTGACCACTGAGCAGATTGTTTCACCTTTATGTGCTAACAGGTGGCTGGTTAGTAATCATCTACTATGGGCCAGGTAATGTACTTCACACTGAGGATACAAAAATAATAATGATAATAATAATAATTTAAAGAAAAGGCAAATATACGTCCCTGTTCTCAAAAAGCTCACATTCAAATAAGGGAGATGGCATACAAATAACCATACATGGCATAGATTGGAGATGCTAAGCTGAGAGAAGGTATTAGAATTAAGGGGGATGTGGAAAGGTCCCCATCCTCGGGCTTCTTTTAATAAGTCACAGATGGATTGTGATCTGCATTAAGGAATGAATTCCATACTGGGAACTCCCCATCATGATAAAATCACATAAAAAATACTTCACAGTTTCTTATACATGATCTCATTTGAACCTCACAGTAACCTTCCGTGGAGTCACTGTGAGAGCCAGTCAGGTACAAATCTTGTGATCACCATTTTTGAGATAGGGAAATTGAAGTAAGAGAACCTAAAGAAGCAGGATTTGAAGGCAGGGCTTTTTGCCTCCAAATCTAACATTTACTCCACTATATCCTGTAGCCTGTAGTGGAAAGAGCACTTGCCTTGGAATCTGGAGAAACCTGGCCTCCATCACTTTAATTAGAGTTCTGTGGCTGTGGCCAAGTTACTTATACTCCAAGCTGAAATTTCCTCATTCCTCTAGTTTCTTGGAGGGGTTCTTGAGTGAGCCCTTTAACCCCAGCAGATTGAGCTTCCAACAATAACAGCTCACATTCACATTGTACTTGACAGTTTACGAAGCACTCTCCTCCCAACTACCATATGAGGGGACTCCCTCATCACCTGCAGTGGGGAATGTGAATTTTATCCCTTTATTTTCCCGCAGCACCTTGAAGGAGGCTATAGGTAGTTAGTATTACTGATGGCCTGATGTCCGGCAGGAGTTTCTTTCATGCAGACATTCGGAAGGTCCTTCAGGGATCTCTTGAATTCCCCCCCAGTCTTTGGCCCCCTTCATCTCCAGTCTCTCTTCTCCCGCTTCATTGTGTTTCCAGAGAATGAAGGAGTAAATTCAGGGCTCAGCCTCCAGTCCAGCATGTGTGTGGCAGCCTGCTGAGTGGGTCCCAGCCGCTGAGAAGGTTTTAACCCTGTGGTTGGACTTAATCTCTGCATTCCACCCTGACACCTTGGAGAAGCACAAGGGGGAGATGGGGGTGGGGGTGGAGGCGAGGGTGGGGAAACTTGTGGGGAAAGCCAAGTTCACCATCTCCTTTCTGATTACAAAAGACTTCTAAAGTCACTGCCGCCTTAGTCATCAGTTCCACTGGCCCCACCCCAGCTCGGCCTTTTTTTTTTTTTTTCCCCCTTAGAGTCAGGGTTAGTTTAAGAAAAAATGGCTTGCAAGAAGCCATGACCTCAGGCTTTTATCCCCTCCATCTGGTGCGCAGCCTTATGGGGCCGTGCTGCTATGCAGGAGGTGAGCGAAAGAATTCTTCAGATGATGGCTCCTAAACCCACATGTGGAGTTCGGGGGAGGTTGGGGGGAGGTGGGGGAGAAAGCCAAGATGGATGGACCACAAAAACCAGGATGTGTGGGGGAGGGGCTGGAGGGAGCCCCTCGTACAGGTAGACTTTTTGAATGAGGTGTTTGCCTCCTAGCCCAGGCTGGGGATCCGAAGCCCAAAAGAAGCATCCTCAGGCTTTGATTAACAAGCTTCTTCTTCATCCACAATTGGGGGGGGGGTGTGTGTAAGGGTAGGATTGTGAAGGTAAATGAAAGTACTCATTTCCCCCCTTTTTAGTTGAATGTGTTACAGGGCTGAGCCTGGGAAGGACTTCACCATGGAGCCATTTTTCCCTAACTATTTTTCTTTTGATCCATAATTGGCAGTCTAAATAAGAGATAACACTGTCCGGATTTGTCTGAGCAAGTGAATGAAGAGACTTTGCATCCAGTAGCCTCTCTTTACCTTATTGTAGATCAAAGAGCCCACCACTGCATCATCACAGCTAATAGATTTTGCTTAGCCAGTGACAAAACTGTCTCTGAGCATACTTGTTCCCGTGACTATTTCCTATCCCAGTGACCTAAAGGCCTTAAGAAAATCTTGAACGAGTTTTAAAAGCCTCTGATATACAGGCCATCCTCAGCAACGAGATCAACCAAATCATTTCTAATGGAGCAGTAATGAACTGAAATAGCTATGCCCAGAAAAAGAACTCTGGGAGAGGACTAAAAACCATTACATTGAATTCCCAATCCCTATATTTATGCACACCTGCATTTTTGATTTCCTTCACAAGCTAATTGTACAACATTTCAGAGTCTGATTCTTTTTCTACAGCAAAATAACGTTTTGGTCAGGTATACTTATTGTGTATCTAATTTATATTTTAATATATTTAACATCTACTGGTCATCCTGCCATCTAGGGGAGGGGGTGGGGGGGGTAAGAAGTGAAAAATTGGAACAAGAGGTTTGACAATTGTTAATGCTGTAAAGTTACCCATGTATACATCCTGTAAATAAAAGGCTATTAAATAAAAAAAAAAATAAAAAAATAAAAGCCTCTGATATAGAGGCTAGTCCATGCCAATGGACTACATCTTCTCCATTAGCAGAACAAAAACAAAAAGAGGTATCTATGGAGAGTCTTGAACAATGATGTTTTGGGAAAGAATGATGCAGTAGTGTGAGGGAGATATTCAGTTAGAAGAAACCCAAATTCATTTTTTGATATAGATAGTATTTAGATACTGTCATGTGGAGAACTAGCCCTGTGCCTTCCACACTAACTTGGATTTAATCCCAATTTCAAAGGTGCTGAGACTCCAGCACCTGTAATCCTTGACTGTGAGACTCTGTAATCTTTGATCCTTCTCTTCTCCCAATGCAGGACTGCACATTCTGACTCTTTTCTTGGACCTACCCCATCTTGGGAGTCGGTCTGCTGGTGTCTCAGTTGTGGACATTATCGCTTTTCTTTTACCAGCATGTGAGGTTCTTTTTTTTTGTCCATGGAGCCTATTCTGATGGTGACGTGAGTGGCCGTGAGAGTAAAAGTCCAGTCACCAGGTTCAGTTTCACTGTATTTGGCTATGGTGGAAAGGTCTCCTTGCTCATTGGTTCCAACCACCGTTTTGCAGGTTTTGCAAAGGCTTGTGTCCATGGATTTCCTTCACTTTGGTCTGGTCTTAGAAGTCTCTGTGAATTAACAGTGTGAGAAGTCTCCAAGTGCTGAAGGTTTTGAAAGGATTAGGGAAAGTCTCACCAAGGCAGCTGAGGAGGAATAGAAGGGATGGCGATCAGGAGACAGAGTCAGCCAAGAGGCGGGGCTGGGTGGGCGTGCAGGAAGCCGGTGGCTGACTCGGGCCCAGCCGGGACTTAAATCAGGACAGGGGAGAGAGGTTGGACCAGGGCCACAGCCAGGAATGAATTCTCTGATTCTCTAGAGATAGGTTCACACAAGTAATCGAACCCCTGAGGGGGAAATGGAGACGAGAGCTTGGGATTATTTTCTCCTCCTGATCCTTCAGATATTGGGGCCGGGAGCTAGCATGGATTTGTCCCCGACATCTTCCAGCCTTTGGAAGAGAATAGACTTGCATTTTCATTTTTTCAGTCTAACTCAACGTTGAGGGGGGAGGGGGAGTCCACCGTCCATCCTCCTTCAGGGTCCAGGACCCCACGGCCTCTTTGGCCCTAAAAGAATCTTGAGGCCGAGGGCCTTTGGAAACCTACAGACCCATTAGGTCTCTGTCACCAGCTTGAGGGGGACTGCAGAGGCCCAGGCTTTGTAGAGGCAGCTATAAAGGACGAGCCGCCCTTCCCCTCGCCCCGCTGTTTATTTACAACACGTCCAGCCCTGCAGTCCCGTCCCGGGGCACGCGTCGCCCTTGTCTCCCAGCACGCGCCAACGATGAGATGCAGTTGGGCCCGGGCTGCTCTGCTTGGGTGGTAATTCTGGGCGCCCCGCTCCCCCCACCTTCCCACTTCCCTCCCTCCCCCCCCCCTCCCTCTCTCCTCCCCCAGACACACACAGACCCCAGCTGGAATGCACCAGTCACTAAAAATAACCGCCTGCATCTCGATAACGTAACGTTTTAGAGCTCTAAGGCATCTCTCGGCCGGCCGCACCGGGCTCTGCAGTTGTTGCGGCCGCTGGGGCAGGGTCCGATTGAAGTCGAACGGCCTTTTTCCTCTTCTGTGTCTTATCTCCATCCGGGCGGCAGGGAGACCTCGCGTGCTTCTGCGCGCTGGGATGCGGGTGTGCGGGCGCCCGCCTGGAGGGGCGAGCGTGCTTGCGTGCGTGTGTGTGCGCGCGCGGGGAGGGGGGGCACCTTTCCCCCCCCTCCCTACCTCCCCGCCGGGCTCGAGATCCCTTCGCGGGCGGCCGGCCCTCGAAACCGCGGCGGCGGCGGCCTCCCCCTCGCGAGGCCGGGGCAGAGGCCGCGGCGGGAGCCAGCCGCAAGCAGGTGAGAGCGGCGGCCCCGCGGCCCCGCTTGCGGAGCTCTCGGTGTCTGGCACCTCTGCGCGAGGCCCGGGAGCCCGGGGCCCCGCCGACCGCTCAGGAATGCGCCGCACTGTTCCCCGCCGCGGTAATGTGGCCGCAGAGCCGGAGGCTGACGGCTTCCCGGGACGGGGGCAAGCTCCCGCCCCCGCCCCCCGCAGGGACATTTAACTAGAACCTCCCGGGGTGAGTGGGCCCGGCGGCGAGGCCGGATAGTGGTCTCCTCTAGCGGATCGGCAGCCAGCCAATCAGACGGAGCCGTCGGGGGGCCCCGGGCTGGGCGCGCGCATTCTCCGCCAGAGGGGGGCGTCGCGGGGCTCCCCGTGGGACAGGGCATACCGGGCGGGGAGCCCCGGCGAGCGCGCGCAGCCCTCCAGGCCCCAGGGCCCGTCGGGAAGCCCCCGAGTGTTCTTGGCGCCGCGCCGAGGGCGGGCGGGCCGGTGGCGGGTCCCACGGGCTGCTTGGCAACCAGCCCTTTGCAGCAGGTGTGGGGCGAGCAGCCTGTGGGGCGGCTCCTCGGCGCAAGGTGAAACTGAGGCAGGCCGGCCCCAGGGGCCGCCGGTGGGGAGCACAACGGCTTCCTTGTGTGCCTCCATGCGCAGCCCCTGGCTCCAAGAGAGACGCGATGTTTTCTGCGTATGGAATGATTAAGTGACTTTCTTTTTGGTCGGGGAGTTGGGATGTGAGTCTCCTACCTCTTGGTGAGAGAATGATAGTCTTGATTGGACAGAGAGAAAAGAGGATAATGTTCAAGACCAATAGTGAGGTGACCAGAAGCAGAGGAAACTTTGGAGCAAGCAAAGATCTTGTCCCCCTGGGCCCGGGCTCGGAGGGGAAGTGCTGGGGGTCGATGTGGGATCCCTGTGAGCAGGCTCAGGGCTGCCCTTGACCCCGGCTTTCCTGCCTTCGAGGTGAGCAGCCCTGCTCCCCTCTCCCCATTACCCCATTCCCACCGTTCCAACAGCTTGCTTCCCTCAACTTCGGATGGGGAAATTGGCACGTGCAAAACTCTGAAGTCTGGAATTCTGAAGCTGTGCATACTCTGGAGAGAGGGGCTCAGGTTTGCCAAAGGAGGCCCTTTCTCTGAGAGAGAGAGAAAAGAGGAGAAAAAGGAGGGAGAGGAGGGAGAGAAAGGAGAGGAAACCTGGAGGGACTGGGAAAGCAGCATCTCGTTAGAACACAGGTGAGACTCGGACCCGGGACTGCTTTCCTCTGGGCGGTGATCAGGTGGCGGCCTTGGCCCTCAGAGTGACCCGTACTTTTTCACAGGAGGAAGCACTAGGGGTGAGCTTCCACCTTTCCTAGGAGGCTGCCATCCTGGGGAAAGCCAAGATTCCGGGCTCTCCTCCTCCCCACTGTTCTGCAATATTCCCCCAAATAGGGAGCTCATTCTCCACTCCGTCTCAAACCGTCAGAAGCCCTTTCCTCCTTCCCCTCACTCCCTCCTCCCTAATCCCACTCATCAGTTATCGAGTTGACTCCACCACTCTGCAAGGAAGACATTCCCCTGGCCTGACTCAGCCCTGTTTCTCCACAGGAATCCCCTCACCACAGGCCACAAGGGTCCTGACCAGCTCATGTTTTGCATTAATGGATATGGAGGCTGCAGCATTTTTACTTTCTCAAAAAAAAAAAAAAAAAAAAAAAAAAACCACCCCCCACACCAAAAAACCAAAGCTACCCAAACCCTCCTACACGGGTCTTGGCAGGTTACACAAATATTAGTCCGAAGATCCAAATAAATCTGTCCCTGAGGCCCAGCCCCACAGCCCCCACCCCCCTCCCTGTCCCAGTGCTTCATGCTGTTTGCACGGAGAGGGAACTGCTGGGCAATTGTGTAGACTAAGGGCAGGGAAAAGAAGGGGAGTGGGGTTTGGGGAGAGGCAGAATGGCCTGGAGCCTGGGCCCACATTAAGTGGCTTGCAAGTGGTGAAGGACACATGGGTCAAAGGAGCTTCCCACGAGGCGGGAATGGGATGGGGCAAGCATCAGCTTTAGGAAGAAGCCAAGGAAAGGCCTGGACACAGGAACCCGCTCCCTTCACACTTGGCTGCCATTGCTTCTCACATCAAAAGGGACGAGGCTCTTGGATTATTCAGGGTACCCTCCCCCCATCTCCTCCACTAATCTCCCATAGGTGTCTCACGTGCTTCTCAACATTTTGTCCCAGAAATGAACACCGTCAGTGCTCTTTCACTCTCCAAAATGAGCTTCTCTGTAACCTCTTAAGCACTCGATACTTTTTTTTGCCAGGCCTAGGGAAGAGTACAGGACAGGCTGGAAGAAGGGAGGATCTGGAATCTCTGAATTACGGGACCTGGCCAAAAACAGCAAGCGAGGTCCATATGTAAGTGGGCTGGGATGCTGCTGGGAGGTGTGCTCATAGTCACAACATCAGCCGCGTTTCTCCATTGTTTGCTCTCAGGGATTATTTTAAGGGTGAGGAAAAGAAACATCTTTGGTTTTTAACATTTTTTAAGTCAGTGGCAAATAAGGTTGTAACAAAATTACCATTTGTTTAGCCCTTATCAAGGAGATTTCTGTTCAGATATTTTTGATGGTCCTTTCTGAGATTCTGCCAATGAGCCTCTCTCTCTCCCTAGCTGGCACCTATGATAAGCCTGAAAAAAGGGTATCCATCACCCTCCTCTAGGGGTCTTTTCCTCTGATTGTCATGAATGTCGTCCAGGGCCAGGTCAGCTCTGGGGAATGGGCACAATATCGGAAAGCGCTCTCCTACAGATAAAACAGGACTGGGGGGGGGGGATTGGAAGCCAGGGCCTACTCACCCTGAAAAATAATCACAAGGGCAGAATGAAAACAAAAAAGCAAAGTGCACAAGTGAGGCAGGTTAAGTATTGTTTGCTTTGACGGCAGGAACTGCCACTTGGCCATTCTGCACATCACTAGTGGACCACCACCCAGAACGCAGCAGATAACATGAGGCAGTGATATCTGATACATATGCATGAGATATATATATATATATGTATTTGCATATATATATATATATGGATGGGAAGGTGTGGATGCATCTCTCTTTGTTCACATATGCAGCAGGACCAACATACAAGCACAGACGCACCCCATCCTGCAGGTCTGACCCTTGTCCAGCAGGCCCAGGCTCCGGGGAACTGGAAAACGTGCAGTCTAACAGGGACTTGGGGATGGCCGAGGGCGTCCGCCCCTCCCCGTGCCTCACCCCCACTTCACAACCAGGCCGGCCTCGCGGCAGCCCCCGCCCCTCCCCCCAAAGGTGCCCACGAAGGGCCAGCGAGCCGGGGAAGGGCGACAGACAGGTGCGCTCTGGCCTCTGTGGGGGTCCTCACTCCTCCTGCGTGTGCTCCCGCCCCTCCCCGGGGCGCGGGGGCTCCGACCGAGGCCACTCCAGTCCCGTCATGGCTCCTCGGAGAACACTCGGGGCCGCCTTCGGTGGGAGCCCGGGCGCCCGGGGCTGGGGGGGGGGGCGGGGTGCAGGGCATGGGTGCTAGGGTCTGCGGGGGCGGGGCTCAGGCCTGGTCCAGCCACTCGGCCTTCTTGGGGGCCTTGCAGGTGTGGACGTCCACGGTGTCGCGGCACTCCTTGCAGCGCACGGCGCAGCACCAGTGGAACTTGCACTCGCACTGCGTGACCCGCGTGACCCGCGTGGTGTCGTAGCCGCGGCCGCAGCACATGACCTCGCAGCCATCCGTGCCCCGAGACGTCTTGCTGCACACGCGGCCGGCCGTGCCCAGGGAGCCTGGGGGAGGGGGGCAGAGGGGAAAGGTCAGCTCTCCCCCGACTCCTGGGGGCTCTGCCCGCCTGTCCCCCCCTCTCCCCCCAGTCGAGTTCTTCCTGCGCGGCCCGTCAGCCACGTTCAGCTCCACGTGCCGGAGGAGAAAACTGAGCCCCTGAGCACACACACAGGACCCGGGGTCCGGACCCGGGTCACCTCCTCCCTCGCCAACTTTCTTCTCGCCAACACCCGTCCCGCTGGCCCCTGCCGGGCTCCGGCTCCTCTAGGAAGCCTTCCCTGCGGGCAGGTCCCGCCACACCCTCCGGGATCCCCAGAGACCACGGACGTGGCTCCTGTGTGCCCGGGGACCGGGGAAAGGCTGCCTGCGGGCCAGAGGGCAGGGCCACGCTTTGTCCCCGGGCTCAGGAGAGACTGACCTGACTGTGCAGATGCTGTTCCCCGCACTTGGAATCCTTGGATTCCCTTAAGGCTCAGCTGAAGGGCCACTTCCCAAAGGAAGGGTTCCTGGAACCCCCCCCTCCATCTCTCCCTATCTCTTCCCATCCTCCCTCCCTCTCTCTCCTTCTCTCTCTCGTCTATTTCTCTCTCTGTCTCTCTCTTGTCTCCCTCCCTCTTCCCCGCCCTTTCCCCCCAGACCCCTCCCTCCCCACACACACACACACACACACACACACACACACACACACACACAGCTTGCACTTTCCCCCTGTTGGGAATGACTTTGCACTTATTGCACTTATTTCTATCACTTCTCAGTGTGTGGGTCCCAATAGAATAAAAACTGGATGGCAGGGGTTGTTTCATTTTAGTAAACCCAACGGGTAACACATTATCCAATAAATACATAGATCTACCTCTCTCTCTTAGAATTTAGAGTAGAAAAATACCCAAAAGATTGTCTAAAGTGACCTATGTTTAGACATAAGGAATACACACAGACCAGTGAAGTTAAGTAAATTGAAATTAAGTAAATAACTCCACTGTTAACCAGCCCAGAGACTCCCATGCCTGCTATACCAACTTCCCTCTTTCTTCCTCATCAGGTTTGGATTTGGCCAGTCTATCTGATGGATCAAAAGGCCTCTGAATTGTTCCTTGTCCCTCCACCCACACTTTGCTCCCCGCACCAAAACGGCACCACTGGGGAAACATCTGGTTCCGAGTTAACCCCACTTCCAGGTTTCACCCTATTACACACCCCATAACTATTTGTCTCTGACCCACACCCCACAGAGCCCCCATTAGCCTTTGCTGCCGTTTCAAAAACCCATCATCACAATTCCCCAGGAAACTGGGTGATTGTCTTGGCCCCAACGTAATGAAAATAACAATCTGCCACACCTTATCCAGTGTGATTTTTAGGTGTGATATTACAGCCTGTTCACTGGGCCCAGAAAACAGATTTGAGAGCCCCAAAGATTCATCCTCCTGCCTGAAAACTAGAACCTAGCATTTGGCACGATGCTTTATACATAGAAAGTGCTAGACGAAGAAAATCCCAAACCAGAGAACTACATTGGATGGGAAAGTCAGAAGATCTTCCCCACCCCATTCTTCCCCAGGAACCCCCTTTCAGGCACCCTGCAAAGGACAAACACTGCCCTCTCTGTCTCTCAGGCAAGGCCCCACCCTGTTTCTATGCCCAGTTTTGCTCCAAACCATTTCACTCTCCAAGAACGACAGCGATGGGCAAAAACAAACAGAGGCAAGCAGCTAGCGGACTTGTTCACCTTCCCCTCACCTCTCTCCTCCTCCAACCACAGCAGTTTTGCCTGTTGAAAAGACCCTCATGGCAGTAACTGGGGGAGAGAGAGGGGGTGGGCGTCCCAGATTTACAGTTACTAAAACTGAGACAGGATCCTTCAGGCTTCCTCCGAATCACAGTAGTGCCCACCACCACAGGAGAGAGGATTACTTCCTCTTTTCTTAAAATACTAAAAAGCTCTGGGGGAAGACTCCAGAACCTCACAAGGTGACAGTTCCAGCAACACTGCAGCAGTCTAGAAGTCCCACCTGCTAGCTGACCTTCCTCCCTAAGGCATCGAATCAAACCCAAACTCTGCTGCAGATGAAGAGCAGCTCTCCACTGCCCATCGCCAACTGCCCAGAGAGCAACTGGTAGAAAGCTGAAATACCTAGTTGGGATGGAGAGCATCCCCTTGGATTCCTCCTTTCCCATGATTAATCCTTCAATATATTCTCATTCTACTTTTTTTTTTTTTAATGCAAGAGGCAAAGCCCTTAGAAAACTGCTCTTTTAGGCACTCTGCAATATGGCTCACCAAGTCTGCCTTCAGACTTCACCTCCATGCCTTATAGGAAGTCTCCATTATACTCACATTGTTGCCTAAACGTGCCTAGTGCTTCCCTCCCCACTCTCTTCCTCTCTTGGAATACCCTTTAACTATTCAAATCCTGCAAAGCCCAGGCTTAAACTTCACCTTGACCATTTGGGGCCATTGTAGGTATTCAGTATCTATTAGTGGGGGATTGGCTGTCCAATGGGGCCTCCTTCCCTGATTATTCTTAGGTTTGATAACAAGCTGGTGCTCCCAAGTCCTTCTGGGGTTCCTTTTTGTAACCCCAATCTACTGGACAGCAGTGGACTAGCGTAGTTTGCCATGTTCAAAGCTGGAAAACTGTTCTCTTTTCCCATTCTCCCTCCGCATCTGGTTCTACCTTACTCACCAGCAGCCTTGTCCAGAACACAGTAGTCTGGGGAGTTGTCAAAGTAGACGAGGTCAGCCCGCGTGGCGTGGCGATAGCCCTGACGGGCAGCAGTAAAGTTGGCACCGTCCTGGGTGGCGGTCACCTGCACGGCCCCGTCGTAGCGCCTCCGCAGGTAGTCGCCAGTCCGGCGGAAGTCGGAGAGTGCGTGCCAACAGGTGCGAAGTGTACAGGAGCCACTAACGCCATGGCACTTACACTCCAGCTTCAGGAATCGACGGACAGCCTGAGGAGGGAGGGAAAAGGCAAAGGGTCAGGGCTTGCCATACATCCTATAGGATGGATAATCCAAGAGAGAGGGAAAGAGGGGAGAGAGACAGAGAGAAAGAGAGAGGGGAGGGAAGAGAGAGGGAGATAGAGAAAGAGAGACAGACACACATAGAGAGAAATAAAGGAGAGTAGGGGAAAGGGGCAGGAAGAGAGAGGAAAAAGAGGGAAAAGGGAGAAGGAAGAAAAAGAGAGTTAATAGAGAATGAGATGGAGAGGGATGAAAGATAGGGAGAAAAAAAGGGGAGAGAGAAGGAGGAAGGGAGAAAGGTAGAGAGAAAGGAAGAAAGAGGGAAATGAGGAGAAGGAAAAGAAAAAAGGGAAGGAGAGGGAGAGAGAAAAGGAGAGGGAAAGAGAGAGAGAAGGGATAGAAAGGAGGTTACAGAGAAAGAGAGGGGAGATAAAGAGCAACACAAAGAAAAGGCTTGACGTATAGAGTGATAAAACTGGGGAATAGCAAGGTTAGGGGTCACTTCCTCCATCCAATTAATCAACAAACATTTATGAAGAGCCTACTTGGACCAAGCCGTAGGCTGGGTGCAAAGTAAAAAGTGAAACAGTCTGGCTTCAAGGAACACCCATTAGCTCCAGACTCTTCAAAGCACAGTTCAGATTTTACTTCTGGGAAGGTTTTCTCCACCATCTAATTCACAGACGTCCTTCTCCTCTAGCCTCCTTTGCCATGTGCCTCCTAACACGACAGGAAGAGTGCTGGATTGGGGCTCCAAGGAGATACCGAGTTCCCACCCTGCATGAGCTGAAAGAGTCTAAGCCTTACTTTTTTGTACAATTCCATAAAATTCAGGGCCTGGGCTAGGGGACCTCTAGGTTTCCTTCCAGATTTAAGTCTGTGATCCAGTAATCTATGCCAGACCAGCCAGAACTTACTGTCACACTGTCTGGAATCCTCCCCTTAATTAACCGAAATAATAATGTATGCTACTCCCCCCCCCCCTTTTTAAAAAGCATATACAAATTTCATTTCCCAGTATTTCTAGCAGAACATAAACCTCTTGGAGGCAGGAGCTGTTTTGTTTTATCCGTTTCCACACCTATTTCAGAACTTGGTTCATGGCAGGTGTTTTACAAACGGTTGTGACTGACTGGGAAGGGGGGGATTCTCGATGAGCCCCGGGCCGAGCTGTCCCCACCCAGCCCCACACAGACTGACCGTCCGGCCGCAGCGGTTATTGTGCAAGTTCATGAGGGCTCGGGCATCCTTGAGCCTCTTCTCCTTAGCATCCACAAAGGCCTTGGCGAAGCGGACCCCATAGTGGATGTTGTCGCTGCAGCCACCCCAGTCAAAGTCTCCCCGCTGGTCTCGGTCACGACCGCGTGTGTAAGGGTCGCAGCTGCACACGCTGAGCTCGCCCTGGCTGCAGGCCCGAGTGATGGCGTGCACCACGCCTGCCGACGAGATGGCGTACACGAAAGCCGCCTCCCGGCTGCCTAGAATGGGGCGAGAAGGAGGGCTTCAGAGAAAAGGCCCAGGACTATCTTCATCCCGCGATCCCCCCAAGGACTCCACGCACTCACCTCCTTCCAGAAGTCCCCCTGGCTCGGAGTCCCTCCTTGACTTCCCCAAGCACCAATCTTCACCAGAATACTCCCTAACACACCTCATGGTTTCTGGGCACCGTATGTCTGTCCATCCCTTCAATTAGACCAACTCTTAGCCCCTTAGAGATTAGCTCTGGGTTTGGGATCAGGTTCACTAGTTTTGTATTTATGAGTCATTATGTAATTAAGATGTAATTACTTAATTATCTTAATTAATATGTAATCACAACTTACCTTCTAGACTTGTTTCCTTATCTATAAAATAGAGCTAATAACAGTTCCTCTACCTGGAAGGTTTATTGTGAAGACACTTTGCAAACCTAAAAATACTACATCAGAGGATCCTAGAATTTTGAGTTGCTAAGGTCCTTTAGGGATCAGCTGGGCCAGTCTCCCCATTTTACAGATGAGGAAACTGAGTCCTAGAGAAAGAAAGGGATTTATTCAGTGCTATCCGGCACCAATAAGCAGCACACTGGAGTGTCACTGGGAGTGAGAAGACCAGCTCTTCTAACTTTCCCTTCCTTTGAATAGTATTCTCATCACCATATCACACTTGACTCTGAATTATTATTAGACAAAGCACCTCTCCTCCCTTCTTCTTCCCTCGTGCTGGATGACCGTCTTGTCTGGAACTGCTACATGAGAACCAGAGACTTCTTCAGAGGTCTGGACAGTTCTAATACCAAAGGCCCAGACCACAGTCCCACTTGGAAAAGAGGAAGACATCAGACTAGAGAGACACTGACACATTTCTCCCCCTTTTCCTTCACCTAAACATCCTCCTGAGTTCCGAGAGCTGAGATCTCTTCTCTTCCCCTCCCTTTCCCTGTTGTTCCTCTTTCAGTCTTTCTTCTGGCTCATCATCCAGTTTAGCCCAGCCTAATTTTCCCTGCTGAGCCGGGGCCAGGACAGTTCTCCAAATATTTACATATCCCCTTTCTGTTTACCCCTTGTTCCCATTACTGCCAGGGCTGGGTGGGGGCAGGATACCCCCTCCCTGGTCCCTAGCTCTGAAAGGGATAGAGGGATTGCAAGGGCCAGTAGGGAAGCAGAAAACATTGCCCGGCCCCTAAATACTCTTTTATTTAACAGAACTCAGAGCTGGGAGAAATAGAGATTTAGAGTGTGTCTAGGGAATCCGTGGATCCTTCAAGCCCCTAGCACATGGATTTTAGAGGGTCTCTTGTCCATGGGGATAAGGAGAGGGATTGTGGCCAATGGGAAGAAATGCTGAGCAGGAAGCCAGAACTGAGGGCCCAATCTCAGCCAGATTCACATAATCATCATTATGATCCTTAATAGTTAGACTTTCAAGGTTTTCAAAGCTATATGTGTATATGCACATGTATATATAATATGCATACACACATACAAATATAATATATAGATTGACATTTGAGCCTCACACCAATCCTACAAAATGGGATCCATTTCCCCAATTTTGCAAATGAGATGAGAACGATTAGGTGACTGACCCAGAGTCCCAATGCTAACAATGTCTGAGAGGGATATCAAACTCTGGTTTCCTAAACTCCAAGTCCAGTGCCAAAGATATCAAACTCTGTGCCAGCAAAAACCCCTCGACTGCTGCAGATTAAAATGTAACTGGGAAATGTTTGACAAAATAAAAATAAAACATAGGGCAGATAATGTTAATTTGTGGTTTTCTAAGAAAACCCAAACAAGAGAATGCACAGGCAAATCAATATGCAGCTCTTTAAGTCAGACACTCTTGCTCTAGAGTGTTGGGTCTGAAGTCCCAGAGTCTGTTTAATTCCCACTCCTGACCCTTGTTACCTGTTGGGACCATGGGCAATTCCCCTAATTTCTGTGAGTCTTGTTTATAACATGAAGTGGCTGGGTTAAATGACTTCTAAGGTCATTTCCAGCTCTACGTTCATGATTCACCCCTGGAGGGGGAGGAATAATCTCCCCTTCCACTTGCCACCCTGAGGCCATGGAGAGAAGGGAACAAGATGGAAAGAGAAGGATGGAAGGAAAAAAGGGTAAAAAGAAGGGCACCCTACTTCTGAGCATAACCCGGCCAAAGACGGTGTGGTCGCGGTCCAGAGTTGTGCAGTTCCAGCGGTGATGACGGAACTGGTGCTGGCACTCGCGGATCCAATCCCGGGCACCCTCACCCAGGGAGCGCATGATGTCAGGATAGCGCTGGCACAACTGGCGTTGCCGGCTCACCAGCCCGGGGATGTTGTCACAGATCACCCGGGCCCCCAGTGCCCCGATATACCTGCAGGGAGTGGAGGGCACAGCATTGCAGGGAGTGCCTCAAACTGGGTCTCAAGAGTCTCACTCAGCTTCAGCAATAAATTGGGGGGACTAAGGGAAGGGTTAGTTCTCTAGCTCTGGAGGGGGTGGATGTTCCCTTCTCATACAACTCCCATCCCGATATTCATGCTGCCCCTACTCCCACTAGTGTCGGTGAAAATAATAATAAATGAGCTAGCATTTATATAGAGCTCTAAGATTCACAAAGCACTTTATTTGATATTATCAAATTTATTTATTTTGATATATTACTTTATTTGATCCTCACAGCAACCCTGTGAGATTAGTACTATTATCCCCATTTTCTAGATGGAGAAATGAGCCTGGGAGGTAAAGTGTCCCATCCTGGGTTACCCAGCTAAGAAAGTGTCTGAAAGAGAATTTATACTTGGATTTTACTCTCCCTAAGTCCGGTACTCTATCCACCACACCGCCTAGCTCTTTCTAATCTAGAGAATATAATGTGGCACAAAAACCAAGGTAGAATCTCCTTCAACGGGAACCATTCTTCTCACTGAATAAGCGAGTGGTCGCATCTCTTATTACCCAAGCCAAATGCTCGAGTCTAACACCCATACTACAGTCATGGCTACGTCCCACGTAGCTGCAGCTGGGTTATTTGATGAATGCTAATGATTCTGGAGAACAAAAACACTGGGACAGTAAGAGACCAGGATGCTACGGGGGAACCTTCATTCAAAACGTGACTGAGGCAAGTCGTGGAACGACTTGAAGAGGTGGCTGCCCCTCCGGATCTGTGATCCCATGGGCTTTCCCTGAACCCCACACTGATGGTGGCTGTTACCCTGCCTATCCTGGACCGGGATGGAAGGCAAAAATAGGAACGAAGGACAGCGGGAGTGGAGTTCCTTGGAAGGGCAGTGAGTAGCAGCCCATGGCAAGGTTCATAACATAGGGATGTTTCTGGATTTTGTTGGGAAACCAGTGGTCCCAAGAGGGAAAAGAAACCCTTGCTTCTAACCCTACTCTTCCCTCTTTCTTTTGTCATCAGGAATCCTACCAGCCAGGCTGGCCTTGTGCCCTCCTGTTTCACCTTCCCCTTCCCACCGTGGGATCTCCACTTCCTGAACAGGCATATTCTTCCCCCTTTACTGTGGTGAAATGGCTTTTAAAGTCCCCTCCTTCACAGGCCAAACCAAAGGGCACCGTGCCCTGGGATTTGCTGTACGGGCAGAGATTTCCCTTCAAAGCAGTTCCCACACCCCCAATTCCAGTCTCCATTCCCATCGGCTCAGCACTATGCCAGCTATGACATGCCTGAGGCTTGGCTGAGCTGGAGAAGGGACAGGAAGGTGATTTCAGCTAGGTAGAGGTTTTCCCTAAATATATTCAACTCCCCAACTCCCAGCCCATTCCCAGAGGAATGGTCCTGCTTCCTTCCACCCACAAGCCCGGGATCTCTGCTTACATTTGCCCCCTTCTCTCCAATTTGGCTCCATTCTTCTCTCATTCCTCAAGCTCACCTACCTCCGAAAGCATTCCATCACTCTCCTCCTTTGTAATGAATGAAAACCCAAAGGGGTTTTTTATGTGCCTCTTATCTCAGGGTCAAGAGCTCTGTCCAGAGCAGGTGGGAGTCAGGCACTCTTGCAGACATCCCCAGCTGCCAGAGAAGCCGTAGCTGTGAATAAGACTGGAGTTTGGGAACATCCCCAGAGTCTGGTGGGGAGCAAGGGGGGTTGTTTATGACATCTCAGGCCCTGTGTACTCTGTCCCCTTCTCCCCTCCCCCCACCTCAGTCCCGATCATTCCCACCATGGGATCTCCACCCCTGAGTTGGGATCACCACCGGCAAAACCAAATCAAACAAACACAGCCAAAGCCAGATGCCTTCTGGTGAGTGTGGCCGGCCGGGCTGATGGGACCCATCTGTCCCCCAGGGAGGGAAAGACAGAGAGGGCCGGCTGCTCACAAATCCCATGGAATCAGCATCCCTGGTTCTGTCCATCAGAGCAACAGCTTCCAGGAACAAACAAAATAAACTCCTCAGCCTGGCCTGGGAGGGACTGCCTGACGCACAGACCCAGAGTTACACCCACCGCTGAGATGCTTTGTTTGGAGAGGAGAGACATGAGACAGTCGGAGTTGGAGCTGGTCCCTTTCCCAATACCACTTCACTCCCCTAGCTTGGCTCTGGAATATTGCTCTGGGGACGAGGATTTGGGGGCATCCAAGCTTGGAGAAACACTACCACATCATGAGACGACCTTGATTGTAATGGGCTGTGCTATGTCAGGACAGTTCTTTCTGCTGTCTAGCTTTAATCCCTTTTGCTTCGGCCCACACTGGTCTTTCTTGTTCTGTCAGTGCTCAGTGAGATGGGGAGCAGCTATTCCCATTGTCCTCCACCCTTCCTGTCCAGAAGACAGCCATTCAGTGCCTCTGAGTTCTCCTCGGCCCTTACCAATGCCACAGTCTTCAGGTTTCCTTCTAGATCTTATGGGGTCTTCAACATACATATAATATTTTTACTCCCTTCCATCTTGATTTTCATTTTATTATCTTGATTTCCTCAAGGATCTATCTAGCCTAAGCCTTCCCTATCCTTTCCTTCTTTCTGTCTCATTATTCTAGGAAATTCATGATAACAGATTGCACCTGTTGAGCGTTTATATCCCCTTCTCTACTTCCTGTCCTAATAGTTAAGAATTCAGGGAACTTTCTCCTTCTTCTATTCTAGAAAAGGAGATCTCTGCATGCTATAGAAAATGATTATGAATTATAACTTTCCAGTGGGCAATTAGATGTTTCCCCAAGGGCTTATGGGGGGAGCTATCATTTTTGCTTTTTTTTTTTTTAAATAGAGAAAATGGGACCAAGACTTATAATTTATGGAAATTGGCATTGAAAAAGTGGCTGCCATCCTATGTTTTAGACAGTAGTCAGGAGCTAAAGATGGACAGAAAGGATGGAAGGCTGCAAAAGCCAGCCCCCCTTGATGGTCCTGCCCCCAGCCCCTGGCTCCTTGGGGGAGCTGTGTGCCCCTTCCACATCTTTTCCTGTACTTGAGTGAGGCTTTTCCCTATTCAGCCTCCACTCGGGATTCTTCAAAGATTCTTTAATGTGAACCACGTGTAAGAAGAGGGAGAAGGAAGGAAAAGGGGTGAGAATAACCATGAGTCTCTAAGATCATGGTCCCAATGGGGAGACCCCAATATGAACCCCAGCAAGTCTACAACTGGGGGAAAAATCACCAGCACAACTAAGAACCATTTGAGTGCTGATCCCTCCTTTATTCAAACTGTGCCCTCCAAGGCAATTTTCCATGCTGGTGGGGGCCAGATAAGGGTCCTCAGAAACCTCGACGGACTGAGCAGAAATGCCCTCTCCTTTGGGGCAGTGTGCGTGTAGGGAAGATCTGAGGTGAGGGAGGCAGCCTTTCCGGATCTGAGCCAGTAGACAGCCTCGGCCTTCTGAAGGTCCGTTTTGATCTCAACCCTGAACTTTCAAAAGCTTTGCTCCTTCCCACCCCCACCCCCACCCCCACCCCCTTCTCCATCTTCCCTTTTGTAAAGGAATGCTTCAAGCCAGATGTAAGATACCAATGCAATATGGTTCCCCCATCCAGAACCCCCTCCTTTCCCCAACATGCAGAGATAAAAAGATCCAAAAGAGAGATTTTTCTGAAACAGGAAAAAGGGGGGTGGTGGTTGGGGGGCTGAGCATCTTGAAATGATAGGAATCTCTAGCAGAACTCCATGGCCCCTCAGTCTGCTACTCCAACCCCCATCCCAATTCTTCCAGCCAAGACTCAGACAAGGGGGAAAGCCACAGGGGAGGGTATGGTAAGAAAAAGAGGGGTATTCTGGGAGGAAAGAGAAGTGGGTATGCGTAGAGGTGCTATCCCAGTGCAGAGTACTATTTGGCTTCTATTCCTACCTAAGTTTATTGGGGAGGGCAGCTAGACCATCTCTGACTGGAGGCAGAGAACAGCTTTTCTCCGTGGGTCACCAACACAGCTCCATTAGAGACGCGTGTTGGAGGGAGAAGAAGGTGGAAAAGTGGACCTCTCATTGATTTTTAAAGGGATTGTGCCCCTTATGGTATGAGAGAATGGGACGGAGGTCGGGGGGAGCCAGAAGAGATGGACCACAGTTTTCCCAGGGACGAGACAGCGACCTCTGCCCTAGAGGAGTGGGGAACAGGGGTGGGAGGGGAAGGAGTAAAAGAAAAAAGGAAATGGATGGGATACTCTCAACAACTATCCTTTCCGGAAGGACTGAATCAGGTTCGCGGGTTATGCAAACCAAAATTATAAAAAAAAAACAAAACCCCCAAACTTTAAGTACATAATTTTGATTCCGGTTAATTTCTCCTCACTCACGCAATTGATCGAGGGCAGCTGCCTTACTCGGGAGGGTTTCTTTTATAAAGTGGGGGGATGCTGATGAAGGAGACGGGGAGTTGCCCAGCTTTTCCCTTCTCCCGTTGCCCCTGAGGGAAACTGGCAACCCGGCCCGGGCCCCCTCGCTCTGCCCCGGCAAAGCTCCGGGAGTCCTCGGGCCACCAGACTGCGTGAGCCCCGGAGACCGGTTGCCCCGGGGAAAAGCTCTGGGGCCAGTAAAGCCGAGCGCGGTCCGCTCCCAGGGGCCGGCCCGAGCCCGAGGGGCCCGAGCGGTCCCCGCCCCACCTGGTCTCACTTCCCTCCGCGCCAACACTCACCACCAGGACGCATCGACGCGGGGCGGCAGCGTCAGCAGCAGCAGCAGCAGGCAGGCGAGGCCGAAGCGGGCAGGGACTCCGGGGCCGTCGGGTGCCGCTGCCCGGGCCGGGTGTCTGGGCGCCGGGCCGGGGGCGGGAACAGGCAGCCGGGCGGCTTCCTCCGTGCCGCCCCGGCTCAGCATAGCTCCCCGAGGGCTCGCCCCCTGCGCGTCCCGGGGTGGGGCGGGGGCGCGCGGGGACCGGACCCAGCGGGGGTGACCCTCAAGCTGTCCCAACCTCCCCCCGGCAGGGGCCCATGGACCGCTCCGACAGGGGGGCGCCCGGGCGGGCGCCGGTTATCGGGGCTTCGCGGGCCCGGGACGGCGGCGCCCACCGGGCTGGGGACGGAGTCGGGGGTCGGCGGCGCGGCGCGGGCGGCTGGCTTGGGGCGCGCTGTCCGGGCCCGGAGGCGGGGAGCCGGCCGCGGCTGGCGGCGCGCTCTAGCCAGGGTGCGGTGTCCGGGGGTCGGCGGCTCTGCGCCGAGTGGGGCTGCGGGGCCGGGCGGTGCGGACAACCCTCTGGCCGCGGGCTCTCATTGGACGGCGCCGGGCGGGGCCGCGGCCAGGGACACGCGCGGCCCTCTGGGCGGCCCCGCCTGGGGCCCCGAGCAGCGGCGCGCTCCACCACCCCAGGTGTCGCCGTTGCCGTCGCCCCCGCCCCTCCCTCCCTCCCCCTCCCCCTCGGCGCGGTGCCCCCCACCTGCTCGGGCGAGACGGGACGGGGCGGTGCAGCTCGCTCCATGCGCCCCGAGCGCCCGGGCCGGGTGGACGCCGCGTCCCCGGGTCCTAGCGCCCCTCCCTCCCAAATCTGCTCCTGCGGGGAGCAGTGCCCGCTTGGAGGGGGGGCCGAGCGCGGGCTGCGGGCTTTCCCCCGCGACCCCCAAGTCTCCGCACAACTAGCGAGGAAAAGGGGAACATGGTCAGAACTCGCAGGCTCTTCTCTCCTCCCTCCCCCACACACACACAGTGGGGACGGATGCGGAAAATCGAGTTCAGTCCTGCCAACAGGGGCGCTCTTGCCGGGGCAGTCTCAGCACCCCTAATCCGCACCCTGGGCTCCCAAGGTCCCTCCACTTTGCTTCAGAACCACTGTCTCTCCGGCTCCCGAGCCCGCTGAGTGACTCCTAAGACTCCCGGAGGCCGTCGAAAAGGGGCTGTCTCGCCATCCCTTTCCTCCTCTTCCACTGACTCTCCCCGCTCCCAGCCCCCGGCTGTGCCAGGGCTACAACTGTGACCCGCGCGCTGGGGAAGCGGGGGACCCAGGAAGGGCTCGAGCTCCGGCCAGGGGAGATGGGGACGGGGTACCACGAGTGGGAACGATGATGTCTAACGGGGAACGGGGCGGGGGGCAGACAGCGCAGTTTCTGGAGGAGCCAGAGATCTCT
Organism: Sarcophilus harrisii; assembly: GCF_902635505.1. NCBI lineage: Eukaryota > Metazoa > Chordata > Mammalia > Dasyuromorphia > Dasyuridae > Sarcophilus > Sarcophilus harrisii. Next base: position 415,047,998 of record NC_045429.1, on the reverse strand, counting down.
CCTCCTCTATCTTCAGGATTAGCGGCTCTCACTTTCTCTTAGCTCTCCCCACTGGGTTCTCCCTCACCCCCTCGGGCGGAGCTACGCTGAGTGTGAATGAATCAGAAACAGCTGGGCGGCTTTCCCCTCCACTGGAGTCCGGGTCGGGGTCCCGGTGAAAGAGGGTCCCAGAGATCGCTCCCCCGCAGTGCCCTGCACCCGGGGAGCTTGCCCACGCACACCGGTTACTCCCGTGGCCTGAGGCAGAGAGAGGGAGAAGCGGGTCCTCCTGGCTTATGGAATCGCCGGGAGGTCCCAGGCAGAAAAACGCTCCCTTCTCCCCTCCTCCTAAGTCTTCTTTAGCTCTGAGCTTCTAGAAGACTCGGTTTCTGACTTGCCGGGAGCCGACCCTTCCCCCCTCCCGAGCCTCAGTTTCTCCCTTGCTCTCCGTGATGTACCTTGCTCCCGTCCCCGCCCCCCTTCCCCGGTCAGCCGCAGCTCAGGACTCATGATTTATCTCCCCTATAAATGTCCTGTTGTAAACAATGCACCCCGGCGGGTCCTCCTTCTCCCCAACTCTGCTGGCCCCTCACCCCAAAGAGGCTCCGCGGGTGTGGGGGGCCGTGGGGACCAGCACGGGTGTGAACCGACGGGGAGCAGCTGGCCCAGAGCAAGGCTGAAGCCGCCCCGGGCAGAGGCGGAGCGGGATGATGTGGGGAGGGGCTCAGAAGCCCACTGACCTTTTCCTCGCTCCCCTAGGGGCTGACCCCACCCTCACTCAGTTCCAATCTCAGCTCGGACGCTGTACCCAGAAGACCCTGTTGCGGGGTGGGGTAGGGAAGGGAGCAGAGGAGAGACTGAAATAGGAAGGTGAAGTAGGAGTCCTCCAGAGCGCATCGAACTGCCTCTTTCTCTACCCCTCCGAGTTAGGACTTGGTCAGTGGCTTCGGGGACAATCCTGCGCCCCACCTCATCCCTACTTTAGCTACCGTTTTCGCTCCCCTGAGGCGGTTGGGGATCCCTGTTAGGGTCCTTGTCATTTTCCTCGAGTACAGCTCTAGTTCCCATCCTTTCCTTCCTCTCCCCTTCCCCCCCTTGCAGCCCCTGGCGGGACACGCAGCATGCATCTCCAGGCTCCTGGCTGCCTTTCCCACACTCACCCCATGTGGTCAGAACTGGGTGTGACCCTGGAGCTATCCGCTTCGTTTCTGCACTTGGGTGGGGGTGGGGGCTGCCGATGATCACATCAGCCCTAACCTTGGGCTGGCCCCATCCACACTGACCGACTAACAGTGCACTGGTGAAAAACCCCTTCGCTTCTGGCTGTCTACACGGCCCGGCTACATCGCTAGCCAAAAGGGACCTATATACCTGTAGCGGGGGAGGTTCACCTCGCTTTGCAAAGATTTGCCTTGCCATTCCGACTGAGGGAATAACCCCGAAGTCAGTGTCCGCTCCCACCCCCTCCCCTGCCCTCAGTCCCGGCTCCCCAGCTGGGACCCCATAATGGAGGAGCCGGGCTGGCTGAAGGAGCTGTACTCAGCCACTTAAAGAGAACCCAAATACTCGGCCGGAGAAGAGGGTTTCTGGGATCTGCCACTTCGGAGCTTCAACTCTGAAAATAAACTTGCAGCCTAAGCTCCTCACGCAAAGAGGGTCTCTGCCAGGGACGTTGGCTCGTCTCTGGTCTGCCCCACACCCGCCAGAAAAAAAAAAAGACTCCACGCATTGGGGTTTCTTCTAGATTGGGGACCCCCGGCTTAATTAAGCCCTTCCATTGGTTAATTTGGTTGTCATTCCCCTGAGCCCCTTATCAAAGCTCTACTCTACCCTTCAAATCTGACTAGCTGTGTGACTGTGGGCAAATCCCTTAATTCTGCCTCAGTTTCCTCCTCCTCAAATGGGGATAACTCCTATCTTGTTGTGAGGATCAAATGAGATCATAATTGCAAAACTCTTGTTTTATGTGTATATATATATATATATACATACAGAAATAAAATTGTAAAACAAAAAATTGTAAATATATGTGTGTATACCTAGCACATGGTTAACTGTTCTCCCATCCTTTCTTTGCTTTCCACCTCCAAGCCCAATATAACTCCTAGTCATAAGAAATAGAAAGCTAAACACCAGTCTACTGGAAATTACTGAGATTTAATTACATTCCACATTTATTAAGTGCCCACTATGGGCAAGGCTTTGTGTTAGTCCCTGGGACTGATGACAGACAACCATGCTGACTGTCAAAGAGCTTTTGGAACAGGAAGAAAAGAACCTGATGTATACAGGTAACTAGACTGAGGCAAAGGAGAGATCTGGGATCGTGTTCAAGGAAAATGTTGTGAAGGAGAAGTTTTCAGCTGGAGGATATGAGGGAGTAGGTCATGGAAGGTGTCACAGAGGAAGTGACAACAAAGCCCCTAATTTGAAGGAAGAGGATTTCTATAGAAAGAGGGTATTCCAGGTACAGGAGAACTGGAGCCTTGGGGAAGTTAGGCAGTCTTGCTATAAGGGACTTTGATTCTCCCACTACTACAATTTTGCTTTTTGCCTAGAATCACATCAAATACTGTTTGGCACCCATTACACACCTGTTGTCCTCCCAGAACTACATTATTTAATGGAAGGAAAAATAAAGGAATCAGAAAATTTAGGCCTCTTGCCTTCATGATTTAATTGACGAGGTGAGATATACCTCCTATTATGCTGATTCTAATCCATTCAAAAAAGCATTTATTAGGCACCTATTATATGTCAGGCATTATGAATGAACATTTATTAAGTGCGTACTATGTACCAGGCATTTTTTAAAGCACAGAAATACAGAGACATTGTGAGAGTCAAATGAGGTCATAGATGGAAAGTGCTACGGAAATTCAAGGAATTATTATTATTAGACCCTAGAGGTAATGAGACAATTAGAGAACAGTACTAGATAGTACCTTAAGCAAGTGCTAGATTGTGTGGTCTGAACTTGGACTGACATAGAGAAAAAAGAATCCCAGACTCCCATTTGAAGGTTCTATTGAGGTCTTTTATTATTGCCTTTGGACAGGACAGTCCTCTAACCCAGGTCAGGCGCAGCAATACCTCCTATTCAGGAAGATGGTTTCACAATCCATCTCTTTCATCCCTCAGGAAATGCTTAGAGTTTACAGGGCAATAGTGCAGGGGAAAGGACTGAATGTGAATCCCTACTATGAAACCCTATGTCACTTTGGGTAAATGACTTCATTCTAAACCTTTGTTTTCTCTTCAGAAAAGTTCCTTTGCCAACTGAATATGAGGAAAGGGCTTTGTAAACCTTAAACCCTCATATTATAAGATATTATCATTCCTGAAGTCTAACCTCAGTCCCTTCAGCTTAAAATTCATTTTTCTTTTCCTTGCTCCAATCTCAGTTGTGTGGTGTGTCTGAAAGCTTCTGGATTTTTGCTGGAGCTTGTGTGGGGAAGGAGGAGGAGGGGGGTGGTGGTCTTAGCAGCTCCTTACTTTGCTCTGAGATGACCTTACTTAAGGGGCCCCTCTCTCAGTTATGACCTTCCTCCCTCAGGGAGGAGGGGAGAAGGAGGTGGTATCCAAGAAATGGGAAGGGCCCAGTAGGGATTGGGGGGAGGATTGGATGTGATTCAAGGAATTCCTGAGCCTGCTGCTCATACAGGTTCCTTGAGACTTTCCAGGGATTTCTTTGCAAACCAGAAAAGGTTTCAATAGAAACAACACCAACCCCACCCAACCCCTTCCCTGTTTATTCAGTCTCATGTCAGAAGCAGCAGAAGGGATTTAGGAAGAACCTAGGCCAGTGATTCCCAAACTTTTTGAGAATGAGAATCCCATCTTAAAATGTTACTAAAATTCACATACCGCCCCCCCCCATACCATGATAGAAGTTACACTATTAATATCGAGTGAGAAAATGTATGATGATGAAAAACTGCTATGAATTCAATTTTTCATGTCTCAGTACTTCAATGGGTCAGTGGTTTTGTGGATTTGAACATTCCTTCCAATGGTACACATCACAACCCATCCATACCTTATTATCAATTATGTCCCTTGTCCATGTCTTTTCTAAATCTTCCATAGAGGAGGTTCATCCAATAAATTAGGGAACTTCTTCCAAGTTCCTTGTCACTGAATGCCAATGTGGGCAGGTAGGCTGACTATTTAGTATCTCTTAATCTCCCTAACTTATTGGCCCACCTCCTTTTCCAGTCACACATTTCTTGGATAATGTGCTGTTTGTTTATTTTTAATAGTATTTTTTCAATTATACATAGAAAATATTTAACATTCATTTTTATAAGATTCTGAGTTCCAATTTTTTTCTTCCTCCTCCCCTTCCTTCCCCTCTTCCTAAAATGGTAAGCAATTTGATACAGCTTATATATGTGCAATCATGTAAAACATATGTCCATATTAGTCACAGTTATGAAAGAAGAAACAGACCAAAAAAAAAAAAAAAAACACCAGTAAAAAAAAAAGTGAAAATAGTATGCTTTGATCTGCATTCAGAGTCTACCAGTTCTTTATCTAGCCGTGGTCAGCATTTTCCACCATGAATCTTTTGTAACTGTCTTGGATCATTATATTGCCGGGAAGAGCCAGGTCATCAGCAATAATGTTGCCTTTACCATGTGCAACCTTTTCTAGGTTCTGCTCATTTTATTTTGCATCAGTTTGTACAGGTCTTTCTAGTTTTTTCTGAAATCTCTCTGCTCATCATTTCTTCTTGCACACTAGTGTTCCATTACATTTATTTACCACAATTTATTCAGCCATTTTCCAATTGGTGGACATTGGATAATTTTTTATGCAATTTTTTTTGCATAGTTATGTGTTGATAACATGCTGCGACCATTTAGCTCCTCATTGCTCTCTAGATGACTCATAATTCTGCATCCATTTTTTCTGAATTGAATCTGAATTCTGAATCCCTACCTTCCCAAATCCCACCAACATCTCCTTTGCCCAACAGTCATAAACTGGAGCTCCTCTAGGCAGCTGGCTGTAGGAAGAATTTGACTATTCACACCTTTTAGATCTGAGGAGTTATCAATTTCAATCTTTCTAGTAAGATGAAGGATCAATAAGTCTTATCATGTGACCTATCTCTCTCTATTGTAGCAACTATGACCACAAGGGTCAGGGAGAAAAGACAATGAAGAGGAGAAAAGGAGGTGGGGAGGGGGAATGGAAATGTCAAGAAATTATTGGGGAAAGGACAATATGGAGAGAAAGAGAAGGCAAACAAGGAAAGGGAGATGGGGATAGAGATGAATTTGGGAGACCTATCTTTAAACTACCCTGCCTTCTAGACTTCTAGGGAAAGTCATCCACCCTGAAGCTGAATATACAGTTACCTCCCTCAATTAGAATATGAGTTTTTTGAGAATAGAAAGTGTCTCCATTTTCCATATGTAGTCCAAGAGCTCGGCTCATAGTTAGCACTTAACAAGTGTTTTTTTTTTTTTTTTTTTTTTTTTTTCATTTTGCAGACTGGTGTTTGACCTCATCACTCAATAGAAACTGATTTCCAAAAACAGCAGTGGTTTCTTAAGCTGCCAGATCTGGTTTTCTTTTCTCAGTCCTCATTCATCTTGACCATTCTGCAGCACTGGATACTCTTTTTTTTTTTTTTTTTTTTTTTTTTCCTGAGGCAGTTGGGGTTGTTACTTGCCCAGGGTCACACAGCCAGGAAGTATTAAATGTCTGAGGCCAGATTTGAACTCAGGTCCTCCTAATTTTAGGACTGAAATACATACATATATTTCTTATTTTGTTTTGCTGAAGCAATTGGGGTTAAGTGACTTGCCCAGGGTCACACAGCTAGGAAGTATCTGAGGCTAAATTTGAACTCAGGTCCTCCTGACTTCAGAACTGGCATTCTATCCACTGCCACCTAGCTGTCCCTAGCACTGGCTACTCTTGACCATAATTTCCTCCTATGTCTGTTTTTTCTGACAATCTTCCTTCCTCTCCCTCACCCAGACCCCTTCCCTGGTTTTCCTCTTACCATCTGACCAATCCTCTTCAGTCTCTTTTGCTGGCTCTTCATCCCTATTATACCACCTTAATTGTGCATGTACAATTCTGGACACTTATGGGTGATCTCAACAGTTCTGATGGGTTTAATTGTAACACTTATGGAGATGAGTAACAGACTTGTACATTCAGTCTCAGACTTTCTCCCGAGTTCTTCATTATCAACTTCTTGTTGGATATTTCAGACAAGATGGCCCATAGATATCTCAAATACAACTAATTATTCCAATGCAAAGAATTATTCCAATGAATCCTTCACACTGTGGCCAAAGGGATTTTCCTTAACACAGATCTAAGTATGTTATGTGGCCCACAACACTCTAGAGTGTGGCAGGAACCAGATTAAAATGTAAAATAGCAAAATAAATGAGAATGCAACAAAACGTAGATATGTTAATGTATGGTTTTCAAAGTCAATATGCATCCTCCAAGAATCCTTATGATAGCACTTTGATATCTTTTGATACTACCATTCTACATGAAGACCATCCAGATTTCCTAGTAGTGCCCTCTCTTCCAAAAATGCCTGGCATATATTTATTTTGTAAAAACACACACTTTACTCTAAAGGAGGGATTGTTTTACTATTGATTTTGTATTCCTAGTGTTTAGCATATAGTAGATGCTTAATAAATGTTGATTAGTTTATTTATGAAAGTCCTTTGTGTCTTGTTCATTTTCTGAGGAATGAAATAAAGGCTGATCTACATTTGATATGTTCATTTTATCCTTGAAAGTTTTTTTTTTTTTTAACACATGGGGGGGGGGTCTTAGACATAAACTGTACTTTGAAATTTCCTGTAGGAATTCTGAAGGACAATACTAGTGACAGACCCTGATATTTGGATTAGCTCTCAAGATTGAAGTTTGTCTAGGTAAACCCAGAGTCTGAGGGCTGTGGCCAAGGATTATATATTAATCATAACAATATTTGCAAGTTTTTGAAAACATAGTAATTTGTGTGAGGTCTCAAATAAAGTTGAAAATGACAATACTCGGTTTTTATGTGAATTCAAAGATCTATTACAATAAATATTTGTCCCACCTCTGTCACCTCATGGATCAGGAACCACGAGAGACTTCTGGAGACATGGGGCCAATGATGTGCATTTCAGCCTGGTTAGCCCTACACAATGAGATTCTCAGGATATTGTGAATGGGAGAGACACATGTGGATGGGGGATGGAGAAGGAAGGGAGGGGACAAGAAGAAGAACTAGAAGAAGAAAGGAAGAATGAGAAGACAAAAAGAAGAGGAGAAGAAGAAAAGAAGTGAAGAATGAGAAGACAAAAGAAGAGAAAGAAGAAGAGGAGAAAGGAGAAGAGTGAGAAAGAGACAAAGACAGGGAGAGAGAGGCTTGACGAATTTTTTGGGAAGATGTGGCTAACCCCAACAGTAGGATAAGAAAATTGAGGCAGAGGAATCTCTGAATTAGGATCTTCTACTAATTACAAGCTTATTTATTGTAGCAACTATAACCACAGGGGTTGGGGAGAAAAGGAGGTGGGGAAGAGGAATGGAGATGTAGAGAAATTATTGTGGGAAGGACAATATGGAGAGAAAGAGGAGGCAAACAAAGAAAGGGAGATGGGGAGAGAGGGTAGAGGAGGGACCATATTGGGGAAGGAGTTGGGGGAGAGAAAAGGAAGATCTGGAGCCTGTTAACACTTTGGCTGCAGCTGTCCTGGGCTGACTTCCACGGGCTCCGGGGACTATGTGTGAGTTTGAATGGGCATGACTCAGGAATACTGGGTGGTCACTGATCGGTTCCTTTCCCAAGAGAGAATGTTATTCTCCCATCCCGTGGGTCCCTACGGGTTCCTCTTTCTTTACATCCTGTCCCCACCTGTCACAGACTCTAAACTAACCTAGAAGTCAAACTTAGAGATAGCAACAACCTAGGGGCATGGAATAATTAAAATTTAACAGAAGTACTCCAAACCTTTTCTGCCTCCCTGTTTCAGTTCCAATCCTACTAATTAACTTCCAGACCTCAGGACTTGGGCCTCAGTTTTCTTCATCTGTAAATTGGACTCAGTGAACTCTCCATTCCCTTCTACCTCTGACATTCTGTGATTCCAGTCTCCGTTTCTGTTTTCTTAACTTTTTCCTGTCTTTTGTTCTTCTTATTTTTACTTACCCGACACATCAATGCCATCAATCACTCTGAAGCTACCTTTGAGGTCCCGTTTCTATGCCTCTGTAGCACATCTTTCTGTTAAGAGGTTCCTTGGCATGGTCATGGCCCCCAGGGACGAGCCTCTAATTCCTGCCCCCTTCCACATGAAGGTGAACTGGGTTCCCTTCTGGGGCCATGTCTGGGATGCAAACCAGATTAGCTCATCTCTCTAATCCTCTCTGTGCTGGGGCCTCTGCCAGGCAGGGACACCCACAGAGCTGCACTGGGAGAGAAGGGAAAGGGAGGGGAGAAGATTCTTGGGGGAGGGCAGCAAAGGCCCTCTTTCCCCTCACAGAACCCCCTCTTTTCCCCACCACCTTCTTCTTCTGACCACCGGCCTCACTTGCGAGACTCCAGGCTGGGGTTAAAGTAGGATCCATCTCCTTCCCTATTTTTCTCGGAAACCTCACTCCCAAACTTCTGAGTCATCCTCCATGTACCCCTGTTCCCGAAAAGGCTGACTCCCAACCAGACACAGTCTTTGCTCTCTTGGAGCAGATATTCTAGAGGTGACAGTGCGAATGCTCCCTGCTCCCTCGCCTCCCCTTCCCTGCACCCACAAAACCCGGGGCACAGGGAAGAGAAGCGTGGGAGGGCATCCCCAGGAGAACAGACCGCTCCCCTGCTCCCCTTGGTCTCGGGGACGAGCCCCGTCCGACGCCCCCCTCTGCTTCAAGGGAGCATCTCTCCCGGCTGATAAGATCAAAGCATTCCCCGAGCCAAATCATTACCTTCTTTTCGAGGCAATTACAGAACTTATTGCCTCAATTAGCCCGGCCCCCAGCTGCAGCCGTTTATCCCTGTCTGTCACGGAGCCCGGGAGGAAGGGGGCCGGAGCAGCCTCGGTGCTTGGGCGCCGAGGTCTGCGACTGGAAGGGGAGCCGGGCCCGCACCTGACGGGCAGAGGGGCGAGCAGGGTCTGCGACTGGGGAAGGCGGCTCGCTCCCGCCTTCTCCCCGCGGCGGCAGCCCTCGCCGCGGCGGCCGCGAGTCCCTGCCCGCGCCCCCGCCCCTCGCCGCTCCGGGCTCACACCTGCCTGCCAGATGTGGGCCGGGGCCCCACCGGGCGGCCGGTCACAAGCGGCGGGATGGGGGCGGGGGGGCGGGCCGGGGTCCCGGGCTCGCCGACAACAGGGTCAGGCCGGGAGCTAGGCCGCCGGGCGCCTTTCCCAGATCGTCAGCTGAATGAGTCATTCCCGCTCTGCGGCCGGAGCGGCTGAGCGAGCAGAGCCCCGGCCGGGAGTGTGGTCCGGCTACCTGCTCCCAGCGGCCGCCGCGTCTCCGAGGCCCGGCCGCGCGCCGACGGCGCTGCGGGGGCCGCGCGCCCTCTCGCGGTGAGCGCGCCGAGCTGCCGGGCAGACCCCAACAGCGTCGGGGCGCCCGGGTAGCCTTGCCTCCCAGACCCCCACGCGGCAGGGAGACCCGAGGCTCGACGTGAGCCGGCGCTAACGCGCCCCCCTCCGGCCAGCCTGGGGAGTCGCGTCCCCCCGGTCCTTCCGGGACCCACGGCCGCGTCCGGGCCGGGAGGGGGCGCTAAGGAAGCGCGGGTGACTTGCTTAAGGACCAGAGGGGGGAGGGGCGGGGAGATGTGGTCCCTGCCTAGTAACGCGTATGCTCCCGCTTAGAGGGAGCTTCCCAGTCGGCCAAGAAATCCCTCCCTAACGACCTGCTAAGGAGGGGAGGGCACAGATAGAGCAAGAATTGGAAACGGGAGGGCCCGGCTCCAGAGCCCGCCTCAGCACTCAGGCGGTGATGGGCAAATCGCTTCCGTTATCAGTGAGAAGCGCAGGAAAGCGACCCAGCCCCATCTCCCCATTGCCCAGCTGAGAAGACTGACGCCCCGGGAGGTTTGTGACTTGCTTAAGGACCAGAGGTTAAAACCCAAGGCTTCAATTCCAGTCGGTTGGTGATGGAGAGATGCGTGCAGAGGGAGAATTACGGGGACTGGGCGCGGAACACCACAGAGTATTCTTATCTTTGACGCTGTATTTTTTCTCTCATTCCCCCCTCCCCCTTTTTTTTCTTTTTTTTTTCTGAGACAGGGTTAAGTAACTCACCCAGGGTCACGCAGCTAGGGAATGTTAAGCGTCGGAGGTAAAATTTGAACCCGGATCCTCCTGACGTCACGGCTGGTGCCGTACCCGCTGCGCCACCTAGCTGCTCTCCCCACCCCTTTTTTTTTTTTTTCTGAGACAGGGTTAAGTAACTCACCCAGGGTCACGCAGCTAGGGAGTGTTAGGCGTGGGAGGTAAAATTTGAACTCGGATCCTCTTGACGTCACGGCTGGTGCTGTATCCACTGCGCCATCTAGCTGCTCTCCCCACTCTTTTTTTTTTTTTTTTTTGAGACAGTTAGGGTTAAGTAACTCACCCAGGGTCACGCAGCTAGGGAGTGTTAAGCGTCGGACGTAAAATTTGAACCCGGATCCTCCTGACGTCACGGCTGGTGCTGTATCCACTGCGCCATCTAGCTGCTCTCCCCACCCTTTTTTTTTTTTTTTTTTTTTCTGAGACAGGGTTAAGTAACTCACCCAGGGTCACGCAGCTAGGGAGTGTTAGGCGTCGGAGGTAAAATTTGAACCCGGATCCTCCTGACGTCACGGCTGGTGCTGTATCCACTGCGCCACCTAGCTGCTCTCCCCACCCCTTTTTTTTTTTTTTTTTTTTGAGACAGTTAGGGTTAAGTAACTCACCCAGGGTCACGCAGCTAGGGAGTGTTAAGCGTCGGACGTAAAATTTGAACCCGGATCCTCTTGACGTCACGGCTGGTGCTGTATCCACTGCGCCATCTAGCTGCTCTCCCACCCCTTTTTTTTTTTTTTCTGAGACAGGGTTAAGTAACTCACCCAGGGTCACGCAGCTAGGGAGTGTTAGGCGTGGGAGGTAAAATTTGAACCCGGATCCTCCTGACGTCACGGCTGGTGCCGTACCCGCTGCGCCACCTAGCTGCTCTTCCTTCCCCTCCTCCTCCCCCCCTCCTCCCCCTTTGATCTGATTTTTCTTGTGCAGCATGATAAATAGAACAATGTTTGGAAGAATTGCGCGTGTTTAGCCTATATTGGGTGACTAGGTGTCTAGGGGGGAGGAGGGATGGGGAGGAGGGATGAGACGGAGGGAGAAGAATGTGGAACTCGGGGTTTTGCAAGGGTGGATGCTGAAAATTATCTTTACATGTATTTTGAAAGATAAAACCGGCGTCATAAAAAACAACCACCACAGCTTCTCATTCCAGAGCCCTACTTTCCATTGCATTAACCAATCCCTTTCCTTAGTGGGGAGGAAACTGAGCGTGGAACCAGGACAAACTGGGCTCAAGTCCCATTCTTAACTACTGGCCGCATGTCCCTGGGGAAATTATTTAGGGTGTCAGTGCCTGGGTGTAGGCTCCCTAAGAGAAGAAGTTTCGAAGCACCTGTGGCTTAGTAGACTACTAAATTCCCAGGTTGAGTAAAAAAAATATGTCTCATCCCCACTTTGTTGGATGATGATGAGTCATGGGAAGCTACAGCCTTCTAAGAATTAAGGAAGAGTAAGTACCATTAAGAAGATAATGAAGAGGCAAATGGCAGGGATGAGTAAGCTGCTTGGAAGAACAAATCAAAAATTCTCCCTCTTCATCTCTAGTTTCTGGCTTTCCTGCTTTCCTTTGAGTTTCAGTTAAAATCCTGCCTTCTACAAAAAGCCTTTCCTGAGTCCCCCTTGATGCTTGTGTATTATTTCCAATTCATTTGTGAGTGTGTATGTATGTGAGTGTGTCTATACAATCATTTTTCAGTTGTGTCCAACTTTTTGTCACCCCATTTTGGGGATTTTCTTGGCAGAGAAATGAGAAAACCAAGGCAAACAGAACGGAATGACTTGCTCAGGGTCATACAGCTAATGGCTGGATTTTAATTCAGGGAGATGAGTCTTTCTGCTCCAGATCTAGTGCTGCAGCCAGGTGACACCTATCTGCCCCATACCAATATTTATTATCTAGTTTTTTCCTCCCTTCCTCCCTCCCTCCCTTCCTTCCCTCTTCCTTCTTTTCTTCCTTCCTTCCTTCCCCCTTCCCCCCTCCTTTTCTTCCTTCCTTCCTTCCCCCTTCCCTCCCTCCCTCCTTTTCTTCCTTCCTTCCCCCTTCCCTCCCTCCTTTTCTTTCTTTCTTTCTCTTTCTATCTATGTCTATATTTATTTATGCAATTATTTAAATGTTTTACATATTTCTTTGGCTGTCATCTTCTCTGATCACTCCCGTAACATTCTCATATCAAGAAAGAATAAGGAAGACTGTCATCCCAGTTCATCTTCTGGTGAATTTATTCAAAGACACATATAAGAGTTAAACAGAAGGGGCAGGCAGAGATGATTTTAGGTCTGCATTGTTGAAGGGAATATTCATATAAATGATATCACAGATCCATTTGATTGGACCCTTTGTACTGATGGGAAAATGAAGACTCCAAGAATTCAAGGGACTTGTCCAGGTCATATCATACCACTAGTTATGTCCATGATGGAATCTGAACTGACGTGAGATTTTGATACTTTACTCTTGTTTTCTCATTTCCTCAATGTGTCTATTGCCTTTTATGACATAGAATTATGATCCATATTTCATGATCTTTTGTTTTGGGTGACTCTCATGCTTATGCTCTTCTGAATCCTTCTTGAGGATCCACCTCTCAATATATTGGGGGTCTCCCTATAAATCTCTTCACTGTGCCCCAGTGAAGTGGAGATCCTTTTATCAGTGAGCCATCCTCCAGTGTCTCCATATGCCCATTGAGTTTCCTATCTCCTTTTTTTTTTTTTTTTTTTTTAAGGAAATTGTGGTTAAGTGACTTGCTTAGAGTCACATAGTTAGTATGTATCTGAGGTTGAATTTGAACTTGGGAATCCACTGCTCCATCTAGCTGCTCTTCCTCCTAATTGTTTTTGAAATAGGCATTCTTCCTGCTGCTTTCCTAGCTCACTCCTTCATTTGTCTATTATTGTAGGGCTGCATGTGCTTCTCCAGTTCTCTCTAGGTGACCCTCAACTTTAATTCTTCAAAGACACAATTCTCAGCACTAAAGCATCATTGTATACAAGGCACCTGGGTGGCACAGTGACTAGAACTCTGGACCTGGAGTCAGGAAGATCTGAGTTCAAATATAGCCACAGACACTCACTGGGGCCTTCCTTTTTTTTTTTTTTTTTTTTTTTAAATTTATTTTTTTTATTTAATAGCCTTTTATTTACAGGATATATACATGGGTAACTTTACAGCATTAACAATTGCCAAACCTCTTGTTCCAATTTTTCACCTCTTACCCCCCCCAAGATGGCAGGATGACCAGTAGATGCTAAATATATTAAAATATAAATTAGACACACAATAAGTATACCTGACCAAAACGTTATTTTGCTGTAGAAAAAGAATCAGACTCTGAAATATTGTACAATTAGCTTGTGAAGGAAATCAAAAATGCAGGTGTGCATAAATATAGGGATTGGAATTCAATGTAATGGTTTTTAGTCATTTCCCAGAGTTCTTTTTCTGGGCAAAGCTAGTTCAGTTCATTACTGCTCCATTAGAAATGATTTGGTTGATCTCGTTGCTGAGGGTGGCCTGATCCATCAGAACTGGTCATCATATAGTATTGTTGATGAATTATATAATGATCTCCTGGTCCTGCTCACTTCACTCAGCATCAGTTCATGTAAGTCTCTCCAGGCCTTTCTGAAATTATCCTGTTGGTCATTTCTTACAGAACAGTAATATTCCATAATTTTCATATACCACAATTTATTCAACCATTCTCCAACTGATGGACATCCATTCAGTTTCAGTTTTAGCCACTACAAAAGGGCTGCCACAAACATTCGTGCACATACAGGTCCCTTTCCCTTCTTTATAATCTCTTTGGGATATAATCCCAGTAGTAACACTGCTGGATCAAAGGGTATGCACAGCTTGATAACTTTTTGAGCATAGTTCCAAACTACTCTCCAAAATGGTTGGATTCATTCACAACTCCACCAACAATGCATTATTGTCCCGACACTCACTGGGGCCTTCCTATAGCTATCTTGGCATTGGATTGATACCCCAGTTGACTCTCAGTAAGTCAATCTCTGTTTGCCTCAATTTGTTCAAGTGTAAAATGCAGATAACAACAGTACTTACTTCAGATCAAATGAGATAACATGAGAAAGGCTTTATAAATCTTAAAGTGCCACATGAGTTCTAGGATTATTGTTCTCAAAATGTCCATATAAATAAATAAAATCCATTAGTGATGGGATCACAACCCACCGGTGTCTGCCCATTTTGGGTCTTTGTATTCCCACGAATGATTCAGCCTGTTTTCTTTCTCTTCATGAATTCTTGGGCTTAATTTGTTCATCGCTAATGACTGTTCAAAATACATGTTGCATACACAGAGATACATATATACATACACATATGTATGTATATGTATTTCTTTCTTCCTTTCTATATACATTATAGGTCATCGATTTGGATATTCCCTCTAGTGATGTAGTCACAGATCATCTATCCCTGCCCAACCTAGGAAGAACTTACCCATATCCTTCCATGAGTACTATCTTGCCATTGGGAGGATAGTGCCCCACTCAGACTGTTCGATAGTTATCCTGGGTCTTTGTCATGTGACTTGTTTCTTTTCTCTTTTCTCATATATTTCCTTGATAATATCTTTTACTTCTGTTCTTTAAAATTCTTCACTAGTTATATGATGCCTATTGATACCCACCTTGTACTTCTTTATGCCTTCTGGGTGGGGTTCATTTTTCATTTTTTCAGAGATTACTGCATCCCATGTTTCATAGTCAATCAACAAACTGGCATATGTACTATATACTCTGTCCACTGTGTGTGTGTGTGTGTGTGTGTGTGTGTGTTCTTGTAAGAAATATTGTGGCTTAAAGAATCAAAAGTCAACTTCTGAGGCAGGAATGCCTTGGATTCTGAAACAACCTGGTTCTGTGACCTTAAAAGCTTAGACAAAGTTTCAGGCAACTCTTTATAATTATAAATTGTAATGTAGATGTAAATCTTCATTGACAGAGGAAGTTTCCTCAGTGAAATTTCCCTGTTCCAATGAAATCATTGCCCTGGGCCAAAACACCAAAAGAAAACAAACATATACATAGATATCCTAATGGATGCATTCTAGAATTTGTCTGTCTAAATAACTGCATGCCATAATCTGGATAATAAGCATTCTTCATCTACTTGGTTTTTACTTTGTGGATACTTAGGTTAAAAGCTCTCTTCCAAGAAATTCTTCCATGTTCTAGGACATAATGTTATTTGCAAACAGGGGCTTTTGGAGGATCTCCCTCTACCCAGGTAATTTACCTTTTACTTGGACTCTGCTGGATCTGCCTTCCATTGTGGCAAAACGTTTGGTGAATATGTCTCCTTGTTTTAGTTCTTACCTCAAAGTAATGACAAGAGAGTGATGGGGCAAAGTTGTTTTTTAAATCAGGTCTAATTCTTCATGACCCCATGTGTAATCAGGAGATGTTTTTCCTAGCAGTGGATTTGTCTGGTACAGGGGTAATGGATTGGGGACTTTCCAGAGGATGTCCAACTCTCTGTTTTTCCTGTTACTAAGAGTTCTGGAGACCATCCCCCCTATTGAAAGTCAGCATAATTAGAGACTAATCACAATCTTAGTTTAGTTGACATCAGCTGACATTATGTAACCCCACTCCACACTAGAGAAAGTCACCATTTGACACAGAACACACACACACACACACACACACACACACACACTCTCACACGCACACGTAAAACCATACCATGCATGCTTCTATTTATCAGTTATTTCTCTGAAGATAGAATCTTCTTTCATAGGTCATTTGTAGTTGATTTGATTATTTGTAATATTCAGAATAGCTTAATTCATAGTTATCCTTCAAACAATATTGCTATATAATATACAACATTCTCTTGGTTCTGCTTATTTTACTCTTCATTATTTCATGTAAGTCTTTCCATATTTTTTTCCTAAAATCAACCTACATAGGAATTTTCCATCACATTTGTACTGCTGCTTCTTTAATCATCCCCCAATTGATGGATATCCCCTCAATTTCAAGTTCTTTATCACCACAAAGAGAGCTGCTATAAATACTTCAGTATACACAGTTTTATAACTTTTGGGGACACAATTAGATCAATTCTCAGTCCTAACAACAGTGTATTAGTGTAGCAATTTTCCACATCCTTGCCAATCTTCGTCATTTTCCTCTTCTATCATTCTAGTTAATCTGATAGGTATGAGATGATATATTAAAGTTATTTTAGTCTACATTTCTCTAATAGTGATTTAGAACCTTTTTTCATATGATTATATGTAGCTTTGATTTCTACATTGAAAAACTGCCTATTCATATCTTTTGATCATTTATTAATTAGGCAATGCTTCATATTCTTATAAATCTGACAATGTTCTCTACTTATTTGAGATATGAGACCTTTATTTGAGAAACTGTCTTTAAATATTTTCCCCAAATTTTCTTCTTTCCTTCTAATCTTGGCTATGTTGGTTTTATTTGGACAACTTTTTTTTTTTGCTGAGGTAATTGGGGTTAAGTTACTTGTACAGGGTCACACAGCTAGGAAGAGGACAACGTTTTTAATTTAATGTAATCAAAATCATCCATCTTATATCTCACAATGCTCTCCATCTTTTGTTTCTTGATAAATTCTTCTCTTATCTATAATCTGATAGGTAACGTGTTTCATGTTCTTCAAATTGATTTATACATGACATCTAGGTCATGTATCCATTTTGACCTTATCTTAAGAAATAGTGTAATATTGGTTCATACTTAATTTCTGCCATAATGCTTTCTACTTTCCCCAACAATTTTTTTTTAACCAACCAGTGAATTCTTATCCCCAATGCTTAAATCTTTACATTTGTCAAATGCATGGTTACTATAATTATGCGTATTGTATGTTTATTTTGTTCTACTGATCCACTTTTCTATTTCTTAGTACCAGATAGTTTTGATAATTATTGCCTTATAATATAATTTAAGATCTGGTACTGCTAAGCTCCCTTCCATTATATTTCCCCCCATTATTTCCTTTGATATTTTTGACCATTTGTTATTCCAAATGAATTGCTATTTTTTCTAGCTCAATAAAATAATTTATTTGGAAATTTTATTGTGATGATTAAATAAGTAGATTACTTTAGGTAGAACTGTCATTTTATTATGTTGGCTCTACCCACCCATGAACAATTACTATTTCTTCAATTATTTAAATCTGACTTTTTTGAATTAAAAAATGCTTTGTAATTATGTTTAGGTAGTTCCTGGGTTTGTCTTGGCAGTCATATTCCTAGTTATTTTATGTTTTCTACATTTATTTATTTATGTTTGCTAAGGCAATTGGGGTTAAGTAACTTGCCCAGGGTCACACAGCTAGGAAGTGTTAAGTGTTTGAGTCCAGATTTGAAGTCAGATCTTCCTGACTTCAGGGCTGGTGCTCTATCCATTACACCAACTAGTTCCCCATCTACAGTTATTTTAAGTAGTTGTCTCTTATTATCTCTTCCTACAGGTGTTTGTTGATAATATATAAGATTGCTGATGATTTATATGGATGTATTTTGTATTCTGCTACTTTGCTAAAATTATTAATTTTTTCAACTAGCTTTTTAGTTCAATCTCTAGAATTTTCCGAATATAAATCTTATTTGCAAAAAAGGATAGTAATATTACCTCACTGTCCATTCTGATTCCTTTAATTTCTTTTTCTTTTATTATTGCTAGCATTTCTAATATAATATCTAGTTTCACTCTTGATCTCTCTGGAAAAACTTCTAGCTTGTTCCCATCACAAATAATGTTTGCTGATGGTTTTAGGTAGATACTTCTTATCATTTAAAAAGGAAAATCCATCTATACTTCTGCTTTCAGTTTTTTAAAATAGGAATGAATATTGTATTTTGTCAAAAGTTTTTTTTCCCCTGCATCTATTAATATAATCAAACAATTTTTGTTAACTTCTGTTATTGGCGGACTCAATTATGTTAATAGTTTTCTTTAGGGTAAGCCATCCTTGCATTCTTACAATGTATCCCCTGTATTGGTCACTGTGTATAATCTTTATGATATATTGTTGTATTATCTTAGCTAATATTTTCATTATGATTTTTTTGCATCCATGTTTATTAGTGAAACTTGTCATTTTCTTTCTTTCTTTTTTGCTCCTCTTGAGTTAGGTATCAAACATCATATTTATTTCATAAAAAGAGTTTTGTAAGACTCCTTCTTTGCTCATTATTCCAAATAATTTATTTTGTATTGGAATTAACTTATTTTTAAATGTTTGGTAGAATTCTTCTATAAATCCATCTGGTTCTTATGCTTTTTCATAGGAAGCTCATTTATAACCTGTTCATTTTTTTCTAAAATAGGTTTATTTAGATATCCCATTTCCTCTTTTGTTAATTGAAACAGTTTATATTTTTGTAAGTATTCTTCCATTTTACTTAAATTGTTAAATTTATTGTTACATAACTGGAAAAAAAACTTTAAAAAATTGCTTTGATTTCATTTTGATTAGTAGTATAATCACCCTCTAAACTAGTGATTTAGTTTTTAAAACCACATTAACCAAAGGTTTACCAATTTTGTTGTTTCCCCCCCAGTAAACCAACTCTTTTTGTTTTAATGGTTTTCTTGAATTCAATTTAAAAAATTAATCTAATCTTTAATTTTTAGGGCTTCCAATTTGGTGTTTAATTGAGGATTTAAAAATTTTGAGTTTCATACCCAGTTCATTGATCTGCTCTTATTGATATAAACATGTAGAGATGGAAATTTCCCTTTGATTGCTGCTTTAGTTGCATTATATAGGTTTTGTCATGTTTCGTTATTATCATTCTATTTAAATTATTATTATATTATTATTATTTGACTTGTTCCTTAATCCATTTATTCTTTAAAGTTATTTAGTCTCCAATTGATCTTTAATTCATGTTTTCATGATCTTTAATATATATATATATATACACATATATGCACACACATAATCTTATTGTGTTATGATCTGAAAAGGATGCATTTATTATTTTTGCTTTTCTGCATGTAACATAAAATTTTTATACCTTACTATGTGGTCAATTTTTGTAAAGGTACATATATCACTGAGAAAAATGTATGTTCCTTTCTATTTCCATTTAATTCCCTTCAGATATCTATTATCTGGCTTATCTAAGAATCTATTTATCTCTTTAACTTTTTTTTTTTTTTGTTATATTTATTTGGTTCTGAGAGAGGGAAGATAGAAGTCCCCCATTATAGTTTTACTATCTATTTCCACCTGCAATTTATTTAGCTTTTCCTTTAAAAATTTGGATGCCATGGCATTTGGTACAAATGTTTAGTATTGATATTACTTCCTTATCTGTGGCATTTAAAAAAAATCCATAATGTAGTTTCCCTGTTTATCTCTTTTAATTAAATTTATTTTAACTTTAACTTTGTCTGAGATCATGATTGCTACCTCTGGATTTTTTGTTTGTTTTTGCATTAGCTATAGCATAAATTCTATCCTAGTACTTTATTTTTGTCCTATGTGTATCTCTTATTTTAAAATGTGTCTCTTATAAACAACATATTGTTGGATTCTAGTTCTTTGATTCATTTTGCTATCCCTTTCCTTTTCTCCATTTCTTTTCCCCCTATTCCTTCTCAGATGTCTAAATACTTCTAATCACTGCCTCCCTAATTTGCACTCCTTCTATGAATCTATTCTTATCCTCCTATTTCTTGATCTACATATCCTTCTAAAAGTCATTCCCTTACATCTAGATATATGTGTTATTCCTTTTTAAATCAAGTTCTGATGAAAGTAAGGTTCTAGCATTACTAGTCCTTCACCCTCTCCTATCTAAGTAATGATTTTTCCATTCATGCCTCATTTATATGAGATAGTTGCTCCATTTCGCCTTTCCATACCCAGTTTTATTTTTGAGGATCATCTCATTATACTCAACTGAACCCCAAGCCATCTATCTAAGTATGTTCTTTCAAACCACCCTGGTAATGATAACATTCATAAGAGTTACAAATTACATTTTTCCATACAAAAAGTAAACAGTTTAACCTTACTAAATCCCTTATAATTGGTCTTTCATGTTTATCTTCTTCTTTTTTTTTTTTTTCTTTCAATTCTTGTAGGTCAACTTTTCTGTTCAGTTCTGGTCTCCTCCTCATGAATTCTCGACAGTCCTTTAATTCATTAAATACCTAATTTTTTTTCCATGAAGGATTACACCCAGCTTTGCCATGTGAATGAGTTATTCTTGGTTGCAAACTCACCTCCTTTGCTCTTTGGAATATCATGTTCCATTCCATTTGGTCTGATTGCTAAAACTTTAAACTCATTATCAACAATCAATTTCACATACACATAATACTGTATTTCAATATAATTGAAACAATTCAATAATTCCATATAATTTCACTTGCAATCCTATGTACTTAGTTGTATATATTTAAACATTTTATTCTGGAAAAGGATCTGTCTCAGATTGCCAAAGGGCCTTGTGCCACAAAAAAAAAAAAAAAAAAGAATGAGTAAAGAAATAAACATTTATTAAGCACCTACTATGTGTTTTCAAATATTATTTCATTTGTTTCTCACAACAACCCAAGAAAGAAGATGCTACTGTTATTCCCTTTTTACATTTGTGGAAACTGAAGCAGACAGAAATTAAATGATTTGCTATCACAATCACACAGCTAGTAAATATCTGAGGCTAGAACTGAATTCCAAGGCCAGCATTCTATCCACTATGTCACCTAGTAGGGGAAAAAAAGTTTTGCTCTGCATCTTTTGGTCAATTGTAGTAAGAATGTTGCAGAATATTGCTTGAAAAAACTTTCTTGGGCTTTCAGTATGAATGTGTATAATTCTTATAAAAATTTTGCCCTCCATGATTCTTCCTTACCAGTTTCATTAATGTTCTTAGAATACTAGTAGCAGGTATGTTATTTGATAATGCTTGCTATGATATTTGTATATTTGTTTGCAATCCAATTTTGTTCAGTAATATGCCTGTAAGCAGTATAACTTAAATAAATGTAAGTACTATTTTTTTTTTTTTTGCATAAAAGGAAAGGTAGCATGAGTTGGTAGGGATTGGAGGTATTCTTTCTCTTGATTGCCTTTTTGGTAAGGTCAGAGATATTTTCCCCCATCTCTTTGATAGCTTCCCTTCTTCAGTTACCTTGTAAATCAATCTTTCAACACCTTCCCATTTGTGTCTCCTTCCACATGAATCTCCTCTGTGTTTATTTGGTCTAGAGTAGCTGCCATTTCTACCTCTTCTAAACATATCTTCCTGATTATGATGGGAGAGTTCAAGAGTGAAAGCTTCCCTTGTGGATGAAAAGAGTTGGATGGGGGAAAGACCTGGTTATAAAAACTTTCTCTTTCTTGTGTTTGTTGTTTTTCTTTTAGTTTCATCCTTAAATTCTATTGATGACTTTGCTTAGTTGGGTCTCTTGCCAAACTTTCTTCAAATTAGTTTTATGAGGCAAAAATACTCATTATCTTTTGCTATTATCCTCTATAAAGTTTTATAAAAAAGTTCATATTTTAGCCATTGTTGACCTTGGCTACTGTAGCTCTGTACTTGGCCAGTTAGTCAAATATTTGCTGACTAATTTCCCTTTTAGGTTTTTTGATGTTATTTTGACAATTGATTTATATTAGTTAAACTTCCATATGTAATTATTGTAATTGGTTTCTATGTTTTTTGTTCTACTCATTACAGTATTTTCTGGTTGACTTCTCTGCCTCCAGCCTTCCTCCATCCATTCTCCACTCAGTTATCAAAGTAATCTTTCCAAAGCACAGGCCTAACCATGTCAATCCCTATTTATAAAACTCTCGTAGCTCCATATAGTCTCCAATATTAAATTACAATGAGGCAGCTATGTGGTAGAGTGGATGGACCATTAATAGTTCAAATCCAGCCTCAAGCACTTATTAGCACTTACTAGTCCTCAAGCACTGGATTAGTCACTTAAACCTGTTTGCCTCAATTTTCTCATCTATAAAATGAGTTGAAGGAGGAAACAGTAAATCACTCTAGTATCTTTGCCAAGAAAACCCCAAATGGGGTCATGACTGAACAACAACAAATCAAATAGAACATCCTGTTTGGTTTTTAAAACTGTTCATTGAGCCCTTCCTACTTACCTACTAATCTTATACCTTATGCCATTCTGGGATCCAGTGATTCTGACTTCCCTATTGTTCTAACAAGATCCTCCATCTCCAAACTTCTTGCATTTTCATGGCTTTTAATACATACCTTGCACTCTAACCTTCCTTATCTCTGTCTCCTAGCTTCCCTGGATTTCTTCCAGTCTCTGCTAAAATCCTACTTTCCACAAGAAGCCTTTCCCATTCCTCCTTAATGTTAGTGCTTTTCCTCCTATTTATCCTATATGTACCTACATGTACCAATGCATTCTCTCTCTTTATATATGTATGTATATATATCTTCTATGTATTGTATATATAGCTAGGGCTGTGCTGGAGCCTTATTGTTAAATTTTCAGCATGATTTACAACTTGGAAATTGGCAAATATTATAAAGCAAGAGTTAAAGCTTAAGAAGGACTTGAAGTGATGTGGGAAAGGTTGATAATGCAGATTAAACTTAAATGTTAAAAATACATTTTTGAGAGTCAATTGTTATTATGTTTAAAAGGATTGTACATGTATAAACTATCAGATTGCTTGCTATCTTGGGGAAAGAGAGGTAAATGAAGGAGAGAGAATAAAATTTGGAATTCAAAATCTTACAAAAATTAATGTTGAAAACTATCTTTACATATATTTGAAAAATAAAATACTATTGAGAGATTGTTGTTAAACATTTACCAACAGACTCCATGCCTGTTATTTCCCCTTGGGAGATAGGGACCATCTTTGCTTTTTTAAATTTCCCAATACTGAGCACAGTCTGGCATGTTATAGTCAAGTATTTATTAAGCATTTACTATGTGCCAGGCACTATGCTAACCATTGGGAATACAAATACAAACAGAAAGAAAAGTATTCCCTACTGTTAAAAAGCTTGCTTTCTTCATCTTTCCCCAATAGTATTTTATTATTTCAAACACATGTAAAGATAGTTTTCAACATTCATTTTTGTAAAACTTTTTGTTCTAAATTTTTCTTCCTCCTTTTCCTCCTCCCCCGTACCCAAGACAGCAAGCAATTCGATATGGATTAAATATATGCAGTCCTTTTAAACATATTTCCATATTTGTTGTTATATGAGAACCACCTACCAGTGGCTGCTGGAGATCTGACTCAGACCAGCAGAATGGATCTCTTTATGTGAGAGGATGAAGATGATACAAGGGGACCGAGAGGCAGTTGCATTGTCTGTCTCTCAGGATCCTCTTCCCTCTTGCCTCCAATTTATTTCATTCCCAATCCACAAGGAACATCTGCGTTAGTAAAGGCTGCTTTGTAACTCTTTCAAGTGTTGTGATTCACAGCTGGGAAGGCTTTCAGAGAACTGACCTGCCCCTTCACATAGGCATGGTCCTTAACATATATTTGTCACCTTCTGTAAGAAAAATCAGAACAAAAAGGAAAAAAAAAAACCATGAGAAACAAACAAAAAAGTGATAATACTGTGCTTTATCCACATTCAGGCTCCATAGTCCCCCTCTCTGGATATAACTGGCCTTTTCCATCCTAAGTCTATTGGAATTGTCTTGAATCATCACATTGTTCAGTAGAGCCAGAGCTTACTTTCTAATAAGGGAAGGCAACACTTCAAGCTGAAAAGGGGCTAGGGGAGGGGAAAGACAAAGTTATTTAGACTACAGTCTGGAGAGAAATGAGATATGGTTGGCCTGGGACACCCTCCTTAAGTGGAAGCTCTAGGAAGAGCCATCCAAGAAGAATGACATGCTAAAGCAGTAGAACTTACTTCCACTGTGTGAATTTCAGGGCTCTGGAGAGCTTCCAAGATGAAGACATTTCTGGGGCATGGTGAAAAAAGTCCTGGAATTCCTCCTGGAGAAAATGGGAATATGGGCACTTAATTATAGGTACTTAATAAATAATTGTGGATGACTTAGCTTGACTCTATCTTCAATAACATTTTGCTGAATCAGGGTGGAGTTATTTTAACTGCATGCCATGTCTTTTTCTCATTTTTGTTATTTTCCTAGTTTTATAATAATTCTGATCTTTGCTCTATTAAATTGGTGGCCTGATGGAACATAGCTGATTCAGGAACAATTCCACATAAATAATGAGCCCTTTCCTATTTCTTAAAAATATAATCAATTTCACTTTTTTGATATTCACTAAATCATTTTTTAGTGTTCACCGATTCTTCTTTTTTTTTTGCCAAGAAAGTATTCATGATTTATAGGCAGGAAGCTTCTGTGTAGTTTATAATTCTTTGGCCTCTCTCATTTTTATCCTGAACCCATTTTTTCCAACCTATTTTTTGTCAACTTACTCTATTTACCTATCTATTCATATTATAAGAATATTAATGTTAAAAGGAATGAACTTGATATCATACAAAACATATGAAGTTTTCCAAAAGAAATCTAGAAACCTCTTCCTTTTCAGTTCTGTTTATTGTGTTTCAGTCATGTCTGGCTCTTCAAATGACCCCAATTGGAGTTTTCTTCACAAAGATACTGGGCCAGTTGGCCATTTTCTTCTCCAGTTCATTTTACAGATGAGGAAACTGAGACAAATAGAGTTAAGTGAATTGCTCAAGGTCACATAGCTGTGTCCAGATTTGAACTCAGGAGAATGAACCTTCCTGACTCCATATCAAGCACCCTACCCACTGTGCCAGTTTCAATTTCTCAGTCCACCGTAATTATTATAATCAGTGTTTGTCCAAAATACACACACATACTAGTGCTATGCATTGTCTATTCAGTTGCAAGATATCTTTTAATTTTTATGACAGGAAGACCCAGATTTAAATCCTGTTGCTGATACATAGTGATTGTGTAACTATGGACAAGACATTGAATTTCTCAGTTTTAGTTTTGACAGCTTTCTAAAGATGGTAAATTGTAGGAAAAATGCTGCTCTGCATTAATCGAGGGAGTTTCCTTTCCCTTAGAAAATGGTTAAAATTTATGTCAACTGCGATTCTTTTTTGGCAGCTAGGTAGAGCCACAGAGCCTGGAGTCAGGAAGATTTATCTTCCTGTGTTCAAATCTGTCTTCAAGATACTTATGACCCTGGACAAGTAATTTAACCCCGTTTTCCTCAGTTTCCTCATCTATAAAATGAACTGGAGAAGGAAATGGCAAACCACTCCAGTATCTTTGCCAAGAAAATCACAAAGGGGTCACCCAGAGTCGGACACGATTGAAAAAAAGTGACCAAACAACATTCTTTTAGCTATTTCCCCGTTTTCACCATTTTAAATAGGTTGAATTAGGATTGCATCAGTTTCATGCCATATCTTCTAAATGTTGACTTTTTTATTAGTTTGGTCTGGATATTAATCTTTTCTCTAACAAGGTGGTGATTTGAACATATACTGGTAGCTAATTTAGAAAGGATCAATATGTCATGAATTTTGAAGCAGCTAGAGGATACAGTAGATAGACTCTGTTTATCTCAATTTCCTTATCCATAAAATGAGTTCATTTTGCAGGACTGTTATGAGAATCAAATGAGATAGTATTTGTAAATTGCTTAAGCCATAGTAGTTACTTAACAAATGCTTATTCCTGACCTCCCATCTTCCCTTCCATTCTCATTTACCATGTCCCTACTCCAGATCTTTATCTTGGAGTATATCCATCTCCAATCTGATCTCATACACTACTGCCATATTTATCTTGCTAAAATATTGTTTTCAAGGTATAACTTTGCCTCATAACCATTCAGAGGTTCCCTTTGTCTATAAAACAAAGCCCACATTTCTTCATTTTCAAAGATGCTGCACAATCTGGTCTCCAATTACTCTTCTAACCTTAACATTCACTATTTGCCATTGCATGGTCTTCTGATGTAAAGTAGTGATGTCAAATTCAAATAAAATGGGGCCCACTAAATCTTACATAAGAATCCCTGCAGGTCATAGATTGACTTAGTTTTAAAATGTAATATTATATTTTGTTTTATTGTATTTTTATTTATTTGATCAAATATTTTCTAATTGCATTTTAATCTGGTTCATTTCACAGTCTGGATTTGAATCTGATTTATATGGCACTGCTGGCAGCATGTTTGCTATCTCTGATCTAGATAAACAGATTGTTTCATATTGAATTCTATATTATATCCATATTTCCATTTGTAAAAAATTTTAAAAAATGGACATAAGATGGTTATTTCTTCTAACTCATAATCATTGATGAATGATTAAAACATGATACAACAACCTGTCACTCCTACTATAAACTCCAATGAAGAAGGATTCCTAGGAAATTTGTAGGATTATTGAAGAGTTTTCATTATTTAACTTTCATCTCTGACGTGTGCAATCAACATAAATCTGGCTTACTTTTTCTTAGTTTTTTGTTTTTGTTTTTCATCTTTAATAATTTCCTAGTGGTAGTCATTTTCTCTCCTGGAGAACTCATTGCAGAGATCACCTCCTATACTATTGAACACATAAGATTAGAAGCCTTCATCTTAGATTTCTGTGTTCAGAGGAAGAATCACAAAGTAGAAGAAAGGAAGGAAAGGAAAAAAATAAAGAGGAAAGAAGGGAGGAAAGAAGGAGCAAAGAAAGGAGGAAAGAAGAGAAAAAGGAAGGGAGGAAGGAAGGAAAGAAAGAAGAAAGGTGAGAAGGAAGAAGGATTTGTATAGTGCTTATTCCATTCCAGGCACTATATTAACTGCTTTATAATTATCATTTCATTTGATCTTTACAACAATTCTGTGAGATAGGGGCTATTATTGTTCCCAATTTAAGTTAGATTAAGTAACTTTCCTAATTGAGGACCTGAGACTGGATTTGAATTCACTTCTTCCCTGACTTCAGGATCAGCTTCTTTCCGCATTGCAACAGGGACTTAAAATCCATTCTTGGACTCATCCAAACAAGCACATGTCCTAGCTGAAATATGTAAGCATTTCACCATACTTAAGATGTGGGGAGAAATGAGAGTGGGGATGGAGAAAGATCTTATTTGAAGTTTGAGAGAGACAGTATCTGAATACCAACAGATGTGCTCTTAATAGCACTTACCCTGCATTTCCCTACCACTTGACCATCCTTCCTCCAGCGTGACATTCAAGAAGACATTTCTTTGAATACTACTCATCCTTCAGCACTGAACCCTGCTTCCATCTGAAATCACACAGCCCCCAATGATTTTTCCAGCCTGTTGAACTTCAGGAGCATTTGCTATAATCTGGCATTATAGAATTAGTTTTTTTTTTTTTTTACTTGTTTGTTTAACATATGTCCATCTTGTCTACTCAACTAAAATGAAAATTGTTTAAGGTCCAGAGCAGGGTCTAATTTATACCAATTTTTTTGTTGTTGTTGATCATATTTACAGTTAATTGATTTTGTCACAGAACTGCTTAAGTCATGGTTCTTTGTCTCTGAATTCAGTTCAGAAATTCAGCTGGTAGAGTTAAATCCAATTCTCTCTCTAATAACTGTTCTATTCTTGACTGCTACCCTTGGGGGATGTGGGTGAACACCAGACCAGCCTGCTCTGCTGTCTTTACACCACCAAGCTATCTTTCAAGGATGTCTGGTTTGTTATCCACAGAGGTCAGGTCCCCTATCTTTTAACCTTGCAGATAGATTCAAGCAATGAACATTTCTTAAGTCACAGGAGGAAAGGGAAGGGAGTTGTTTGTAGCCTCTCAATTCCCACTCTTCAGTTATGTAACCATTTTATCTTCAATTCTATGATGCCATCTACCTTGTTTTGTTCTTTTTTCTATATTCCCCCAAACCTCAATCTCTCTTTGTCTGTCTGTCTGTCTGCCTCTTCAATCTCTCTCTCTCTCTCTCTCTCTCTCTCTCTCTCTCTCTCTCTCTCCACACACACACACACACACACACTTAGTTAATCAGGGAAGCTGAAATTCTATTTATTGATAAATTCACACTTTACTCATAAAATGATCATGCTTGGAACTTTGTGCCTCAGTTTATCTTATTTTAACTGTTACATGGAGACATGAAATAACAACAAAACAACATTTTATGTAGCACTTCCAGTTTCACAAAGCACTTCACACACTTTCTCACTTGATCCTGGCAACAACTCGGTAAAGTAGATACTATTACTAATCCCCATTTTATAGATAAAGAAACTGAGGTTGAGTAGCTTGCATAGTATCATCATATAGTAAGTTTGAGTAGCTTGCATAGTATCATCATATAGTAAGTGCATGAAGGGAGATTTCACCCCAGTCTCACTAACTCTTGCTTTTTTCTTTTCTGGTCAAAGCAGTGGGTATAGTATACTGGAGATCTGGATTTGGATCCCCCTTTCCCATCCTATCCTTATAGAAAATTTAAAAAATAAGAAGTATAATCAAGCAAAATTACACATGGCCATGTCCTAAAATGCTTATACACTGCATTTCAAGTCCATCAGCCTTCTGGCAGGTGGTGGTCATCTGACTTCATCAGTCCTCAGAAATTAAAGTTAGTCATTGCATTAATCAAAGTTTTTATGTCTTTCAAAATTATTTTTTCTTTATGATGTTGTCATTGTATAAATTATCGTCCTACATCATCATCAGCCTGCATCAGTTTAGATAAGTCTCCTGAGGTTTCTCTGTGACTTTCCTGCTTGTCATTTATTACTACAGAACCATTTTCCATTCCATCCATATGCCATTCCCCAATTCACAGGCAGTTCTTTTTGTTTCTGGTTCTTTATCATCACAAAAAGAACTCTAATGAATATGTTTGTATGTATAAGATGCTTTCCTCTTTCTTTGATCTCTTTGGGATATAGGACTAATAATGGTATCATTAGGCCATTTGACATTTTGGGGGTATAGCTCCAAATTGTTTTTCAGAGTGACTATAATATACCTATGACAGTTCTACCATCAGTGTACCGATGTATCTGTTTTCTCCCAATCCCTCCAAACTTTTTAAAAACTTTTTTTTCAAAAGTTTTGCTGCCTATCTGGTAGATATGAGTGGTAAAGCAAAAGAAAATGCATTTATTAAATATTTACTATAGTAAATACTTAATAAATGTTTGTTTATTTTCTTTCCTTTCCACTCATATCTACCAAACTTTTTAATTCAAGACAACACATGAATTAGAATGGAAAAGTTGGGAGGGATGAAGGTATGCAGTTTGATTATTGTTGTTGCTTGTCCTTGATCTTGAAGAGGAACATGACATCAAGGAGGTGATGGCATGATGTGTAAGTGAAATGGATTTAAGAGGGAAGGCTGGGCAAAGTCACCAAAGTCTTCTCTGAAGTCATCTGGATCCAGTGACCGGTTATAGATCAGGATGACTGGAGATGGACCCAAATCACCCAGCTTGGAGGCATATATTTGAAGCCTGGAAGTCAGGAAAAGACTTTAGGGTAGGCAGAATGAGGATCACTAAGGCCACTCCACAAAATAAAGAATCAGGAGAAACTCAACAGTGGGGAAAAAGGGTGGAGAGGTAGGGATTACATTTACCATGCTGAGAAAGTTCAGGGTAATAGTTTGTACTAGGATGAGGTGACTCCAGTAGCTGATGGAAGTTTCCAGAAGATGTCGCAAGATTTAGAAATCTGGGAGTCATAAATAGGCTGGGAAAGGAATGGTAGAATTTCAAAATTTTAATTTTAATTTTTCTAATTATTACTGTTTTGGAATATTTTTAAATGTGGCCACAAATGACCTGTATTTCTTCCTTTGAGATTTACTTGTTCATATTCTTTGACTATCAATTGGAGAATGAGTCTTACTCTTATAAATTTGAATTAATTCCTTATATATCCTAGAAATGAGACCTTTATCAGAGAAACTTGCTGCATTTTTTTTTTTTTTTTGTTTGCAACAGTTGGAAACAGTTAACTGTTTCCTTTCTAATCATAGCTGGGTTGGATTTATTTGTGTAAAATCTTTTTTTAATTTGATGTAATCAAAATTGTCTCTTTTATTTCCTGTGTTCCTCTCTATCCCTTGTTTGGTCATGAACTCTTCCCAGTGGCTCTTCATTTTACATAGCTACTATTTACCATATTAAGACATGATCCATTTATTCCTGAGCTTTAAAAAATTTTTATTACTATTTTTTTTTTAAGAAAGGGGTGTTCTATTTTGTCAAATGTTTTTTCTTCATTTATTGATACATTCATGTGATTGTTAGTGTTTTTGTTAACAATATGATCTATTATGTTTATAGATTCCCTGATTTTGAACTAACTCTGCATTTCTTATCTTAATGTGTAATCTTTCTGATATGTTGCTGTAGCCTCTTACTAATATTTTATATAAAAAATTTTTGCATCAATATTCATTACTGGATATGGGTCTATAATTTTCTTTCTTCATTTTGTCTTTCTCTAATTTAGCTATCAAAGACATTTGTATCATAAAAGGAGTTTGGTAGGATTCCTCCTTTTTGCAAACTGTTTACATAATATTGTAATTAATTCTTCTTTAAATATTTAATAGAATTCACTTGTAAATCTATCTGGTCCTGAGGTTTTTTTTTTTCTTTTATTTTTTGTGGCTTATTCAATTTTTTTTATTAGACTATCCAGTCATTTAAAATTTCAATTTCTTTCTTGATGGATCTGGATATTTTATGTTTTTGTAGATATCCATCCATTTAATTTAGGTTGCAGTTTTGTTGCCTATAATTGAGCAAAGTAGTTGCTTTTAAATTTCCTTTATTTCTTTTCCATTTTTGTGAATTCTTTTAAAATTTTTGATATTAGCAATTTGATTTTCCTTTCTCCATTTAAAAAATCATATTAGCTCATAAGTTATCTGTTTATTGTTTTTCCCCTTTAAAAAATCTAATTCCTAGTTTTATTCATCTATTACATGGGATTTTAAAAATGTCAGTTTTTAATATCTTCTTTTTTAGTGTTGAAGGGTCTTTTGTGGTGTTTAATTGAAATTTCTGATTTGTTACTTTTATAATTTTTTTAGGTATATGCCTAATTAATTATTCTTTTCCTTCTGTCTTCTGTTTATGAAAAATTTTACAGATATGCATTTTCCTCTAAGAACTGTTTTACCTGCATCCCAAAGTTTTGATGTGTTGACTTCCTGTTGTCAGTTTCTTTGATAAAATTATCTTTTTTTCCCCTGTGATTTATTCCTTTACCTACTAGTCCTTAGAATTAAGTTATTTAGTCTCCAATTAAAATTTTTATGGCAAGAATTTTTTTTCTTTTTTTGAATCCAATTTTATTTTATTTTCAGCTCCAAATTCTCTTTTTCCCTCCATTTCCTAACTTTTACCCACTAAGAAACAGGGAAAACAAAAATCCTTTACAAACCTGTAAAGCAATTAAAAAAACCCCTACATTAGCCGTGTTCAAATAATAAGAAAAAAGGAAAAGAGAAGAAAATAGGCTTTAATCTGTCTAGAGATGGATGCATATTTCATCATGCATCCTTTGGATTGTGATTAATCATTGTATTTGATCAGAATTAGTAATCTTTCAAAGTTATCTTTATGATATTGTTTTTATTGTATAAATTGTTCTTCTATTTTTGCACAATTCTTTTTGCATCAATTCATATGTCATTCCAGGTTTTTCTGAAATCATCCTCTTCAAACTTTTATATAGTACAATAGTATTCCATCAAATTCATATACTATAACTTACTCATCCATTCCCCAATTGAGAGAATTCCCTTGGTTTTCAACTTTTTGTTATTACAAAAAGAACCACTATAAATATTTTAACATTTGGGTCCTTTCCCTCTTTTTGTAATCTCTTTATGGTATAGACTTAGGTAGTAAGTGATACTTAGTAATAGTATCACTGGATAAAAAAGTAACATAATTTTTAAGCTTTTTTTTTTTTTTTTGAGTCATAGTTCCAAATTGTTTTCCAGAAAGGTTGAGTTAATTCATCATTTCATCTATAATGAATCAATCTACTTGTTTCCCCCATATTCCCATTTATCATTTTTTTCTTTTTCTTTTTCTTTTCTTTTTTTTAATCATTTTAAGCCAATCTGAGTGGTATGAGGTAGTACTTCAGAGTTATTTAAATATGCATTTCTCTTTTTATTAATGATTGAAAACATTTTTATATGACTATTGATAGTTTGGATTTCTTTTTCTGAAAACTGCCTATTCATATCCTTTGAGTACTTATCAATTGGAAAATAAGTTCTTATTCTTGTAAATTTGACTTACTTTCCTTAGAAATCCTTTATGAGGATTTCTATGTTGGTGTTTAATTAGGAGTTTATTTGTTGATTTCCTAGGATTTTGTAGTTGTATGCCCAATTTGTTCATTTGCTCTTTTTCTCTTTTACTGCTGTAAGCATGTATAATTATAAAATTTCCTCTAAGTATTATTTTGGTTGCATTTCTCAAATTTTGGCATGTTGTTTTGTTATTATCTTTATTGATCGTTTTTATGATTTTGTGACAGTGCAATACCAGTTGAGATATAAGCATATTCTTTTCTATTCCCAATAAAGAGATCTCCAGAGATCTATTTTATCCAATTTCCCTAGAATTCACTTAGATTTTTAAATTCATTCTTTTTTTTTTTTTTTTGCTACATTTTGTTTAGTTCTAAAAGGGGGCAAATTGAATTTCTTCATTATTACAGTCTTACTATTTCTTCCTTTAATTCATTTAACTCTTCTTTTAAAAATTTAAGTGTTATGCCATTGGATACATATATGTTTACTATAGAGCTTAATTCATTGTTTAGGATACCCTTTTTGCAAAATGTATTTTCCCTGTTTATTTCTTTTTGCTTTGTCTGAGATAATGATCGCTTTGCTTTTTTTTTTTTGTTTTTAAACTTCAGCTGAAACATAATAGATTTGCTCTAGTCCCTTATTTTAATTCTGCATGCATCTTTCTGTTTCATGTGTGTTTCTTGTAAAAACATAGTCTTCTTGTATTCTGGTTTCTAATTCATTCTGGCTATCCCCATTTATCTTATGGGTGAATTTCTTCCATTCATACTCAGCATTATGATTGCTACTTGTATATTTCTCTTCTTCCTGCTTTCTTATACTTATCCTTCTCTTTTTTTCTTTCTACAATATTTTAGAGTGTGTTTTGCTTTTGGCTAGTTTTTCCCATAATCTACTTTCACTATTCTCTCTCTTCTCAACTCTTTTCTTTCTTATATCTCTGTAGGGTAGGATATATTTCTATACCCAACTGTACCCAGCTGTATGTGTATAGTTCCCTGTTTTTAAACAATTCAAATGAGAGTGAGGTTCAAATATTACCTGCTTCTCCTTTTTTTGATCCCTTGTTATATAAACTCTTCACACACTACACTTAAACATTATTCTTTATTCTTTCTCTCTCTTTCCCATTCTCCTAGTGCATCTCTCTTTCTATCCATTCCATTTTTCTTTATAGATCATCCAAACACAACAGAGTCACAATCAGACTCTCGCTCTAATTAGAGTCCCTCTATGACCCGTAGTGATGTAAAAGTCTAAAGGAATACAAATATTATCACCCCATTACATAATATAAATATTTTAACTTTGATTAGTTGTTTAATGATTTCTTACTCATTTGTCTTTTTATGTTTCTCATGATTCTCCTTTGCTTATATTTCAAATGTTCTAGTCACCTCTGTTCTTTTCATCAGGAATGCTTGGAAGCCCTCTATTTCATTAAAATTCATTTTTTCCTTCTGTGAAATTACACTCAGTTTTGCTGAATAGATTATTCATGGTTTTCCCCTTTTGTTTTGATTTTTTTTTTTTTACAACATGACTAATGTGAAAATATATTTAACATGATTGTACATGTATAACCTATATCAGATTGCTTTCTATTTTGGGGAAGAGAAAGATAAAGGAGCAAGGGAGAAAAATTTGGAGCTCAAAATCTTGCAAAAATGAATGTTGAAAACTATATTTACATATAATTGGAAAAAATAGTAGTAAGTGAAAAAAATGGACATTTTCTTTAAGAAAATATTTTATTCATTTTTATCAGCCAAAATCTACTTTCTCATTTTTTCACCTTAGCTCTCCTTCCCAAATGAGAACACACAAAAACAAAACTCATTATACAAACGTATAGTCAAAAAATATAGATTTTTGCATTAGTTATGTCCTAGAAATATATTTATGTGAATTCTGAGACCTTCACCTCTCTATTAGGAAGTAGGTAGCATCATCAGTCCTTTGGGATACTGATTAATTAAATGCTAATAAAAGTATTCCATCATATGTATAAAACAAAAGTTGTTATTTCATTCACCAATTTATGAGCACCTCCTCAGATTCTAATTGTTTACCACATCAAAAAGAATTTTGACTATTTTTGTACATAGTTAGAATTGTTTTGTTTAGAACTAATCTCTCAAATTAATTGCCCTTTCCTTAATTCCCTTTCCCTCCTCCACTTTCTTTTTTATTTTCTGGTTGAATAAGATGTATTTCTGTTAAAAAACTGTGTGTGTCCACATTTTTCCTTCATTTGACCAGTTCAGATAAGATGAAGTTCAATTGTCAACCAATTCTCCCACCCATTCTCCTTGTATGGCTGTTTACTTGTACGCTTATACATGCTAAAATATGAGATAATTTTCCCCAATCCTTGCTTTTCCTTCCCCCCACTGGATTTCTTGTTCTCTTATTTTCATTCTTTTGTCAAGATTATCAAGATCTAATAGAACCACTCCCAAATTTTATCTAATTGGATTCTTTCTATGAACCCTGATGATAATAGGAATAGGTGAAAAAATGAGAAAGAATAGGAATCAGAGGTTTTCCATTTCCTTCTCCAGCAGATTAAGGCAACAGGGCTAAGTGATTTGTGCAAGGTCACACAATTGGGGTCTTTATTACTCCAGGCCCAGTACTCCAACCACTGCCTCTTTGTTTGTTCTTTTTTAAATTATTGATT
Source organism: Sarcophilus harrisii (assembly GCF_902635505.1). Classification (NCBI taxonomy): domain Eukaryota; kingdom Metazoa; phylum Chordata; class Mammalia; order Dasyuromorphia; family Dasyuridae; genus Sarcophilus; species Sarcophilus harrisii. The sequence continues at coordinate 415,012,725 of NC_045429.1, read as the reverse complement.
CCTATATTTTTTATGTGTGTGTTTGAATGTTTGAAAGTCCTTTATTTCATTAAAAATTCTTTTCCCCCTGTCATATTATATTTAGTTTCATTGGGTAAGTTATCCTTGGTGGTGAGCCAATATCCTTGCTTCCTGAAATATATTCCAAATTCTCTGCTCCTTTATCATGGTGAATGCCAAATTATATGTGATACTGATTGTGATTGCTCAATATTTGAAATTTTATTTTTTGGCTGTATTTTTTACTTTGATCTGGAAGTTTTTGATTTTTAATTTGAGTTTTAATTATGATGTTCCTGGGAATTTTCATTTTAGGGTTTCTTTCAGGAGGTGACTGCTAGATTCTTTCTATTTCCACTTTGCCCTCTAGTTCTGGGCAGTTTTCTTGAAATATGATAATCTCTGCTCTTCTTTTGGTCATGATGTTCAGAGATGTCCAGTGATTCTTAAAAGTTTTTTCCTTGATCTGTTTCGTAGGTTAGTTGTTATGTCTTACACTTCGTGCTATTTTTTTCAGCCCTTTGATTTTAATATTTTTTGTTTCCTTCTGAAGTCACTAATTTCCATTTGATCCACTCTGATTTTCAGGGAATTTGTTACTTGGGCAAGATTTTGTTCCTTTTGGGCTGAGCTGTTAATTCCTTTCCCAATTCTATAGCTCTCATTTCTTTTCCATTTTATTCCTGAAGTGCTCTCATTCCATTTATAACAATATTTTTAGCTTTTTAGAAAAACTCTTGCCTCATCTCTTCTAGGAATCTTAATTGAGTTTGTATACAAAGGATTTTCTCTGAGATTTTGCTTATAGATGTTTTGGAGACATTCTCTTCTGTATTTATGTTTTGAATTTGCTTGCCATTATCCTAGTTCATTATGGTGGGTTTTTTTTTTTTTCTTCCCATTCTTCTAGCCTACTTCCTCACATTATACTTCATATTAGGAATGGGATTTGCTATACTTCTATAGGGAAGTTTTGAGCTAATCCTGTTGCTGCTTTTTTTTTTTTGGGGGGGGGGGGGTTAACGAGTGTTGTGATATTCCAAAATCTCAGGGAGAGGCTGAGGAACCTGCAAGCTTTCAAAGCTCCTGAGAGCAGAGTGATGGCCATCCCCCAGTCTGAACTCTGCAAGTTCTTGACTGTTTTGGATTTGTGTCTTGCAAGAATAGTCTGCTGCTGCACTCTGTTTCCATCAGCCATCTGGAAAACTCTGTTGGTTCAAAGGGGGAGAGCAGTAGGCCCCAGTTTGCTTGGATTCCTGTCTTGGTTATTTTTCTGAAAGCTGGACTAGATACTTGAAGAGCCTGCCCTGGGCTTGGGGTCTGAGCCACGCCACTGCTTTTGCTAATTTCTAAACTTCCTTTTTTGCCTCTCCATCTGGAAATGTCATTTCTCTCAAGGTCCTTTTCTCTTTCCTCATTGGACCTGTAATATGGAACCGAGGAACAGGCAAAAAAACCCTGCCAGTTGTCGTCTGTCCCTATCATTATATCCAGTTTTTGGTCTGGTGAAACCCTGATATAGTCTGGGATCTCCTCTACTTATGCCATGTCTTCAGTGTTTCTATATCTCTCCATCTGACTTCTTATGCCAAACTGTATTAGTCAAATGATTTATTGTGACTTTTTCTGGATTTCCCCATCAGCATTTGGTCTTATTCATCTTCTCGATCTTTTTAGAGGAATGTATAGAGGGGAATCTACTGCAATGCTTCCTATCACTGTCATCTAGGCTCTGCCTCTTTTTCTTGGATTAGTTGATCATTTCTCTATATTTCATATCTCTATTTCCCCCCCTTTCCCTTAAAATAATTATGTGAAAGATGAGCTATTCTGCTCCCAATCATTCTATCTCTTTAGCCAGAACTGAAGAGAAGAATATTTTAACTGTCTTCCTTATAGAGTTAAGGTGAGGTTCCAATGAGATAATTATGCAAAAAGTATTTTGTGAGCTCTAAAATACTACAAAAAAGTTAACTATTCTTTTTAAAAAATTTAGTGTTAAAAGAGGAGTGGAAGTTGGAAGGAAGAGAGGGAATATGGAACTCAAAATTTTAAAAGCAAATGTAAAAAACTGTTTTACATGTAACTGGAAAAATAAAAAATGTTAAAAATATTAAAATATTAATTATATTATATAGTTAAAGTAAAAATTAATATTAAAATATTTTAAAAATAAATGAAATTAATTTTAGAAATTTCATTGGTGCTTTAAGTTTATTTTTTTTGCTGAGGCAATTGGGGTTAGGTGACTTGCCCAGGGTCGCACAGCTAGGAAGTGTTATGTATCTGAGGTCACATTTGAATTCAGGTCCTCCTGACTTCAGGGCTGATACTCTATCCACTATTGCCATCTAGCTGTCTCGATGCTTTAAGTTTTATACTGAATTGTAACCAAGATTTGTATAATAGAAGCAACACAAGTGAAATTATGAGATACGTCTGGAAAAGGAACTAGGTTAAAATGAGGGATTATTGATGAATGGTCCCTTATGTTCCAGTGGTACTCAGTCAAAAAGCATTTATTAAGTGACTGTACTAAGGGCTGGGGATACAAAAAGAGGCTAACGGCAGTCCCTTTCCTCCAGGAGCTTACCGTCTAGTGGGAGAACCAACAGGCAAACAGTTCTGTGAAAACAAGTTAGATTCAACAGATAATGGCAGGAAAACTAATCACCTAGCAGATTTATGAGAGAACAAGGACAAGAAGCATAAGAGTAAGAAATTTTAGGTGAAACTGTAGAAATTTTAGCTAAGAACTAACTGAATATAAGAATCTAGAAAAGGGAGGTAAATATGGGGGTAGAAAGGGGGCCTTGAAGTCAGGAGGACCTAAATTCAAATCTGGCCTCACACATTACACACTTACTGGCTGTGTGACCCTGGGCAAGTTATCTAACCCCAACTGCGGAAGGAAGGAAGGAAGGAAGGAAGGAAGGAAGGAAGGAAGGAAGGAAGGAAGGAAGGAAGGAAGGAAGGAAGGAGAAAATAGGATGCCATTTCTGCCTAAATTTGGAAGCAGCATGGTATTGTAGAGAGCAAACAATAGGTGCTCAGTGGCTCCTTCTCCATATTCAGAATGAAGGAGTTGGACTCTGAAGTCCATTGCCCTAAGAGAGGAATATAATGAACCATATCCTAGGAGTTTGAATTGTGGGGATTTGGATCCAAGGACTCAATTTCAAATGATGAACCACTAGGGGGCACTGGTTCCTTAGATTTCCCTAGAACTAAATGATCATTTCCAGCGACATAAATATGCTTACAAGTATGAGTAGACCATAGAAAATCCACTGTGGACAGTCTCTCTCCATTTTCCCTCCCCACCCTCTCCAACTCCAAATTCAATTAGACGGTGAACGAATTAGAATTTATTGAGAGCTCAGTCCTGTATGTTAAAGGTTCCCAACCTCTCTGAATTCTTCCCTGTTTCAATTAGTATAAATTATCTGACAGCTCCTTGGTCAAACTTTTTTCTGCCACCTCCCATCCCCACACCCTTCTTCTACCAGAACTCATCCATTTCCAGATTCGGCTTTGATCCCAGTTCTTATAGAATTTCAGAGATGGGAGGAAATCTAGTTAAGTATATCATTACATTTGTAATGTAATACAATGAAAAGAATGAGGATTTTGGTGTTAGAGGATTGATTTAAATGTCCACTCTGTCATTTATCTGTGTCAATTGTCAGATCAATTTTTCTGTTATCCCATCCATTCAATAAACTCCAATACCTCCCTATTATCTCCAGGATCAACTATAAAACCATCTGTTTAGTTTTTAAAGCACTTCATAACCTGAGCTCTCCCTTAGTTCTATCTTACACCCATCCAAGTCGTCTAAGATCTTAGTGAAATGTATTTCGGAACCCAGCTGTCTCTGTATTTTCTTCCCTCTTCTGATTAATTCAGAGAAAAGTGATGTTCGTGTATCAATCCCTAGCTCCCTCTTTGTTTGCTTAGAGGTCTATTTATTTTTTATTTTTTTGCTGAGGGGTTAAGTGACTTGCCCAGGGTCACACAGCTAGGAAGTGTTAAGTGTCTGAGGTAGAGATCTACTTCTACACCCTGTTGGTGTGAAATAATTTTCTCTGTCCTTTCTTCTCATTCTCCCTCTTCCTAGCCTCTTTGCTATTACTCCATTAAGATATTTCATCTATCAGCAAAATACATGTGTTTTCACTAGCTTGGAATTAATGATCCATGTATAAGCTGTCTCCTCCATTAAAATGTAATCCCTACAAGAAGAGGGACCATTTCACTATTATTTTTATATGGATGCAGTGTCTGGAGCATACTTGGCACTTAATAAGTGCTTATTGCTTAATAGAACATTTCCAATAAAGAATCTTTCTCTAAGAACTCTGGTCGGGACACAGTGTGTGGTACAAGGGATGGAAGGACAACACTTAAGAGCACAGAGCCCTGGACTTGGGGGTCAGCAATACCTGAATTCAGATTCTGCCTCAGACACTTACTAGCTGTATGACCCTTGGCTTGTCACAATCTCTGTCTGCTTCAGCGTCCACATCTATAAAAAGGGATAATAATAGCACGTCCCTCACAAAACTCTAGGTATAGTGCTTTCCAAAAACCTCAAAGTGGCTCTTTAAATGCCATAGAAGTTCAAATACTATTTAAGTCATTTAATCTCTCGGTGCCCCAGGCAGCTCTTTAAATTACAGACCATCAAGGGAGTTTTCCACACCCAGAATTCTCTGCTCACTAATGAAACCACAGACAGACATGACCCCACTCTGCTGGAAAAAGCTCCTGACCTTTCAAGCCACTCACTCACTGAAATCCAAGGTGGGTGATGATTTCATCCAGCTTTCTCATTTTATGGATCAATCAATTGGCAAGTGTTTATTTGTGTCTTCTATGTGCCAGGGACTGTGCTTGGGGGGGTGGGGGGTGCAATCCAATAAATGAAATGAATGAAAGGAGCTTCTCGGGAGCTCAGAGATTAATGGGAAAGACAAGAAGTACATATCCACACCCAGAGAATAATTATAAAAAGGACCAATGCAAAGTCGATGGAAGGGGACACATTGCTGGGGGGATCTGCCAGGGTTTCATATGGAAAGTGGTGCTAGGTGGGTGGTGGGAAAAAAGGGATCCTGAGAATTGGCAGTGAAGAGATTGTGAGAGACAGAGACAGAGAGACAGAGAGACACACACAGAAAGAGAGGGAGGGTGGGAGGGAGGGAGGGAGAAAGAGACAGACAGAGATAGAGAGATGCAAGATGCAATGTTGTGTTCAAGGCAGGGAGAGAAATGGAGGTGAGCAGATACACACACAGAGATAGAGACAAAAAGAGAGAGACAGAAAGACAGAGACACAGAGATAGAGAGACTGAGACACAAAAAGAGAGAGAGGAGAGGGAGAGGAAGAGAAGGAAGGAAAGAAAACAAACCGGTTTCCTGGCTTCCACGCTAATATCCTTTCCCTTCTCACCATCCTGCCTCCTCTCCCCATCCCCAGGAAGCCTTCCTCGAGCCCACCCTCAGGCTCAGAGTCCAAATCTCAGGACCTGAGTGCGAACTTCTCACCGGTCCGTCCTCTCTGTCTGGTCTCGGTCTGGGTCTCTCTGTGTAGGTGTGTTCTCTCCCCCCCTCCCCTCCCCGTGGCCATCTAGTGCTTCTCCGACGGCCACGGCGAAGGCCCTGTGCCCGTCCCACTTCAGCTGTTGGGGGCTTAGCCTGAACAGAGCCTCCACTGAGCCCCACAGCCTCCCTCCCTCCTCCTGCTTCCTCCGTCCGGGCCAGCCAGCCAGGGAGCCGTCTCCCTCAGGACAAGCTGCGAATGCACGAACACAGCGGTCACGTCCCCCCATCCCTCACCCCCCTCCCCCGCCCCCACTGCTTCTTCCACCGTCGCCCCCTTCCCGGCCCGCTCCCTCCTCACTGTGCCGCGGCCCGAGAAGCCCCCCAGAACTCACACAATCCTCCCATTTAGGTCTGCGGGGGGGAGGACGGGGCGGGGGGGAGGAGGGAGGAGGGAGGAGGTTGGGGGGAAGGGAGGATGACGGTCACTTCCCTATTCCTGGAAACTGGCTGCTCTTGCCCCGAATTCTGAGAACAGCAATAATGACAACGTTCCCTGAGCACACTCAGGGGTTCCAGATCGCTTTTTCTTCACTTTGCTGGGGAGGGAGGCTCTGGTCCCGAGCACTTCCGCGGCACTTGAAGCTTCGGGGAAGCCTATTTACCTGCTGTCTCATTTGATCCTCACAAATAACCCTGTTCGGGAGGTGCTGTTCTAAAACGTGGTGCAACTGGACTAGAGAGTCCAGCCTCAGACAGTAGCTGTGTGACTCTGGGCAAGTCACATTACCGTCTGCCTCAGTTTCCTCCTCTGTAAAATGAGCTGGAGAAGGAAATGGCAGACCTCTCCAGGGTTTCTGCCAAGAAAACTCCAAATGGGATTATGAAGAGTTGAACAACAATATATAAGCCCTGCTTTATAGAGGAAACTGAGTCAGGCAGGGTGAAGGACTTGCCGAGGGTCACACAGCTAGTGTCTGAAGCGGGCTCTCATCTCGGTTCTCCTGATTCCAAGTCTTTCCCCCTGGCCTTTGGCCATGGAACTCAGTTGTTCCATGGGTGGCTGTCTTCTCTTCCCAGAGTCCCCAAACAAGCTGTGGACACCATCCTTGATACCTGATCCCTGAATGAGGTCCATTCTGTTATTGTTTTTCCTTTCACAAGGTTTATATTCTTTCTTTTTAATTAAAGATTTTTATTTTCAAAACATATGCACGAATAAATTTTCAATATTGACCCTTGCAAAACCTTATCTTCCAATTTCCCCCCCCCCCCCAGATGGTGACCAGGTCCATTCTCAAAGGACCATCCAGACCACTTGTTTTCAACTTTGTTTGAGTTAAAATCCTATCTTCTTACCTTCCTTGTGGTACGATTTGTTTGAGCCTCAGTTGCTTTATCTGTAATAGGGCAATAAACAATACCCAGGAGGTATTGTTTTTAAAGGTTGTTGTAAGGGAAAAGTGAGATAAATGTATAAAAGATGTAAATTGTAAAGCTGTGGTAACTTGCTAGAAATTGGGCCCAGATAATTTAGGTTACTTGCCTTCCCCCAAACCCATCATGCTTTTCACTGTTTCAGGATGCTTTGCACAAATTCAGTTCTTAGCAACTGCTGAATGAAAAAACTAAATTTAGGGTTTAACTCTTCTATTTTGCTTTCTCTGTGTTCATTCTGTAGGTGAATATCTATGTTGGATATGCAGGATTGGGTCGTGGTGTAGAACAGACACACACACAGAGACAGAGACACACAGAGAGGATGGAGAGAGAGAGGGACAGAGACAGCAGAGACAGAGAGAGAGGGAGAGGGAGAGAGAAAAAGAAGAAAAGGAAGAGCGGCATCCATACACAGAATCAGAGAGACAGCAAGATCAAGATCTGAGGGAGCTACAAGAAAAATGACTCCTCAATGGGAGCCTTGTCTGTGCTTCTACAAGGAGTCTCACTGAGACTGAGAGAGAAAACACTCGGGGGATGAAGAAAAGGCCTGTTTGTTTTCTGGTCCATTTCCCATCATCCCAAGTGAAGGCTGTGTGTGTGACTGAATGTGTGCAGAGCTGGGAGTCAGGGGGAGGATTTGGGGGATGAGAAGAATAGCTTCAGGAAGGGCTCACAGTTCTGGAAGACTTTGTTTTGGGGCAATAATTAACAGATGACACTCGGACTACAGAAAAAGAGTGTGGTGGATAAAGGGCCCAGCATGAGGTCTGCCTTTGACCCAGCCTGTGCCCACCCAAGGCTTTTCACTTTTCCCATCTCTAAGTCTCTAAGGTTGCAATTTACAAATGAATTGCTTGTGGACTTTTCCATACTAGGACTTCCCCATGCCGATCAAAAGAAAAAGAAATGGCTTTCAAAGTACATTCCATGTATTATTTCATTGAATCCTTGCAACAGTGCTATGAAGTAGGTACTATAGCTATTTTTAATCCCACTTTATAGATAAAGAAACTGAGCTACAGAATGGTAACATGACCCAAGGTCACACAACTAGTGCTAAAATTTGCATTTTAATTCAGGTCCTTTCACTTCCAACTCAAGATTTGACTTGGTGTTAGAGGATTTGAGTATAAATCTTGCCCTCAGTATTCTCATCTATAAAATGAAATTAGACTTGATGACTTTTAAGTTTCCTTACAACTAATTAATGCTTTCTTCTTCTTCTTTTTTTTTTTTTTGCTGAGGGAATTGGGGTTAAGTGAGTTGTCCAGGGTCACATAGCTAGGAAGTGTTAAGTGTCTGAGGCTAGATTTGAACTCAGGTCCTCCTGACTACAGGGCTGGTGCTTTACCCACTGCACCACCTAGCTGCTCCAATGCTTTCTTATTGACTGATTTACCACAGCTGATGAACTGAGGCAGTGAAGACATTCCACATCGCAAAATTCCTTGAGGTCTCTGCATTGTGACCCTCAAGACACAACCATCACAACCAAAGTTGTGGCAAGGGGAGAGGTCCAGAGAATATTTTTACAATAATTGGTTTCTTTTAGAACCCAAATAAATTTGTTTATTGGAAGCAATTGAGGTTAAGTGACTTGCCCATGTTGACAGAGTCTGGTTTCTGAGGCTGAATTTGAACTCCGATCTTCCTGACTCCAGAGTTGAAGGATGGAGGGACTTATTCAAGCCTACTGTGAGGAGAAAAGATATAAAATGTTTTTCCTTTAATATTTCTGAGAGGCTGTCATATATTTAGACTTTTTCTGGTTGGCCCAGGGAAAGAGAACCAAAAGTATTGAGTGGAAGATGTGGATCGGCAGGTTTCAGCTTAATAGAAGGATTGTCTGATCCATAATAATGGGATGCTCACTGGATATCTCTATGTGGAAGCTGGAGGACCATCTGTTGGAGAAAGGGTATATTCTTGATCACTCTAGATCATTTCTTCTGAGGGGTTTTCTAGGATCCTAGAATGCAAGGGAAGGAGAGGAGGGGACGGGACTGGTTTTCCAATTCTTTCATCTTCCACACCCTAAAGAAGCAGAACACACCTTGTGAACCACTGTTTTCCAAAGCCCATAAAGACTGAGCCAGAGCTTGGTACACGATACTTCTCTTACCTTCCCCACCCCAGTGGTCAAACCAGTCCAGGGATGTGAGGACAGAATCTCTGTGTCAAGGACTAGAGGTAGGGGCCAGGAGCTGGAATGTGAGCCAGTCTAGGTGGGTAAGATCAAATCCCAGACACCCTGAGAAGGAAGTAGGTTAATGGAGGAAGGAGGGGCTGGAGGTTCAGTCAGGGGAAGCTGAGAATCAACTAGACTTGGGACAACTCCCTGAAAACACTTGCCTGACCAGAAAGGAACTGGGAGTGTGGGAGGCTAATTTGACATAACCTGGTACCTCAAAATGCAGCTGAATGCTCACAGCACTCTCCCCCATCGTGCTTCATTATCATAGGAGTGTCTGAAAAATGGAAGGCAAAATCTGTCCAATTTATGTCTCTCTCATTAAGCAGGGCTCAAAGCTTGAGGAAGACTGCTGTCGTCAGTCTGATAGGGTGGGCTTCAGGTAATGCTGCAAAGTACCCCAGCTTGACTTTTTGCTCCCCTTCTCCCACTTCTGGCTCAAGGTCTTGCTGCCCACTTCGGCATTCTATCCAGTAATGTTCTCCTTGGACAGTGCCCCAGTAATGAGTCACTTGTTTAGTCTGATCTCCTTTAAACTTCCTCTAATACTTAGCATAAAATGTGATTATTGGTAATTGTCTGAAAGGATTTATCTTTTGTCCTACCCCCAGTAAAATGAAGCTGCTTGAGGGCAGGAATGGCTGTTTTTGACTTTGAACTCCCAGCATCTGGACATGCAATTGGTTATTTACCATGGGATCAATGACTTTATCTGACTTAAATTTCCTTTCCAAATTACTACATATTTATGCCCTACAATTATGTCTGACTCTATGACCCTATTTGAGGTTTTCTTGGCCAAGACACTGGAATGATTTGCCATTTTCTTCTCCAGTTCATTTTACAAATGAGGAAACTGAGCCACACAGCTAGTGTCTGAACTGGATTTGAACTCACGGAGATTTCTTCTCCGCACTCTAGACCTGGCCCTCTGTTTTCAGCTAGTAGGTTTTTGAAGTGTCAAGGTAATTCAAACTGAAGTAGAACAATTAAAATCTTCTCACCCTCACTTTTAAGAGTAAAATGCAGGTATAATTACCACATAGGGATAAAACTCTGACCTTGGGATTTCAGCTGATTTGACAACTATAGGGGAGGCATTTTTTTTCCTAAGGTGGGTTTTTTCGTTATTCTTCTTGAGTCACACTGGGCTATTCTATCCAATATATATTGGACCTATATTTTTATAGGTCAATCTTGAGACACTGGGATAAGAGGTCTGGACCGAGTCAGACAGAATTGGTTTCAAAGTCTACCTCCAGCTGTGTGCAAGTCAACTTTCCTGTGCTTAATTCCCTCATCTATAAAACGAAGGGAAGATGAATCTGGGGGGTGTGTCTCAAAACTCCTTTATATTCAAATTTTATAAGATATTTCAGCCAAACATTTTGCTCCATTTTAGATTTCCTTAGATGATTCCCCCTTACAGATTCTCAATGAAGAATAATGTAATTATTATGCAAATATTAATCTATAGAGAAAGGAAAGGGACTGGATAGGACGAGAAATGGGACTTCAACCTCCTTTTACAGGAGCACATCATTGGGGAGTGACTATTTCCAAAGTTTTCTTGCTACTTGTAAGTTGGAATGGAGTGTGTAGGCTTACAGGATCCTGGAAAGAGGGTCTCGTTCAATGATTTGAGAATCAGCTCCCCATATTTGCCTTCTGGATACCCTTAGATCGTCCCTAGGTCATTTTCTAGAGTATATTAAGAACACCCATAAGCCCTCCTCACATCTGTTCTAAAAATTTTCATTCAAAGATCCTAGCTGCTTTGTAATTTCTAGAGATCATCAGGCAAAAAAATCTGGATAAATACTAGTTGCTGAGGATTTTGAAGGGTGTAATCACAAAAAGAACTGTTTGACCACTTTTTGTAGACTCCTTCCACCTCTAGATTCTGTGATTTAGCTGTGCACCACTAGGCCACTTAAAAACAGGGTTCCAATCTATGGATATTCTTTAGTTCCAGTTGGGCCATAAATCCAGTCCAGTGAAATAGCATAGATGACCTAAGGGACTGGGGATAAGGAATGGTTTGAAAAAGATCAGAGCTTGCTTCTCTGAGGAAATCTCTGACCACAGCACTTCTGCTTCCTTTAAACCTCTACAGCACTATGTCCACACCATTCACTTGTCATTATGTACTGCTCTGAGACATTGTTTTGTGAACATTTATTTAATCTTCTGTCTCTTTAAGAGAAGAAGCCTTAGCTACCTGAGGACTTTTTATTCTTTCCAATCTCTCAGTGTCTAGGAAATAGGAGCTTAATTTGATTGCAAGGAGCAAAGAGAATTTTTTTCCTTCCAGGATAAGCCAACATCAAAACTCTGGGGCCTCATCATGTCGCGGAGGTGATCTTGGGTTCCTGAAGCTTATGTCACCTGACTACAAATTCTGGCATATCCTGCTAAGTTGGAGAGGCTTTGGAGTATGAGTCTGATACCTCCTGGATCAGCCTAGCTAAATTCAGAAATACATTTTTTACTAGCGGTCATCGCAGTTCTTGAAATAACCCAAGGCTGTTTGGGCCTGAAGGAGACAGCAAATGACTGAAGTGAAGATGTGTTTGGGAGAAGTCCAACCTTATGGAGATGTCAATGGGCAAGGATCTTTGTGGGAATTCTTTGCATTGGTGAAGATTGTACTAGTTATGACTTAGCAGACAACTCTTGCTCACCTGAAATTCTGAAGGATTGGATGATTTGTCTGTGGTCACAAAGTATTAAAGGATGACTTTGAACTGAGGCTCTCCAGAGTCCAAACCTAATTCTACCATGCCATGTGGCTTTTACATATATGTTCACTTAAAAAGCTCTATGCATGAATCACTGATGAGAACAGGTGAATAATACTTTCAAGTTCTGCTTGTTGTTTTATGGCAATTAAATTAAAAATTGCTCCCATGGAACTATGTTCATTATCCACCACTGACTCATCTTTACAAAAACAGGATCATGTTTACAAGCCAGAGTTTCAAAAAACACTTGAAGTTCTGTTTAATTTGGAAGGATTAAGTATTCCAGGCACTCTTTACAAAGTACATTTGGGGAGGGAGGAAAAGGGGGAAGAAATATGGGAACAGGGAAAGCTGGAGTCACAACACAAATCCACTGCTGCCATATGAAACTCTCTCCAGTTATCCTCTGGGTGAACTGACTCCCAAGCCCTGGAAACTGGACACAAACTTCTGCCCTCCTGTAGGCCAGGGGTGCTTTTCAAGGGATCCCAGGCTCTCGGACCTGAAGGGGCGAGTCTGGGGTCATGCATTCCACAGCCCTCATTCTAGTCACAAAGGCCAGACCCCAACATGCAGCAGGACAGAAAAGTTGTCGAACTTGAATTGGGGAACCTGATTTTGAGGACTGGATTTACTAAAACCAAGTGGGGCAGCCTTGATTTTGGGGCTGTTTCCTCTATCTACAAAATGACAATTTTAAAAGCCTCTTCCCATGCTAATATAATCTGGTTGTTGATTACACAATTGGTGTCCATCCCGAATCTTCTGGTTTTAAAGTATTTTGTACTCTTATAAAGTGAGTGTATACATGGATGCACACTATGTGCACATCTCCATTAGTTTATTTTTTTAAGCCAGGACTACTTGTCTTTTCCTCCCTCCCCTCCCTTCTACTCTAAATAAAATGCACCTTATTGCACATTTTTCTTTTAGTACAAGATAAGTTTTCTTGACAATATTATTTAACAGGTTTTAATGTTGTCTCTGCTGTAAAAAAAAAAAATACCCCATGAAACATTTGGCTTTACAAGTATTAATGAACAATTAATTAATGCTACTGTTAAGTGTCTGGACTTCATAACCAGTGACAAAGCTTTGCAACAATTTGATTATTAATAATCAACATGTGAATCATACTTTTTTTTTTTTTTACTTATTAACACACAATCTACAGCAAAACTTAAATACTACATCTATAAAACCTAACTGGATTAGTTGGATCCATTGCAATATTTGTGCTTATTTGTTTCAGAAGATAGACTACTTGCAAAAATACACATTTTCTTTTGCATTTCCCCACCCTATATTACACTGTAGAAGAAATACATTATTCAGTGCATTTCCTAAGAAATAAACTTCATTATAGTATATATCTCTCTATATATCTATGCCATAAAGAAAGAGCATAATGCAACTTTTAAGATTACCATTATAAGAGAGGTAATAAACATATTAAGAGCTGCAGACCCCCCTCTCTAGTTAAGAAAGTTTAGCCATTTATCTTACACGTTAATTTGTGCCAAGTATGAAGATGAAAATCAGTGCACAGTAATGGCTTTGGACAATTTAAAATGCCCTCCCTCCCCCCTAAAATATATCATTAAGCAGCTATCTTGGGGCAGTAATTGGTAGCATTGCTATTTTTCTCCTGGTGGCACATGGATCACCACTCAATCAAACCATAAACCTTGTGAATTTGTGCCAATTAAAAAATAAAATGATTTACAGAATGATTTCTATTCAGTGGCTTGTTTTCCCCATGAACTAATACCAAATAGAGGGAACAGATTTAAAATTGCAGGAAATAATTGATTATACATCTGAAAGACTTTCAAACTCTTATTAAATATTAAAATGTGTCCCTTCAGGAAAGCATATTGGGATTCCTATTCTCTGAATAGCCATTTATGAAGGGAAAAAACATTCATCTGTCTGGGCTGGGTTAAGAGCAATCCTGACTGCAATGAGAGGGTTGACCCTACCCTTTTTGGAGAATCAGGCCACCTTGACAAGTTTATGCAGATTTAAGAAATCATCTGGCTTTGGCCCCCCTTCCAAGTGTTCATATTGTATATTTGTATTTTCCAATAGGTCATCTGGAAAATGGTAAAGAAATTCTACTGAGAGAGAAGTTGCTAAAATGAGAAAAAGCCCAATTATTTTATTCTTCTTCCAGGAACATAACCCAGGATGACAAGGGATTTGGAGTCAGCTTTGAAATTCAAAGAGCAAGGGAACAGCTCTATCCACTGCTCTATGGAGAATTCCTCCCAATGCCTAACTGGGGCCCAGCAGCACAAACTGAAAGCAAGCTGGCTACTTTGGTAGGTAATCTTAATGTGCACTTCTACTTTTTCTTTATGCAATACTGGAAACTCCAAGAATATAATCACACTAAAATTTATATTCTATATGCATGTGGTAGGTGTGTGTATGTTAACATGTACATGAATGTGAATCTATACTGATATATGATATGTATCTATCTAGGCAAATATCCATTTGGTTCCCAAGTAACAGTCACCATAGGTTGGTAGGCTGGGATAGCACTTGTGACCATTCAGTAAAATCTGTGTAATTTGGACTTAAAAAATTACAAAATGAGTAACTTTTAAGTTATTGCTTTTTGATTACATAGTAAATAAGATCCCCATCATTCTGTCACAAGATAATTTATACAAAATGTTTTACAATTTTCCTTTTCAAGTAATAGTAAGATTTTGGACTCAGCAGTTCTACACATAACAATAGATGCTTGAAGAACATTTTTGGGGGGCAATGGAGAGAGGAAAGGATTTGACCTTTAGCAATTTCATTTCATTTAAGAATTGATGCCAGAAGTTACTTCAAAGTCACAGAAAGATGAGCTTACTGCTCAGGAGGGCTTGGCAGGGGCTTGCTAAAGCTCTCAGCTTATGTTCATACTCACCTGGAAAAGGTTTTTGTTTTGACTAATGCAGCCTTGTTTCAGAACAGTCTGTATTAAGAACACTCTAAAAGGATTAAAAGCAGTGTTGATTTGGAACATTCTGGAGTCATGGAAGGTCTCATTTTCTGTTGGGAGATGACCCCTTTTCATGTATTTTGCCACAGAGCCACAGTCATATGGCAGGCAGTCTTATTTCAGGCACTTTTTATACATGTTCATCTGGAATAAAAATCTGCACGAGTCATTTCTGCATAATTTAAAGTGAATGTTTCCCATCCCAGAATAGAGAACAAGCTGCCACCTGGTCCATAAAAAGCTCTTCTCCATCACGACATGATGGTGATTGTTCAGCCTGGAGACATCTTTGAGGTGCCTTTTCCAGCTTCAGTACAAAGATTTGAGACACAAAAACCCAAACTACCCAGTTTTTACTTTAAAAAAAAAAAATACAAAAAAGGGTGAAAATACACTAAAATGTATCAAAGCAAATTTCCACCATTATCAAAATAAATAACATGATGTGACCCAATGGTCTGTCTTTAAGCTCTTGGACAAGATGCAATGGAATGTCAAATGTGGAGCGTCCCAGGGACTAGCTGCTGGTAGGCAGGAGGATCTCGATGTCTTTGCCATTGGCTACAACGGCGTTGGCAGAGCAGCTACCGGAAAGGTCATCGCTGGTGGCTAAAGAGGTTGCCGGGGAAGGGCTTTTGGTCAATGGAGTGGTGGGGGACGGTGCGGGGGCAAGGCCGGGCTTTTTAGGAGGGATGGGTGGAGGGTTCCCTCTCTCGGCTCTGGGGATGGTGGGTGATTTGATCCCAGGAGACAGGGGGCTCAGAGGGCTGGAGACTTTCCCCGGAGTGGGTGAATGGCTGGGATCGCCTCTTGGGCTGCTGGTATTGGCCAGATTGCGATAATCTGTGCCAAAGGGAGAGCTGTTGGGAGAGACGGGCTTGATGGGCCCCTGCTGGCTGGTGAACCTGGAGAGCACTTGCGTGACGGTGTTTCGGGCCAGCTGCTTGGCAGCAGAGTTGTCCACAAGGGTCGGGGACAGATCTCTGGAGGGGGGGCTCTGCAGGCCACTGGCCTGCTGGTCCTGGTCGGCCTGGGCCTGGAATTTGTGTCGCGCTGCGTGAAAGCGCTGGTTGATTCCCACTTGGTATGACGACTGGTAGCCGGGGCTATTGCCCGCGGACCCCATCAGGCGCTTGGTCAGGACGGGCGATGAACAAGGGGAGGAGGTCAGAGAGGAGGCAGCGGTGCTGTTTGGAGAGGGGGAGCTCCCCGCGGCGGGGAGTGGGGTGGCAAGGGGGGCCGGAGACTCCGTCCCCGGAGGAGAACCACCATTCTCGATGGCAGGGCTCTCTCGTGGTGGCGCGCCGTCTGCCCCGCCGCCTGGTAACAAATCCCTGCTAGTTTGCATTTCCATGTCGCAGTAGCCATTGGTTTTTGCATATGAGTGTGTGCCGGGTGACCCGGCTGCCGCCACCTTGGCTGCACTGCTCCCATGGGTTCTTTCTGCCAGAAGGTTCTCGGTTTGGCAAAACACAGACACCAGGTGCGGAGGGTCGGTGGCGGTGCCTCTGGAGGCGGTGCTGGAGGCCACACGCTCCTCGGGGCCGCCCAGCTGAGAGGCCTCCAGCTCCCGCACGGCCCTCCTCAGGCTCTCCATCTCCTCCCGGAGTGTCTGGGTGCGGCTCTCCTCCCGCCTCAGCTTGGCGCGCAGCTGCTCACGCTCGATGTCAAACTCGGACAGCTGCTTCTCCACCTGGGCCTCGGTCTGCAGGCCCCGCCTGCGCTCGGCTGCCAGCTCCTCCTCCAGCTGGCTGGCCCGACTCTTCTCCTTCTCCAGCCTCAGGCTCAGCTCGCCCGCTTTCTGGCCCTCCTCGGCGGCCTTGCTGGTAGCCTTCTTGCACTCCATCACTAGCATGGAAGACAGCTGTTTGTGGCGCGACCTCTCTTCCTCCAACTGGCTCGAGAGCTTCTTCTGCTCCTTCTCAAACTTCTTCACTTGGGACTTCTCAAATTCCAGCTGAAAAAAAGACCACAAACAGCTTAATTAGAATGGAGAGGAAAGCCTGTTGACCGACCCCTTTGTGCTTGGGGGCCAGACAATGGATTCGACATTCTGAATGAGAGTTACCATGGAGCATAACTTTTCACATAAATTAAAACACATTTAATAGGAAATGGAAATTCAAAGGAATTAATTTTTTTCCCTGGTGATTCAGAAGATACTTCTAGACCTTACACTAAGGGTCAGCAGTAAGAGCATCAATTATCACTATAATATAAATAGGTTGCTAATAAAGATTTCTTATTACCCAAATCAAGGTCGTCCCCTAAGACTAAATACTCTAGGACCGAAGAAGAGTGAAGGCACAAGATCATAGAAGGGAAAAATGGATGAATCTTAGAGACCAATCATCTTGCCTAGTGGTGGCCTGGAGAAACGACTTAACTTGTCCAGGATCACATGGGTGACCCTACACAGCAGAGTGGATTGAATCCAGTCCCCAGAGGAAAGGACGATAAACAATGTAGGTGATAAACGGTCACTCAATTCATATTGCTCTTCAAAGCTTAGAAAGTGGTTTCTTCATATCAACCTGGGAGATATGTGGTTGGTATTATTACCACATATTATCCCTTATTGGTCTGACCCTCCCAAGCTAGGTAAGAGGCCTTGCTGGACTTGAGTTTTTAAGTAGATCATTTCAAATGGGCCATGATGTTATAAATATCCAATGGTCGTTGGCAGAAAAAAGGTTCCCCTCCCCCACCTTATGAGAACAGAGATTCGGTGATTTCCAGGAGTCAGGGAGGGAGTAGGTGCTGAAGTTAAGACTTAAACTCGGGCCTTAAAACTCTAAGACCAGGATATCTTTAAAATGGGAACACATGATTTAAAAGAGCAACAAATGTCAGCAGCTCTTAGACATAAACAAACAAAAAACAGTTGACTTTAGCTGAGCAGTAGCAGCATACAGTGTACAGTGTAAAGGTCTCTGGGCCTGGACTGTGAGGATATGGGTTCTAAGCCAGCAACCTTCCTGGGTGACCTCAAGCAAGTCACTAATCCTGATAAACTTCAATTTCCTCATCAGTTTTTTTTTTTTTTTTAAATAAGTTCGAATCAATGACTTTAAGGTCCATTCCAAATCCAACATCATCAAAGTTATTTTTAACACAACTATGACTAAATCCTGTGTGCATGTGAAGTCCCCAAGTGGATACCCCTAGGGTCTGGGCGCACCTGCTGCGTCAGCCGCTCTCGCTCCTTCTCCAACATGTATGTGACGTCATCACCTTCAGCTGTGTCCTGTGCATGTCTTTGTCTTTCTTCCTCTAGATCCAAGATCACCTTCCAAGTGCAAACATATCACAACCAAGTCATCTTTAAATATCAAAGTGCATCATGTTTTCTTATCATTTAATCAAAAATTGGTGGTCATGTAAGATTAAATACTGAACATCACATAATATTAGAGTTAAAAGAAATTTCAGAGATTATCTAAATCAATCCCTTTTGTATAACAAATATATATTTATATATTATATATCTATATCTATATCTATATATCTAAGAAATGACCTTCCATCATTTGCTTGAAGACCTCTGGGGTAAGGAAGAATCTACTGCCTCCAAAGAGAGCCCATTCCACTTTCAGATACTTGGTTTTTAGGAATGGTTATTTTTAAATTTTGAAAAGTATGTGTGTTTACATTAAGACTAAATCTACTTCTTTGTTAATGTTTGATGAATTGCTCATAATTCTGGCAGCTTCTGGAGTAAACAGAGCATAGCTAATCCCTTCTCCCACAATGATAACCTTTCAAATATTTGAAGACAGCTATCATGTCCTCCATGATCCCTTTGTTTTTTTAAGTGAAGCATTAGTTTGTTCATACCTTTCTTAAAATATGGCAACTGGGTCAAAAGATGATACTTCAGATGTGGGCTGATGATGGTAGAATTAAGTGAGTTCTTACTTCCTCGGTGTTATGAAGCCTAATTATGAGCATTTGTGAATGCACTATCAGACTTTTGGTTCACACTGAGCTTGTAATCCACTAACATCCACCAATCTTTTTCGGGTGAATGGCTGTTTAGCCATGTGTTTTTCATTTTAAACTTCACAAACTTTTTTTTAAAAACCCATGTACAATGCTTTACAAAATTTCATCCTATTAGATCCAGTTCAATTTTCTAGCCAAACAAAAAAAAAAATTTTTTTTTTGGGGGGGGGGAGAGATAATCTGTCATCTAGTTATCTTAACACTTCCTGCCAGCTTTGCTTCATTTGAAAAATAGAAAAATATGCCATTTATGCTTCTTCCTTCCTCTTGGGGCTTGTCTCCTGAATTTCCAGACTTCTTTTTCCACCCTTCCCCCAAAAGAAGTCTTGTCATCCTGGTAACATCTTCCGCTGATTGGTCAGTTCTTCCCAGAACCTGAAGGAAATGCCAGGACAGCCATGCTAACTCCTTTATTCTGGCTCTCTGGACTTCTTTCTCCAACATTTCCTTACTCAGTACCTTGATCTACACACTTTCTCAGCTTTCTTTTATGTGTTGTTTTCACCCATTAGAATAAAACCTCCTGGCAGGCAGGGATTGTCTTTCTTTTTGCTTGTATTTGTATTCGCAGCACTTAGCATAACTGATGACACATAATAAGTGCATATTAAAGGCTTGTTGATGTGATCATGTGTTTAATCCAAGTTACAGGTAAAAATATTAAACTGCACAGAGCCAAGCTTAAATCCCTTTCTAGCTCAAACATCATTTATTAAATATCATCTACATGCAAGGTAGTTGCCCTAGGAATACAAGACAAAATTGACAAGGATCTCAAGGACCTTAAATTTCACTACAGGTTTCATTACAAATTGACACTGAGCCATTATGACTACTCTATGGGTCTAGACACCAGCCAGTTCTGAATCCAATTAATTGTATCATTAGCTAGCCTAAATATATCTAGTCTACAAAATAAGAAGACAGGCTTTGCGAAATTCTTTGCTAAAATCCTGGCAAACTCTTATCTACGGCAATCTTCTGATCTAGCAATGCATTAACACTGTCAAAAAAGGAAGTGATGTTAGTCTGGTTGTTATGAACTACATTTGACCAAACTGTGCTACTCTCTCGCCACTTCCTTTTTAAGACCACCTCTTTAAAAAAAACCTAAAATTTTGCCAGATAGTGAAACTGTCTATTGCCTTTTAGTTTGTAAATTCTATTCCATTTCTTCTTTTGAAAAGGAAGCACCTGCCCTTTTCCTGTTTTATGTATCTTTTTGATTCCATGATTTTTCAAAAACCACTAACTGTGGCTCAAGAATCATATCTGGCATTTCTGAAGATCCTTGAGATAGAGCTACTTGAACTCTTTAAGGCGTTCTTTTACTATCTTCCTACTTATGATTATCAACTCCCTGTTAGCTATTTCTCTTTATCCTTTCTAGTCCAAAGATTAATCTCCTTCACTAAAAAAATGAGGTAAAGAGGCAGCTAGGTAGCGTAATGGATAGAGTACTAGCCCTGAAATCAGAAGGACGTGAATTCAAATTTGGCCTCAGACACTTAACACTTCCTACCTGTGTTGACCCTGGGCAAGTCACTTAACCCCAATTGCCTCAGGAAAAGAAAAAAAAAAAAGAAGTAAAGTATGTGTTCAGTAGTTCTGTCTTTTCTCCATCATGTTTTGCTTGTTTGATCCCAATGGCCTTATCCTTGTTGTAAGCCTCTTTTCACCATTATGATTAAAAATCTCTTCTTATTGTCCTTCAATATAAATATATTTTAAAATCTGAGTTGGTTGAGAAATTTTCCTTTGTATTCACACTGGCCTCCTTAGAACTACTCCTTTTCTCTGATGGAGCTGTTTCCCTTTCTTTGCCTAATCAGCAATTCCTTCTTGAAGGCTTGCTGTCTTTCCTTTGATGATTTTATAGAATTTGTTCACAAAATGCTAATTTTCCTTCATCTGAACCCTTTGACCTTGGATGTTCCTAAATCCACAGTGTATATCAAACTCAACATGTGTAGCTTTCTTATTCTTTTCCACAGAATATCCTAAAATGTAGTGGTCACGTCTTTTGAGAGTATTTACCTCAAAATCCAAGTCAATCCAGTACCCAAAATGGCAGAGTGGACTATGATAACTAAAATAGATGACTTCTTTACCTAAGTAGTCTGCTTAATTATCATATATTAAAAGTTGAAAGGGAATTTAGATCTAATTTAAAACAAAGCTCTCATTTTATACATAAGAGGATTACATTCGTCCAAGGTCACACACTAAGCATGCAGCCCAAATGGAATCCAAAACCAGCTCAACTGAGTCTTAGTCCATTGTTAACTTCCCATCATATTTGCATCTCCCAAATTCTACATAACTTATATAGGCTTATATAACATGTTTAGCCATGTGTTTTTCATTTTAAACTTCACAAACTTTTTTTTTTAAAAACCCATGTACAATGCTTTACAAAATTTCATCCTATTAGATCCAGTTCAATTTTCTAGTCAAACAAAAAAAATTTTTTTTGGGGGGATAATCTGTCATCTAGTTATATTAAGACTTCCTGCCAAAAGTAAAGTATGTGTTCAGTAGTTTCAGCAGGAGGCATAAATGAACATACAGCCTTAAAACCCAGGACACTGCCAACATATAATCTGAATGCTGCAAAATAAGAATGCTCAAGCTTGCCTCCAAAAGAGATATGAAAAGAGTTGTCTCCTTTTTGTGCATAGATTAGTAATAGGAGCAATTAAGAAGTGCTCCATAATGTACACCATGTAGACAAGGTCAGTTTTTCTCTAAAAGGTAATGAAGTCATCCTTGAGTCTCAAACTGGCCCAGAGGAATAAGACTTAAAGTGCTAAAAGAGTTTTCTGGTAGCTTAAGTACAAAGGCCAACTTGGAAGAGTGAGGAGCTCCTTCCTTTGGCTTGACCACAGAGAGCCCAGGAAGATATGATGAACTTCTTCAATAGCTTTTCCATGCTACTGTTAAATAAACCTTTTCTTAAACATTTAATTTGTTTCAATCAGTCAAGATCTACTCTCTCACCCTCCCACCCACTTCTAACCTCCTACTTGAGAACACAGGAAAACCAAAATCCAGCATAAACACATATTTTCAATCGAAACAAATGTCCACATCGGCCATGTTCAGAAGTAATTGTCGCTTGCATTCTGAGTTCTTCCTTTATCAGGAGGAAATGAGGAGCAGATTTCATCATGTGTCCTCTGAAATCCTGGTTAGTCATTAGGCTGATAAGAGTTCAGCACAATAGTATTCCATTACATTTATATACAATAATTTGTTCATCTATTCTCCAATTTATGAACACTTCCTCAGAATCCCATTCTTTGTCACTTCAAAAAGAGTGTTAGTTAATAATAGTTAACACTATTCAAAAATAGCATTAGAATTTGCTTTATTTAGGAATTAATCATTCTACTCTTCTTTTGATTCCTCCATCCTTTCTTTCCCTCCTATTTTTCTGTTGAGTAAAATGTATTTTGTCTGTATGTATTTTTCCTTCTTTGACAAATTCAGATGAGAGCGAAGTTCAGTTCTCCTGCTCCCTCCTTTTTTGTATGGATGTTTTACCCATGCATTCTGATAAAGTGAGATAATTTTCTCTTCCCTCCCTTTCTACCTCGAGTATTTCTCTTCCTCTCTCTTTCCATTCTTCTCTTAAGATCATCAAAACATAGTAGAATTATTCCCAGGTCTTGTCTAATTGGATTCTTTCTAAGAACCATCATCTCCATATATCTGAATGTATACAGTTTATCCTTGTTTAGCCCTTTATCACCTTACATTCATGTTAACTTTTTTATGCTTTTTTCACTCCTATGTTTGAACTTTAAAGTTTCTTCTACATATTTTTTTTCAGTCTTTTCACTCTGATTTAATATTTTCTATTGCCTCATATAGTCATTAACTTCTTTTTGGTCCATTCTAATTTTCAGGGAATTTGTTGCTTGGGAAAGATTTTAGGATATTAGACGAAGTTGTTAGTTCCTTTTCCAATTCTTTCTTCTATATCTCTTATTTCTTTTCCATTTTATTCTTGAAGTACTCTTATTCCATTTATAAAATCTCTTCTAGTAATCCCAACTGAGTTTATATACAAGCGCTTTTCTCAGAGATTTTGCTTACAGATGTTTTAGAGTCATTCTCTCTTCTGTTTATGTCTTGACCGTGCCTGCTCCATCCAAGCTCACCGTGGTGCCTATTTTTTTAGCCTACTCCCTGAAACTGTACTTAATATCAGGGCTGGGATCTGCCATGCTTCTGTAGGGAAGGCCTGGGCTAATCTTGCTGCTGCTTTTTTGGGGTAGTGAGTGTTGTGTTATTTCAGGATATTAGGATGGGGAACCTGTAAGCTTTCAGTGTTCCCGAGAGCAGAGCGATGGCTGCACTCCAATCTGAACTTTCTTCTTTCTCTTGTATTTGGTCTAAGGCCTCTCTATCTGGGAGTGCTACTTC
The DNA here is from genome assembly GCF_902635505.1 of Sarcophilus harrisii. Lineage (NCBI taxonomy): Eukaryota > Metazoa > Chordata > Mammalia > Dasyuromorphia > Dasyuridae > Sarcophilus > Sarcophilus harrisii. Next base: position 414,989,363 of record NC_045429.1, on the reverse strand, counting down.
TTTACACTGGTTCCCTTTTCATTTCACAATTGAAACTGTGATAGGGAACTCTGAGGAGAGGGCAAGTTGGCCTTAGCCCCCCTTCTGCCCTTGTGCACAGCGGGACCTCACTCACATAATCGAACCTTATCCTCAGTGTCTGCAGACTTCCTTTCTGTCTTCTGATGCTTATCTGGACTCGACAAAAGCTTTTTCTGATTTTCCCTATAAGGATTTCATCTAGTGTATTTTTTCAGTCTATTCAGAGGAGACTGGGGAAGGGCAACTCACTACACTGGTTCCCAACAACACTATCATCTTGACTTTGACTCCAACCTTTTTGTTTTAATGAGTAGAAGATCTCTAGGTATCTCATTCATTTTAATCCTAAACCTGAAAGTCAGGCCTGGGGCCTACTACAGTGAGATATGGAAAATTATAAAGAATATCAGATTTTTTAATATCAGTTTTACTTAACTTTTTTTCCTTCCTTTCTAAAAAATAATTTTAATATAAGGGATGGCTTCTCTGAGAGGGAGTGATACAGTGGAAATGAAGGTGATGTAAAATCAAATGATGTTAATAAAAATATATTTTTAAAAATGTCATAGGCTTCAACCGAAATTATAAGGGAAAATGAAATTTTAAGGCGATATCTAGATTTTACTGTATAATATTCTGGTCAGAAAAGGATCCTTTCTCCATGGCATTAAATATCCAGTACAGAAACACAGCTGATGTTTCTGATGCCTGTGTTTTAGCATGCCGCCTCTCTTCATATTTTGTACTGCCCATTTCCTGTTTTCTTAACTAACAGTTTTCCTGATAAGAGAATAAAATTCATGGAGCATGGCTCCAAGGAGGGCTTAGAGACTAGCACAGCTGCTTTGGTGGCTATACTATAACTAAAGTGTAGTTGGAAGAGCTTAACTGCTTTCACTTAATAGGGCCCAATACATGCCTTTAGATTTCAAGTGTCCTTTAAAAACCAGATTTAACACTGTATTTCTTACACTGAAATATGATATTTTGGAATTTGATGTTAATTTTAGACACAGTTATCCCCTACCCCCACCTCCTCCCTACACACATAGAAAAGGAGCAGCAAATATTTCTAGTGCCACTTCCTTGAATATATGTCAATCTGGAGCTACTCATTTTCTTGGTTGTCAAGTGAAGATGATACCATTTGTTGTGCCTTCCTACTAGGGACTATGAAGGTCTTATTACAAAATGAAATAAAAACACCATACAAATTCAGCTCCAGACAGGTCACGCCCAGCACCACCTGCCCTATAGTGCAGCCTTCATCTTTTTAGGTGTTTTTAAATTTGCCTTTGTAGCTAGATCCAAGGAAAAAGGAAGAAGACCAGCTTGGATAAGACCAAATGTGGCAGTGAAGGAGTTTAAGGCAGGGACCGTCACAGTGATCCTGGGATTCCTGAGCTTTGAGTCACTAAAGTGATTTCTCCAGGTCCAATGATCTCCCCCTCTACCCCATGCCTCCCTATGTTGGTCTAAAGCCAGAATGATACTGAGGAAATACCGACTCCTGCCAGTACGGGCAACTGAGCAGCCAATGACAACAGACAGGGAATCAGCCCACAGGCCCCAGGATTCCAATGGGATGAGGTCAGGGAAAGCACAGGTTTGCTTTTATGGCAGGCAGTCCATACAACTTGGGGAGAAAAAGTCATTTCTAACAGGCTGGAATTGCCCTAAGGTAACTGTTACTAGGCACTCTTTATGGTTTTATAAGCAGGAAAATACGATTAAATTCAAAATAGGGAATAAAGGAAAATAATCTATGAGGGAATGTGTGTGCACTCATGTATGTTTGTATTTAGGTGACTACTCATGGATTTTATTGGCCACAACTTTCCTCAAATATCTGTAAACCATGCATAGTTATCATTTAAGTAAGCAAACAGAGAACATTCTGCTCACTTACAAACTCCGTCTAGTCTCAGTGGGCTGCCAAAGCTCAGACTGCATCAAGAGCTGGACAAACAGCATTCTAGTATCACAAGAAGGAATGATAACTGAATGAACAGGTCCAGCACACTCTCAAATTTCATATTTGGAATAAGAGAATCCTCACCACCCCAAACTCAAAAGTTCTACAACCTATTTCAGATTTCAGGAAGACCATGAATTTGGTTGGAAAAAAAAAATTACACCTTTATTTATACTAACCTCTAACTGAAATTTAGGATTTCTTTCAATCATGAAGAGAAGGTAACAAATGCTACTCTAAGACAGGATCTATTGTTTTCATCAAGCTACCAAAGGTACTATGACACAAAGGAGGTTAAGGATTCCTGCTCTAGTAAACTGAAATTCTTCTAGCCACCTCTAAGGATGCTGAGCTGCAACCAGAGTGTATAGGGCAATATTGAGAGGGTGCCAGCTGGATTTCAACGTCACCAGATAACCCAAAAGAACCCACCTTGCGGTGTCGACTTTCGGCGGCGGCCAGCTGGGACAGCATGCGTTCTTGCATGTTTCTGCATTGCTTCATCACCGCCTTCAGAACAGACAGGGGGTGAGGGCTTACAGGTTGCTTATCACCATGATTTTCCTCTTTGAGTGTTTCAAAGTCTCTCTGTAGAGCCATCAAAGGATCACTGATGTTGTATTTCCCATAGCGCTCTTCAATAAAAGTATCTCTGTGTTGAGCCTAAGAAAAACAGAAACACATATACACAGAAAATCACTAAATGTTTGCTTAAAAACGTAAAGCAATAATAATCCAGTTTAAAATGGATGTCAGTCAGGTTGAAATTATATAAATAGTGGGTGCTATGGACCTGTTTATTAAGAATCAGATGAGGCTATTTAAATATAGATATCTGAAAACAGACGGCCCCTTTCTTCCTATATGACTTTGGGCTCAACTTTTCACTTCCATCAGCCCCACTTTCCCGATCTCTAAAGGGAGATAACATCTGAACAGCCTATCTTACATGGGTACTGTGAGAAAAGTGCTTTGTTAATTGTGGAAATCTGTAAAAATAGAAGCTATTTATTGTTCATGAATGTAATGACTTAAAGTCAGACTTTCTGGGTTCAAATTCCAGCTCTTTCCTATTTCCTTGCTTGCAATATGGACAAATCATCTGATATTTCTGGGCTTTAATTTCTTCATTTGTAAAATGAGGGCAGATTAGTCTCAAAGGCCTCTCTTGGGGCACTTGGGTTCTGTTCTGCCTTACAGTTATTTGTGTAGTTATGCACAGTGTCTGGCACAGGAGAAATGTACTAAGTGCTTGTTGAACTGAATTCTCATTTTCACCAGGGATGCTGATTTTACTCCTATCATTCTATCTTCTTCTATATTTATACATATGCATATATCCTTATATTTTTAAATGAACTGAATTCACATTGAAGAAACACAGAACAAAGAAAACTAACAATCAATTTTAAAATTATAACATCATCATATGATGAAAAGCAATAATAATTTTTTAGGGCATTTCAGAAAAAGCACAAAGTTAAAATATGGTTCTGGAAAAACAAAAATCATAGCAATAAGCTTTGCTGTAGAAGACAGTCATCAATGTTCAATTATAAAAATTCTTGTCCATTTCTCTATTTCACCAGAATTTACCATATCTTTATACCACTGCCCACAAACAGGAAACCATTTGTAAGAAGGGGAAATCCACAACTAAAAAGCTATGATGAGATTTTAATGAAAACCAATCCTCCCTTCTTTGTCGCCTCCCCCTCCCCCCCCCGCCCGGAAAATAAAACAAACATGACACATTTCTTGCAATAGTTTTACAACCATTTGTGTAGCCTCTACATATTTGAAGAACAAAAGTACATTTATATATTGATTGCAAATAGTGTGACCAAAATGCTACCTAAAATTTTTCTTGTACTTAAAGAGAGGCAGGTCCTCTATGAAGATACCTTTTGACAATTATAAAGTAAACTATGACTAATCTGGACTCATTGGGGAATTAGCTCCTTCCCCCAAAGAACTAATCAGAGTTTTTAAAAGCTGCTTTTATAAAAGGCTCCTTTACTTTTACTTAAATGGAACCCACCTCTTCCCAAGGGATCCTAGTTTATTTTTGGAAGGTGCTAATTGTTAGGAAGTTTTTCTTTAACTTTTCTCCATGCTAAATAGCCTCAGTTCCTTCAAATGATTCTACTATGACAAGTTTTCCAGTCCTTTCATCATCTTGGGAACCCTGCTCTAGATAAGTTTATACTAGCCTATGTATTTTTCCAAATGTGATGCCTGTAAACTGTAGACTGTACTCCAGGATGACTGGACCCGAGCATAAAAAGGAATTACTTCCTCTATACTGGAAACAATGCTTTTCTTCATATAGCCTAAGACAGCATCAGCTCTGTCAGCAGCCACACTGTTGACTGGTAATGAGTATGCTATAAGACAGTAAAAATCAATCAGAAGATTAAGAGCCATGGTGAAAAACATGAGGCATTGTATCCAATAACCTGACCAAATTTTGGTCTGAGGGACAAGTTAATTCCATTCCACAATTTGTGATGATGCCTTTAGAGTAGATGAATAGAACTTAAGAATTCTGACTTCCATATGCTTACATGACCATATTATTAGAAATCTTTGAATAATATGATTATCTTACCCATGTAATTTCTTTTACCAGAGATTTGGAGAATAGAATGTTAATTATCATCTTCCCTCCCCTTCCAGTTAATTTTTAAAAATTAAAGCTTTTTATTTTCAAAACATAGGCAGAGATAAATTTTCAACATTAACCCTTGCAAAACCTTGTGCTCCAAATTTTTCCTCCTTTCCTCCCACACTCCCTACCCCAAGATGGTAAGTAATTCAATATATGTTAAACATGTGCAATTTTTCTATAACTCTCATGCTGCACAAGAAAAATCAGATCAAAAAGGAAAAAAAATGAGAAAGAAAACAAAATGCAAATAAACAACAAAAAAAGTGAAAATACTATGTTGTGAACCACACTCAGTTCCCACAGTACTTTCTCTGGGTGTAGATGGCTGTCTTCATCACAATGGGAATCATTCACGATTCAACAATCATCTCATTGGTGAAAAGAGCCACATCCATCAGAATTGAATAATCATCTTTTTAACTTTAACTTAAATGGGTATATTTTTAGAAAAAGAGAAAACAGATCCTGGCACTGCAAAGAGCAAGATAGGATATCTCTTTTCCAGTTACAAATTACACAGGCAAACTCCAACAATTATCTACAATCATTGTCAAAGAAACACACACAGATACATGGGGTGAGAGATGAAGGAGAAAATAAAAAAAAGCAGACACACACACACACACACACACACACGCACCCAAGTTAGCTACCAAGGGTAATGTGTTTTCTCCCTATATAAAAGAAGCCCTTCTAAGCGATATAAGAACTGGATCAGAAAAGTTCTTAACTCTTCTAGTTTGCTTACCGGTCAACTGGCTTCTTATTTTTCAACATCATCATTTCAGATCTTTTCAAGAGAGATAGCAAAGTACTAGATCAACAACCCATAATTGGACAAATGGAAGCTTGCAAGCACATAAACTGCTGAAAGTGAGTATGTGTCTTCTGAGGCAGAAGCAAGATTATCTTGTCAACTGTGTTATCTTATAGAGAATTTTCCTTGAAAGCAGTGGTACTGAAAACGATCTTAATTCTAAGAATGATATTCTCTTTGTAGATGAGGCCTTTGACTCTCTGATGAGTCAAAGATTTAAGGCTGAAGTTCCACTCATAATTAATGGCTTCATTAATCAGATTAATAAACTGAGGTCCAGTACACAGTCGCTAGATCAGGAATTCAAATTCAAGTCCCTGCCTCTAAAGCAAACCAACACTGTTTCTATTTTTTCCATGCAAGCATGTTTTCCCAAAGGGCTGATCACTCCCTGCCTATGTCACCTCATCTTGCAGAACTACTTCTCTCCAGTACAAAGAGCTGTTCCTTGGTTATCATATACTCTTAGAACATAACTGCCGCAACCACTGAGAATTAAGGGGCACTTTATGGCCATAAGTAGGCACTGTAGATAGGAAAGAAATTTTATAAAAGGAAGAGAGTTTAACCAACTCATTTTCCTAATTTGTGAAAAAGTCACTCCACATCTGGGATGAACTGGCAAGGATGTGCTAATTTGTTGGGAAATCCTGGATTTTTTTCAGAGTAAAGTATATCCCACAGGATATCTGATACTAGATCGACAGAAAAGTTGTCTCTCAGTTTTGCGTGTATGTACAACTTTAAAAACCAATTGTATAATTTAATAAGCATCATGGCATTACCAGTAATATATGAAGAGAAGCTTCTCTGGGAACTCTCTATTGTTAGGTTGTCTGTTTTATCTTAGAGTACTTACACAGTAATTAGATAAATCACTTGCATAGTAATTACAAGTTACATGAAATTGCTGGCTTTGCATATAAATGAAAAAGAACCTGTAGAAAGAATCTAAGAAATACTTGTAGGATTTTCATTCTTGGGGTTTCATTCCATAAAAAACTTAAATCATTTTGAATACACCCTCAGATCCAAGACAAGAATGGTAAAATGAAAACAACAGATTGAACAATAATATAGGTATGGGTTTTTTTAATTTACAATTTTTACAAATCAGATCATTTACAGAGCAAAACCAAATCAAGTCAGTAGAAAATGATCAGTTTAGTAGCAGGACATAATCATCGTCTTGATAAGAAAATCTGATATAGTGGAGAGCTCTAGATTATTCAATTGTCCTGATTCTATCACTTATTGATTTTTGATTCTGAACAAGTAACTTCACAGCTCTGACTTTGAATATTCTCATTTAAAAAAAAAAATCATTAGACTATATGATTCTCTAGGGTTTTCTTTCCAGCTTTCCCATTCTGTAAAACAGGGATAATAATGACACTATCCTCATGGGGTTGCTGTGAAGATCAATTGAGACGATAATTTCATAGTACATTGTCAACCTAAAAAGCATTCTATAAATGTTAGCTGATATTATTTTGTAATTATGCTATCCATTACTACCCACTATCATCTCAGGTCAAATTTAAAAGAAAGTTCAGGAGCTTATATTCAAGACTTCAAGATTCAAGTTTTAATGATTTTTTATTTTTCTTTTTGCTTTTTTATCAATAGGAAGTATTTTCAGTAGCTTTGGATTTTTTTCCCACTGTTTTAGTAATGAAGTTAAACTGACTTCTTGCTATATTTTACTTTCATCTCAATGCTAATTTACAATATAGCTGAAAAAGAAATATATAACTTGTCAGAAAACAAGAATAATCCTTAATTTCAGACAAGAGAAAAATAATTGGCTGGTTGGAGTTTCAAAGAGAGGGGTATTACTATGGCAGACAACACACGCTAATCATCTATTACTCATTTCTTTTTCTGTCATGAACTGAATGAAATATGCTACTGATGAAAGCTTTAACAAAAATCATTCTACATCCCATCCAAGGATATTATGTGTTAAGATTTTGCATCTGGTAGGCCAGCTATCTAGCCGTTTTAAGACTGATATTACTAACTATGGAAGAAAGTCTTAAGGACACTTTTCTATGTAATATCACACAAAGAGCATGTATTCCAATCTTACAGCAAGAAAAAAAAAGTACTTTTATCTTTTAAGTAAACAAAAAAAAAAAGGTGTGTATGATTTCAAATTCAAAGAGGTACAGTCAACACTTATTCTACTGGAGAAAACATTGAATTAAAGATGGTAGATCATGCAACGTTCGTTTTTAGGAAATTAGGCTACCATAAATGTGGTTAGGGTGGAGCTTTGCCATTTATGAAATGATTCTAAGATGAAGTTACCTATAAAAATATCACATCAACAAAATAAATACCGTGGGCTCTCTCAAACTTCAGCTAAACAGCTAAACTGTCTTTAATCTAGGGGCCAAAATTGTACGTTACCCAGGTTTATTTTTGTTTTGTAACCACAGGCTATTAAATCCACAGATAATTCATTCATTGTTAAGTAATTTACTCTCTGGCATCTCTGATAAACCATAAATAGCTATCTCAAAAAATGAACAATGCAATTACTCTGAATAAAGATGGCAATAATGTCATGAAAACAGCATTTGTTATTGAAAGTCTTTTATTATATAAAAAAAAAAGGTAGTGGGTTTTCATGCTTAACAATGATGACAACTGGAAAAGTCAGTACCTTTCAATTGTCCTTTTCCCTCATACCCATGAAAATGCTCACAAAACATACAAAGATAGTATAAAGCTGACAAGTGGAAAAGATTTTTAATACAATTAAAAATATATGTCTAAGAAATCTTAAGTATTTCAGTGGATCTGTGACCTCTTTTAGTGTGGGTATTCCTTCTGCCCACAGACATGACAACCTCTCTATGCCTGTCCTGTGGGATTCTTGTCCATGTTTTCCTGAAACAGTTTAATAGAGTAACCACTAATAAAAGAGGCTTTTCTATTTTCTTTATAATATTTTGTTAACATTGGTATTGCATGTGGGATATCTATCTGATCTCTCTCCAGCTTGTTTTCTGATCAGACACGTCCCTTGACACTTCCACTTAGAAAATCTCTACCAATAGAGATGGACAATAGAGATGTGCAACCTAGAGAGTAGTCCCTGATCCCTCAGTCATTAGGTTTCAGAGGTTAGATTGGAATGTGATTCTTCCTGATTCCGAGGCCAGATCTCTGCCAACCATGCCAATCTGCCACTCCTTGTCTTGTATGCCACTTTTTTAGGAGACCTTTGAGAGTAGTATTCTACAGTTAAATGAATACTCTATGTGTAGCTTATGGTCTTTTTGCCTTGTATGAATGCACTCCGTATATATATATAGGATATGGTGAAGATAGGACTTCACCTGTTCATTGACCATACTGTTTTCTATATAATCCATTCTTTCTCCACATTTATTTTCCACAGAATCGTGACTTAATCGATTCTCCCCTTTCTGAATTCTCTATTCTATTCCATTTTTATTGAATTTCTATGTAACAGTTCTTTGAAATACATGATGCAACATATAAAATATAATATACACTATATAATAGCTATACATTTTCTCTAGGGATCTCTATTTTCATATAGCACCTTAGGGTTCTAATGAAGAGTTCTACAATGATACCAAAATAGCATAGACCTAAAGGTGGAAGAGACTCTAAGAGACTATTGGAGCCAAGAGAGGTCAAAATTCTTGTCCAAAGTCATCTATTTTAATATAAAATTAAAATCATGTAAACAAATGCCCCGGCCATTCTTTCTTCAGTTTAAAAAAAAAAAACCTACTCCTAGATATTCTTGTCCTGATTTCCATACAGAGGAGTGAGCCGAGGTGGCCTGGCTGGGCATATTCAGCATGATAAAGGCATGATAAAGGATTAAGGGATTCCCGAGAAGGTTGTGTAGAGGTGAATTTGTTCACCAAAGAGAAGAGGAGAGAGTGGCTAATGAAGGGGAGGTGGCCTGGGAGAGAACTGAAGGGTCAAGGGACCGGAGGTCATAGAGAAGATGAAGAGTAGGGTTACATAAGGGAAGACAGAGGGAAGGGTGAAAAGTTACTAGGTTAGGATTGGATAAAGGGATCTTGGAATTCCTGAATGTGGAGATGTCACATTTTTAGGTGATAACAGGGTCAAGGGTCTATGTATTTTTGTGTGTGGCTGAGGGTGGGTGGAAGAGTGGCTCATGGAAGGTAAGTTGAGTGAGTGTTAGAGTATTATAGAGAGAATCAACATATATGTTGGAGTTCCCTAGTATGAGAACAGGAATTAAGGAGGAGAGAAAAATTCTAAGTCTTATCTCTGAGGAAGGAAGAGGATCTGTAGACAATAGCAACCAGAGTTATGACTGGGAGGTAGATATGAATAGCATGAATCTCAAAGGAAGAGAAGTTCCTAACTAAAGGAAGAAGGAGAAGGGCCTGAAAGTGCCAATGGGGAGCAAGGAGCATTCCAACTCATCCACTTCAACTAAGTGAGCTGAGAAGGATGAGAGAAAGTACAGCCAGAATGAAAGGGACCCAGGGAGGCTATGTTATCAGGAGGAAGTCAAGTTTCAGGAAGAGTTAGTAGGAGGAGGACTGGATGAGGAAGACTCAAAATAAATGGAAATTTGTTGCCTAAGGAACAGACATTTCCAGAGGCACAGTGAAAGGGCTAGCAGAGTTGGGATGAGAAGGTTGAGGGGGATGGGAATGAAGTACGAGGTGGTAAAGAGTATGGAATAAGGTTTAGATGATGATCTACAAACTATAACTTTAAAGAATGCTTATGTTGAATGGTATAGTCTGTATCCATTCATTAATAATATACTGCCTTAGTGATATTTCTTTCACTGCTTTTTGTATTATTTAACTTTTCTGATATCTATGTGGATCTTATCTCTATCCTAAGTTCCCTGGGGAGGATCTCCTCTAAGTCTACTGTGCTCTATCTTTTTCAATAAATACCTTAAGATTTTGCATATCATAGGCATTCTTTAATTGATCTCTTTTTTCCCCTAACACTTTCCCCAAGCTTTCACACCAGGACAGCACATTCCACATAGGGAAGCAGTAATTATCAACAGGAGTTTACTTTAATGTTGGTAATTTGTTATTCATTTAGCAAATATATCTGGATAGTTTAAAGTGAGACTTTAAAAAGTAAAGCATGATCCATAGACACCCCTTCTGGGGTCAGTATGTGGCAAATGCTTTCTAAGCTACTGTTTGACTTAAGAACAAAAATATAATAGCTTACTTAAATCCCAATAATAATAGTCTACTAAATAATGTTTATAATAGTTAAGGGTTATATGGTACTTTTGAAATGGTGAATTCAACCCAAATTTCTTCTCATGACTACACTAGCTAAAGGTCTGAAACAACATGGTTGCTGGAGGCAAGGAATTAGATGGTAGAGAGCAGTCTAGAGCTGCAGTCAGTTAGACTCGAGTTCAAAGTATACCTCAGTAATAACTTCATGAGGTAAAGTCATTGTACTTCTCTTAATCTGTATATTTAAAATAGGGATAACAACAGTACCTCCTTCCTCACAGGGTTTTTGTGATATTCAAATGAGACTTATAATGAAATGTTTTGTAAACCTGATAGTTCTATCTACCTAAATGCTAGTTACTATTATTGTTATTTTTATTAAGTATTCAAGGTTCACAGAATCAGTAAGAATACCTAATGGAATAGAAAGGTGAACATATGTGTATATATGCTCTTAACAGATCAGAATCCTACGATTCAGAGTTAGGACTCACTTGAAAGATCATCTAGTTGAACCTTCTCTTATCATGAAATTCTTTTATTTTTCTTTCTGGTGAGGTCTGGTAAATAACCAAAGGCAGAGCTTGCTTCCCTTTAAGAAGAAGTTAGGATTTCTAAGAATGATTCTGCCACAAGAGTTCCTCTCCCTCATTTTTTGTCCTCACAAAAAATATTCTTGAAAGTATGATAAAAGACAGTCAGGATCTACAATTTGATTATTTGATAAATATTTACCTATTATGCAACTTTTTAGAAACACTCATAAAAAAATAAATTTGATATACAAGCAGACTCTTTAAGAGAAGGTGAGTGATTAGCACTAACATTGGTTTGTACTTTTCCCCCAAAGTAAAATAAATGACTAATATCTCACAGAGACAACTATAGGATCTCAAATCAAATAAATACCCCATATTTTAAAAAAGAAAACTATCACCCACAATGTTTTACAAGCAAAATAAATTCTGTAGAGTTCTGGAAAGGAAAGTATTTTAGGAATATTTGGTTTATGGGTACACAGTATTTGAGATCATCCTTACAGCAAGGAATGAGGAAAATAACCTATGCTTATATAACCATTTTCTAAACCATTATATCAAAGTTTAGGGCAAAACTAAACACAACTTACTTGATCAGAAATTTCAAAGTCGAGTTCCTTACATATATAAGGAAAAGGAAGGAAAAGGCTAACCCTGGAAGTGGGTGGGTTGTAGTGGATAAATAAGATTATCAGCAGTTTAATGAATCACAGGAAACACCACAAAGTTGATTGTGGGTACAGATACAAGAAGGGGAAAACAACCAAATAACTCAAACAATTAAGTTGAGTATTAAAGAGTATCAACCCACTAATTTAGACAATGTCTAATATTTGGAGTAATAATTTTTGAAATATCTTCAACAGAAATAATCAAGTTGGTTTATTTAAATAGTGTAGAAGCAAGTCTCATTGGAGCTGGAAAGTACTCTAGAGCCAATATAGCCCAATTTATTCCAAAACAAGAATCTTCTTTATTGTACCCAACAAATGGCCATATAGACTGCTTAGAAATCTACAGTTGGGAAAGACCAGTATTACCTTAAGCATCCTATTCAATTTTTGGATCCTTAAAGACTAAATCCCAGTATTCAATAAGCTCTACTGGCTCCCTATCACTCTCAGGAACAAATATAATTTCCATCCAAAGTCCTTTACAACATGGTGATACCTCTTCCTTTTGCAGTCTTCCCCATCCCATGTACTCTGAGATACAGTGACATTGGTTTCCTTGCTGTTTCTTACACAATACATTACATTTCTGGATTCTAAACATTTATAATGACCATCCCTTATGACTGGAATTCTCTCCCTCTTCATGTCTGCCTCCTGGTTTCCTTCCTACCTTCTATAAGAAGTCTTTCCTGATCCTCCTTAACTCGTGTCTTCCCTTTGTTGATTAATCCAATTTATTTGTCCTGTATAAATTTTGTCTATCCTTAGTTGTTTGGATGGTGTGAATCCCATTTGACTGTGAACTTCTTGAGAACAGGGACTGTCTCTTGCCTTTCATTATAATCCAAGGGCTTAGGCACAGTGCCAGTCACATAGCAAGTACTTAATAAATGCTGACTACTGCTTAGTATTTTCATACCCTCTCCAACAATAATCATTTCTATTTTTGGTTATTGTTATGAATTTGCTGAATGTGAGGTGAAACATTAGAATTGTTTCAATTTGCATTTTTCATTAATGATGTGTGGCCATCTTTTGTATAGTTTATTATAGTTTGCAGTTCTTCTCGAGAACTTTTTATTCATATCCTCTGGATATGACTTTCTAAAAATGGCTCTTGGCCTTATATTTTGTTAATCCTTTAAAAATCTTGGTTATCAGATTCTTATCAGAGATATGATACTGACTTTTATTCCCTTTGTTGAATTTCCCTTTTTATCCTCAATTGCATCGATCTTATTTGTGCAAAAGCTTTTCAATTTAATGTAATCAAAACAATTTATTTTGTCTTTTATTATGTCTATATAGTGTTTGGAGATCTCCCCCTAGCCACAGCTATAAAAGAAACCTGATCTCCTAACCTATTTTTCTTTTTTTAATAATGTGGCCTTTTATATTCAGGTTGCATATTCACTGAGCTTATTGTGATACAAAGCTCTTGGTCTAAACCTAATTCCTGCCAAATTATTCTCATTTTCTCATCAATTCTTTAAAATAGGGAGTGTTTTCCCCAAGATATTCCTCAGGTTTATCAAGCACTAGTTTATTAAGCTGGATTGTTTCTGATTCTTGCTTCTCTACTCTGTTTCACAGATCTATTTTCCCACTAATTTTTTTTCCTATTTTAATCAATATATTTTGTTTTTACAATTCTCATTTACATATATATCTGACCAGCTTCCTTTATTCATCCCTTGTAACAAAGAATAAAAAAAGAGATAAGAAAAGCAGTATCCTGAAGCTAACCAAGCCATCAACTGGGATAGACAATATTCAATTATCCACACCTATAGTTCCCGACTCATCCAATGAAGGAAGGGAAGTTCATTTTCTCTTTTTCCCTAATCTTGGTCATGAGATTATTATTATTTTTATTATACTGGCTCAGTCCAAAAGTAAGTGAAAGAAAAATGTTATTTCAGCTATCTCAACACTATGAACTTGGATAAGCTGAACTTGACTAATGCCACCATTAACTATAATCACAATAATAGTGATAATAACACCAATTACTGCATTTATACTGATTTAAAATTTACAGGGCACTTAACATACATTATTTAATTCAATGACTGCATTAGATGGTCTCTGGATTCCCTTTCCAGCTGTAGATTGATGATGCCATGAGGTAGTTCCTACAAATATCTTTTCTTGATGAGCAAACATTCAGAGATGAAGAGACTTGCTTAATTCAAGAGATGGAACGTGTTGGAGGCAAGAACTCTGGCTTTCCTGACTCTAAATCCATCACTATCCATTCTGCTAGGTTGACTTTTGGTCTAAATAATCTCCATCTTAGATTTCCCTCAACTTTATAGCAAAAAAGAGAACCAATCTACTTGTGAATATGTGCTGGATTTCAGATAAGGATAAAGAAGAAGAATTAGGGGTGGAACAGAAGAGAAATTAGGAAAATTTGGTATTCTCCCTTTTCCATGAAGTAGTTGCAATACAGTTAAGGAAATTAGTTTTAATAAGGCCAAGGACAGGAACAAAAGGATGAAGGGTCTCTTAAAAAGTTGATTCTTGCCCAGTCATTTGTATTATTATGAAAAAGATTTCCATTGGTTTTTGACGGTATGGTATGTAGCCCCCTATTGTACATATTCAATAGTTCATGTAGGAGTTAAAATTACTAATGACAGGGATAAATGAGGCTGCAAGAGGGAAAGGGATCAGGAACTGGCCAATAGTTATATTTCTGGCAAGCATCCAAGGTAAGGAAGTATAAGGTCATCATTTGCAAGGCAAACGGTATGGTCTTTGATTTTGAGGATGAATGCAGGCACAGTGAACCAAGCCACGTATCCAGCTCTTTGGCATCAGCACACTACAACTGTTGAAACAAAGACAAAACAGAAATTTCCTGCCTGAAGAACAAATTGTTCTTTCTTGGACTTGGTAGTAAAAAGTGTCATCACTGATTCTGAATGATAAACAATAAAAGAAATAGTTATCAAATATGTCAGTGCTGGATTTGAAAGCAGAGGATCTGATGGTTTGGAATCACTGCTCTCTGTTTATACAACTGATATGACCTTCTGCAAGCCACTGAATCTATCTGGGCCTCAATTTCTACATTTGTAAAAATGACTTCCATAAAAAGTAACCAGATGACCTCTACAATCCTTTCTAACTTTAAATTTACAGTCTCCATTTATTTGTGTATATCTAAGACATTAAGCTTCACCACATTCGAGTACCATACACTAAGAAAACTTTAAAAAAAAAAAGGAAGAAAAACAAATAAACTGTGAGTCTACAAATTTTTATGAAGATTTTTAAGTTATACCATTATCAATCTAGGAAAGACAATCTGGGAAAGGCTCCCAGGATGGTGAAGTGACCAAAAACCAAGTAATATATCAAAAAGGATAAATCTGTTGTATTTGCTATCAACAAAAATTCAGACTTCTGGCATGAATCAATCAGGAGGGAAATCTGAAAACACATACCAATTTGTCCTATAGATTTTGCCCTTTAATCAACAATTACTATCAAGCTAAGTCTAGGAGGGGTAGGAAGACCATAGTGTAGCCATCTCCTACTCCTGACTCACACTGCCTGGGCAAATTACTTAACTTTTCAGCATCCCAGGCAACTTTCTAAGATTCAGTTAGAGATGAACTGCTGACCTGCATTGTTGGAGGAGTTTCTAAGAGTGATAAAATTATAGGTCTGGAACAAAAAAACAACAAAACAAAACAAAACAAAAAGCCCTGTCTAATTTCAGTAATAAAACGCTAGGATCAGAATTACTGAATCCTACAACTGGGGGGAAAAATCCTCAGATATTATCTAGTTTAACTCTTGCCTGGAAGACAAATTTCTACAATAAAGGTTCTTAACTTGGCATCCCTGAATTTGTTTCTTTAAAATTTTTTAAAATAACTATTTCTATATAAATGATTTCCTTTGAAATTCTATGTATTTCATTTTTTCATTTAAAACATTCTTCTGAAAGAAGGAATCCAGAGACTTCCCTAATCTACCAAAGATGTCCAAAATCCTCAAAAATTTTAAGAACTTCTAGATAACAGTATCTCCTACTGAGAGTCATCTACACTTTCAGTGACAGGATAGTCATTACCTCATGCAGCACAATCCACTGTTGAACAAGGTCTAATCGTTTACAAACTCTTTTCCACAATTAACTAAAATAGGCTTCTTTAACTTTTACACGTTGGTCTTAGTTTTCTCCTATGGAGCAATGGAAAATGAGTCTAAGCTATCTCTTACAAAATAACAGTTCAAATATTTGAAGACATGCATCATGTCTCATTATCCTCTTCTACAAGTTAAACACTCCCAGTTCTTTTAGGCAACATTTAGATAATAGCTTGAATTCTGATCCCTTCACCATCCTGGGAGCCCTCTTCTGTTGCTCTACTGATAGTTTTGGCTAATCAATGTCTTTAAATGTTATCCATAGAATGGAATACTAAAATAGCGTGGGAGGAACAACTTCCTTGTTTTAAAAATTTTGTTGTTATTCAGTCATATCCAACTTTTTGTGACCCCATTTGGGATTTTCTTGGCAAAGATACTAGAGTGGCTTGGCATTTTCTTCTTCATTTTGCAGATGAGGAAACTGAGGCAAACAAGTTTAAATGACTTGTCCAGGTTGACACAAGTAGTGTCTGTGGTCAAATTTGAACTCAGGAAGAGTTCCTAATTTCTGGTGTCAAGTCTTGTACCACTACTCACTCACTGCACCACCTAGTTGCCCTATTCTTCTATTAATGTATGGTTTAATATCACAATAATCTTTTTGGCAGTGACAGCATACTCTTGACTCATATCGAATATTCTGTCAACTATTAACTATTCCTCTCACTCTCCTCTCATCTGATTCACATGAAATCCTGTCTAACCACATCTTTCCCATTCTATAATCAAGTTTTAAAAAAATGAATCCAGATTTTCCTTAATATTTACACATTTTAAAGTTCATTACCTGGAGATGATTTTATGAGGAAGAAAAATACATTTAAGTAAGATGAAGGAAATTATGGAAAGAGAAACCAAACTAACAATGGCAGAAGTATTTAGAAGGGTTCTCTGCTTTTGTGTGACAATAAAACCCTCTTTATTTTCTATTTCATAGTTGCTCAAGCATATACTCTAACTGGCCTGCTTTGTTCAATTTGCATCAGTGATGACTGAAAGTCTGTTTCGAAAGAGAATAATTTAGCTTTTCTGTATGATAATTTCTATTGGAAGTTGCGAGACATTTAATTAGAGTAGGGAAGAATCAAGGATAAGCAGACAAAGTACCTTTCTACTGAGGAAAAACTCGTGTTTTCTTGGGACTGCTAAGTAAGGTCTTTTCTATGCTGAGTATTTCCCACACATGAACATTCTGGCTTACTTTTCTAAATGCCTCCTTTCACTAAAAGGTTTAGGCAATAACATAAGGCATTTCCTCCTGTCCTCCAAACCATCCTCAACAACTGGCTTTACTGAAACATGATGGAAGGTTTTACTGGCTAGGATTTTTGAAGCAACCGTAGCTTTCCTTTATAATTCTTTTCTTTATGGGGTGGGGGAGACAAGTAATCTCTGAGTAAGCCTAAATCACAAGACTAAAAATGTCAGGAAGATATAAGTCAAAAGAGGAAATGAGAAGAAGAGGAATAAACCATTTCCCTTTTTAAACTGTTTTAGTTTCCAACTGAATAAATGAAAAAACTCCCCACTAGCATGATCCACACTACGGCTTCTCTTCAATTTTTGGAGAACTGTATGTTCTTTAAATAGCTATCATTCTGCAAATCAAGCTTCTCTTTTCTTTCCCAACAGACTTTAGAAAGGCAGAACTAACAGGCAGATATCAGTTAAATAAAGGATTTGCTTACTTTCTTGGTATCTTTACTCCCTGTGAGTCCCTGCTCCTTTTCCCTCCCCTCTGTAGCAATTTGTGATATAAATCATCTAAATGATTATTTTTACAAAATAGCTATCATACATGGGGTCCATTGCATTTTTCTTTCAAAATTAGTTTAATGCCCGAATAGGTCAAACCAACAAGCACTTATAAAGCACTTACTACATGCCAGGCACTGTGCCAAGTTCTTGGGGATACAAAGAAAGGCAAATACCAGACTTTGTTATCAAGGATCTCACAGCACACACAAATTCTTGAACTATAAAATATGAGTATTAAACCTGGCTTGTTTGGAGAGATACTGGCAGCTGATCTGCATCCAGAAATAATAAAAATTCATAAACATAAATAAAATCCTATTAGGAAGTCCACTACTTATTAAACACCTGATTTACAAGTGACTTGTATATCTAAAAGCTGTTTCCTCTTTTGATGTCTTCTGCTTCCCTTTCCCCAAAAGTCCTTCTATTTTCCTGGGTTGCTAGAGTCTTCAAAGACTCCTGACTGTATAACAGACTTGATTTCTTGGCATTTTCAAGTATCTTTACTTCCCACCTGTTCCCCTAACCTCCAGGAAGCTGCCAGCTGACCTCCCCAAATGCTTATTCTCATTACCAAGATACCCTAACTCTAAGGAAGCCAGGCCTGTCTGAGATGGAGGGAGGGAGGAAAGAAAAAAAATGTTCTTACTATTGCTAGTTGGAACTCAGAATGCATTTTCCCTATAGACAATATAAACAGTGTTTAAGCTCTACAATTTTGCTGTTATTGGTTAAATAACCCCATTTGATTTACTCTTAAGAAGTTAACCTTTATAAAACTGTCTGTGGCAAAATATGAGTTCTAAACCAGCCAACTTACAAAGAAACAGTAAAATCTTCCTGTAACTCTATCCAATATTGAAATTGTTTTTTTATAATGTAGTTTGGTTATAAAGAGTACTCTGATGGAAATACCCTGTAAGATTTGGAGAAAAAAAAAAGCTTGTGCCTATAGTAACATTTTCAACTGGCAAGAAAGCGTTGAGTTTGGAGTTAAAGAGGATGCTGCTTCAAGTACTGAAGCAGTTCCCAACTGCCTCTGTGGCCTTGGGTAAATAACTTCAACCACTTAGTTCTCCATCTGTGAATATAGGGTTTGGAGCAGGCCTCTCAGGTTCCTTTCAGCTCTAATTTTAAGATCTTATGACTTCACTCTTTTCTTCCAAACCCCTAGATCTTCTCATCTGTCATTTTGTCTGCAAGTTCAGGTAAATTTGGGTAAAATTACCAGGATAGCATTTAGTTGTCTGAGAAGAAAATAATACTTTCAACTTGATGGCGGAATAAACCCCAACATAAAGAACCCAACTGTAGCTCAGGTTAGCTTTACTGTGCCTCCCATGATAGAAATACCATTTAATTGGACCTGAAAAACCATTGCTGTACAGGATTATTTTTTTGACAGGATTTTCTATAACCAGATCAGTATAACTATGTTACTGTGGGCCATATTCTGGAAAATGGAAATGATCTATTAGAAAACCTTTACTATAAAATGGGATTTTGTCAGCATTTACAAGATGTTAGAGACTATAGCCACTTTCTTTCTCTTCAATAAAAGGCTGCTGATGAAGGAACAAGTTCAATGGAACAAATATACCATATATTTTTTGGAAGAAATATTCAGGAAGTCAACAGCACCCTTTTCCAATCTTCCCACATATACATAATCCTATCGTTACTACCACATACTAGGTATAGGCAGTCTGTAAAATATAGACTTGTTTTTAGAGGCAAATAAATTTCACTTTTAGATTTTTAAAGAAAATATTATTTTTTACATTTTGGATTCTATGTTCCTGTTTTTGGAAATGAAAATGGTGATTAGTTTAAGAACAGTGACATGCCAGCCTCTATAGGGTAAAAATAGCTTTAGTTTATTTTTAAGACTTTTTAGTCAAATCATCTTTCAAAGTATCACATAAAGACCAAGCACTCAATTTAGTTAAATTGTGTAAACATTACTAAATAGTGTCTGACAGGGAACAAGAGCAGCAAAATGCACGAGGCAGTGTTAAAAGGTGTTTTGTCTCCCACGGTTTTTGTGATTATACAATTTTATGTTTAGAGAGGCTCAGAATAGAATATCTGATGTAAAATTAGAAATAAGACAAAAGTTTTAAGGTTTAGAAAGTATTTTCCTATTAACTCTGTGAGAAATGTAGTACACAGATTACCCTTCTTATTTTTACAAATCAGGAAAACAAAGTTTAGTGAGTTGAAATGAGCTGTCAGTTGGGTCACTTGAATTTCAAAGATTCTGCATCCTTTCTACCACACCATCTTTCCAAGCCCTCCTTGTACTGATGATGCTCAGAATAACATGCTGAAAAAAAAATAGAATTTCCTAAGCAAGAAGCCAGCATATTTTGATCAATGCTGACAAATTATTAAGGATTATAAAAGAATAATCATTAAGAGTTCTAGGTTGGATGGAACTTTAGTGGTCATCCTACTCTATTTTCATTTAGTTAAGACTTCTTTTTACAGTCTCTCTGATAGGAAGATTCTGCCAGAAATTCACCGTGGGACTTTGGGCAATGATAATAAAAACAACTTATTAAGCTACTATCATTTTAAGTTTTACAAAGTGTTTTCCTCATAGCATCTGTGTGACAAATGATGGTATATAGGGCTATTATCTCAATTTATCAGATGATGAAACAGACTTTAGGTGACACACCTATATACACACAATTTCACAAGATAGTCTCATTCAACAGATATACAACCTTTGTTCTTATCTTGTACATGTTTATCAACATGAACCCAGCTAGTATCCAATAAAATGTCAGTTCCTCAGGGATAGGGAGGGATGCTGCTGTATTTTCAGCCTCAGCCAAGTATCTGGTACACAGAAGGTATTTAGTAAATGTTTATCAAATAAATTAGTAAGTGATGGATCAGGGCCTTGAGCTCAAACCTTTTTCCTTTAACCAATTCTTTTCCTATTATAGTTTCTAAGACTCAGGTTTCTCATCTGAAAAACTTAAGGGCTGTATTAGATCAACACTAGGATCCTCTCTTTTGTTGCTATAACATTCTAGGATTCCAGGTATATTTGTTTTTTAAAATTCAATTTAAGAGGTTTCATTCATTCAGTATAAAAACCAGTCCTTTACATTATTCATCTTAGAGATATATTATTTTAACCAAAAAAAAAAAAAAAAAAATATATATAATGCCTGCCTTCTTTTCTGATGGAAACGATATTATAAAAATGGAATAGTGAGATTAAAGCTGTTGAAATCATCTTAAAAGCAAAATAGGATCTATAATTTATTTTTACATTTTCATGTTTAACAAAATATTTTAGCAAACGACACTGGAAAAATACTCTTAAATAACTGCAATTGAATGTTTTATTTCGGTAAGAAAAACTCAAATGACAAGAATTGAGGAATATAAGGAATATCTAAAATAATGAGTAATGAGAAAATTTTAAAGATACATATTATTAGTTGAAAATTTTTCTGCCTGACAAGATTAGAAGGGAAGCAATAAACTGGGAAAATATTTTTACAGTCAAAGGTTCTGATAAAGGCCTCATTTCCAAAATATATAGAGAATTAACTCTAATTTATAAAAAATCAAGCCATTCTCCAATTGAAAAATGGTCAAAGGATATGAACAGACAATTCTCAGATGAAGAAATTGAAACTATTTCTAGTCATATGAAAAGATGCTCCAAGACATTATTAATCAGAGAAATTCAAATTAAGACAACTCTAAGATACCACTACACACCTGTCAGATTGGCTAAGATGACAGGAAAAAATAATGATGATTGTTGGAGGGGATGTGGGAAAACTGGGACATTGATTCATTGTTGGTGGAGTTGTGAACGAATCCAACCATTTTGGAGAGTAGTTTGGAACTATGCTCAAAAGTTATCAAACTGTGCATACCCTTTGATCCAGCAGTGTTACTACTGGGATTATATCCCAAAGAGATTATAAAGAAGGAAAGGGACCTGTATGTCACGAATGTTTGTGGCAGCCCTTTTGTAGTGGCTAAAACTGGAAACTGAATGGATGTCCATCAGTTGGAGAATGGCTGAATAAATTGTGGTATATGAAAATTATGGAATATTACTGTTCTGTAAGAAATGACCAACAGGATGATTTCAGAAAGGCCTGGAGAGACTTCACTGAACTGATGCTGAGTGAAATGAGCAGGACCAGGAGATCATTATATACTTCAACAAATACTAGATGATGACCAGTTCTGATGGATCAGGCCATCCTCAGCAACGAGATCAACCAAATCATTTCTAATGGAGCAGTAATGAACTGAACTAGCTATACCCAGAAAAAGAACTCTGGGAGATGACTAAAAACCATTACATTGAATTCCCAATCCCTATATTTATGTACACCTGCATTTTTGATTTCCTTCACAAGCTAATTGTACAATAATTCAGAGTCTGATTCTTTTTGTACAGCAAAATAACGTTTTGGTCATGTATACTTATTGTGTATCTAAGTTATATTTTAATATATTTAACATCTACTGGTAATCCTGCCATTTAGGGGGGGGGGGTAAGAGGTGAAAAATTGGAAAAAAAAAAAAAAAGAAATTTTTCTGCCTGAGAACCAGTTTCTGCTTCAGTTTTAATCATAAATGTTCTGCTTCTCAAATAGTTTCCAACTTTGAAATGCTTTTCCAACTTTTCCAACTTTCCAACTTTTTGAAATTTATTTTCTTCAAACAAACATAACAGCCTATATAAGAAGTCTGCATGCCTGTCAACACAAATGCCAAACCAATAATATGGCACAGAATCACTCTTCTAGCAACAAGTTGCAAAATGCAGCTGGAAGACCCACTACATTGTAGCATCTGTTCTTGGAAAAGCCAGTTGGGAAAGGAAAGATGTTCAAGTTCTCTGATAGGCAATACAAAGGGAGAAAAAAAAATTCTACTGAAAAAGTTTTTTTACTGTCCTTAGAATTTCCTGTTTTTTAAGAAAAAAATCTATTGTAACATCTGTTTCATGGTCACAGACTGCACTCAACTCTAAAAACAGCGTTCTTAATTTCTCTCTCTCTCTCTCTCTCTCACACACACACACATACACACACAATACATTTATGTTTATTTGCTTTTGATTACAAGGAAGGCTGCAGAGGGAATGATGGGTGAACTCAAATCCACTACCAGTATAAGACAACTCCAAGTACTTGTCCTTTTAATGAAGAACAGAGTATTATGTTGCTTCTATTATTGTACATCTACTTGGAAGTTTGATAAATGAAGGAACTCTATAGATAAGTATGTATATATGCATGTGTGTAGGTTTTTCCCCCCCTAATTTTTTTGGGCCTGCACCTATGATTTTATCTGTGTGGGGAACTCTTGGACAGGAAAATTTCTTCCATCATTGCAGATCAGTAACTCATCTGTATCTTAAGAGTAAAACAAGGTTACCTGGGAGGTTGGCTTGTCCAACCTATTGATTCGAAGGCTGGTTCTTTATATACTTGTATCAAAGATTCTTGAAGGAAAATTCTTGCCATAAAATTCATATTTTTAAAATGTTTCCTTATAGAGGGTAGGAATGACACATGCCACATTCAGTAAAAATCTGGGAACTGTGGTGAAATGTTTCTAACTCAACTGTAAACTGAGTGGATGCCCATCAATTGAAGAATGGCTGAATAAACTGTGGTATATGAATATTATGGAATATTATTGTTCTGTAAGAAACGACCAGCAGGATGATTTCAGAAAGGGCTGGAGAGACTTACACGAACTGATGCTGAGTGAAACGAGCAGGGCCAGGAGATCCTTCTATACTTCAACAACAATACTATATGATGATCAATTCTGATGGACCTGGCCATCTTCAGCAATGAGATGAACCAAATCAGTTCCAATGGAGCAGTAATGAACTGAACCAGCTACACCCAGCGAAAGAACTCTGGGAGATGACTAAGTGCATTTTGGATTTCCTTCACAGGCTAATTGTACAATATTTCAGAGTCCAATTCTTTTTGTACAGCAAAATAACTGTTTGGCCATGTATACTTATTGTGTATCTAATTTATACTCTAATATATTTAATATCTACTGGTCATCCTGCCATCTAGGGGAAGGGGTGGGGAGAAGGAGGGGAAAAATTGGAACAAAAGGTTTGGCAATTGTCAATGTTGTAAAATTACCCATACATATAACTTATAAATAAAAAAGCTATGAAAAAAAAAAAAGAAATGTTTCTGACTCCACTAGCAGCTGCCTCACTGTTCAAAAATTCTTTGATAACAAAGCAAAAATCTATCATTTCAGAGAGTAGACATCTTGGATAAAGCTGTGATACTACCAGATCTATGCCTGGGGACAGTGCTCATGAATAGAAAAGAATGTCTCTCTAGATTCTTTTGTTCCAATCACTATATTTATAAGTTTCTTGAGTGAATGTGTCTGGAACAATTCCAGAAATTTTTTTGTGATATCCTGGAAAGAACACTAAGGTTGGGACAGAAGACTTGGAGTTATATTTTGGCCACTTACTTCTTGTGTGACCCTGGTTGAAGGATTTATTGTTTTGTGTTGAGTAAATTAGTAAGTGATGGAACGGGGTCTTGAGCTCAAACCTTTGACTCACATCTCGTGTTCTTTTTAGGGTTAGGATTTCAGGAAATTTGTTTTTTAAAAAGCAACTGTAAAATGGGGGTAATATTACTTCTACTACCTTTAAAGTACTTTGCAAGCTGCAAGGTGAAAGGTCAGCTAGCCTCACTATCCAGAAAGGCACAGAAGAGGGAATCAACAACCACTGCAAAGGGCAAGTTTCCTGCTGTCAAACAAAGAGTATATAGTCTCCTTTGCACTGTCTCAAAAATCTGAAATAGTTATTTTAGACTCTAATTACATAAACATAAAGGCATATATTATTTTGATACTGATTTCTTGAACTGTTAAACATGTTCACACTCACTCATTTTAACATTTTTATCTAATTCCTTATTTTTTTTTAAAACATTACCTATCCTCTCTTTTAGAAGCTTTGTAAGAGCCAGCTTTTGATCAAAAGCAACAATGTTTTGATTTAAAGGAGGATAATTAATACTTGTATTATTGCTAATGCATCAGAAGAAAGGAATTTAGGGCTATGTTAATTAATGTCATTTCAAAGATTGCAATATTTTTCTGTCTACTGTTAAAGAAGTAATTCAAGAGAATTTTTCTTAAGTGATTTGGTAACTGGTATGGAGGCCACTTTATATATTCCAAGTGGTTCTGCGTCACAGTTTTAAAGAGCAAAAAAATCTAATACACGATCAAGGCAGGTAAAAAGAAATTACTTAACATGATTTCTATAAATTGTTAAGTGCACTTGCTCCTCCTAACTTGAAAATAACACTGATTTCTTGGAAATTTTTTCATCTTTCTGCAAAGCATATGCCAGTCTATGGTAGAAATTTGTTGGGTTTAACAACATTTTTTTTTTTGACCAGCCTTCTGCTCCATTTCTTGCAAAATAGAATAACACTTCTTTATAAGAAAAATGCCCAACAGTTCAATTATGGATATAAAACCTATAGCCAATGGAACAGTTAAGATTTTTGACAATGAGAAAAATGATGGACTTTTCTCTGTTTCCTAAGTTTCATTCAAAGAAAGCTGCCAAAGCAGTGATGATTGCAACAGAAGAGTAAGAACATTTTTGTCCTATCTTGAAGAGAAAAAGAACAAAGCTGTAGGGGTTAGGGAAAGAGGGTAGATGAGATCTGGCACTACCCAGGAATCTGGGGAAATGAATGAAGTCATTTTACAAATGGAACTTTGTAGTTAGGGTTCTACTTGCATGCTGTGGTAACTTCATAAACTGCTTCTGGTAAATTCAAGCCTTCCCAATGTGGCTCATTATTCAGATAGAATCAACAGAACAGTCTGGTCTCTAACAGTAGTTTTGTTCAGAGTTGGAAGACAACTGGGGAATAGATTCCACACTTGGAAAAATCAGGTTGAAAGTAAGGAGGAAAAAATAAATCCCATGGTCTCCTCATGTAAGAAAAAGTAGTCATAGATATGCAGGATGAAGAAAGATTTTTAGCAAGTAACCTTCATATAGAATTGAAAGAGAATGTCAAAAAAGAAATTAAAGAGTAAAGAACCACAAAGATTCTAGAAAAGTTCAACAAAAATCAGTAGGAATGGACTGAGGAATAAACATGGCAAAAAATTAAGTCAGCTCTCATTTTCAACTCAAAGAATCTGAGATGGCAGTTGTCTTTCTGCTGAGATTGAAATTTAGAATCCAGTTGTTCGTTGTTTTATCTAATAATAGTGTTTCAAGATGGGCCCCTTCTGTAAAGCTATTCATTTCGCCTCTAGTGAATACAGTTTAAGCCTGGAAAGATAAAGTTATCACTTCCAAGCAGCAAGTGAAGACTAAATACACCACTTGGGTGCACTACTGAATGTTATCTTGGAGCAAAATGTTCTCTTAATTATAGCTACGGCTTCTCTAGTTGTTCTATCAACTTGTTAGAAGTTGTCTATAGTAAATAAAAACTAGATTCATGTACTTCACTCTCCATGCCCAATCAATTTTTGAAAAACATTCATAATAAGCAACTTAGCTTATTAAAATAGTATCAGAACCAAAAGATGGAGTATGGCACAACATATAAGAACAGGCTATAAAACTTAATACTTCATAAGTCTTGAAGAGCAGGCTTTATTGAAAGTAGACAAATACACTCTTATTTGCCATGGCTTTTTAGGTTAAGTTACCATGAGAATCGTTTTAATAAAAGCAAACTCATCCTTTATATTGCCTAAGTGAAGGTAGGCTACAACTTAAGGAGATTGCCATGGAAAAGTTCATTTGTAACTTAGTTGTTTGAAATAAGATTTCAGTTTTGCAACAGAAATAATGTTATAAATGCTGTGGTTACATTGCCAGGCCAGACTACACAAACCTACTTAATATGTAATTGTACTTGAATTGTATTCGAACTTACCCACTTTGTATAACAATGTTTTTATGGGAAAATAAGTAAATAAGCCCCAATTTAGACTTGGGCTGGGAGAAGAGGGGTGGGAGAAAAGGAACAGGAACCTCTGCTGTAGTGTTCATTTGGACATCCCCCAAGCTCTAAGCCACTAGTGCTGGCTCCTGATACTGAACAGCAGCTCCAGCAGGACAGAATTTGAGAAATGGGACATGGCAGATAAAAACTTAACTCTCTTCATCCCTTTTTCCTTTAAGTCACTGCTGATCCCAACTATTAACTATGTTCCTGTGTAAGAAAAACAGTGTGGGTGGAGGAATGTGGGGAGACTATGAGGGCCTCAGAGAAAGGGGTGGGATGGCATCAGGTGGCAGTGGCCTGGAGGTAGGTAGTGATCTGGGATGAGGGGGCCCAGAGGGAAGCAGAGCAGGGTAGCTGTGTCCTGAGCTGCCTTTCTAAATAAAGTTTTTGCCAGGTATCAGTGAATCAGAGACACTGATTAAGTGCCCACTGGACACAGAGCACTTTGTGAGGCTGTGTGTGTGTGTGTGTGTGGGGGGCAGGAAGGGGGATACAAAGAGAATAGCAGGCTGTATGCTTGCCCTTGGGCCATGTGGGCTGGAAAGGTCCTACCACCTAAATTTATTTTACTGATGAAGAAACCCAGGCCAGAGTTGGAGGAGGACTTGCCTCACACTAAATAGCCTGGGAGAGCTGGGCCCTACCTGATATGACATGTAAGCAGAACACAGAAAGGAAACCAGTTCTCCTGACTCAGTGCTCTTCTTAATAGATACAAGCTATGCTGTAGTTGATAATGAACATCTAAGGGGAAGGAGGATCAGTTCAAATAATGGGGGCAGCTGGTGATGTAGAGAGAGAGTGCCAGGCCTGGGTCAGGAACAGCTGAACTCAAAATCAGCCTTGGACTCTCAACTAGCAGCATGACCTTGGACAAATCATCTTAACTATTGTTTATATCAGTTTTCTCATCTGTAAAATGAAGATAATGGCAGCTCCTCCTCCTCAAGGTTGTTACGAAGATCAATAAGAATAGCATGGATCAAAATGAAAACTCATCAATATAATTCAAAGTGAAGTCATAGGAATATGACTAAATGTACATAGAGGCAGAGAAGGAAAAGAAACACCAATTTTCTAAAACTGATTAATTACTTTTTAAAAAGTGCTAGCAATTAAAACATTGCTGCATGAACTTGTACAGAAATGAAACTAAGATGAATTACTATAAAAACAATTATACAAATAAATATGAAAATAAAGAGGGAGCAATATTTTGCAATAATTAGCAACACTGAAAGGCATCTAATTGCCAATGAAATTGCTCAGAATCACTATTAAGTTTTTAGACTTGCAATAATAACTGCCTATAGGTATTTCCACTCAATCTGAAAAGCCATAAATTAATAACTCACTCCAAATATTTCAAAATACAAGTATAGAAATGGGATTTTATTTTTTTATCACACTTGTAATTTTAGAGAAATTCAGGAAAGGATTAGATGATCATGGCTAAACTGTAATCCTTAATCCTAAAGCATCCAATGTGGGAGGTTAAGGAAAAACAGCACTACTGTTTGGGATATGGTCTCATACTTCGTGACCAGTGCTTCTTACTCAGGCAAGAGAGGGAGTGGTTCATGTTACTCTAAAAGATTTGTGAAAGGATAGTGAGATGTGAATATATGTGAAAGACTTCCATTTAAGAATATAAAGGAATTTTTGCTATATTAAAAATAACTGCAGCATTGTGACAATCTGACTTTTATAGAGCTTTTAATAGTAATGTAAAGAAAGATCCAAGTCATTACAAATTTCACATGATTTAGAACTGGGAAGGGAATGCTAGATTTCGAGTCAAAGACCCAGGTTCAAATGCTATTACTGCTATGTAACCTATACCTATGTGACCTTGGGCAAGTCGTGTGACCTCCCCTCCAGTTTTCTCCACTTTAAAACAAGGAACACTGGCTCAGATGTCCTTTCCTGGTCTGAGTCTGGATAATCTGGAATCCAAGTTCAGGAGGACCTTGGTCTATATATCCAGTCCCTTCTCCTAATGTTGAACTTCTACTGTAACAATGCTCCCAAAGAACTGGGACTCAATAACCAGTGTTTGTATGACTCAAGAAAACAAACTATACCACTGAAGCAGCTTGTGCCACAATGGATAAAAGGCTGAACCTGGAGCAAGAAGGAGCTGGAATTTACCAGTTCTTGGGCAATAAATTTCATCTCTGTTTACCTCAGTTTCCTTAACTGTAAGATGGGAATATTTTTATACCTACTTGGCCAGGGTGGCTTTGAAATAAAAGAGATAAACATTTAAGTCAAATGACAAACACTTATAAAGCACTTAACACAGCACCTGGCACAAGATAGGTGCTTAATGATGCTTGTTGCCTCCTCTTCTCCCTCTGTAAAGGACACTGGTAGAGGAAAGCATAACAAACTAGGAAGTGTTTGTCTTTAGCATCCCTATCTTATTTCCCTTTTTCGACTTTTCCTTGACTTACTGCTTCTTATCCACTTGCCTATGGGTAATTATCTCATTCATACAAGTCTTCTACATACTAGTATATAAACATAGGCTCAGAAAATATGTAATATTCACTGACAGGACATAAATGATTAACAACAAACTAAGATATTGTCTCCTCCCAGGTGGAGAGACCTTTTTAGTAGGAATCAAATTTTAAATAAAGGAATGAAGCTCTAGGGCAGAATTTCAAAAATTATCATAGAGTAGGAAAAGGAATGGGTGGGATGATGAGAGGCATTTCTTGGGTCCCATCCCAGAAATGGCCATGTGTCCTCTTTTCCCCACCATTAACTTCCCTGGGGGCTCTGCAACATGCAAATATTTGGCTTAAGTAGATCACTACACTGGACCAGCCAGGAAAAATCCCTTCAGTGGTCAAATCATACCTTTAAAGCTTCAATAACAAGATCCCTTGCTTCTAGTTCGCCTTCTAGAATGCTGAAGAGGGTCAGGAGCTCCGGCTTGCTGAGTTTTTCCAGATTCATCCTGAATGCCTGAAATAAAGACAATCAATAGAGTAATCAATAGCATGGTAAAAACAAACAAACCCTAAAAATAACAATGATGTAAAGTGCTTTAAGGGGGAAAAAGTTTATTTAATTTGGAAATAGCAATGAATAGTTTCTGGTTTTAATTGAAGACTATCCAGATATACATCTTAGAGGGTCTGGGTAGGTACTAAGGGGAAAATTTCTAGAGGTGATTTTAAGCTTTAAAGACCGTTTCAAGGGCTTGAAAACCAGCAAACAGATAGAGAAGGAAACAGGTGGCAATGAGCACCTGGAGAGAGACAGAAAAAGAGAAAAACCTCAAAACAAAGAAGATCTAAAAAGTATCTGACGTTGAAGAATAATAGCTGACAATGAGACTGTTAAAAACTTTAAAATCTTCTGGAATCACTGGATTTCCTAACACAAGATGAGACTGTTTTTTCTTGAAAACCAGCAGGAATCATTGGATTCCTTGAGATGAAAAACTGTTGATGAGACTATTGCAGGACTTCAAAACTTCCAAGAATTATTGGATTCCTGGCACATGAACTAATGGACAATAGATTCCTTTTGGACTATTTCTATGACTTATGGACATGTATAAATTCTCATGTTGATTCATGTTATTTGTTACATCACTACTAGCCTGTTTTATGTTGCTTATGTAATTTATGCAATTATGTGTAAAATCTCCAATATTGATGCATTTATGTATACCTGTTTCAAGTGAGCCCCTTCAGAAACCCACTAATCAGATTTGATTTCCCATTTCCTTTGGTGTTTTCATCTCCCTTCCTGAGAAGTCAGAGAGGGTATGACCACCTTCTTTTTATGGTGTTTTCACTCCCTTTTTTTGAGCAGTCAGGGAAGGCGTGATCACCTTCTTTTTTGGGGTTCTCACCTCCTTGAGAAGTCAGGGAGATCATGATCACTTTATGTTCTAAATCAAAAGAAAGGAGGAGATGTTAGAATCCTTACAAAGTGTTAATTAACTCACTGGAATCGATAGAAACAATGCTTAAGTGGAATTGATAGAAACAATGCTTAAGTTTACACCTTTGAGAGTTCACACATTAAAGTTCACAAGTCTGGAACCCACAATCCCACTCTCAGAGGAAGAGTCAACCTTTGAGTTCACACCTCTAAAAGAGCATATAAAAGGAAGAGCCTCAGTCAAGAGTCAGTTGAGGAGACTGAAAATCATAAGTCAGTAGAACCAAGATTCAGAGAGAGCTGGAGGCTGAAGCTGGCAGAGGCAAAGGACAATCTGTAAGAGCTCTTGGAAGGCCTCTAAGAAAGCTAACCAGGCTAGTTTGAAGGAGACAATAAAGGATTGTATTTTAACAGCTGGATACATTTGGGGTGATTATTACTTGGAACTGAAACTAAGGCTGCCTCCAGAAGCTCCCCAGGAAATCTGCTCCCAGAGAACGATTGTATTTTAGAAAAGATGAACACTACAGATAATGGTCTATTATCTATTAATTTTAAGTAATGTCTGGATAGGATGAAACTCGAGTGATGGAAATTGGATTATAGATGTTCTCTGACAAAAAACAATCAAGGGGCAGCTAGATGGCACAATAGATAGAGCATTGGGTCCTGGAGTCTGAGTTCAAATCCAACATAAAACACTTAATATATCTTGGCTGTGTGACCCTAGGCAAGGCAACAACAAAAGCCCCCTAAACCCAAACAATCAAAAAGGAAAAAAATCCAACCCCAAACAAAACAAAACAAAACAAAATCTCTGCCCTTCAGAAGCCTACATTTTTAATGCAAAAGTTACATAAATAGGTACATGAAAGATACCTTCAAGGCAGAGGAAAGGCAACTTTTAAGAGAAAAAGGAAAGGCCTCCTACAGAAGGTGGTTTTTGAGCTAAATCTTGAAAGAAGGCAGTATTCTTCTAAGAGGTAGAAATTAGGAAGGAAAGCATTCCAAGCACGGGGTATAGCTAATACAAATATATGGAGATGGGACTTGGAGGGCTATGTGCAAGGAAAAACAGGGAGATCAGTAAGATTAGATGATAGAGTCTAGAGGACAGCAGGAGATAACAAGATAGGCAAAGAAGGAAAAATTCAGATTGTGAAGAATTTTAAATGCCAAAAAAAGGACTTTACATTTGTTGCTAAAAGTAAAGAGTTACAGAAGTTTACTGAATAGGGAAATGACATGATCAGATCTTCATTTATTTTGGCAGCTGGACTATTATTTGCAATTGGGAGAGACTTAAGAAAGAAGATCAATTATGAAGCTACTGCAATATAACCAGATAAGAGGTTATGAGGACCTGAATTATGGTTGTGTCTGTGTGCACTAAGAAATGGGAATTGTAATGGGCTGAAACTGAGTTGATGCACTGAGGTCAGAGTACTTAAGGCTAATTACCAATTGGACAATACTCTATTAGCATATGGTTGGAGAAAGAATGGCCCTGCCCACTACTCTGTGCAGGTTTGATCTGTCTGGCACATCCAAGAGATTGAGGCAGGATTTAGAGCATGGGTCCTCAAACTACACCCTGCGGGCCAGATGCGGCAGCTGAGGTAGGCCCACAAAACAAAGTTTTTGTTTTTACTATAGTCCGGCCCTCCAACAGTCTGAGGGACAGTGAACTGGCCCCCTATTTAAAAAGTTTGAGGGCCCCTGATTTCGAGGGTGGAGTAAGACAAGTGTGGTGGATCAGAGGGGGAGAAGAAAGAGGAGATTCCTGTGTCCATGCTCTCTCCTCTGGCTTTGAAAAAGAATAAAGATTGCTGATCCTGATTCCGGCTGATTTTAAAGTATCCAGGATGCTAACACGGTCATCACACACTTGGCGCCCATTGTGGAACCAAGGACCCTACTTTCACTGAAGAAGTGTCCAGTGACCAGGAAATTAGGTGAGTATTTTAATAGACAAACAGGGAATTTACTTTGTTAAGGGCTAAACTAGTAACCTTTTCTGGCTGAAATGGAACAGATATTGGGAAAAGATTCTTAACTCCAGCCCCACCCCGAAGGGGTGCTATAGAAAGCATGCTTAACTTGATTAAGGGACAAGGCTTAATTATAACTTGGGAACAGATCGCTAGACTCTTGGGTACATTAGAATGCATGTCCCCTTGGTTCTCAGAGGAAGAACAAATTACGCCAGATATTTGGAAGCTTGTAGGACCAACAACTATGTGAAAAATACAATGATAAAGGTCCTTGCTCAATTTCCATTGAAGCATTCTAAGAATCCTGCAAGTTATAGAAAAAAGAAAAGTTCCAGGAACAGAAAGATGAGGAAGTCTGAGGAAAAAGAGGAAGACAAAGAAGAGATTAATGATCATATCCCCACAGGGCATGAAGATTTAAGTGAGATTCAAGGTTGTGGTGACTTACCATCCCATCAGGAAGCTTCAACCCAGCCTATGGAGCAGATAATTGACTCTCCTCCATCAACTCCACCTTCCAGGAGGGAGGGAGGAGTAGTAATGGGAGGGGCAGTGATGCCACCAACACTTCCTCCCCCAGCAATCACCCCTTCCTATGAGTAGATTGCAAAAGACAGTACTTAAAACCACTGAAGAAGGGAGGGATATAGGTGATCTGAAACTGGGTATGCATCCGGTAATTCAATAGTTTAACTCTTCAGGTCAAGAAAGTAGAAAATATGGCTCCCTTTGATATAGAAATCCTCACTCTTTATGGGGCTACATCAGCTTATATTAAGATGTTATTACAGAATTTGGCTTATGAAGTAACCCCCAGGGACTGGAAATCTATAGCAAGGACATGCTTAAAACCTGGACAAAACTTGTTATGGCTTTCTAAATACAGTGAAATCTGTAGGATACAAGCCCAATGAAATAGTCAAAGTGGAGTTAATATTCCAATCACCCATGACCAACTAACAGGGGTAGGTTCTTATGCAGACATTGCAGTACAAATTAATTACTCCATAACAGCATATGAGCAAATTGCTGCTGCTGCTATCAAAGCATGGACTTTTCTCCCTGGTTAAAACAACAAGGGTGAAGCCTTCACAAAATATCACAAGGGCCAAATGAACTCTTTGCTGATTTTGCGGGATGCTTGCAGACAGCTGTTATACGAACTTAATGGTGAAAATTCAGTAACAGACATTTTGATAAGGCATCTTGCTAAAGAAAATGCTAATGAGGTTTATAGAAGAATTATACTAGGACTACACAAGGATGCTCCTTTAGATGAGATCATAAGACGCTGTGCCACAGTGGGCACAAATGCCTTTTATAGCCAGGTTATGATGCAGACTTCCCAAGATCCTAACATGGGAAGACAGGGTCCCTTCTGGCAAGGGACTTCCAGAGGTACTCGTCAATGCTTTCAATGTGATAAAGTAGGGCATCTGAAAGTTCAATGTTGGTAAGACAGAATGAGAAAAAATGGGTGGGAGAACAAGACCCAATACCCCATGTCCAAAATGCAACAGAGGCTCCATTGGGCATGTAGACTGATTCAGGAAAACGGGATGAGGGGCCCAAGGCAAAAAACACTTGGGGCATGATGGCAACTGATGGTGCACTCAGAGAGTGCATAGAAGTCCAATACTCAGACATGACCAATCAGCCAGGAAGCCATCTGATGGGAGAAAGGGATTATAATTGGGGACAATAGAGTTGTATGCAGCTGGTACAACTGAGATACACCCCCTGGAGAGGTGAAATCTGTTCCTCTCCAGCCTATAGATCTCTTGCCTCCAGGCACAGTAAGCTTCACCATTTCACCTCCTGAGAGCACATACAAAACAGTGTCCATCCATACACTGATGTAGGAAACTGGGGAATGTGTAGCTAATATTCCAGTCACTAATACAGGTAGACAATGTGTGACTTATCACCCAGGAGAAGTAGTAGCATCAGGTTTACTGATATAGACTCCTAATAAGCAACCTGGTAATAATCACCCAGATTCTGACTCCAAGCAACAAAATCTAGGAATATACTGGACAGCAGCTGTGATGGCTGACCAACCTATGCTCATTATCTATATAAATGGCATACCATTAGAAGGATTGGTAGACACTAGTGCAGATTGTACAGTCATTAGAGGTGCCAACTAGCCCAGTCACTGGCCAAAGGTGAAGGCAGACACCTACATGTCTGGCATAGGAGGATCAATAGCAGCTGAAGTTAGTGCTACCCCTTTGAGATGGACTTTTGAAGGTGAAACAGGAGTTTTTACTCTTTTTATGGTTGAAAAAATCCCCATCAATCTGTGGGGAAGAGACATTTTACAACAATTAGGGTTAAAAATGAGTACTTCGGTTTTTTAGGCAGGGCTGCTGTTGAAGGCCTGCCAACACTTTCACCTGTACCTATCCAATGGAAAACTGATACACCAGTGTGGATAGAATAGTGGCCCTTAGGTAGCGATAAAATTCAGGCCTTATTAGATATAATACAGGAGCAACTTGACCAAGGACATTTACAACCTTCTTTAAGTCCTTGGAATTCCCCAGTATTTGTTGTAAGAAAGAAATCTGGACAATGGAGGATGTTGACTGATACAAGAAAGGTAAATGAATAGATGGAAACTATGGGAACTCTTCAGCCTGGACTTCCATCTCCTACTCAGTTGCCTAGAGAATGGCCTCTTTGGGTTATAGACATTAAGGATTGTTTCTATTCTATCCCTCTAGATAAGGAAGATATGAACAGATTTGCCTTTTCAGTGCCCAGCGTTAACTTAGCTGAGCCTTATAAAAGATATGAATGGACAGTTTTGCCACAGGGAATAAAAACAGCCCTACTACAGGTCAAAAGTATATTGCTCCTGCTCTTACTCCAGTAAGAAAAGCATTTCCAAAAGTTATGCTATTACATTATATGGACGATATATTGGGATGTGCACCTGAGGAACAAATGTTAGAAGCATGTCTACAAAAGACCATAGAAACACTAAGGAATTACAAACTGCACATAGCTCCAGAAAAAATTCATGCTCCTTTTCAATATTTAGGATATGAAGTATACCCTAAGGTGCTTACAGTACAAAAACTGTCCTTAAGAACAGAGAAGCTAAACACCTTAAATGACTTTCAGAAATTGAGAGGAGATATCCAATGGATGCAACCGGTGTTAGGCTTGACTACCTATCAATTGCAACCATTATATGACATTTTAAGGGGAGACAGTGCTTTAAAATCACCACGTCAGCTTACAGAAGAAGCTCAAAAGGCTTTGAGAGAAGCTGAACTGGCTTTATCCAATGTGGTTGAAAGAGTCACTAAAAAACCCTTGGAAATATCAGTTTTTGCTACACAAGAGGCACTCACAGCAGTCCTTCATCAAGGAGACAGTGTGATAGAGTGGGTGAAACTCCCCACACAACCAGAACAAAGTCTTACTCCTTACCCAGTGCTTGTGGCTAGAATTTTATTAAAGGCCATTAAGTGAGCAGTACAATAATCTGGGATAAGACCTGACAAGATATACATCTTTTATATTAATGCACAAATTAATGTATGCTATGAACCCATCCCAGAGTGGCAAATTTTATTGGCCACAGCTCCAAATTTTACACATGGGTCTCCATTAAAGATAACTAGACTATTACATAATTGGTGATAGATTTTTTTTTTCTCTTTGCTAATATTTTATTTAAGATTTTTGCATCAATATTCATTAGGGAAATTGGTCTATAATTTTCTTTTTTTTTTCTTTTTTTTTTTTTTTTTTTTTAATAGCCTTTTATTTACAAGTTATATGTATGGGTAATTTTACAACATTGACAATTGCCAAACCTTTTGTTCCAATTTTTCCCCTCCTTCCCCCTACCCCCTCCCTTAGATGGCAGGATGACCAGTAGATGTTAAATATATTAAAATATAACTTAGATACACAATAAGTATGCATGACCAAAACATTATTTTGCTGTACAAAAAGAATCAGACTCTGAATTATTGTACAATTAGCTTGTGAAGGAAGTCAAAAATGCAGGTGTGCATAAATATAGGGATTGGGAATTCAATGTAATGGTTTTTAGTCATCTCCCAGAGTTCTTGGTGATAGATTCTTGAAGAAAAGGTTTCTAAAGTTCCTCTTAAAGGACTAACTATCTTTAGAGATGCATCCAAACATAATATTTATGTTGTATACTCTCGTGACTTAACTATAAAGAGAGTAGTCAGAACTCCTTTTCAATCCACTCAGCAGAATGAATTGTATGCAATCATTCTAGCTCTTACTTATTATCTGGGAGATATAAATATAAGATCTGATTCGGCCTAGGTGTGGAACAAAGAACTGCCACAGCCCAAATAAAATTTGTAGCCTCTAATATATATATCAGCTCTTTAAGAAACTTCAAGAGCAAGTGAGAAAGCATCCAGGTAAGAGTTATATTTTGCATGTCCACTCTCATAGTGGACTTCCAGGTCCTATTTTTGATGGTAATTCAAAGGCAGATAGCCTTCTAATTATGTTGGTCAATACTCCTTTATTTCAAGAAGCCCAGGAATCTCATTCTAAATATCATCAGGCTGCTTGAGCTTTATGTTTGCAATTTGGAATAACAAGTGAGGAAGCAAGGAGCATAGTAAAAGCCTGTACAGCTTGCCTTTCTTTCCACGCTCCTACACTGCCTCCAGGGAAGAACTCTCGTGGTTTGAGACCAATGAAATTTTGCAAATGGATGTGATCCATTATAAATCTTTTGGTCGCCTGTCTTTTATCCATGTTGTGGTAGACATCTTTTCAGGATTCACTTTTGCAATACCAGCAGCAAAAGAGACAGCCCGAGGGGTCACTGAATTCCTTATACAAGCATTTGTAATTATGGGTGTACCACAAGCCATAAAAACAGATAATGAACCTGCATATACTTCTAAACATTTTGCACACTTGTGCACAGTTTAAGATTTTACATACCACTGGCATTACCTTTTAATCCTCAAGGACAGGCAATAGTAAAGAGGAGAAACAGAGACATTAAGAAGCTCCTCCAAAAACAAAAGAAAGGAGGAGTCACAGGTAACTATAGAGAACTTCTAAATCTAGCCCTTTATATTTATTACTTCTTGATTTTTGACTAAGATGCACTGGCTCCAGCAAACAGGTTTTATAATCCACCAGAAGGACAGTGTCCAGTGCGAGCAGCTCCATTCTCTTTAGATAATTGCCAGGTGATGTGGAGACACCCAGAAAATGGTGAATGGAAGGTACCAGATAGGTTAACTGCTTGGGGGAGAGGGTTTGCTTGTATCTCTACAGATGGGTGCCAATGAGACATATTCGTCTTGCCCATCAGAGAGAGATGGAGCAGACCCTTGAAATAAAGGAAAAGACCCAAGAAACATTGGGTGGTCCCTTGCTGACTGAGCCCATCACTGAAAGAGCATGGCAGTTACTGCGTTTGAATCATGAACATCAAAAATTGTTGGACTTGAAAACCCTCAGGAAATCATAGCATTCTCTGAAACATAAGACTGTTGTAGGACTTGAAAACCCTCAGGAATCATTGGATTCTCTGAGACATGATAAGTCTGTTGTAGGACTTGAAAACCCTCAAGAATCACTGGATTCTCTGAGACATAAGAAGACTGTTACAGGACTTGAAAACTCTCAGGAATCAATGGATTCTCTGAGACATGATAAGACTGTTGTAGGACTTGAAAACCCTCAATAATCACTGGATTCTCTGAGACATAAGAAGACTTACTGGACTTGAAAACTCTCAGGAATCAATGGATTCTCTGAGACATAAGACTGTTGTAGAACTTGAAAATCCTCAAGAATCATTGGATTCTCTG
The DNA here is from genome assembly GCF_902635505.1 of Sarcophilus harrisii. NCBI lineage: Eukaryota > Metazoa > Chordata > Mammalia > Dasyuromorphia > Dasyuridae > Sarcophilus > Sarcophilus harrisii. Next base: position 414,950,708 of record NC_045429.1, on the reverse strand, counting down.
AGACATAAGAAGACTTACTGGACTTGAAAACTCTCAGGAATCAATGGATTCTCTGAGACATGATAAGACTGTTGTAGAACTTGAAAATCCTCAAGAATCATTGGATTCTCTGAGACATAAGACTGTTGCATGCAGGACTTCAAAAACTTGCAGGGATCATTGGATTCCCTGACACGTGAAGCAATGGACAATAGATTGGTTTTCGACTATCTCTTGGCTGCTGAAGAAGGCATATGTGTGACTATTGTTTACATACCCTCCTTCTAGGACTTCTGGAAATTTTTTACAACACCATGTTGATTCATATTCTTTGTTATATCACTATTTGCATGTACAATTCATGCTTGTTATACCACATCATGCCTGAACTGATTGTGGGGAAAGTCATCACTAATAGCTTGTGTGTTATTGCTATGTGCTTATGTAATACCTCCCATGCTGATGGGTTTGTGCATACCTATTTCTAATAAGACCCTTCAGCCCAGAAACCTGTTAGCAATCCCCTCTTCCCTTTGGTGCTTTTCATCTCCCTTCCTGAGATGTCAGGGAGGACGTGATCACCTCCTTTTTAGTGTTTTCACCTCCCTTCCTGAGAAGTCAGGGGGGTATGATCACCTCCTTTTTTGGTGTTTTCACCTCCTTTCCTGAGAAGTCAGGAGTGGTGATCACCTCCCCTTGGGGGCTCTCACCTCCCTGAGAGGTCAGGGACTGTGTGACCATCAGTATTCTAAAACAAAAGAAAGCGGGAGATGTTAATGGGCTGAAAGTGAGTTGAGCACTTAAGGCTAATTACCAATTGGCCAATACTCTATTAGCATATGCTTGGAGAAAGAATGACCCTGCCCATTACTCTGTGAAGGTTTGATCTGTTTGGCTTTAGGGAGACTGAGGCAGGATTTAGAGGGTGGAAAAGGACAAGTGTGGTGGGTCGGTTGGGGAGAAGAAAGAGGAGATTCCTGTGTCCACGCTCTCTCCTCTGGCTCTGAAAAAGAATAAAGATTGCTTATCCTTACTCCATCTGATTCTAAAGTATTCAGGGTGCTAATGTGGACATTACAGGAATGAAGATATTTAGGAAGAAATTACAAAGTTTGGTAAATGATTGGTATACAGAGTGAGGAGTTGAGATGATACTGAGGTTGTGAGACTAAGTGACTTGGAGGACAGGTCTTCCATGAGGAAATATCAATTTTATCCATTCAGAATTTGATACCTAAAACATTTTTTGAAATGTCCAATGTGTGATCAATAAGACATTATTCAATAAATGATTCAGTTCTGGAGCTGAGGGGAGAGAATTGGGCTATATATGTAACTCTAGGAATCATCTGCACAGAAAGGAGTGGATGAGATTGCTAAGTGAGTGACTCTAAGGAGAAATGAGAAGAGGACCCAAGACAGAACCTTGGGGATGCCCAAAGGTAGTGGGCATGACACAAATGAATTATCTAGGAAAGGAGACTAAGAAAGAACATTCTGACAAAAGGAAAATGAGAGGGCTTTGTAATGGAAACTTAGAGGAAAGAGTATTCAGGAGAAAGTCAATGAATTCAAAGAAGGCAAGAAGGCTAAGGATTGAGAAGGGCCTTTAGATGTTGAGATTGTTGAAGAGTTTCAATTGTATGTGGTGGTAAGAACTCAAGAGAGTTTAGAAAAGAGTGAGAAGAGAGGAAATAGAGGAACTTTCAAGGATATAGTACCTACTTGATAGCTTTTCCAAGAAGGTTAGCCAAGTGGAGGAGACATATAGGATAATTGCTAGGAGGGATGGTAGGCTCAAATGAGGGTTTTTTAAGAATGGGGAGAAGATTGGACATATGTGGAGGCAGCAAGGAAAGATGGAGAGAAACTGATTATTAAAGAGTGGGGATGACAAGGAGGTCAATCTACTGTAGGGAATAGGAGAGATATGATCAAGAATGCATGTAGAAGGGCTGATCTTGGCAAGGAGAAGGGCCAACTCCATCTACTTTTTCAAACTATCTATGAATTTGGGGCACCTGCCAAATATTATATCATAGAACTGGGACAGCTGGGTGGTGAAGTGTATAGAGTATTTGGCTTGGAGTCAGGAAGCCATCTCTAATTCATGAATTAGAATCCAGCCTCAGATACTTATATGACTCTGGGGCAAGACCCTGTCTGCCTCAGTTTCCTCATCTGTAAAATAAGCTAAAGAAGAAAATAGTAAACCATGTCAGTATCTTTGCAAATAAAACCCTAAATGGGGTCATAGAGAGTCTAAAAAGCCAGAGGACTAAAAAACAAACAAACAAACAAAAAAACTGGATACAGCAACAAATACTTAATCATAGGCATAAAGGAATATACAATGCTTATGCTTTCAAGTGACTTTCTATGACCAATACCATTTATTTGACAACTAAACACATCCCTTTACTACTTTACAACTTTTGAAACATGATGAGCAACATTCTTGTAAGGCAGGATATCCAATACTTTCTACAAGATTAACTTCTCACAAATTACATACAGACTGCAACACACTTTGTGAAGGACCATTTTTTAGGTTAAAAAAATTATTTCAGGAGGTCGAAGTGTAAATTCTGTCTGTTTTCTTCTTCACTCTCCTTTTAAGAATACTTAATTGACTTTTCCAAAATAGTTGGCTTTAAACTACAACACAACTACTTCAGCTGCATCCTAATGTGCACAAAGAGATTCACAAATATTAGCCGATTCTTTAATATGACTCGACATTAGGTCAGGAGAACATGAATGAATGAAGCATCAATTTATATAAAATTTGTAAGAAACACAGAGTCTTGGTATGTTAGACACTACACGAGAGGATAGTGTACATCATAGGTGCAGACTTCAAACAGAAAACAAAAGAACTGGAAATCCAAAGATCTGGGCTAAGTGCTTGCTAGCCTGCTGTTAGTTGTGTGGTCTTAGATAAGTCACCAAAGTCTTTCTGAGTTTTAAAAAGGTATTAAAAAGTTTTTAAAAGTATTCAGATAAGTGGTCAAAAGACTCACCTACAGTTACACAGATAGTGTGTGGCAAGGGTGGGAGTCCAATACATTATGCTGACTCCTAAGTAAATCATAACAAGAGTGGGGGAGATGAGATCTATGTCCCAAGAATGAGCTTCTATTGATCTTTGTGTGGTTAAAAACCACATATGGAAAGGACTGGAAGCAAACTACACTGAATACCGTAAAACAATGGAGCCACCATTATGTACTTTTACATATATGGATATATCTTATTTTACCAATAATATCAACGTCAAGAGGGAGGAGGCTGGAATCTCAGATTTTGGAATGGATTTGTGGAACAATCACTATATGTCCACTGATTGGTCATGTATTAGATAAGTACAAAAGCAAGAGGATCATATCAAGTAATCACTGCTTTCTCCATGCAGTGACCATTATCAAATGAGACTAGATTTAAGAGAAAAATCTATGTGTGAATTTGTGATTATAAGCATGTAACTCAACTCTCTGGGTTTAATTTCTTTTCTTTTCCAGGCTCACACAACTTGGAAGTGTTATGTATCTAAGGCAAGATTTGAACTCAGGCTCTCCTGACTTCAGGGCCGGTACTCTATCCACTCCAACTAGCTGCTCCTTTGGGTTTAATATTCTTAACCTGTAAAACAAAGATAACAAAACTCCCTACGGTACTTATCTCTGAGAGTTGTTGTGAAGAAAGTGTGTTGTAAAGTGTAAAGTAGTATATAATGTAATCTGTTATTCTTTCTATGAACCCCTTTACCAGAAGGTGGCACTTGGTATACTAGGAGTTGGGGGATCTGGGTAGTAGTGTAGGCTGTGTTACTAACTTGGGTATGTCACACAACCTCTCAGTATCTCAGTTTCCTTATCTGCAAGATTAAAGTGGTAATGATGAACTCTAAAGTCTCTTCCAAATTAAAAAATTATTTTTCAATTACATATGGATAAAATATAATTTGCCAGAGTTCAGAATTTACAAAGAACTCAGATCACAAATATATCAAAGATGTTTCATTTTTACTTTTCCAAAAGGAAGAAGTACATTTGTTATAGTCTCTAGAGTCATAAACCAGTACTGCTAGAAAGAATAATAATCTTAGTAGAAGGACAAAGATGACAATAATTGTACTTGTTATCTGTACATTGCATAGATCCCTTATGTGTACAAATTTCAACATCTGGAACACTTTGCTACAACTCAAAGTGACCTCATTTGATCTTAGTATGTATACAAAGAAAATGTAATTGAAATATAACATAGGAGGAATCACAAAAATTCTGTGTTGGAAAGAACTTCTGAGACCAAAGCATACCTTCATAAGAATTCCCTCTATATAACACAGCTGACAAGTGGTCCCTCAGTCTTTGCTGGAAACCCTTCAATGAGTGAGACACACATTACCTCTTTGACTTAAATATTCCACCACTAGAATAGCTCTAACTGGTTAAGAACTCAGTTTCTTAAAGGAACATGGTGTAAAATAAAATCAAGAATCATCAGACTTCTACTATAGTTTTGTATTTCCTTTCCCTTTATACAAATTGAAACTGTAAAACTTCATTTCAAAAGTATGGGTTTTGTACCTTCACAGAATACTGTATCTATGTCTCCAATATGAACATATTGTAGTTCTACATTAATATTTATGTTCTGCTTAAAAAAATGAAAAAATAGTAAAAATATAAAATGAAACTTTCAGGAAAGCAATGGTATTCTTGGCTTGGGTATTAAACCCAATAATTGGCAAAGCCTTACAGATGAAAACAAAACAAAACTAAACAAAAGCTCCTAAAGGGGAAATGTAAACTCATGTGGTTTTGGTTCAAATTCAAGGAAAATGGGCTATTTAAAAAAAAAAAAAAAAAAGATTCCCAGCATGGTTATAAGTTCAACACTTTAATTTTATTATTCACATAACTATACCAAACAAAAACTGGCATATATGTTAAACACTGGATTTCATTATTTCTAATTCATTGGGAAAACTATAGTTTTCATCTTGACAGGAAATAAGAAATCAACCAGACTTAGAAATCAACCTATTAGAAACAGACTAAGGTTAAATATAATGCTTTCATGCCAACTATCATCCTATTTCTCTTCTACCTTTTGTGACTAAACTCCATGAAAAAGTCATTTCTTTAAGATTTTCCAAATTTCAGAGACTTCTTTCTGTTAATTATTTTCTATTTATCCTACCCATATTTGTTTGTGGTCTTTTCCGTTAGATTTTCCGCTTCTTGATGACAGGGACTGGTTTATTTTTTGGGGGGGGAGGGGCAGGAGGATCATATTTTCATTGCCCAGAGCCAAATGCACAGCCAAGTGCTTAAAAAATGTTTAATGATTTATTGACTGACAAATACCTAAAGGATTATTTTCTCTTTGACAGCTATAGTCAGGTAGGAATTGTTTTTTTAAACCACTCTGATTTCAAAATAACCACCAGTACCATTAAAAAACACTTTAAAATTTAAATAAAAGTGAACAAACCAAGGGCAGAAGTTATATCCTGAATGAATAAATGTACTTTTGTTTGAGTGATCATAATTCTGTGTGATAAGTTTCAGGAACAAAAATACCATAGCTATAAGGGAATTTTTGAGACCACCAAATTAGTGTATGGAAAATTCTTATTAAACACACACACACACATGCATACGCACACAAACACAAACACCAAAAACTCCAAACCAAAAACACTCCCTCAAAAAAAATCCATTCTCAACTTCTCAGTTTTGACTGCTGCTGCTGAGTCAACAACTATCCCCAATTATTTTTTTTCAAATGTAAGTGCTGAATTTTACTTTTTTTTCCCTGGTTTTTTAAAACAAAGTATACTAAGACAAAATAGCATGTTAAATAAATTTTTAAAAATTCTTTGAACCTTTAAGCTTACCAACTGCAATCTAAATTTTAGGAGTGAAATTAAAAATCAATTAAAATAACATATATTTGAAGTTGTATATCTAATAGGCTAAAAAAAGTGCTGAAAGGGGAAAAAAATTGTAGCTGCCATCAAAATTTGTTTGACTTAGCTATAAGAGCCACTGTTCTAAGTTGGTCATGGTTTTATGGATAAACATTTAATCTCTTAGAAAAAAAGTGTAGTCTTTGTCTTTGTGTCCCCAAAGTTTAGCATGTAATTAATTTAGCGAGGGACAGAAAAGAACGTGACATTCTAGTCTGCTATTCATAGTGTAGAGTTTAAGGGTTCAGAAATTATATTGGTAAGATCCTAGATCTTTGAGTTGACTCAAGGGGAATGGAAGGCTTTCTAGATTAGAATGCAAGAAGAAAAGTTCAAGTTATCCAAGAAGAATAGTGTTTCAACAGGTAGCTCACTGACAAATTCAAAATTTTAAAATATTATAGGAAGAGATAAAAAAAAAGGTCAATTTAAGATGAAAACAAAGATTCTAGGATCCTGTAAAAAAAATTTGTGTGAAGAAATCCCAGTGTTAGTAGTACCTCCACTGATAAAGACTGCAAACCATCTACATTTTTGAGACTAAATCCTAAAGGCTTAGTTGTCTGAGGTACACAGAGTCTAACGGACTTGTGTCAGGAGACACAAAGCCAGTAAGTTCCAAAGGTAGGATATGAACTTGGCCCAGGGAATGAATATAAGGCTTCAAAGGAAAAAAATCACATTGTCATTTGGCCATTTTTCTGGCCACAGATATATGAATGACTGAGAATTCAAAGTTTTGGATCATGTATACAAGGAAGAAGTGTTACAGGTGGAGGAAGATGGAGAAGGACACAACTCAAATGTGAAAATGAACAAAAAGATAAGAACCTTTCATTATGGTTAATGAGGTGGCTCCTCTGGTAGCTGCCACAGGCTGCCTTTTTAAATGTTCATCAAGGATCAAGAGAGGTATGATTTCCATGATCATCTTTGTATTGGGTAATTTGACAAAAACAGAACTAACATCCCCTCCTTGTGGAACATTTGAAATGGTAGCCACACATGCAAGACATGGTAGGATGTCTGGCTAAGATGGCTAACTGAATAGCTCCTACACCTTTATTCCAGCAATCTTTAAAAAAAAAAAAAAAAAGACATCAGATGTAATGATGGAAAAATTCAACAATCAGCTTCAGTCAATTACTTACTCTAGACCAGAACTATACAAAAAGTTAGATTAGTTGCCCATGAGCAAGAGGAAACAAGATCTTCTAGAAAAGCAAGGGACTTAGCTCAGACAAACAAGTTGGAGACCCATACCTTCAAGGCTCTGTTATCTAGAGGCAAAAAGAGTGGAAGGCTCCACATTATGGAAGAAAGACAGTGAGAGAAAGGATTATTTCTTATATTAATAACTGAATTAGGATAAAGTTTTTCCCTCTTTCTATTTCCCAATTCAGGTTATTTGGACAGCTCTTGGAGTGCAAGGCTGATAATGCAATGATATCTTGGGTGAAACTTATTCAAACAGGAAAAAGTTGGATCTGTTCAAAAGGTAACGAAATTCTAGTCTAGGTAAATTGCTGCTCGTGGTTTTAAGTCAGACAAGACTGAGGTGGAAATGTATTCCTCCTGTTGTTTAGATTATCCTAAAAGGTGGTGCTATGTATGTACAGATAAGTCTCTGTCCTGAGTGATCAGTCATCTCCCCCCCCCCCTCATTAGAATAAACCCATCTCTCATTATAATATTCATTCCCTCATTACTTGTGAACCCATCAGAGTTGATTTCTACCCTCAGGAATACCCATTCTTCCAAAAACATATAAGTACTGAATAGGTTCCATAAAGGGTCTTAGGTTTAGGAGAGATAGCCAAATGACTCTTTTATAAATTACCTGCCAGCTATAATTAATAAAATGATCGTTAATTATCCAGAAATTATGTCTCTTAAACTTTTTAAATGGGAGTAACAGGGAATAAGAACAATTCAGCAATGCCTATATTCCTGGCAATGATCATACCAGGACACCCAAGCACACAAGTCACTGAGATGCTTAGCATTCTGATGATATATTGCTAACAATCTAGTGGGGAAGTAGAAACAAGGGTTTTATATCTTCAAAGGATATGAAGAGAGCTAAATAAGAAAAACAGAGGACTTGGAAAAGGGGGAGTTATGAAGGGAAATAAAAGGGAGCTTAAAAAGGAATATGCTTGTGTAGAATGTTAAAAAGGGGAATTGGAACTCCTGTATGAGAAAAGTATACATATATGGAAGAAGTGTAAGAGAGTTGGTATCAGAAGAACTTCATCCTTTAACTGAACCAGGCAAAAGAAGGTTGAACACAGATGCTAAGAATGAGGTGTAGAAACACACCAAATTCAACAGGAAAAAATGGCACAGAGGATGTTAGTTAAGAGGGACTATAATTCTGGGAGTCAATAATATGACTATTATTCAGTCATAAGCAAAATTAACTCTTTGATCTTGAAGAGAATATTTAAAGGAGAAAAGAAATACAAGGAAATTTAGAGTGTTCTCATCAACCAGGTAATGGTTGAACAAATACATGTGGTATATGTATGTAATAAAATATTATTGTACTTTTAAGAATTTGAAAGAGATTATGTTAGAGAACCCTAGAGAGCATGACCTGATGCAGAGTGAAGTAAGCAAAACTAGGAGAACAATTAATACAAGAATAATAACATTGTGGAGAAAAACAATTTTGAAAGACTAAACTATTATCAAAGCAATCAATGATCAACAACATCTCCAGAGACCCTCCAATGAAGCACATTAGCAATCAATGATCAACAACATCTCCAGAGACCCTCCAATGAAGCACATTATCTATTTACTAAGAGAGCTGATAGTTAAGATATGGAGGGAGACATATTCTTGGATAGGTGAATTTATTTTGCTTGACTATGATTATTTTTTACAAAAGATCTTTCCCCCTTTATGTTTTTAATTGTTTGGGAAGGATAGGAAAGAGTAATAATGGGGATACTTACTCCCCCTCAAAAAAGAAGAAAAGAAAAAGAAAAAGAGTAAGGCCATTGAAACATTTCTAAAAGTTCACAAAGCATAAATCCATATAGATCAAGACCTTTTCTCTTGGACATGGTGGAATTTTGTTTTGCTTGAGTATACATGCTTTTTTTTTTTTCCCCTTACTTTCTCAATGGAAGGAAGCAAGAGAGAAGACTCTGGAAAGAAGAAAAGACTTTTTGTTTGCAAATAAATATAACAATAATAAATTATTATTAATAATAATATTAAATAATATAAAAATAAAATAACTTTTTAAAAAAGACAAGGATCCTGACAAGCAAGATAAGGAGAAACTATATTTTAAGTATATGGAATATCTTGTGTGAAGGAATAAAGGCAAGAGGTAGAATATCAAATTTAGGAAGTTATTAGTCTAGTTTGGCTACAGCTATATCACAATATAGATTTTTGAAAAAGAATATTAAGAAATAAGAATGGAAATGAAGATGGAAGCAAGTTAAGGAAGGTCTTTAGATTCTAGATTAACTGGTTTAAATTTAATTCTTTAGGCCATAGGAAGTTCCTGAGAGTCATTGAGCAGGGGAGTAATATGGTCAAGCCTGTGAAACAGGAAGATTATTTTGGCTTGAGAGCTGGTTGAAAGAACTGGGTGGTTTTAGTCTGGAGAAGAGAAGACTGGGGGAAGGAGGCACATTACTACTGTATTCAAATATCGGGAAGGTTATCATAGGGATGAAACATTAAGTCTTGTCCTTCTTGGGGCTAAAGAACAAAATTAAAATCAGTGAGTGGAAAAAAATATATAGACTTTGGCTCAACATGAGTTATGTACTAACAATTAGAACAGTCAAAAAATAGATATGGTTTAGCTTAGGGTAGTGACTTATCATTCACTGTTATCTTTAAAAGTGAAGTCTAGCTAGTTAAGGACGGGGTCTTTGTCCCAAGTCTCCATACGTTCTTGAGAGCTAAGGTTCCTCAATCCTCCGAAGAGTCTAGATTATAGTTCTAACCATTTTGTTGCCTGCATGTACTGCCCTAGTCAGTGCTGTGTATGTAATAGAGCTATAGCTACATTCAACCTGATATATTTCCATGAAAAATCAAGCTAACTACATAATCTTTTTTTTTTTTAAGTAGCTATATCTTAATATCTTAGGGTATTGTATCCATTTAAGGACTAAGTATGAACAGTTTGACTTCTCCACATGTAGTTTCTAAAAATGAGCTTTAATGGCATGCTCCTTTTACTGACAAGCATACCTCCCACCAAGCCAGGGCCAACAGCAAGACAGGCTGTAGAAGCACCTTCTAAAGTATGTCTCAAGCTGGGAGTTTTAAGTTCTTACATACCAAGACTAATAGCACCAGGCTATTCCTAGAATACCAAAGCTGCTTTTGTTGTGAATAGTTCTTCACTGCTCATTGAATGAGAAAGAAAAAGGGCAGAATAGATCATTCATTCAACAAACATCTAAATTAAAGTACCTCCAGTATGTCAACAAGTATTAGGCAGTGGGGAAGTTATACATTTTAAAAAAGATTAAATTCAGATTTTGAAATCAAGAAATATTTAACCAGTGACTACTCTGCACAAGATGCTATGGAGACATGTCTTCAGACATGGAGATGGAATGTAAGGGAAGGTACCATTTTACCAGAAAAGAATGTGGGTAAAGAGAAGCAATTAGAAGACTGGAAAGATGGATAGAAGTTAAGAGTATTTTGTCTTTTATCCTAGAGGTAATAAAAAGTCATTGTAGGTTGTATAGATACTATGTGTTTAGAAGGGGGAGGAAAAGGAAAAAGGAAGAGTTCTATAAAAGAAAAAATATAAAAAACTTTATAAGAGTTCTTTTCTTTTATAAAATAAAGAAGTTGCATTAGATGAGATTTCTTCCAGCTCTAAATCTGTAATCTTTATCATGTCTCCCAAATATCAACTTAGTAGCTATGTGGAATTTAGATTGGCAAGGAGAGAGATTGGAAGCAAGGAAACCAATTAGAAAACTACTTCGATAATGCAGGAAAAAGATATGATAAGGTTAGAGGGCATAAAAATATATATAAAAAAGGAATGGATGTAAGAGATGTGGCAGATAAGATGGAAAAACATTAAGCATCTTCTAAGCTTCAGGCACTGGGCAAAACACTAAGAATACAAAATAGTTTTTGTCCTTCTTCTACAGGGAACACAGCATGTTCATAACCAGGTATCTATAAAATGAATACAAAATCATTTTGGTGGGAAAAGCTCTAGGAATTTAGGAGGGAGGGAAAAAAGAGTAAGGGTGCAGTGTGGCTCATGGAAAGGCACTAGAATTCAATCTTGGCAGAAAATTCTAAGAGGTATTAGATGAAGTGAGTGTACATTCAGGCATAGGGGAGAGTTTCTGCAAAGGCCCAGAGATGAGAGCGAACGAATGTTGTGTTTTAGGAACAGCAAAGAGTAGAATGTATGAAAAAGGAGTAATAAGTAATAAGAAAGACCGGAAAGATATGCTGCAGTCAGAAAACAAAATAAATGCCAAACACAGAAGTGTGTATTTGCTCCTAGGGTAATAGTATGACTCTGGTATTGACTGCATAGAGAATAAAATGTCAAGGAAATTATTTTTGGGAACTATGTAAAAAATTGGATATGGGGCTAGGAAAATGAAAGCGTCGAGGATGATACCCTCAGAAGAAATGGAAAACTTCACAAAGGAATGGATCTGAAACAGGAAATATAATGAGTCTCTGGTCTGAGATGCCTATAGGATATGCAGGAAGAGATGTGCAGCAGGAATTTGGTAACATGAGACTGAAGTTCAAGAAACTTTAGGACTGGATATACAAATTTGGGGGTCATTTATACAGAGCAAGAGGCGAATCCATGGGAGCTGATGAAATCACCAAGACAGAACATGTAGAGAGGGAAGAAAGTCAAATCTGGAGGGTTAACAAGCTCTCCTCGTTCCTGCCCATGGTTTCTTTTATGCTTCCTGGGGGGGATAATAGGGAGCCCTACCACTGAGTGAGGTACTGACCCACTTTGGCCAGGTTTACTGGTCTGCTCAGACCAGAGGGAGTTTGAGCAGCAAAAAAGGAAACACCCCAAACAATAGCAAAGTCTGACTAAAGGAGGGTGAGACAGGGTGGAGTACAGGTAAGATTATATGTCTTGGTGAGTGGTATCTGGGTGTGTTCAGCTAGAGAAGCATAGGCCTTTCCTCCCTCTTCTGCTCTTAGCTTCTTCCCATGGCTTGCCTCCCCACCTTGCCCCTCCCCTTCCAACTAGGAGAAAAAGTCTAGACAGAATTATTGCTTCTGCAAAGCTTAAGAGTAATTCAAGAGAACCTACAAAGATCTAGGAAAAAAAAACTATCAGTTGGATCTTTCAAAAGTATTATTACCTCTATTACAGAGCATAAACCAGATAATTAACAGATCTAGAATTGTTAAATTTGCCCCGTAATACATATTCAGATAAATTTAGGAAAGTCATTCTGAGTTATAACTGCCTAAACTGAAACTGTGAACATATAGCAAATATTTATTACTAGTAATTGAAAAGGGTTGCAAAATTTAGGAAAAGCCAGTTCATTCAAAAACTAACCATTTCTCCATGACATAGGAAAAACGGCCACAGACCATTTAACGAACAAAATCCAAACACTGAATATTAGCCAATTCTGAAAATGTAAAAATCATTATTTACCTATATATTATAAAATCTGAATTTTTTACAAAGTTAAATAACTTGTTTCTATGAGAAAAACAGAATAACAGAAAAGAGATAATCTTAATTTATGAATAGTATGTAACCTAGATATCATGAATGTTCACTCAAGCAGTATATTGTTGTGCTTAATAACTGATTAGGGCTGATGGTCTTAAGTACTAAGAACAGCCTCAGAGTGGAGGGGAGCAAACCCTGTGAGAAGGGACCTCCAGTATCCCCAATTCTCTGCCAACTGATAACTAACTGCCCCCTTAAGAAAAAAAGACATCTAGTCAGTAAAACCTAAGGTATCTTTTTTATTTTTTTATTTTTATTATTATAGTCATTTTTATTGACAGGATCCATGCCAGGGTAATTTTTTTACATTATCCCTTGCACTCACTTCTGTTCCGATTTTTCCCTCCCACCCTCCACCCCCTCTCTCCTAGATGGCAAGCAGTCCTATATATGTTGAATATGTCCTGGTATATCCTAGATACAATGTATGTGTGCAGATCCAAACAGTTTTCTTGTTGCACAGGGAGAATTGGATTCAGAAGGTAAAAATAACCCAGGAAGAAAAACAAAAATGCAAACAGTTTACATTCATTTCCCAGTGTTTTTTCTTTGGGTGTAGCTGCTTCTGTCCATCATTGATCAATTGAAACTGAATTAGGTCTCTTTGTCAAAGAAATCCACTGCCATCAGATTACATCTTCATACAGTATCGTTGTTGACATATATAATGATCTCTTGGTTCTGCTCATTTCACTTAGCATCAGTTCATGTAATTCTCTCTAAGCCTCTCTGTATTCATCCTGCTGGTCATTTCTTACAGAACAATAATATTCCATAACATTCATATACCACAATTTACCCAACCATTCTCCAATTGATGGGCATCCACTCAGTTTCCAGCTTCTAGCCACTACAAACAGGGCTGCCACAAACATTTTGGCACATACAGGCCCCTTTCCCTTCTTTAGTATCTCCTTGGGGTATAAGCCCAATAGAAACACTGCTGGATCAAAGGATATGCACAGTTTGATAACTTTTTGGGCATAACTCCAGATTGCTCTCCAGAATGGTTGGATTCGTTCACAGCTCCACCAACAATGTATCAGTGTCCCAGTTTTCCCGCATCCCCTCCAACAATCATCATTATTTTTTCCTGTCATCTTAGCCAATCTGACAGGTGTGTAGTGGTATCTCAGAGTTGTCTTAATTTGCATTTCTCTGATTAATAATGATTTGGAACACTCTTTCATATGAGTGGTAATAATTTCAATTTCATCATCTGAAAATTGTCTGTTCATATCCTTTGACCATTTATCAATTGGAGAATGGCTTAAACCTAAGATATCTTAGGAGGTGCTCTGACTCTCGTTGATTGACCAACAATCCATCCCAGGCCAATCCTCCATGGATTATTGTGTGGGTCCTAATTAACTGGAATGAAGATAAATAGGAAATGTTTCAGTTTTGGCCAGTCTTCCCCTCCTAGATTGGATTTTTTTTTTTTAATTGAGGGGGGGACCAGGTAAAAGAGGCTATCCTTTGCCTCAATTCTTCTCTAGCCTTAATCACCCAATGGGCATTATCTCAGACAAATGGAGACCTGTTAAAGATCTTAAGTATCAGAGGCCAAAGTCTCCCACAGCCTTCTCCAGTAGTTCTGGTCCTTATTTGAATCCTGATGACTTTGGAGGAGAGTGTGGCTGGTAACTCTGCACAGCCCTCCCTCATTTAAATCCATATCATGGCACCACCTCCCTGATATCATGGTCCTCTTTGAGAACAAAGGACAAACAACTGCCACCAACTGACAGATAAATCTGGGAACTCCAATCCAATTCCCATAGCCACTCCTGGTGGAAAAAGGACCACCAGCTACCTATGGAGCAGGCAAACCAGCCACTGAAGGTGCAAGGCACCAGACATGATGAGAGAGACACTTGTAACACTACTCTTACCACCTTTCCTTGGAACCACAGGCAGACACTCAGAACCAAGAGCCTCTGGAATAGCAGTGTGCCCAAGACTGCTGGCCTAGGTTCCACCCTATAGCCCTAAAGCCATCATTTGAGGATTCTTCCCACCCAGGTCCTACAGCCATACTCTAAGAGGAAACCCCCATGAAGATGCTGTCTGATATCTGTTTATGCCTGAGAAAACAAAGTTCTCACTACCTAAGTCCTTGGCACTGTCACATGATTCAATATCAGAAATTGCTATGATTTTATATGTTGAAATGACTCTAAAGAAAAGGCATTACAATCTGCTTTGCTGTTGCTCCCTAAGGACTACTGAACCTTTCCATCTGACTAGCAGCAGCTGTGTCCCCTACAGAATGTGAGCTCTTTTACAGCTGGAGCTATCTTACTTTTCATTTGTATCACCATAACTTAGCGCAGTAGTTACTCTGTACATAGCAAGTGATTAATAAATGGTTTTTCATTTGTTCATGCTAGTGACTATCTATATAACATGTCACATAAATGTGAGTTATTATCAAAACCATTACTTCCACGATCAAAAAGTCTCAGATGTTTTGTCCTTTAACACTTTCTAGATCCCAATAAGGGTCATTTGGACATTACAGGCAAGCCATTAAGTTGCTCTCTAAATGGCAGACTTTTAAACTTAACCCTAATTAGCCATTAAGTTCTGCTTTGAAGATGGTAAGGATAAAGAAATAGTTTAAAATGTTAACAAAACCTCTATTTTGTGACAAGAGTCTAGAGTGAGCAGTTCTTTAATTTCCAAAAGAAAGGCATTTCAACTCATGTTGTTTTCTAGGAAAATCAAGGCACAAAATTAACTTTGTAGTTACAAACTCCCCTACAAACATCTAGCAATGAAACTTAGAATTACTACTTTCAAACCAACCTTTTCTGAAATGGAATAAATAGTATACTGGGGATACTACTGTCATATGCTTAATTAACAGATAATTTTAAGATCTACTAATCTTCAATCTAATCTTTCACTTTACTGTCAAAACAATGTAATACAAACTTGCTTTTTATTACTTAAATCTAAATTTAAATCTAGGTTATAATGTATGATATGAAATAGAACAATTTTGAATAATTATTTTGAAAGCCATAAATTTCATGACATTTTAAGGACAGTCTTAAAGGAGGATACTCTGAGTCAATTGTAGAATCTCATAGCAACAATGCTGTTACAAACAAATATAATGGTACTAAGAAAAGTATGTCTGTTTACCCAATATTGTCAATATATAATCTAAATAATAATATGTAATAGTAAGTATATAATCTAAGTATTTTTAAAGATCATTATTTTAATGTTGTTCTACTCTATTCAATAACCATGAAAGAAGGTGTCCTAGTCTCTAGATATATATTCATTCCCAGAAGAGGAAAAGATAATATAAAATTATAATATCAACAAATGTCTTTGTAGCATATTTTCTAAGAAAACTTCAAGGGACACCTAGGTGGCACAGTGTTTAGAGCAGTGGTTCTCAAAGTATGGTCTAGAGAATCCTGGGGATCTCTGAGAGAGTCTACAAATTCAAAAATAGTTTTTATTTCCAATATGGTAAATGTCTATAAATATAATCCAGATAAACAAAAATGCTTTGGAGAGATCCTCAATAATTTTTAATAGGATAAAGATACTGAAAACAAAAGTTTGAGAACCACTGGTTTAGAGCAACGTTCTGAAGTCAGGAGGACCTGAGTTTGAATCTGGTATCAGACACTTAACACTTCCTAGCTGTGTGACCCTGGGCAAGTCACCCCCAATTGCCTAAGCCAAAAAAGAAAAAAAGAAAAAAAAAATAAACCTTCAAGCCACTTGCACTCTTCTCATTTTGTTTTTTAGTAGCTCTAGGAATCAAGGAGAGAACTGAGCTAACTTGATTCAATTGACCAAAAGGATTAGATTCTTATATGCTAAATAAAAGATGACAAGGAGGAAAACTACACAAAAACTTGCTAATTCCCCATCAATATTCCCAGAGGTAGAGGTCATAAACAATTAGAGTTTGAAGGGACCTTCCTTAGAAATTGTCTGCCCAACTTTGTCATATAGATAGATGAGAGGAAAGGCTGAACTGGAGGAAGGACTTAAACCAGATTTCCTTTCTCCAGTCCAATGCACTTATGGACTTTAAAAACTTCAGTCTCTCTCTCTAGTATTGATACCAGAAGGAAGTGTTTGTGTACTGAAGGAGAAAGAAAGGGAATTGTAAACATTTCCCTCCCAATTAGGGAAACAGCAAAACATCAAATACAAGTCTATCTACTTAGATATCAATTTAGTCTTTATGGTAATCTTACTTGAAAAAGATCAGACTAGAGGAATACTAGTTATATTGCTGGAATGGTTATTAATGAGCCATGGTATTTAGGATAATTAAAAAACAGTCCTCATTAAAATTTTATATACATATGTATTTGCACATATATATGCACGTGCATGTGCACACACACAGATTATCATCATAACCCAATAGGAAGAAAGGCTTGATGATTTTTCCCAGGTTATAAAACCTGGTAGTTTTATAGTAGCTAGGACTGAAGTGAAATCCATCTTGATTTCCAGTTCAATGTTCTTTCTACTACTCCATGTTGTTTGACCTGCTCTGATTATTTTTATAAAATTTCATTTGTCTTCATCCAATTTAAATGAAATCAGTCTTATGCAACTACACCAATTTATTATAACAATCTCAAATGGACTTCTATTTCCTGAATTCAAGACTTTCTAAAGTAAGAGTGTTATGATTTGTGAAACATCATTGTAAGTATATTGAGTTAAACAGAACATGTAAATTGATTTTAGATGCCTTTCATTTCCAGTAAAATGATTCATGATCCGTGATTCTAGAGGCAGTCTGGAATATAAAAGACTTTCCAATCCTAATATAGGATGAAGTCACTGCTTCCAGCAGGTTTTCATAAAAGGGTATAAAATCCTTTTAAGGATCAATGTTTCAAACAGTGAAGAGACTCATCTAATA
Source organism: Sarcophilus harrisii (assembly GCF_902635505.1). NCBI lineage: Eukaryota > Metazoa > Chordata > Mammalia > Dasyuromorphia > Dasyuridae > Sarcophilus > Sarcophilus harrisii. The sequence goes on along the minus strand of NC_045429.1, from coordinate 414,933,086 downwards.
ACTATTCAGGAAGTCTAAAAGATAGTCAAATATGGATTGGAAGATAATTTCTATTTCCCCCCTTTTTGGGCAACTTGGAAACAAAGGGAAGCTGTGGTAATACTCCTTTGCAATCTGGTTAGAAGGCACAGAAGTTCATGTTACTGAGGTCTATGTAAATTACGAGGGACAGCTAGGTGGTGCAGTGGATAGAATGTGGGCCCTGAGTTCAAATCTGCTTTCAGACACTTAACACTTTCTGGCTGTGTGACCCTGGGCAAGTCACTTAACCCCAATTGCCTCAGCAAAAATCAAACCAAACCAAAACTACATAACAATCTAAGGCTAAGGGTTTTTTTTTTTTTTTTGGGGGGGGGAGGTATTTGGTCAAAAATTCTCCCCTCCCCATCCTCAATAAAATAACAATGAAGTTACTGTTACTCTTAGCAATGAGTTACTGCGACAATGGCTAATTTAGAGCCCTCAGACTGTGCAGCCAGTTTTAAAGATTATTGCTTCTAAACTGGCAGATTAATCAGAGAATCATAGATTCTGTTACCTTAACTATTATGTAAATCAAATGTTTCCCAAGCCAAATTCTACTGCAGATTAGTGATATAACTAAATTTTCTATCGAAGATTACTCTGACCTTTTTAGTAGGGCAGTTTCAGAACCTAGAAGAGAGAAGGGGAAGAACAAGACAATGGGAAAAGTTTCAAAAGGATTTTATTTTATCTGTAACACTATGTCCATCCTACTTCCAAAAAAAAAAAAAAAAAGAGGGGAGTGTACAAAAGTAGTCTTCCTGAACTCTTGGCAACTTAATGTTGCCAGTGATAATACAAATGGACCTTTTATACATAATTACAGATATTTGATCTGGTATTTTTTATGCAAATAGTTTTGTAATTATATTCATATTTCTTTAGTCTATGAGTCTCCATATTTTGGTTTAATCTTTTATGACCTATTTTTACATTGTAATAACTTGATTCATTTAGATACCATTTACCAAACAATTGGGACTTTGGGCAATATTTCCATGGTTTAGTAAAGAGGATATTTGAAATTAGCATTGCCCCAGGAAGTCCAGGCAGTATGTTCACATAAGTATACACGTGATAATTTATGGTCTGAATACTTTACATAATACTAGAGGAGAGAAATGGCTACTTTCTGTCAGGCCTTCTTTTCTTTTACACAACATTACTGTCTTTCAGCTAAATTTCTAATCAAGTCAGATGTTGTTTGAGAAATAGCTGAAATATTTTTGGAAATCTATTTTACTATATTATACCAAACGCATAATGGATGTGAGAAGAAAAATGTTCTATATATTAAATGTCTACCTTAAATTTATAGTCGATACCAAAAAATTCAATTCTAAAATTCAACTTGATAAACAATTCAATAAAGGATGTACCAGAAGCTGCTAAAAGCTGGAGATACAAAAAAGAAAAAAGTATGTCCTTAAGGAGAACAAAATCTAAGAGGGGGTGGGAGCAGGGAAGAAGGAAACTAGGTAGTATATTGGATAGAGCACTAGCCTTGAAGGCAGGAGGACCTGAGTTCAAAAGTCTATTCAGAAGCTAGTTGTGTGACCCTGGGCAAATCACTTAACCCCAATTGCCTCACCAAAAAAAGTAAAAAAAAAAAAAAAAAAAAAAAAAAAAAGAAATCTAACGGGGGAGACAACATCCAAACAAATATATACAAATCAAGATAAATAGGAAATAATTAACAGAAGGATGGCAATGAAATTAAGAGGAGTTAGAGAAGGCTTCCTGTAGAAGGTAAGATTTTTGTAATTAAGCTTTTTTTTTTTTAAAAGCATCTGAGCCAAGGATGGCCAGATTCAATGATATTCTATGCTCTAAATAGGAAATAATAGTAGTCTGACTTGAGTGAATAAAAGTGAACAATTATTTCTTGAGTATCTATTATGCTGAAGACATTGTGCTAGGAACTTTGGGAAATTTAAATAAATTTAAGGCAGTCCTCATCTGAAAATATTCATGACATTTATATTAAGTACTTACCAAATGCAAGCCACTATGTTAAGTGTTGGGGATACAAAAATTAAAGCACCCACAACCAGTCCCCTGCCCTCAGTAGAGTTCTGCATAGTCTTTCTCTATCCCTCCAGCTGAAAATGCTTTCTTTTTTGCCTCAACTGAAATATGTGCACAGTATATAAGCACAGTTTAAAACGAAGCACAGCCTTTGATCCAGCAGTCTCATTATTGAGTCTATATCCTAAAGAGATCATAAAAAAGGGAAAAGGATCCATATGTGCTAAAACGTTTATAGCAGCCCTTTTTGTAGTGTCAAGGAACTGGAAATTGAGTGGATGCCCATCAATTGGGGAATGGCTGAATAAAGTTACGGTATGTAAAGGTAATACCTTTACATTATTGTTTTATAAGAAATAACAACCATGATGATTTCAGAAAATCCTGGGAAAGTCCTACAAAAACTGATACTGATGAAGTGAGCAGAGTCAGGAAAACAATGGACACAATAACAAGATTATGTGATGGTCAACTGTTGATTCAAGGCAAGTCCAATGGACTTGGGATGGCAAATGCCGGTTATATCCAGAAAGAACTATGGACATTAATGTGAATTAAAGCATAAGATTTTCTTATACAACATGGAAAATATGTTTAAAATTATTGTGCTTGTATAAACTATATTAGATTGCTGTCTTAGGGTCAGGGGAGATAAGGGACGGAGAGAGAAAATTTAGAACATACTCTTACAAAAATAAATGCTTAAAACTATCTTTACATGTATTTGGAAAACTAAAATAGTTTTGAAAAAAAGTAAAATAAAAAGCCAAAAAGTTTCATGAGGAAAAATGTTAACATGTTGCATAGGATTGTTCAAATACTGGCATGAAAGATTGAGATACTGATGGGGAGGTGGGGTTGTTAGTTAGGCAAGACTTCATGGTGTCACTGGATGGAAGTGGGAGAAGGACCCCAGTTCTAGGATCTATTGGCCAGGCAGAGCATAAACTGGCAGAGGCAAGGAAAAGATAAAGGAATTCAATTCAATAAACATATATTAATCATCTGAGATTCTGAGAAAGGCACAGCACTAGCCCCTGGCAATGAATACCAAAGGGAAACAAAAAAACCAAAAATCCCAGTCCCAGCCTTAGAGGCATTTATTTTTATAGGGGAAATGGGGATGGGGGGAGAATACTGAGGGGCAGAAAAGATATGACTAAGACAAAAATTTAATATAAGGTAAACCAAAGAGGAAGGGCACTTTCTTCAGGCTGCTGGAATCATTCCATAAAAACTGGTAACATTACAAGCTAAGTGACAGGCAGAGGAGAGAAGTGAAGAAGAAAAGTAGCCGGGGTTGAGACGGCTAGAAACAGGTTGTGGCCAGACTGTGGGGGCTCTGAAGGCTAGTGTAGAGTTTAGACTTTATCCTGTGAGTTGCCATGGAAGATATCTGAGCAAAGGAATGAAATGATGAAAGCAGTGTTTGAGGCAGATTAATCTGGCAACTTTCCCATGCATGGAGGTGGGTGGGCAGACTTGATAGAGCGGAGAAGCCACTGAAATAGTTCCTGAGTGATGAGATAAGGTCCTGAACTTGTTCACCTTCCTCCTTCCCGCCATTCATAAGTTCCCTCTTCGCTACAACCAAAAGAAGAATCCGAGTGACTGCAGCATGTTTTTCTAGCTCCAGGTATTAACCTATGCCCAAAGTGAAAAGTACTTTGAATGAACGCCCAATCTGGTGATCCATTAAGCAGAGATACACTTCTCATCTATTCCTCAGACTGTTTCTCTCATCTCACATCCTTCAATCAATGATGTTATTCTTTCCTATAAGTATTGATAGCTTCCAAACCCAAAGCTCAAGATGGTGCTGGGCTCAGGACAGAAATTTGGAACCAGAGGAACTGGACTGAAGACAACCCTTTTCTCAAGCAAAAACACTATCAATCAGACTGTATTTCCTTTAGATCCAGCAGAAAAAGGACTTGAATTTACTGAAGCTACAAGTGGCTTACCAAATGTAATTAGTCAAGCCAGAATGCTCTGGTTAAAAACCAAAGAATCAGATTCCACAGAACCTAATTATAAAACTAAGATGTAAGGGTTTGGGAGATGCAGGAATATGAATAGCAGAATGAGATTCCTTCTTCCATAATGGAGAATAATTCAAAAAAGAAAGTACTCTAAAAGACAAAAACCCTTCAAATTCTAATTACTACAAACAAATAAACCTATTAAAACCAGGATCAAATGTCTTAACAGTGGATCCCCTTTTCAGGTCCTTATGTGATATAGTAGAATACATACAAATGGAAGATGTTGCTTGTAGTTTCTCTCTCCCATTTGCTATCTTGGCTTATATTCATTGATATATGTAAAAAAGTATGTTCATCATTTCCTTACTAGTTTTTACCTCTTCTTTTTTCTAAATGTCTAAAGATAAAGGCTGGAATATTTATAGTTAACCCTTCCATTATCTAACCTAAAAATTCATAGGCAAATTGACAAATAAGCCATTTTTAAACTGAGATGCTTTGAATTGGAATCTATCCAGTCAGCACCAAATCTTCAGGAAACAGAAACAAATGTGTTATAAAACAGGCTGACAAGTCATTTCTGGGGTCAGCTTCCACAGAAAAGTCTACTTTCCTTTAGAAATAAATTTGTGTTCCTTGTCTCATACTATATGTCCACCAACCAGTTTACTGGCAATACCTAGAAGTATCACTCTGTTCCACTCTGAAAAGCCAAGATTTTACACAGAATGAATTCCAATTTTGCTCTGCAAATTAATTGGCAGTACCGCAAATTTGATTCAGCCAACACACAAGCTCATTGTAAGCTGAGCATGTCAGAACTTCTGTGATCAGCTTGTGTGAACTAGAGTCTATTTTACTCAGAAATTCAACCGCTGTTCTATGAATACCCTTCAAGCACATTTGAAGATGCATTAAAAAGAAATAAAGGAGGAAAAGAAACTACGGAAACCTAAAAGTAAAACATCCAAGAAACATTCTTAAGTAATGAAATAAGCCAAGATACTCAACGTCTGAAATACTTTTCTAAATTCATAATCACATCAGATTCTCAGAAAAGTGAAAGGAAATCCTGAAATGATTAGCAATGGTTTATATTTTTAAGTTCTTCCCAGGTTCTGAGATATAATTATATTTAGTTTAAAGAGACACACACACAGAGAGACAGAGAGACAGAAATACATACATAGAGAAAACTGAGACACTCTGACAAGCAAAAAATGTTTTTGTGGATATCTCAATCACCTGTGGTGATTAGGACCAACAAGTTCCTTTAGGCAGACCAGATAAGGAAAGTAAAAGTAAATGTTGGGTAATGGGAGGACTGAGTTGTTTATAGCATCATGATAGGCCTGGTCTTATCAAAGAGTTATCTTTGTAGGTCTACACCAAGGTAACAGCTTCACAATCTTGCTCTGAGATTAACAAGCTCAAACTGGTGCTGTAATGATGACCAAGCTACATGAAAGGCCAGTTTAATTTACTTTGCTCAAATAAGATATCATGGAGAGAAGATGGGGCTTGGCAATTAATTTCTTTGGTTATATTTAAGTTAACTTTATATTCCGTTCTCCATCCTAACCATTCTCTTTTAGTTTTTGTAGTTCTGGTTGAGGAGACTACGGGTTAATAGCTCCATATAGATAGTATATAACCCTCCAAGTTCTTCCAACGGTCTCGATTCTTTTTGGTCTTCCAGGAAAATGACCTTTAAAAAGATCTCAGTGGAAGGATGAAAAGATCCAGATCTACAATTTACAAATCATTACCCTTGGGGACTTAGAGATATACTTTGTAATTGAAACTGCCTTTCTTAGTATCTCCAAAACTTTGCTTTGTATGTTTTCTCATCTGTAAAATGGGCATAATAATAGCACCTACAGGAACAATTTGCAGTGAGGGTCAAAAGATAACACCTGTAATGTGTTTTTGTCAATCTTTAGGTGCCATAGAATTGCTTGCTATTGTTACTTGTTGTTCAGTTGTGCCTTACTCTTTGTGATCCCATTTCGGGTTTTTTGGGCAAAGATACTGGAGTAGTTTGCTATTTCCTTTTCTAGCTCATTTTACAGATAAGGAAACTGAGGCAAATGGGGCTAGTGTGTGAGGTCACATTTGAATTCTGATCTTCACGATTTCAAACTTGGCACTCAATCCATTTCCACACATAGCTGCCCATTATTAACATCTACTAGGTACTTAATAATGCTTATCGACTTGGAAGTAAAAGCAATAGTTTATATCTCCTTAGAATGTACACCCTTGATGACTAATTCTAAGCATTTTGTCACAATGAACACCACTTCAATACTACATCAACATTAAGGATGATTTAATGAGAATGAAGGAAGTGTTATTAAAACATATGAAGAATTTTTATATAAATAAAGTATTACACCACTGGACGTTTATTGGCAATTCAATGGCATTCATGCTAATTCGAATACAGTGAATGGAGAACACTGAATTAGTAGTGAAAAGGCCTGAAATTGAGTCATTTAAGCTATGTTCTATTATAGAGAAGTCACTGAACCACACAGTAAAATGAGGGATCATACTAGGAAATCTCTTAAGGATCCTCCCAAAGCTAATATGCAAGGAAATAGGGGCTGGCAAGTGAATTTGAATTTGAAGTCTAAAAGACTTCAATTCAGAAAATCCTTTTGACAAATAAATACTAGCTCAGTGATTTTAAGTAAATCACTTCATCACTGTCTACCCCTCAATTTCCTCAAATGTAAGAAGGGAATAATAATAGCACTTCCCTTCTAGATCTTTGTGAGAAAGATAATTGTAAATTGTTTAGCACAGTGCTTGCTGGCATAGAGTACCTGCTTAATAAATAAATGCTTGCTTCCTTATACGAGGAATATCCTCCAGCTTAGTTACAGCTGTGGCCCATGCAGTTTTACCTTAGTCAACTACTTTGCCTTCTCGATTCTGCAGATGTTACTATTCCTGTAAAAACCAAAACTGCAAGTAGTTTACCTACTAATATTTTAAACTATAGCAAAGACCTACAGCATTTTATAGTGGGGAGTGGACTGAGAAGAAAGGAACGAAAAGCCATTAAACCAGATTAATCATAAACCCACCGACTAAGGGACCCGGGATTTCCTTCAAACACTTCCTGCCTCTTATTTTAAGATTTACACCTTTCAAGGTTATTCAAGTCTCCCAGAGTAACCAGCCAACCAGCCAACCTACGGTCACTAGATTAATGCTCCTTATTTACATTTCTATGGAGCATCCCCCCCGAAGGATCCTAAGTTATTCATTGCCTGTTTATATTCTACACACTCGGTCAAGTTCATCAATTAGCCAACTTGGGCAGCAGTCAGGTTCTCAGAAACGGGAGCCAAATCTCAAGTTCCCCGGGGAGTCGGGGAGAGAGCAGGGCTGCTGGCGAAAGAAGCGAGTCGTACAAAAGCGTACCCTAGGGACCAAGCCGGGCTCCCCCAAACCTGAGAACGGGGTAGAGAGGCCGGCGCTGAAGCAGGGGAGACCGTCTGTCTGCTGGTGCAAGCCAGCCAGATGGGCTTCCTCCACGGTCCAGCCTCGCGGCTCTCGCAGAAAGGGGAGGAAGACCAGAGGCGTCCGGGGCCGACTATGGGGGAGGCGCGGGGAGTGGGAAGGAGCTGGGACCGGACCCGGAGGCCCTTTCATTTAGGGATGCTAGGGGGTGTGAGCGTACCAATGGGAATGGGGAGGGGGCACCGAGAGAAGCCCCGGCAATAGAAACCGAGCCACCCCTCCAGCGCAGTCCCAGCGAGACGGGGCAGGTGGCGGGGAGGGAGGGGGAGCTGTAGAGGCCGAAGGGGGCGAGGGGCGGGGACGGGGGGAGCCCCTCTCCACAAGGGGGGCGCGGAGGGGAGGGTTTCCTCGGCGGGTGGGTGGGGCGCGGGGGAAGGGGTCTGCGGCCCAACCGGAGTTGGGGCGGGACCCGGGATCCCCTCAAAGGTTGGGGCGCCGCCTCCTCCGGGAATAGGGGGCACGGGCAGCGGAGGAGGAGGAGGAGGAGGAGGGGCCCCGCCCCCTCGGGGAAGAGGGTGCCGGGGACCTCGGGGGCGGTCGGCAGTCCCGCCCTCACCTTTCTCCGAGACCCCGGTCTCCCCGTAAACAGTCCCCGAGTTCCCGGCCCAGCCGCTCCTACCTTTTCCCGGCGCTCCGGGCTCCGCTCCCCGCCGCCGCCTCCGCCTCCCGCTCCCCATCCACAGGCTCGAGCCTCTTCTCCTCCTCCCCCGCCGGGTCCGTGCCCTGACAGCCTTCCGAGCCAATTGTCACTTCAGCCTCGCGGCTCTCTGGCCAATCAGCGCCGCCGGAAGGCGGGGCTTCTCCAATGTCATTCAGGCTCCTCCCGGGGCCCCAAGATCCCTTTTGTTTGGGGAGAGCCGGGCTGGGATTGAGCTCGCGTCACTTCCGGCGGGAAGTCCTCCCCGCCTGGCGCGCGGGTCCGCTCTCGCGCCCGGATCCTGCCGGGCTCCTGCTGCTGGCCCGCTGGCCCGCTGGCGGCTCGGCGTGAATGCCTCCGTCCGGTGCTCGGCGAGCCGGCGCCGTGGGCGTCCGTCCCGGGACGGCGCACTGCGGCTCTCGTTCTGCCCGTGCGGGCCGGGCTTTAGAATCTGTGTCCCGTCGCCGAGTCCGCTGACGTTCCGTCCCGTTTGGGACCCCGTAGTGCTCGGTCACAAACGAGGAGCCCTCTTTGTCCCTGGCTCCCCGGGGGGCGGGGCGCTGGCCCACCGACGGCCCTTCTCTCCTGGCCCCGATCACCTGCTCCGACCCGTCCCCACGCGTGAGGAAACGGGTCACCGTGGGGCGGGCCTGCAGCCCGGCGGCCGCCGTCTAGTGAAACGCACCTTGCCGGCGAGCAAGCCCCCGGGGGGGGGGGGGGCGCTCAGGTTTGCAAGTAGTCAGTGGGAGCCGCTGATCAGATGCCAACTCTGTGCCGGGCGCTGGGTCAGACAGCAGGGACGCAGAAGCGATCCCTGCTCTTGAGCCCAAGCTCTGACGGGATGGCGTGTGCAGAGTGCGAGCCTGTGTGTCTTACACACGTCTGTGTGCAGGGGTACATGGAATCACACTATAGCTGTTATGTGTTGGGGGCCGTTTCCCCCAATATCTTGGGGAAACTCTACTTCCACAGTCCTGGTTTTAAAGACATTCTCCTGAATCCTAATCAGATTGAATTGGCTCTCCTTGATCTGGATCAGACTCCCAACCCAAAATTATAAGGAACTTAAACTGAGAAGGGGAAACCTTCCTTTTATGTTCTGCTCAAGCTTGATCCTTGTCTAGATAGCCCAAGGCTGGGGGTGGTCTGAGTACGGAGAGAGTTTCTCCCACCAGCCACTCCCTGAGCACCTACTCTTGGAAAAGGTATCTAAATCATGAGCCCTCCTTCATCACTGTCTTTGTTCTAAGAGCCACAGTCAAATGATCTTTTTATTCATTAGTAACACTACAGGCCTTATTAGTAAAATGATCAAAGTACCCAGAAACAACGTCGCTGAAACCTTTTTACTCATCCCAATGTGGAACTCAATGCCATAGGTGCAAACTGCTAGCAACGATGCAAGAACAAGATATATGTACAGGTCATATATATGCATACACATGTGTGTATGTATACACATGGTATGGTGAATAGGAATTAACCAATAGAGGGAAGACTAAGAATTAAGAAGGATTGGGAAAGGTTCCCTGTAGAAAGTGTGATTTTAGCCAGCAGGGAAGCCAGGAGGCAGAAATGAAGAGGGAGAACTTTTGGGCATGGGGGACAGCCAGTGAAAATTCTGAGTTAAGGAATTGAATGCCTTTTGGAAGAATCAGAGAACAGTCACTAGAAAGGAAAGTACAAAGAGGAGTTACAAGTTGTAAGAAGATTGGAAGGGTGTGTTTGTATATATATGTGTATGGGAGCGGGGATGTAGGTTATAAAGGATTTTGAATGCCAGACAGAAGATTTTGAATTTGACTCTACAGGTAATAGAAAACCACTGTAGTTAATTGAGTAGGTGAATGATATGATTAGAATTGTATTTAAAATACAATTTCCTTTTTTTAAATTATATCTTTTTATTGATAAAACATAGGCATGGGTAATTTTTTTTAACATTGACCCTTGCAAAAACTTCTGTTCCAACTTTTCCCCTCCTTCCCTCCACCCCTCCCCTAGATGGCAAGTAGTCCCATACATGTTAAATATGTTAAAGTATATGTTGAATGCAATATATGTATACATATTTATAGTTATCTTGTTGCACAAAAAAAAATCGGATTTAGGAAGAAGGTAAAAATAACCTGGGAAGAAAAACAAAAATGCAAGCAAGCAATAGCAGAAAGAGTGTAAATGCAATGTTGTGGTCCACACCCATTTCCCAGTGTTTTTTTGCTTGGTGTAGCTGGTTCTGTTCATTACTGATCAATTGGAACTGTTACAATACAATTTTCTTTTTTTTTTTTTTTTTTTGATTTCTAAAAATTTACTGATTTCTGAGGTATTAATGTTCACATTGAAAATTTAACAGTCATGTTAGTAGGAACAGATTCCAACAGTAGACTTTCCTCATGAACCAAGCTCAACCTACAATCTATAATATAAATACATACCAATTTCATACCCCCCACTTGCAGAAAAATTTCAATATTGAGAGTCACCTTGATACCCCCTTTTTTTCTTCCTTCTGGAACTCAAAATTTAATGACACATCTTACCAAACTCTTTTGGACAATGAGATGCATAGGCATACAATACAATTTTCTTAAAGAAATGTACTTTAGCAGATGAACTTTAGACAGATGGGAGAGGGAGAAAAGAGGTAGGCTGACTCACCATCAGGGTATTTCAATAGTCCAGGCATAAGTTGCAATGGTGGCTAGGTGACAAAATAGAGTACCTGGAGTCTGGAAAACTGCTTTTAAGAAGTTCGAATTTGACTTCTGACACTTAGTAGTTCTACCATCCAGGGCAAGTCACTTAATCCAATTTGCCTCAGTTTCTTTATTGTAAAAATGAGTTGTAGAAGAAAATGGTGCATCACTCCCAGTATCTTTGTCGAGAAAATCCCAAACAGGGTCATGAGAAGTAGGAAGTGACTGGAAAATAATGACCAAATAGCAGCATCAGTGAGAGAAGGAGGTGAATCTGAAAGACATGGCAAAAGTAAAACTGACAAGCCTTGGCAACAGTTTGGACATGGAGGAGGATGACTTCTGGTTTCTTCACTTTTAAAGTGGGAGAAATGTATTGGATGATCTGTATTGTTCCTTCTAGCTCTTATCTATCCTTATGATAAATTTCCATATCTTGAAATTTGCCTCTCCTAGACTTTTACCATTCTAACTCCTCCCCCTTGAAGCTATGCTAAGGAACCTGTAGATCAAAAAGACCTTAGATGTCCTTTAAAATCATATCACTTTTCCATAGTATCAGCCCTCCAAAGGCTTCAATATACCTTTCTTTCTTTCTTTCTTTTTTTTTTTATTTAATAGCCTTTTATTTACAGGATATATGCATGGGTAACTTTACAGCATTAACAATTGCCAAACCTCTTGTTCCAATTTTTCACCTCTTACCCTCCACCCCCTCCCCCAGATGGCAGGATGACCAGTAGATGATAAGTACATTAAAATATAAATTAGATACACAATAAGTATACATGACCAAAACGTTATTTTGCTGTACAAAAAGAATCAGACTCTGAAATATTGTACAATTAGCTTGTGAAGGAAATCAAAAATGCAGGTGTGCATAAATATAGGGATTGGGAATTCAATGTAATGGTTTTTAGTCATCTCCCAGAGTTCTTTCTCTGGGCATAGCTGGTTCAGTTCATTACTGCTCCATTAGAAATGATTTGTATACCTTTCTTTTTATGGACTACTACAGCACAATCCTTGCTTGGAAGAATAACATTGTGTAATGGAGGAAAGATTTCTTGAGTGAGATTGTTTTTACGAGTGAGGTACAATGGAAGTCAGAGTCTCAAGATTCCATGGTGGAAAATTATATCATCAAATGTGTTTCACCTGTCTATGCTATTGACCATCAAAGAAAGTATTAGTGTAAACCTAATAGGACTAAACAAAACAACTACTCAGCATCATGACAGCCAACTTGTTTGTGGTGGACTAATGGTGACAGCAAATTCATTTGCTCATTATCTAATTCTTCGATGTTTCTGGATGCAGTACAATTGGTAAAGGAAGAATGACAGAATTAGAGGCCACCCGTCTCTACCCTTTAGTTTGCTATTTGCATGCTGGTTAGAAGGTCCAGAGAAGGGACTGGAGCCTCAGGTATACTGTACTAGGGGCCATTGGGAATATAAAAATGAATATTATGGTCCTGCCTTTAGGAAACTTAGAGTTTAGTAAGAAAGAAGGGGAAAAATAAATGATTGAAATGTCCAAATACAGGATGTTCGGAATGTTTTAGTTTAAAGTTTTTAAAACTGAAAAGGTTTTGGGGACTTCTTGTATAAGTAAGGTTAGGTATTAGTACATCTATAGGCCTACATACAAATAAGTTCCATTTCCTTCTCCTCCCATTTTGCTCTGCAGCGGAATGAGGAAGTGCCTCATCCCTTGACAATAGGGAGAAGCCCTGGCTATTTTCTGCCTATTCCTGAATCATCAGGAGAGCCTGCCTGGTGAATCAGTCTTTCCTCCCCACTGGTTGCCTTAGACCTCTCTCCACCCAACCTTTGCTCCACTGAAAGTAGTGAGTGGGAGTTCAGTTCTGGGGCTTGTTTCCTTTGTAGCAACAAGCAAAATCTTCCCAGACTATGCAATGAGTTCCCTTCTTGTCTCCTCCTGGACTTGTGTGGGAGAACCCAACATGAATGATATCAACTCTGCTTGGTGTTTTCTGGTTACTCTTTTAATTTATCACTCCAGGGGATAGTAAGTGAGTAGGGATAGTATACTCCATCTTATAACCTCAGTTTTATGCCTTAGGGGAGGAAAAACAGCAGAAAGTACTTGGGCTCTTAGGAACACCCAGTTTTATGGGAATAATGGGACCCTACAAAAGAACTTTGTCAATAAATTTAGAAACAAATGCAAATAAGTACATGTAGTATAAACAGCACAATAACACCTTAAGTCAGTCAGACTTATTTTCATATCTCTTCTACATTTATAAATTACAAAGCTTAAAAAAAAGCTCCTTATAATTAGCACCTTTAATTCTTGTCTTGGTAGAATGGAAAAGATATTCTTTTTGAAGGTTCAAGTATCAGCTCTTCTACTTATTCACCTTTATCTGCCTTTTCTGGTCCTACATTTTTCTTAAATCACTCTCACCTACTCTGAGCTCCTGTAGAGAGTTGGGCATTGAGGTATCACAAGGGATAGAGTTGTAGGGTCTGAGTCAGAAAAAACCTAAGTTCAATCCTGAGCAAGTCACGTAACTGTTTGCCTCATTTTCCTCATCTGTAAAATGAGCTGGAGAAGGAAATGGGAAATCACTGCAGTATCCTTGTTAAGAAAACCCCAAATGGGCTCAAGAGTAGTTGGATACAATTCAAACAACTAAACCAGAGGCCAGAAAATCAGGCTCCTTTTGTCCTGGGAAAGGTAGGGTCACTTTCAGGACGCAGACCACAAAGGGAATATCTTTGGTTTCAGAGCAAGGTAACTGTAACTGTGTACATTCTCCAAGTGTAAGAATATCTGTTTGTTTGTATATGCCTCCTACTCCCTCTTGTGCTTAATACTGAACACTGCAGTTTCCCGGCAACCAGATGTGCTTTTCCCCTCTAGTCAGACTCATTCTCTACCATTGACTTGTTTAATTTCCCTTTTCTGGGAAGAGGACTATTCTGCAGGCTTTATAAGCTCACAATCCAACCAAGCTGGCCTGAGGCACTAATCCCTAGTCCCTTCCAGCCAGTGTGGGATGGCTGTGCCATAATTAAAAGGCACATGATCAGGGAGGATAAGTCTGGAGGGCTCTATGTGGGAGGAAGATGTCTTTTGTCTGGTCCAAGGGATTGTGAAATCAAAGTTAATTTCTTCTGTCTCATTAAGCCTTATAGAGAAGTTAGTAATTTTTTAAGGGAGGAAGGAAAAGAGGAGAAAAGGAATGTTTTTGGAAGGAGGTAAGGACTAAAACTGAGAAAATAAATAGAATCTGATTCTGGCAATGAGAGCAACAGAGAGCCTTGACTCAGACATTTAGCAGCTATGTGTTCATTTAGTCTCTCTAGGTCTTAGTTTTCTGTCTATAAAGTGGGGATAAACATACTTGCATTACCCAACTCACAAGGTTGTTATGGGGAAAACCTAAAATGTTAAGGGCGGCGGAGACACATCTTAGATTTTACATCCCTTTCAGAATCATAAGTGGGAATTCTAGTACCTGGAGCTAATTCAGAAGTTGGGAATGGAGCTGAAGCCTTCCAAGGCTGGGTTTCATTGATGTTTCTAATGTCTACTTATCACCTCAAACTCCTCCCACTGAAACCTTAAATTTGACCCTGTAAACTTCTAGGCTTTGATTAGTGAGTTTCTACCTTATCTTATCTGGAAGCAGGTCTCCACATTACTCGCCACATTATTCCACATGTACTCTGGATCTCTGTACTTCTTGGATATATCCAAACTGTCCCATCCCCCAAATTTCTCTCTCCTTTTTTCTCTTCCCCCCAGTTTAGTGTGAGTTCCTTGAAAGTAGAAAAATCTTTCTTTTTTATATTTATATTTCTAACATTTAGTGTGGCACATATGTTGCAAATTGACTCCCCCCATTTGGAGTTTTCTTGGCAAAGATACTGGAATGACTAGCCATTTTTTTTTTTTTTCTATTCATTTTATAGATGGGGAACTGAAACAAATAGGGTTGTGACTTACCTAGGGTCACATAGCTAGTGAAGTATATGAGACTGGGTATGAGTATATATATATATATATATATATATATATATATATATATATATATATATGTATATAAGCTTCTCCTTCCTCTCTCCCTCTCCCCCATTGCCATAGCAGTATCCTAGGGGAAAAAAGCCACCTGAAACTTGGTTGTGGTGATGATTCCATTCTAGTCATGGTTCCATGTCTAGTTAGGTATATGAGGACTGGTGAGTATGGGGAAAGAGGAAAGTGTATGTGGAGTAGAAAGCTCCTCCAAAGTTAAACACATTCCCAGATTGCTAAAACCACTGGATCACGGCATCTTATGTTTGCAAGAGCTTTTTAGACCAAACAGATCATCTAATTCAACCAGTACAAAAAAAGAAAGAAAAGAAGAAAGAAAGAAAGGAGGAAATTCCCTTACCATACACCTAACAAATGGTCACCCAGCTTTTGCTCAAAATTTTCTAGAGACAGGGTGCCCATTACTTCTTAAGGCAGCCCACCTCACTTTTTGGATAACTGTTAGGTAGTTTTTCCTTCAAAAAAACTTAAATTTTTTTGACTCTTCCTAGGATTCACACATTATTTTAAGTTCTGCCTTTTGGGGCCAAGCAAAACAAATCAACTCCCATTTTACATGATAGCCTTTCAAATATTTGAAGACAGGTATTAGGTCCCCACCACAGATGTTCTCTTCCCCAAGCTTCCCTCTCTTCCCCAAGCTTCCCTCTCTTCCCCACCCTCCCTTCCCAGTTTCTTTAGTTGATCATTATATGGAATGGACTCAAGGGTCTCCATCAATCTGGCCACCCTGTCTTAGACATTTTCTAGCTCGTCAAAGTCCTTCCTAAGTGTAAATGAACAGGTCTGAACATAGTACACACCTGGGATCTGATTAGAAATGAGCATTGGGTTCATTATCTCCTTATTCCTGGAAGCTACGCCTTTATTAAAAGAAAATGTAGCTCCAAACCTCCATGAATGTTTTGGCGTCACATCACATTCTTCACTCATATTGAGTGAACTAAAACTTTGAACCACAATAGCTTCTTTCCCACTCTTGGAAAATTATTCACTAAAATACCCCGGGACCTTATAGAAATGCTTCATAGTTCATGGGCAGTGGTAAGGAAGAATTGGCCATTAGTGAGGATTTCCTTTTCAATATAGCTTTGAAAATAACCAAGATAAGCACCTTCTGTTATGACATCTAGGTGAGCTGATTAATCTGTGAAATTATCTGATGTCATCTATTTTAACTTCAAGTGTAACCAATCTTGATGGACACTGACTTGTAATGATTTTTTACTTGTTTGCAAGGGATCACCAAAGGTCAGCTCCTAGCTCCTCTTTTCTCCAATTATTCCTTTCTTTTTCTTCAGTTGCCTTTATTCTTAGGTAGCCTTGTTCTCTGAACTGTGGAGTGATTATGGGTAAGTGACTTAATCTCAGGTAACTTTATCCTGTTTTTTCATCTCTAAAACAGACATAATACCTACCTCAAGGGTTGTTGTTAAGTTCAAGTGAGATAATATGTGTAAAAGATCCAGCAAATTTTACACCACTATATTAACATCAGTAAGTCTTACTAATATTACTACTTCCAAGAGGGCAGTCCCTGAAGGTGGACCCATTTCCTCCCCCTACTCCTACCTCAGTCTGACCCTGCAGAGCAAACAATAGGCAGGTGATGGTGCCAGAGACTGAATTCTTGATCTGCCAGTCTGCCCTATAGTCTCTAGTTGATGAAAGCCAATTATATGTTTCTCCTGCTCTGTTATTACAGCTGAAGTAGCCACACAGTTTGCTGAATGGATCATTGTTGCTCACAAGAGGAGTGAAATATTTGTAGGGAAAGATAATGGCCTGATTATAGCTACACTGTCATTTCTAGGCAGTTTCCCTATAAATGGCCCTTTGAAGGAGACTGGTATTAGCAGCTTTCCTCCTCTCCATATAAAAAATTGTGGCTGTCTGAGTTGACTAGAATGACTTTCTGGTATGATCAAAGAAGCAAGACATTGATACTCCCAGATTTTGGGTTTCCTATAAAGGATCCCTGATGTCAACTTTACAACTATGGACTTCTGTCCCTAGCCTCAAGTCCTAGCGGCAATATTTAACTTTGCTTTTTGCTGTGGGAAGGATTCTATATATCAGTTTACTTGATTGTGAAGTGGGAAAGGTATAGCTCTCTACAGAACTGAGGAATAGCCTAGTGCCAAGAGAAGCCTATGGTGATATAGCTGCTCTCTTCAATTTCCTCCCCAGTCCCTAGCACCGGAATCATGGACCTACTAAGGGATCCGTTCAATTTATCCTTCCTCATGTAGCTTTATCTGGAAAATACTACCTGCTTGGAGGAGCATTTCAAGGTGCATGTATTAAAAATGCTTGATGGTGTTTAGGATCTTGGGACCAGATTTAGATCTGGTCTTCTTGTCCAATCTTCTCTTTTATCTTGCACTTGTGGTTTAGGATTTCAAACTCTAGACTAACAAAGATAGTGTCTAATGATGGAACATCTCCTTTGAATTATAATTCTGGCTCTTTATGCTCTCACCCCCAAGTTCCCTTTGGGACATCTTAGCAAATGATAAAAATATAGTTTATATTTAACTCTCTATAGTTATAAAATTTTCCTAAATAAAAACAGGTCATAATGCTAAACATATATTAAGTATAGGAAAGTTTTTAATTTGTTCCATGGAAAATGCATAATGGTCTCTGAGTAGCCTCTAAACAACTGATATGATTCTTCTTCCTCTCTGATGAATACTACTTTTCCCTGGAGTCCTATGCAGTCCTCCAGACTCATAGCACCATTTTGGATCTTGGATTCTCCTTGGAAGGTAAATGAATTTAGGATTCCCAGAGGAAAACATTCCAGTGAGTCCCCATTTTTTACTTCAGGCATCTATTATATAGACATCTACTTTTATGGCATTTCCTCAAGGACTTGCTTTCCGTGTTTTTAGAAAGCCTTCCTTCTTGCCTTTTGGATCTACTTTGTCTAAATAACTCATGCTAATAGAGTGAAAATTTTAGTTCTTTGACTTCCCCATTCTGCGCCTAAGTCTTGGAACAGGTCAATTTTTAAATTCTAAAGGCCACCTAACATTAATTTCTCTCTAAGAGATGGATACTGCCCCCCACCCCCAAATCTTCCTCTTCTCTCTATAGAGCGATGAATAACAGAACTCAAGAACTGGGATGGCATGGGTGAGTTGGGGGGGGATGTTGCTATAAAGAAAAATTCTCAGCTGGCATTGCCTAGAAACTTCCCCTTATCTTTCTGGATACCTGTATTCTATAATTTGGCATGTAGTTGAAGACACATAGAATTTCTTTTTTTTTATTATAGCTTATTATTGACAAAACGTATGCATGGATAATTTTTCAACACTGATCCTTGCAAAAACTTCTGTTCCAACTTTTCCCCTCCTTCCCTCTTCTTCTTCCCCTAGATGGCAGGTAGTCCCATACATGTTAAATATGTTAAAGTATAGACACATATAATGAGGTGAGATCTTTCAAGACAGTTGTGAAAATCGAGTAAGGCTTCATCCATTTCAAAGTTTGAGTAGGCCTGAAGGACTTTAAGCATTCAGTCAAAGGCATACTTAAGTCCCCTCTATGCTATCCTCCTAAGGGCATCCCCTTAGTTATCCTCCTATGACATCAGTGTCTTTCTGTTTAAGTCAAATATGGGCAACTATGGGCTTATTGGTCAAGTTCAATTTCTTTTGGTTGTTTAGAATGTAAGATCCTCAGCCAATAAGGATGAGGATCAGTGGTGGGAGGGGGTATTTGCGTTAGGGATAAAAAGTGTTGACCCTGCCCCCGAAGGTGCCTCCTCCCTTCAATTGTCTGCTCGGATGGGTGGGATGCCCGATTCTCACGAGAACATATAATCAATTTTGCTTTACTTCTAGATATCTCTCCAGCTTTTTTTTAATTAAATGCTGTCTGAACCTCACAATTTCTATGTGTATTTGTCATGCAGAGGCTTTTACTTGTCCCTTTGGGTAGTTCTTTGTTGTTCTTTGGGCTCTTCTTCAAAATTGGAGGTATTACTACACACCTGTCAGATTGGCTAAGATGACAGGAAAAAATAATGATGATTGTTGGAGGGGATGTGGGAAAACTGGGACATTGATGCATTGTTGGTGGAGTTGTGAACGAATCCAACCATTTTGGAGAGTAGTTTGGAACTATGCTCAAAAAGTTATCAAACTGTGCATACCCTTTGATCCAGCAGTGTTACTACTGGGATTATATCCCAAAGAGATTATAAAGAAGGGAAAGGGACCTGTATGTGCACGAATGTTTGTGGCAGCCCTTTTTGTAGTGGCTAGAAACTGGAAACTGAATGGATGTCCATCAGTTGGAGAATGGCTGAATAAATTGTGGTATATGAATATTATGGAATATTACTGTTCTGTAAGAAATGACCAACAGGATGATTTCAGAAAGGCCTGGAGAGACTTACACGAACTGATGCTGAGTGAAATGAGCAGGACCAGGAGATCATTATATACTTCAACAACAATACTATATGATGACCAGTTCTGATGGACCTGGCCATCCTCAGCAACGAGATCAACCAAATCATTTCTAATGGAGCAGTAATGAACTGAACTAGCTATACCCAGAAAAAGAACTCTGGGAGATGACTAAAAACCATTACATTGAATTCCCAATCCCTATATTTATGCACACCTGCATTTTTGATTTCCTTCACAAGCTAATTGTACAATATTTCAGAGTCTGATTCTTTTTGTACAGCAAAATAACGTTTTGGTCATGTATACTTATTGTGTATCTAATTTATATTTTAATATATTTAACATCTACTGGTCATCCTGCCATCTAGGGGAGGGGGGGGGTAAGAGGTGAAAAATTGGAACAAGAGGTTTGGCAATTGTTAATGCTGTAAAGTTACCCATGCATATAACCTGTAAATAAAAGGCTATTAAATTTAAAAAAAAAAAAAAGAAAGAAAAAAAAATTGGAGGTATTGAAGGGCTGACTCTGTACAACTTTGGTATGAGTCATCATTAATGAAATGAGCCAATCAATTTATCTCCATAGATCTACAGTAGCTCAAGTTAGCCAAATCATTCCTAAATGACAAAATATTTCCAAAGACATAAACCAATGGCCATTTGGATATTTATAACATCATTCACAGGCCATTCAAGATTATCAAATTATAGAACTCAAAAAGTGGGAAGTTGTTGTACCTAGCTTTCAGACCATCATAATTTGCAGCTGCCATAGCAAATTATTTTGAGGGCTTTATATGGCCTGAGGGCCAGATGTTCCCTACCCCTGACAAAGATTCTGAGAAAAATGATTGTAATAACCAATGATTTGGATAGATCCAGAAGTCTCTCCTTTTTCTAAAGCCTTCATTTCAAGTCTTAGTCTTGAAAGGATAGGCTTGATGAAGTTCAGTAGGATTAACATTCTCCTCAATCTAGGTATTTACTACCTCACCCAACCTTTCAAGGAATTTAAGGTGAAACTCCTAGTCTATTGTGTTCTATTTAGATTTGGGTGGGGAGATAAAGCTTTTTAATTTAGATTTGCTGAGGCTGGGGAAGACTTCGAAGTAAATGCATGTCCCCTAACTCCTCATTAGAATAGGTCTTCTATTTATACTATTCTCTCTATTTTATAATATATATTCTCTCAATGTTAACCAGAGTTGATTGCCATTCTCAAGAGCGTCCATTATTCTAAGGGCATATAAAGGCCTTTTATTTTGTGAGCCCATCATCATGAGGGACCTTTGGCATTTGAGAGTTATCACTGACCCATTTTATTGGTAATATGCTAGCATTATTTATCAAACAATCAATTACCCAGAAATTATATCTTTTGAACTTTTAAAGCATCACATTTATCAACAAATTAATCAAGGAATTCCTGTAATTACCCTAGAAGGAAACTGAGGGACAGTCTGGTAAAGTTGTTTTGTCCAAGGTTGAGTTAAACCCAAGCCCTCTGTCTCCAAATCTAAGGCTTACATATAGATTTTCTTGTTATACATGTTTATATGTATTGATGTATGTACCTCTGTCTATATGTGCTGGTTCCTTTGTTCTGAGATCATATTATATTTATTCTTTTTAAATCTTATATGCTCATAATTCACTTATTACCAGGCTGTACTCTGGATTCCTCCATAAAGACCCAGTGCCAGAAACTTTTTCCCTCTCTACCTTTTCATTTTCTTTCGTGTGTGTGTGTGTGTGTGTGTGTGTGTGTGTGATTGTGTTGGTAGTGGGGGATCTACTTCATTTAAATATAAGCTCTTTGAAGCCAGGGACTGTCTTTTTTTGCTTTTTGTATTTTCAACACTTAGTATGTGTTTGGCGTATGGTAATAAATTAATAAATGCTTGTTGATTGAATGACAGTTGCATGCATTTTTTCTTACCCATTAGAATGTGTGAGGGATTTTGCCTTTCTTTGTGTTCCTAGGATTTAGCACAGTGCCTTGCCCATTATTTTGTCAGTTCTCTAGGACTCTTTGTGACTCCATTTGGGGGTTTTCTTGGCAAAGATACTGAAGTGGTTTGCCATTTCCTTTTCCAGCTCATTTTACAGATGAGGAAACTGAGGCAAACATGGTTAAGTGACTTGCCCCAGGGTCACACAGCTAGGCAGTATTTAAGTCTGGATTTGAACTCATGAAGATGAATCTTTCTCACTTTAGGCTTGGTACTCTATGTCCTGTGCCTTCTGGCCAATAGTAAGCATTTAATAAATGTTTGTTGGATAACTTAAATTTTGTTTGTATGAATATCACTATTTTTGCATGTTCTCCCCTTCTTGGGTCACTATATGATTTTGTCACTTTCCCTCAAATGGAACCAGAAACAAGTGGTTTCCATTTGTTCCCAACAGGGAGTGTTTTTTCATTACTTCAAAAAGAGTTTTCATGAGCTAGGATAAACACCTGATGGGCAGGAGCTCAATCTCAGAGTCATTCCAATCTGAATTCCATTATTTTCTTCTGCTAACCTGGGGAGGGGAAAAATAAGTCTCAGAAATGCAGCTTTCCTCTTGCTGCTTCCTTCCCCAGATTCTACCATCAGATAACAGCATCCTACAGCTGGCTGCATCTGCTTAGAATACCAATTTCAGGCAGCTTAGAGTGGTGGCTAGGGGCCTGAGGGAGGGGAGGAGGAAGAAGGCTGGTTTTAATTATAGTAGCTGACATTTATAGAGCATAGTTTGCAATGTACTTTACATGTGTTATCTCATTCTAACCTTATAACAATCCCCTGAGGAAGGTAATGCAAGCATTATACCTAGTTTATAGATAGTACACGTTGGTTCTCAAAAGTTAAAGAACTTGCCCAAGCTCACACAGCTATTAGAGCTGGGACTTAAATCCAGGTATTTGGATCCATGGCCAATGTGCATTCCACTATACATTGCTATCTTGTTGCATAGTTTTTTTTTAAATTGTTTTCTTTTAAAATTTTTTATAGCCTTTTATTTTTTAGAATACATGCAAAAATAGTTTTCAACATTCACTCTTGCAAAACTCCATGTTCCAAATTTTTCTCCCTCCCTCCTTTCCACCTCCTTTTCTAGATAGCAAGTCATCTAACATAGCTTAAATTCGTGCAATTCTTCTAAACATATTTCCACATTTATCATGTTGCACAAGAAAAATCAATTCAAAAAGGGAAAAAATAAGAAAAATGCAAATAAGCAAACAACAACAACAACAACAAAAAGATGAAAATACTATGTTGTGATTCACACTCAGTTCACATAGTCCTGTCTCTGTATGCAGGTGGCACTCTCCATCACAAGACCATTGGAATTACTCTGAATCACCTCATTGTTGAAGAGCCACAAATATCAGAGTCCATCATCACACAATCTTCTTGTTGCTGTGTACAATGTTCTCTTGGTTCTACTTTCTTCACTTAGCATTAGTTCATGTAAGTCTCTCCAGGCCTTTCTGAAATCAGCCTGCTGATCATAAAATTATTTTCTTGGAATATTGAATACTTCTGTTATGCCATATTCTCTTTAATTGTTCTGACTTGGTTTCCCTGCACTAGTTTCCTTTGTCTCAATTCCTTAAAACTGTAAAAACCCCTTCTGGTCCATTAAGTTTGGGAACCGTTTACTCCAAGGTTATAAATTGTTAGCAAGATAAACAAGAGAGCAGACCTCCTGACTTTTCCCTGTCCTCAAGAATTTACAATATCCCTCAAGACCTCACTGACATCTTTATCTCTGTGTATTCAGACATCCTGTCTCTGGGTTTTAGGATTTATGGCCTCCCCTATCCTGACAGTAACTTTCCCGCCCTTTTTATTCTTTGTTTCTAAAAGGTATTTAAGAAATTGGGTTTCTCCTATTCATTGCTGGAGGCTGGCTACTGGCTATGACAGTCTCCTCCAGCCCTGGGACCAACATGGATTCCGTGGTCCCAGTATATCTTTATCTGACTGGATAATTTGAGACGCGAGTCCTGTCCAGTCAATTATACTCTCCAATTAATAAAATATTGAAAACTCTCTAATCTCTCTCCTGCCTCAGTTTCTCTGGCATTACACTTCAATACCTAGAATTCAAATCAATGGACATTTTCTAAGAGTCTAGTTAATATATGCAACTCATTATTTTAAGATCATAGAGCTAGAGTTGAAAGATCTCAAAAGTCAACTAGACCAATCCCCTTTTTGTGTAGTTGAATAAACAGGGACTGAGAGATTAAGTGAATTGTCCAAAATCACAAATGGGGAGTAAATATTAGAGGAAAAATATGAAGGTTTGTGGTCTTTCCATTGCATGGATATAAGCATGAAAGCCATAGTCCCAGTTATTGTTCACTTGGGTCAGAATCTTCAAGACCCCATTGAAGGCAAAGATACTAGAATGGTTTGCCATTTCCTACTCCAACTCCTTTTACAGATAAGGAAATTGAGGAAAATAAGTTCAATGACTTGCCCAGGGTCACACAGAAAGTAAATGTCTGAGATGGTATTTGAACTCAGATCTTCTTGATTCCAGGCTTCTAGTCTATCCACTATGTTACCTAGTTGCTCCAAGATGTAACATGAATAAAAAAGAACTCCCTACCATTCAGCAATCAGTAAGCATTTATGAAGCCCTCAAGTTCTAGGTACCAGAAACAAAGGCAAAGATTGACACAATTCTTGAATGAAGTTGATTATATTTTATAGGGAGCCACAGGTAGATGAAGGAGAAGTAAGAAATGCTTTATGTGAAATGTCATGCTTGGGGTGTTTTGAAGGAAAGTAGGCTGTCTCCCATGCCTGGAATTTGCTCTCTACTCATTTCCCAGCTTCTAGAACCCCCTAGTTTCCTTCACAACTTCCTTTCCTTCAAGTGCCATCTTACCATGAAGCCTTTCTTGGTCCTTCCAATTAGTTGCATCTTCCCCAACCCCTTCCCTAAAGGATTTTGCATTTATTTATTCATAGATAGGAAGAGTTAGTCAGGGCCCCTCTGATCAATTGATTAATTCTAATCCAGTAGGTGAATGTACAGAAGGGACAGAGAGAGACAATAAGCATTAAGAGCTCCTTTATGAAGTGTGAAGTTTTTCCTAATGGAACGGAGTGCAGCTTGCTATTGGGTGGGTCAAGATGGATCACATCCCTGGTGTCCTTAGGAGAACTGAGAAAGTCACTGGAGAGATCAACAAAGCACCCAATCCTTAACTGCAGAAAAAAAACAGCGCTGGATTCAAGAGAAGTCAAGCTTCCTGGCAGCCACAAGTCTGACTAGGGTTCCTAGCTACTGGCTTGCTAGGCAGAGATGCTGTACCAAGGGAACAGCCTTTGCAGAGATGGATATTTGGACTTGTGGATTGCTTTGTCCATCTGACATATATGCCCCACAATAAGTGTATTCTGTACCAGTATGTGTCCATTCTTTCCATTCATATCGTATGTTCATGGGATAGTGTAACCCAGGTAAAAGGAGGGAATTTTCAGCTATTGTTCTTACTGTGACAGCTCAGTTTTTATTATTGAAGACTAATTGCAAAAGAAGGTGAAAGGAAAGAAATAAACATTTGTATCATGCCTATTATGTGCTTAGCACTCTACAAATTATCTCACTTTGTCTTCAGAAAAACTCTGGAACATCAGTGCTATTATTATATAACCCTTATCTTACAATGGCAAAGGTAAAATGACTCTTGCTCAGGGTCACCCATCCAGTAAGTATCTGAAGCCAGATTTTAACTCGTCTTTCTCATTCCGGAATAGTTCTCTATCTGTGTCCCATTTTTTCCCAGAGAAATTTCTATGCAACTCTGGGTATACTGGTATATAAAATGGAGTATGTAAATCAAACATTTGCTGATAATATATCATAAAGAAATTTATTATAAAATAATTCTTTGGTATACTAATAATTTTACCATTTATTAAAGATGAAAGCAAATTTGCTTGCTAACCAGATGAATGTGCTTGTTTATTTTTACCTAAAGAATTAAGTTTTGGTGGGATATTTGATATCTTTTACTGTTATTGTTGTCAAATTTTTTGCAATCCCCAAATTCAGTTACATGACCTCATATAGTCTTGATCCACAATTTAAGAAGCTTTGCACTATACCACCTACCTGCCTAGGTGAGATTCAACTACCTCCCAAGATAATCCATTCCCACTTTTAGATAGCTCTTAACCGTAGACATACTTTGGAGATATTGCAGGTTTAATTCCAGATTACTGCAATAAAGTCAATCACAGACACTTTTTGGTTTCCCAGTACACATAAAAATTATATTTACACTATAGTGTAGCCTAGTAAGTGTTTAGTAGTATTATGTCTATAAAAACCCCAATGTCCATACCTAAATTTTAAAACATTTCTAAAAAAATCTTAACCACACCTTGAGACTTGAGGGTTATGATCTTTTTGTTGGTGGGAAGATCTTGCCTCTGTTGATAGTTGCTGATTGATCAGGGTGGTGGTGCTCAAGGTTTAGGTGGCTATGACAATTTCTTAAAATAAGACAAATATGAAGTTTACCTCATTGATTGACTTTTCCTTTCATTAGAAGCCTTAGAGGCCATTTTAGGGTTATTAATTGGCCTAATTTCAATACTGTTGTGTCTCAGGGAATAGGGAAGCCAGAAGAGAGGGAGAAAGATGGGAACTGTGACCAGTGGAATAGTCAGAATACACAAAGTGGCTCCTCAAAACAATTATAATAGTAATATCAAAGTTCATTGGTCACGGATCACCATAACAGATATAATAATAATGAAAAAATTTGAAATATAATGAGAATTACCCATGTCCCAGAGACATGATATGAGCACACACTGTTGGAAAAAAAAAATGTGTCAATGGACTCACTGAAGGGTTGCCACAAACTTTCAGATTGTAAGAAACACACTATGTGTGAAGCAAATATAGTGAAATGCAATAAAGTGAGATATATTCATGTTAGGATTCCCTTTCATCAAGTCTGAATCTGACTCTCTAGAACTTCCATGAATTACTCTTAGTTCTACTCATCTAAGGCTAAACAGAACAATTTTAATGCCTTTTTCTCAAGAGTTTTTCAAGCACATAGAGACCACCATCATATCTGCTTTTCCCCTTACCCCAAAACCTTTTCTTTCTCAGGCTAAATATATCTATTTCTTCAACTGATCGGATCCTCATGTACCTCTGCATATTTTTTCCATTTATCCATACCCCTCCTAAAATGTGATACCTAGAATTAAATACAACACTCTAGATATTGGGTTACCAGAGCAGACTTCCAAATCATGTGCCCTTCTCAATGTAGCTTAAAATTCTTTTTTTCTTTTTGGTGGGGTGAGTGGGTGGGCTGGAAAGCTAATTTTGTTGGGCATATAAAAAAGGAGGATGACATGTTGCATTTTATTTTTTATGATTTTATTGACCTGGTAGATCAGGGCTCCTGACTTTTTGAACATGGAGGCCTTTTTGAGTCTGATATGCTCCAGCCACCAAATAGTTGAATGACAAGGAAGAGAATGACAAAGTCAAATAACAATGGATGCCTTGTAAACTGAGACCCCAGTTGGCTAGCATTCAATAACTTGTGAAGGGCTCTGGGATTGTAAAGCTTTGTCTGGAATACAGGGTGGGGTTTATCCAGACTCTTTTTGATCTTTTCCCCCTTGAAGTTGACAAGTGGCTGCACAGCCTGAGAACCTCCTATGGCATTTTAATTAAAATAGCTAAGAAAAAACTTGCGTCCATCTCCCATCCCTCCCCCAGCTTTTTCCATTCCAAACCTTTGTTGTTGTTTTTCCCCTCTTTTCTTAATCCTGTTTTTCATTTTTTTGTTGGATTGGTTTCTCCGACTAACTACTTTGACAGCTGGACAAATGTAGGGAGGCCTTATTTTTCTCCCTAACCAGGTCCAATAAGAAGAAAATGATGATATTCTCTTCTGCTTTTTTCTTTGGTTAGGATTTAAAAGTTGGAAAGGATCCCAGAGACCATTTAGTCCAAGAGTTCTTAATATTTTGTGTGTCATGGACCCCTTTGGCAGTATAGTGAAGCTATGGAACTCTTCAGAGAATAATGTTTTAAAATATACATAATAATATGCATATAATAATAACGGGATCACAAAGAAAACTAATTACATCAAAATATAATTACAAAATATTAAAAAAGAAACAAATGAATGGTTTCAGGTTAAGAATCCATAATGTAGTTCAACCCCTTTATTTCAGAGATAAAGAAATAGGGATTCAGATAAGGAAACTTGGATCTTTTTTTAAGGTTATTCAGCTAGTAACTGATAGAGCTGAGATTTGAAATCAGGTCTTATAATTCCAATGCCAATTTGATTTCCACTATATCATGTTCCTTTAATTTTTGTATGGGGGACTCTCTTGCACATAAGGCTCAAGTAAAACATCAGGGGATTTTTTTCCTCATACTCTTGAATCATAATTTTTACCCAGGAAACCTGGAAGCCTTGCATGGCACCTTTACTATATATGAGATTGATCTCCCCATTCATCCCCCCTCCCCATCGGCATTCATTTTACAAAATCAAGGTTATAATCAAAGGTGAAAGGTTATAATCAAAGAAAACAGACAAAATAAAAATCACAGGCTAAGGGATGGTAAGTCCCAAAGAAATATGTAAATTCTCAGTCATTTACAATCACTAGTATGAGGGTTCCTCTGGCAGAGACCCTTTGCCCTTAAGTCCTGACTTGGTTGATGCTTCTTATCCCTTGTAGTGGAAAGCTGGGGGACAAGAACAGCTCTTCTCTTTCTCCCCTTCTTTGTGCCTCTGGAGCATATCCAGTAGGATGGAGTAGGAGGTCTGGGAGGGGTTGAAGTGGGGGTGTAAAGGGGAAGCAAAGGTCTCCAAATTCTTTGTATTCAGTCTTTCAGTGTCTGCTGATGAGATCCTGAATAGTGTTTTGGACCAAGAGAAACTAAAAAATTGATCCCTGAGGTAAGCAGGCAGAAGGTCTGATTGAGATCAATTTAAGTTCATGGTCCCCCCTTTGGGGAGATGGTCCAGTTTAAAATCCAAGTTATGTCAAACTCCTGAGACCCACCCTTTGTAAAGGTCTCCAGCAGTCTCACCTTGCCATGCCCTGATAGAAATCCCTGTCATATCCCTGAGGTTAAATTTTCCCTATAAAATCTACTTATGGGCTATCCCATGGCTGCTGCTTTCTTTTGGGTCAGTTTACCATGGCACCTGTCTCGTGGAATCTTTCCTCTTCCTCTTCCGCCATGCCATGTAGTATCTCCCCAAATTCCACTATGCTTCCCAACTCCAATCCTTTCCTTATAGCTAACTTTTTTACAACTTATATTTTTATAACTTTTTTTTATAATTCTTTTAGGGTGCTAAGTCCCTTTTATGATTTAGCTTGCCTGCTGAGGACATGGCCCAACTTCATGGAGCACTCTCTTTGTACTGGGTCACTGTGAGTTCCACTGAGAAACTTGTCTTTCATAAGCTCTCCCACTCCATTTCATATTTACCATTCCTGGTGTCTATTGTATCCCTTCATTTTGTCTCTAACCTATTCCCCTAAATAAATCTACCTTTTGCCAAAGAGAATGGTCATTGTGAATTCTTCACATGACTGAACCCCAACTCTTGGTGCCTGCCATCATTTGGTGCCAAAGCCATCATCATAGATCACATCATCTGGTGTAGGGGGGATGCCAAAGAGTTTTTGGGTTCTTTGGTCCTTTCCTGAGAGGCTTCTTCCTTGCCTACTTTCCTCAGTCTCTTCCCACCTGCAATCTGTACTAATCCTCATCGTATCCCTTTGGGGGGAGGGAATGCTTTATTTTAAAATTTATTTAAAATTTAAGTTATTTAATTACATTGAAATTTATTTAAGTGGGAAAAGGAGAAGGCCCAAAATACCATCATTTGATGCATTACATATTCAAAATAATCACTAGTGGTGGTTGGCAAGCTAAGATAGCTTTTGTTTCTTGACTAGGGACAACTCTGTCTATCTGTATATCTCTCATTTGGCTAAACCTGTCACCTGAACTCTGAATCTAATTTTGGATAGAATTTAAAAGTTGGAAGGGATCCCAGAGACCATTTAGTTCAGGGGTTCTTAACATTTTGTGTGTCATGAACCCCTTTGGCAGTATAGTGCAGCTATCGACCTCTTCAGAGAAGAATGTCTTAAAATGCATATAATAAAATACATATAGGATCACAAAGAAATCTAATTACATTGAAATCTAATTATGGAATAGTAAAAAAAAAAAACAAATGAATGGTTTTTAGGTTAAGAATCCATAATATAGTTCAACCCTTTTATTTGAGAGATAAAGAAATTGCCTACAATAAAGGAGAGCTCTTGCTACAGATAAGGAGAAAAAACTAAAACATATTTTTTTTGATGAAAAGAGGTCATTGCCTCTTTTCTCTGATGCCTCAGTTTCCCCCTTTGTTGAATGGGGATGCTGCTGCTGCTGTTCCTTTTGGCTTGCCATAAATGCCTGTTATTAAAGCTATGATTCTTTTTGACCTACTGGATCTTTCTTGTCTCCAGAAACATAATGTATTTGATATTTTAAATATAATTCTTTATCTAGTTAGGTGGAGTTAATTCTCTTAATCATAGAATGGCAGAAATGGCAACTCACTGGAAGTCAGAAGAATAACATTGAGCAATTTACTCTGCTTCTCTGGGAACTTGGTGTCTTCATCTGTAAAATGACATTCAGCATGCTATATCAGAAATAATAACAATAACAATAGCTATCATTTCTATAGGAAGACCACTGGATTTAAAATGAGAAGATCCATACTTGAATGTTACTTACATGAAATTATTTCACTTCTCTGGACTCCCTCTTGTCACTTGTAAAATACTGGGTGATCTCTAAAGCTCTTTCCATTTCTAACATAACAAGATTGCATTTATATTTCAAAAAGAGAGAAACTGAGACCCAGAAAGGAGCAGGGAGAAACTGAGACTCAGGGAGGGGCAGGGAGATTACACAGGTTATGATCACAACAGTAAGTGCATGGGCAATACGCTAACGTCATGATGCTCTGTAGGGCTATCCAGAAGAAGCATCATTAGGGAGGTCCAAGCAGGAAGAATGAACAAGTCCAAGCTCAGGACCGGTCAGGCTCAGTGGCAGGGCAGTGCCCAGCAGGTGGCAGTATGGAGCTGCAGAACACTGGTAGCCTTTGTCTCTGAGCTTTTCCCTGACTTCAGCTCCCAGTCAACTGGAGGCTCTCTCTGGCCAGGTTCCAGGTGAAGGATAGGTATCTTCTCTCAAGGAGTTTGGGTTTTCTAAATCGAGCTAAGTCATGGGCCAGAGTATCCAGGGACTCGGGTGTCAGTTGCTTCCTCTTTACTTGGGAGAAGGGCATAAGTACAGGGCACTTAAATAGCCCCTGTTACATTTTGAGAGAGGTTCACTCTGGTCCTTAAGAAAAGCAGTAACAGAAATCTCAGCACTCTCTAGTTCTTTTTATTTTTATTTAAATATTTTAAATTAATAAGCGTTTATTGTTTCTGTCTCTAAGCATCCCCTCTGCCTTAAAAAAAAAAAGAAAAACAGTGCTCCTGTAACAGATAATGTATAGTCAAGCAGAACAAACTCCCATTTTGGTAATTTTTCCTTTCAGGCTCAGATCCCTGGATCCTAGAGCATTAATGTTCAGCCAAAAGCAAGCAGAAAATTGTTGTTGGGGACTAAAGCAGCAAAGGCTTCTGAAATGCATTTTGAATGAGGGTTTATATGAAAACTGTATGAGAATTGGAGAGATCACATCTCCCAGGTTAGCTGCCTTGAGGGTATGGACCATATCTTGCCTCAATGGGTCTCTCTGCCAATTTACAATACAGTGCTCTGCAAATAGGAGGTGCTTAATAAATGTTTACATTGAACTGGTGGGGACATAGAAAATTTATATCAGTATGTGGAGATATGTTTAGAAGAACTGCACATATATAACCTATAATAGATTACTTGCTGTTTAAGAGAGGAGGGAGGTGAGGAGGGAGGGAGAAAAATTTGGAACACAGTTTTACAAGGGTGGATGTTGAAAATTTGACTTGTATTTTGAAAAATATAGAAGCTATTATTATTAAAAAACAACAACAAAAAGGAAATTTATATCAGACTTTACTTTTGTACTCATGGGGAAGGAACATATGACAGGTAGATAACAAACATAAGATAATATATAGTACATCTATCAATCAATAGGTGCCTCCTTTGGGACAGTCTAAGTCCTGGAGACATAATTGAAACAGGGGCTTGTCTTGAAGCCTTTTAAATTCCTTTTAAAATTCCTTTTAAAAATATAACTATTCTGAACTTAACAACAAACAAAACAAGCATTTCTATGTATAAAGTAGAACAGAAAAAGAAGAAATATGAAACTGAATCTCTCTTCTTTTCCTTATCCATATGTAATCAATTCAACTGTAACTTTCAAAACTTAAGAAGCTTATATTCAGGGATAGCTAGGTGGTGCAGTAGATAGAACAGCAGACCTGAAGTCAGGATGGACTTGAGTTCAAATCTGATCTGAGACACTTAACACTTCCTAGTTGTGTGACCCTGGGCAAGTCACTTAACCCTGATTGCCTCAGGAAAAAAAAAGAAGCTTATATTCTAACAGAAGAGATGGTATCTTTGCTTCCCTGGCATCTAGCACAGTGCCTGGCACATACAGGTGCTTAATTGGTGCTTGCTAATTTATATTCATATATAAACATCTTAAGAGAGCTGAATAGCAAAGTTGTGTTTCCAGAAATGAGAAGTCAACAAATTATATATAAAGTTAGATAGGAAATAACTTGAGAGGGAAAGGACCTAGAAAGGCTTTATGGAGAAATTGGTGCTTAAGCTAAGTTTTGAAAGAAACCAAGAATTCTAAAAAGTGCAGGTGAGGGAGGGGGAGCATTTTAGACACGGGGGACAGATAAAATAAAGAATAGGAGGTCAGAGACTTAGAGTACCTTATGGGTAGAATGGAAAGTAAGTAATTTAGAATTTAACAATTTATTAATATGGAATAAGTAAATGAAAATTAAATAAAGGATAGCATGGCTAGGCTGTAGAATGAATGAAGAATAATCTTTAAAAAGCCTAGAAAAATAGAAAAGGGTTTGGGTTGAGAAGAACTTTGCATTCCGAATGGAAAAGTTTATTTCACTTCTGAAGGTAATATTTATTGAGTTGGGGTATGTATGTACACATGGTCAGAATAATAGTTTAGGAAAATTGCTTTAGGGCTGTGTGGAGGATTGATTATAATGGAGAAAGACTTGATAGAAGCAGATCAAATAGGAGGCTTCTGCAATAATCAAGATGAAAGGTGATGAAATCCTGTCCTAAGGTGATGGATAGGTGAATATAGAGAAGGAGATATAATATGAGAGATGTTGTAGAGTAAGAAATGGCAAGATTTTGCAACTGATATAATATATGAGGGGAATGAAAATGGGAAATTGAGATTGATATTGAGGTTTAAAATGTAGGAAACTAGAAGGATTTTCTCTATTATTGTTGAGAGAAGTCAAGTCAAGAAGCCATTATTAAGCACTTATTATGTTCCAGGTACTGATATAAATTCTGGAGATAAAAAAGGTCAAAATGTGTTCCTACTGTCAAAGAGGAGGAGGCAACATACAGAGTAAATTAGAATGTAGCTTCTTTTCCTTTTTTTCTTTCTCTCTCTCTCTCTCTTTCTTTTTCTCTTTCTCCTTCTCTCTCTCTTTCTTTTCCTTCCTTCCTTCCTTCCTTCCTTCCTTCCTTCCTTCCTTCCTTCCTTCCTTCCTTCCTTCCTTCCTTCCTTCCTTCCTTCCTTCCTCCTTTCCTTCCTTCCTTCTTTCCTTCCTTTCTTCTTTCCCTCCTTCCTTCCCTCCCTCCTTTCTTTTTTCTTTCTTTCCTGAGATAATTGGGATTAAGTGATTTGCCCAGAGTCACACAGCTAGGAAATATTAAGTATCTGAGATCAGATTTGAATTCAGGTCCTCCTGACTTCAGGGCTTTTTCTATCCACTGCACCACCTAGCTGCTCTATATAGAGTAAATTAAGAAAAAGGGGAAAGCTCTAGCATTGAGGGGGACTGAGAAAGGACTTCTGCAGAAGGGATGTGAGCTGAGACTTGAAGCTGGGAAACAGAGATGAGAAGGGAGACCATTTCAGGCATGGGAGAGTGGTAGCTGGTGAAAATGCTTGAGAGATGGAGAAACAAGTTGAAGAGAGCAAATAGGCTAGTGTCACTGGATCAGAGAGTATGTGGAGGGGATTAAGGAGTAAGAAGACACTTAGAAAGGGGAATGGAGATCTTTAAAAACCTAACAGTGGATTTTATATTTGATCCTGAACATAATAGGAATTCACTAGAGTCTATTAAATGGGGATGACATAATCAGACTTGTTAGGAAGATTATCTTGGCTACTAAGTGAACTGGAATGGGGAAAGGAGTCAAGCATGAAAACTAATCAGAATGCTATTGCCATAGTCTAGGTTGAGATTATGAGATGATGAGGATAATTAAGAGAATGTGTGTATCAAATACACACACACACACACACATACACACATGTATATAGAGAAAAGAATATCCAGAAAGAGGGAGTGTGAGATGTTGCTGAGAAGTCAAGAAGGATGAGGAGGGCCATCAGATTTGGCAATTTAGGAGATTTTTGGTTAACATTGGAGAGATTAATTTCCATTAGAATCCATATTGCAGAAAGTTTAGAAGAGAATGAGAGGAAACTAATAGAGAACAAGGAACTCATTGAAAAAGGATGTAGATTGTATTGAGGTTTTGGTAGAAAAATAACCTCTAGGATCTCAATTAGGGACTAAATTTGGATAGAGTGAACCTTAAGAGAGGAGAGGATGCTGAGAGATGTCATTAAAAGTAGAGTCTGAAAATGACAGTGGGGAGCAAAAATTTTTTTTTTCCACAGTCTTCTTATTTTTTTTTTATTTAATAGCCTTTTATTTACAGGTTATATGCATGGGTAACTTTACAGCATTAACAATTGCCAAACCTCTTGTTTCAATTTTTCACCTCTTACCCCCCACCCCCTCCCCCAGATGACAGGATGACTAGTAGATGTTAAGTACATTAAAATATAAATTAGATACACAATAAGTATACATGACCAAAACGTTATTTTGCTGTACAAAAAGAATCAGACTCTGAAATATTGTAGAATTAGCTTGTGAAGGAAATCAAAAATGCAGGTGGGCATAAATACAGGGATTGGGAATTCAATGTAATGGTTTTTAGTCATCTCCTAGAGTTCTTTTTCTGGGCATAGCTAGTTCAGTTCATGACTGCTCCATTGGAATTGATTTGGTTGATCTCATTGCTGAGGATGGCCAGGTCCATCAGAACTGGTCATCATATAGTATTGTTGTTGAAGTATATAATGATCTCCTGGTCCTGCTCATTTCACTCAGCATCAGTTCGTGTAAGTCTCTCCAGGCCTTTCTGAAATCATCCTGTTGGTCATTTCTTACAGAACAGTAATATTCCATAATATTCCTATACCACAATTTACTCAGCCATTCTCCAACTGATGGGCATCCATTCAGTTTCCAGTTTCTAGCCACTACGAAAAGGGCTGCCACAAACATTCGTGCACATACAGGTCCCTTTCCCTTCTTTATAATCTCTTTGGGGTATAATCCCAGTAGTAACAATGCTGGATCAAAGAGTATGCACAGTTTGATAACTTTTTGAGCATAGTTCCAAACTACGGGGAGCAAAAATGATTGGAGCAGTGAGTATCATGGTATCATGATTGAGGTAAAATTTGATCTGGATTAAAGAGAAGGAAAAAGTGAGGAGGAAGAGGGAGACATTGTGAGCAAAGTATGAAGGCAGGAGAGCAGAAGACTCAAAGAATAGCTCAGTTGGCTTAGAGTCTAAGCAAGAAGTGAGATTAAATAAATCTGGAAAGGGAAGGAAATGCTGGCAGCAGATTCTCCTTAAGGGGTCCCTTTGTCCTCTCCTCTCTCTATCCCTTTGCTCCTTCCATTACTCTTCTTTCTTGTTGCTTCCCAGGGCACAGTAAGCACTACTTCTATTTCTTGAACACTTAATTATACCTTTCCCTGAAAACAGTGGCAAATGCAAATTAGTTTTGTCAAACCAGAGGGCCTTGAGCTCCCCAAACAGATAGAATATTACACATTCAGCTGTTCCTACTTGTCCCACATGCTTTTCCTGGTTCTATTTGCTTTTTCCCACAGAGAACTGGGGATCCAGACAGGGCCTCTTCTTGGGGATGAACCATCAGAGCTATCTTTGCCCTATGACATCCATTCTGGCATGCTTGGGATAAAACCCTCTCTTTTATTCTCCATCCTGTCTGTGGAAAAGAACAGGACTTTCTCTCCATCCTCCCAGCTTCAGCTTGGACCCCTTGTTCTCTGTCTTCAGGCAAATGCTGCTGGAATTTGCAGTTTGGCTAATATAACAAGCATGAGCTTATCAGGATAAACTGGAGGGAGATTTGCATAATTTCTAATTTACTCAATGTTCTTGTTAGATCAATCTAGACCAAAAGAGGCAAGGGCTTTTGGATATGAAAATAGAGATGTGTGGAAGGGGCCCAGCATCCCATCTCCTACATCCTTGCCAATCTCCACATTGATAGGCGTTGTGGCAGTGGTACAGAGGGGGGAATTGAGAAGATTTGGACTGAGCTCTCCTGTTGGAGATATATTTAGCCTAGACAGGGAAGTTGGAAAATAGAGGAGTTTAATCTCCTGATTTAAAACCCAGGTATTAAAGTTTCTCTTTTCCCTACTTTTCCCATCATTCTCATGAACAGAGAAGTCTGTCTGATCAGGAAGTTTACCTAAGGGCCCCCGGCCCCAAAAGCAGCCCTTTAGGATGGAGGTGAGATGCAAGGACTATTAACTGTCATTTGTTGAGCATTCCACTCCTGCCCCAATTTTTTGGAGGGGGAAATGTAGACACATTTAGATCCCATTGTCTTTTCTTACAAGAAATATGATAACTAATAATCAAGAGATAAAGTAACAGGGTCTCTAATCGGTAAGTGTTTTCCTAAGTTTAGAGCTTTCTTAGGGGCAATTTCTCAGTCTATATTTACTTCTTGTGAATCCAGATCCCTGGGCAGAACTTCCAACAGGGTCCAAAAGTGTGTTACTAGCTCTGGGCAGAGCAGATCATGGTGGCCAAGATGAAGCATTGGAATCTTGGAGGCTGCTCTGGTTCTTAGCTACTTAACAGCTGTTTCTACTTTACTCATAGGACATTGCAATAATCACTTTGTACAGGGCAGCTCATCATTCATAAGTTCTAAAAGGAGACATGATCATCTCATAAAACTAATGAGCCATATTGATTATCCTGGATAAGGACATGACCCCAAGCAGCCCTGGCTCCTTTATTACTTTTGTGGTCAAATCTATATTCACTGCATGGAATGGATACTGATTTAGGAGCTGGGCAGAGCGAACCCATAGAACTCTGGCTCTTTTGTCTAGGGGTCAAAACCCCTTCCCCAAAGGGTGTTTCTGTCCTTTATTTCTTGCTGGCACAAGTTTCCCTGTGGTAATAGATGTTCTCGCTGACTTGCTAGGTAGGTGAGGGCAAACCTTCATTCTTCTGAGACATTGTGAGAGGCAAAAAAAAGCTTTACTAAGAAATTAAGGCAAAAAGGCAAAATAAAATAATGTATAGGATGCCCATCAATGAAAGCTTAGAGATCTTTTTCAATTTAACCCTGTTTGACCTTACTTAGGACTGGGTCTTGGATAATAGTCTAGTCTGTTTCCTGACTATTTCTTTAAATGTATTAATAATGATAATTAGCATTTACACAATGGCAGCTAGGTAGCAAATGGCCCAGAGTCAGGAAAGATTCATCTTTCAGGGTTCAAATCTGGCCTCAGACATATACTCAATGTGACCATAGGTAAGTCATTTAGCCCTGTTTGTCTGTTTCCTTGTCTGTAAAATGACCTGGAGAAGGAAATGGCGACTATTCCAATACCCTCTCATTTGATTTTCACAACAGCCTTGTGAAGTTGGATGCTATTTTTGCCCCTATTTCACTGATGAGGAAACTGAGGCTGAGAGAAGTTACATAGTCACATAGTTAGTAAGGTCTAAGGTAGGATTAGAACTCAGATTTTTCTAACTCCAGGTCTAGCACTCTACCCACAGCATTGC
Organism: Sarcophilus harrisii; assembly: GCF_902635505.1. Taxonomy (NCBI): domain Eukaryota; kingdom Metazoa; phylum Chordata; class Mammalia; order Dasyuromorphia; family Dasyuridae; genus Sarcophilus; species Sarcophilus harrisii. The sequence continues at coordinate 414,895,480 of NC_045429.1, read as the reverse complement.
TTAGATGTAGTTCATGTCTCCCTCATCTCTGGGTCTCAGTTAATTGTAGGCCCAGTCCATATGGCTTTAAATGACAATGTTTAGTGCGTCATACAGGCCAGACCCAGAACTTTATATTGTTCTTTTCACAAGACTCATAGATTTTTTTTAAAGGATTCTCTTCTTTGACATCTCCATTAAGATTCAGCTTCCCATGGGTCCATCTGGAAGAGCAAGAAAGATGGACATAGGATTTAGTCTGGCTATGGACTATAATCCTAGATAGACTTATAAAACTTAATTGTTGGCAAAAGGGTTTGCTTAGAGGCTAATACTTCATAGACTGGGGTCCTTGAAGCAAAAGTGTCAAGGGCGATTCAAAGATAAAATATCAATAAACAGAGTAGAAATCAACTGACAGGACCCCAACTCTCTTCAAATGACAATAGGTAAATCACCTAACCTTTTTATGCCTTGGCTTTCCCTTTTTAAAAATGAGTTTAAAATGATCCTTGCCTTTCCTATCTCAGGATTATTGTTGTCTAATGAACCTACCAATTTTGATTCAACTGTCCACTCTTGCATTTTCTCTGCCTTTCCTAGATGATGAGGCTGTGAAATCTAGGAAATGGCACTTGGGATAATTAATGGAACAAAGACTTGGTGTGTGGAAAAATATGGCTTGTAATCTAGAGCCTTTTAAGATGAAGATAATAATAAAATCTAGTTCACAAAATTGTTCAAAAAATTTATCAGTTAGCCCACAAACATTTATTTTTCACCAATATATTTTTATTTTGTTAAGTATTTCCTAATTACATGTACATTTTTAATATTGATTTCTTTAAATTTTGAATTCTAAATTTTCTTCCTCCTGCTTATCCCCTTCCCTTCCTTAAGAAGACAAGCAGTTTGACATTGATTGTATACCAAAAGCATTTATTAAATAGCTATTATGTACTGGAGGTGGAGATGCAAAGACAGTGGGTAAAATATTTCTTTTTCTCAAGAAGTTTACAGTCTGGCTGGGGGAGTCATTATGTGCATATTTGTATACATCTACATGAGTAAATGCACACACACACGTGAGCTGAGCCTTAAAAGAAACCAGAGATAATAAGAGACAGGAGTAAGAAAGGAATGCATTTCAGGGATAGGGGTCAGTCAGTGCAAAAATAAAGAGGAAAGAGACAAAGAGTCATGTTTGAAGGACATTAGATAGTCTAATTTATTGGCAAAAGCTAGTTTCGGAATGGGAGTAATATATGATAAGACTTGAAAAAGTGGGTTAAGGCTAAGTTGTGAGAAGCAAATATGTAAATTCCCTAGTAAGACTTAAAACAACTTATAAATGTCAATATTATTACTCTTTTTAGAATTTCATCTTACTGGTCTATAATAATCCAATATAGTACACATTCAGCAATAACATAGTATATATTACGAAGGCACTTCTTTCATTAAAGGAGTCTGAGTGGAGTTTCTGTAAGTCCTGCCTGATGCTTTGGCAATCTTGGGCTGGTTTAGAAATATTGTGTCAGCTTCTCTTCTTCTCCTCATTACTTTTCTCTGCCCAGCTCTAAACTTATCAACTCTAGCTCTAAGTCCACTGATCTTATGTTCCCTTTTGTTATTCTTCAGCAACCTCTGCCCTTAACTCAGGGATGCTGAGAGTTAAGACTTAATTTGCTATTCATTGTGGTGGATTGGGTGTGGGATTTGAGATCAAAAGTCAAATCCTACTTTAGATTGTTACTGCTATGGGACCCTGGGCTAACCCCTTACCTTCCCTGGGCCTTAGTTTCCTTCTCTACAAAATGAAAGGGTTTGAGTTGATATGTTTTAGTGTCCCATCTGGCTTTAAATGTGTGATTATAGGGTTCTACTAGGCTTCCTGGAATAAACCTGAAGGAAATGAAGGACACTTTGTTTTGGCATCCTGGAAATGCCTTCCACCCCGGATTCCTGAAAGCTAACTCCTCTGTGCTTCTCCCAGTACTTTCTTAAAAGTCTGAAGACAGATTTCTCTCCTTCCTTGCTATTTCTACTCTTCCCCCCCGCCCCCCCAGGACTGGATAGTGAGAAAGCACAGCTGATTAGAGCAAATTTCCTTGTTATTTTTTGTTGTTGTTGTTGATGATTCTCAAACATACAAATATGCCTACAATGCTCAGATTTTTCCTGTATTCCTGATAGGAAAATGAATGGAAATGTGTAGGAACACAGAGAAATTTTATCCCATATTCCAGATCACTTGTCTCTCTCCCTCTCCTTGAAACTCCTATTCAAAACATATCCCTCCAGAAAGCCTTTTCCTGATCCAGTCCACTTAACCCTGATCATACTTTTTCCTGGTACCCTCAACATTTACTTACTCATTCTGTACTATTGGTTTGTACTTGTGCATGTTATTGAATTATGTAGTTTGAGCCATTTTTGCTCATATGTCCTGTGTCCCATTAGAAAGACAACTCTTCCATGGTAGAGGATATCTAGGGACACTTTGGAACTAGAAAATTATCCGGGCTGTTTCAGCAGAACTTGATAGACAAATACACGTATAGGATCATTGCAAGTCTAGGAAAACCATTAGAGTACTTTGAATGACCAGCAGATATTTCATGGGCAAGTCATCTCAAAAATTAACATGAACACAACTGAGGAACACAACCAAATCTTTTGATTATAAGCCTACAGTTTGGTTTCAAATATTTTTTCTAAATTTTCTAGTCTTCTGAATCCTGTTCCTATCTTGTTGATCCCAATGGCTGGTCCCTGAGGGTGTAATTAAAAGAGAAGTCAATGCTTTGACAACAGATATCCTAAAAATGAAATGTTATAGGGAGAATTAGCATGGTCTCTGCACAAAAATGACATACAAGACCATGAAATGTTCCATATAAAAACAAAAAGAAAAACCAGTCACACAGTCTACAAACATTTATTAAGTGTTTACTATGTGCCAGACATAGAAAGTGAACCTTTAAGGACTAACTATAGAATTACAATGTTTGTTGGAATGACTATAGGTTTAGAGGTAAATGGGAACTTAGAGATCATTGAATACAACCCTTTAATTTTACATGTAAATCTGATCTTTCTGTAATTGCCCCTCCAAATGCCCTTGCTGGTCAGAGTAGAGGAACTTTGGGCTAAGGAACAATTCAGAAAGGAACACTTTGCATCTTTGAGAGATGGTCAAGGTCAGAGAGTATCAGGGACAGCTAAATGGTACAGAACTTAGAGTTCTGGGCCTGGGATCAAGAAGACTCATCTTGCTGAGTTCAATCCGGTCCCAGACACTTGCTAGATGTGTGACCCTGGGCATATAATTTAACTCTGTTTGCCTAAATTTCTTCAACTGTAGAAATGAAGTAGAGAAGAAATTGGCAAATTGCACCAATATTTTTGCCATGAAAACCCCAAATAGGTCACAAAGGGTCTGAAGTGATTATACAGCAACAACCAAGGTTAGAGGAAAACTTTAAAGAAACACAGCTATAACCTTCTTTGCTGGGGCTGGCTAACAGATCTATTTGTTCTTCTCCTATATAAATGCTCCAGCCTGGACAAAAAGTAGATGGAAGTACTGGCCAACAACTACTAGGCCTCTAAGACCAAGTTAAGCACTGTCCTTAGGATGATTTGTTATTCTCTTAAGTAGTAGGTCTTGAATTTGGGGTTTCTCTGTCACCATTTACAGACAAACCCTACTGGAATTGTGATTCAGATATCTAAAAGGAACTCCTTTGATTATTTACAGAAGAATGGTCATGAGGAACTAAACTTGAACTCTTGAGTTTTATTGATCCTCTGTGTTATCTGGGGTCTGGGAGAGTGCTAAACGAATAGAGGCAGCTGTACAAAATTCCTGACAAAGGGTTATCTATTCTATTTGACAGCTCTTCATATGGGAAACCTACTATCTGCTACTACAAGGCAGCCCATTTCTGCCTTGGAACAGCTCCAAATAATCAGTAGTTTATCTTTACATCAAACTTAAATTTGCCCCTCTCCATTTTAATCTGTTATTCCTATGTCTTCTCCATAGACCAAGGAGAACAAGTAAAATCTTTCTCCGGTGTGATAGACTTTCAGAGAATTGATCATTGTGATGTCCTTCCCCCCAATCTTCTCTCCTTCCAGCTACATATTCCAACCTGTTGAATGACATATGATCTTGAGGATTCTCACAATGCTAATCATTCTTCTCTAGATTGTGCTGGATTTCTCTTCATCTTCTCAATGTGTTTCCCAACACATAACTTCTGGAAACGAATACAACAGTCCAGATATAGTTTATTTGGGAAGTTGCACAGATGCACTTATGCTACAGTAGATAGAACAATGGGTAGAGCCAGGACTTGGATTCAAATATGACCTCAGATACTTAATCACTGTGGGATCCTAAACAAGTCATTTTATCTGTCTCAGTTTCCTCAACTATAAAAAGGGGATGATAATAGCACCTACCTGTCAGACCTGTGAAGTTCCCATAAAGTAGTATTTTTAAAGGACTTGGCACAGTGTCTGGCAAATAGTAAAAGCTTAATAAATGCTTCTTTCCTTCTTTCTAGGGCCAAGTGCAGAAGTATGATCATCTCTCTTTTTTATGTTCATGTTAGTATTGATGCATACCAAGACTATACTAGAGTATGACAATTATATGGCATCATACTATTGACTCAAATTGAGTCTGTAGTCCATTAAAACTCTCCAGATCCTTTTACTCAATTGTGATACTTAGGCTATTTATTTAGGCAAATTTAAGAAGTTCACTTTTGAACCACTATTCAATTTTACATTTATATTTTTTTAAACTTTTTTTTTCTGAGGCAATTGGGATTAAATGATTTGCCCAGGGTCACACAGCTAGGAAATGTTAAGGATCTGAGACCAGATTTGAACTCCTGACTTCAGGGCTGGTGCTCTATCCAATACTTTGCTGCCCCTATTGCAACTACATTTGAGTTATTAGATTTTTCCCAGAGTTCAACCTGTACAATTTTTATTTATTTATTTCCTGGATGCGGAGGGTATTTTCCAATTCCAAAATTTATTGGAATTCCCTTGGATCACTGTACTGCTAAGAAGAGGTACATTATCATAGCTGACCATCACACAATCTTGCTGTTACTGTATACACTGTTTTCCTGGTTCTGTTCACTTGACTCAGCATCAGTTCATGTAAGTCTTTTCAGGATTTTATGAAGTAAATTTGTTCATCATTTCTTAGAGAACAATAGTATTCCATTACATTCAGATACCATAAATTATTCAGCCTTAATTGATGGGCATCTACTCAATTTCCAAATCTTAGTCACCACAAAAAGAGCTGCTCCTGTACAAATTTTCCTGTCTATAAGTAGTACAAAGTCACTAGACAATTTGCATAGAAAGTCATTCTCCCCATATCTATGTCCATTACCAATATTCTGCTTCCAACAGACGCAAGTGGTTTCTTTATTGGACAGTTCCCAGAGAAGGGAACCCTGGACAATTCCCTTTTCCTCTGCTCCTTATCATTTCCCTCCCAGTCTGGCTCTGCCCTTTCTCCTTTTCCTTTCACTCTTTCATAGCTTAACTACCAGTCTTCTTCCAAATCTCTCCACTTATTCCAAGGCCCAGAAAGAGAAAAAGGGGGCAAACATCTAAGCTTTTTAACCAGATTTCTAAGAGTCAACCTCCAACCTGGCTGGTGACAATATTTTCTGCCTTCACCTGACTAGTTGTGGCCAGTGTTATTTATTGTCAGATAAATGTATATTCAAATAAAACAGAAAATAAACAAATAAACATGGTGGCAGAGCTGTAAAAATCTTGCCGGCTCATTCACTTGAAGAAAAGCTTGTGTGACTAAATAACCCGGGCAGGTCTCCATAGTGTTTAGAAACAAGCTTGGGATTAATATTGCCCTTTTTCAGACACTGGCTCCAGTCTCTATCTTTATCAGGCAGGAATGAGGGACAGTAAAAGAAAGAGGCAGGTATAGAGACACAGAGAGGCAGAGACAGAGAAAGACAGAGAGACATAAATGTAAATATGTCTACATCTATACCTTTATAGAGAGACAGATAATGCTTCTTCTTGAAGGTGAGAGGCAGAGGGCAAAATATAAAACTAGTCTTTTTGTTCAGGTATAGTCTGTCTCTGTAGCATTGAAACCAGAATGTCACATACTGGATTATAAAGAACATTTGAGAAATGAACTAATTGGTGGTTTTGTATATTTGTGTGTGTACAAAGTGACCCAAGGCTCTTCCCAGTTCTTCACAAAAATCAAGTTGGTTTATCTTTGGGAGGATAACCCAACTGGGGAGAATATAGTGGGAGAATGGGTAGAGGACCTGGGAGAGATGATCTGAAAGAAGTGGGGCTTTTCTTTCTCTTCTCCTCATTGTAGCTTTTAGCCCTTTATCTTTCCATCTTTTTCTATACCCCCTTAACCTCAAAACATTATCTTAGATGCTTTTTGTGACTTTTCTGGGAGCAAGGAAGCTATTTGTCAGGACCTAAGGGAGAATAAGTCAGTGAACATTGTCCTTGGATTATCAGGACCAATTTCACAGAAATTCTGAGATCTACCTCAAAGCTCCTGACTCTGCACGACTCCAGATTTGTTTCAGGAACAAAAAAAGATGTGTGGATCAGGGACAGGGGAAGGACATCTTTACCCTATCCTTAGTAAGACAGACGAGAGGGAAGGCAAAAGCTGATAACATTACGGGACTAAGGTTTTATTTTTTGAGGTATTTTATTATCTATGGTTTGACTTACATTTTTTGCCCTTGTCTATCAAGAAAGGTCCCTGAAAAGCCTGCCTAGTGGCCTGGTAACATTGAGCTCTGTTAGCTTCTATTTTGGGAAGACTGTAGTATATGTTTTATGTATTCTTCATATGTTCTATATGAAGATATGGAGAAGTCTTGGGTGCCTGTCACAGCCCTAAGGGCAGAGAATTCCCTACTGAAGTTGAATTAGTAAATGAGGTATGGAGCAGAAATCAGGCAGAGTGTCTGCCATTTTCATTCCTCCAATTAACCCCAAGAGCTCTTGGATTAGGCCCAGACAATAAAGGGGGGAACAGCAAGCAGGAGAAAACACAAATCAAGAAGTAATGTTTTTTTTTGAAGGAGAAATTATAAATTGCAATTTAATCACATAATCACTTTGACACTCTCAAGCAAGCTAATTTCTTCCCTTGCCTCATTTCATCCACTTGGTGAGATGAATCTTAATGAATAATGTCCCATGAATATTTAATTTTTGATCAATTTGAATTTTCTCTTGTGTACCTGCTGGAGACATAAATCAACTCTTTTCTCACTAACAGAGCAGACCTGGACTGAGACTTCAGGTGAATAGTTATCTTTGGCCTAAGAGGAGCTGGTCTATCTGAAATGCTGGCTTGATATCACTAATAGAACTCATGCTAGCCTATGGGTAGATGGATTTCAATCCAATTGAAAAAGTATTTATCGACTGCCTGTCATGATCAAAACACTGTTCTTGGCTGATTTTGGAAGTGGGAAATAGTGTCCAGAATGGAGCACAGAAGCAGGTTCTGCTGTGCTTCTAGTTCTTCCAACTTTGACTCTTTCCTTCAATAAAGGATCTTATTCTGGAAGAATCCTCTCTCCCATTTGGACATGTATGGATTTGACTTTTTCCCAAGATTAATACTACCAAAATCTGCAGAGAGCAAAGTAGGTAGCACCAACACAGACTCCAAAAATGACCTTGCAAGAGACAGAAATGGGGAAGAATTACTTTTTGCTGCTCCACATTCAGGCTTCCCTTTATTGGAGTTTTGTGATGGGAAATTTCTGCTTCCATGGAAGTCCATCCTTCCTCTTTCTGGGAAAACTATGTAAAGAATGGAGGAAGGTCTTTAAATTTTCATATTTTCCAAACCCAGAATGACTCTCTTCCCTGAATCCTGTCATAGAAATATTTTTTTTATGAACACCAGAGAAAATGTAAGGGCAAAGGATGGACAAACACTCACAGATGTCATTTTACAATGATAATGATTTTATGACAAAAAGTTTTTATTATTGTTTGTGTGGGATTCACGTATGAAGTGGTTACTCCCATAGTCAGGGGAATGCACTAAATGACCTCCCAAGGCCTCTTTTCTGTCAAATACTTGATCATTTGCCAGTACCAGCTGCTGCAGTGAGTGGCCTTTTTTTCCCTCTAAGTATCCCCTGGAAATATCTTCAGTTTTATTTTCTTTAATTGATGAACTGTAATTTTGGCAGTAATAGTGGTTGCACTAAAAGTTTGATGTTGTAGAAAACAGAGCTTTTTTTTCTTCTTCTGTGTTTTTCCCTTGTGAGTCTGGGAAAGAGCTTGCAATCTTGGATGAGACTGTAACCAGGAGAGCTCTGGCATCAGACTGGAATTTATGGTCACTGTTCCCGGGTATGTCTGCATTTGGAAAAAGCTATGGCACTTTGGATTTGAGAAAGGATCTTGACATTTGAATCCTGTGGCTGAATCTCCTTGTGTTCTGCTCCTCCCACTTAGGAAATAAGCACAAACATTATTCTCCAAAGATAGAATCCTGTGGTACTCCCCTAAAGTGGAATTAGACAAGATTATTTTCTCTCATCCCCTAAATTAAAGAGCAATGGAGCAATAATTCCATTGCTGTTTGCCGAGTACCCTGAGACTCCCTGTATTTTCAATGGGTTTAGAATTAAAATCCATCTTCTATCTCTGTGCCTTTGCCAAGGCTGTGCCCCATGCCTGGAATGAATTCTCTCCTCACTTCTACCTTTTAGAATTCCTGGTCCTTCTTTAAAGCTCTGCTCAAATGCTAACGTTGACCTGAAGATTTTCCTGACCCCTTGCCATTAATGATTAGTGTCTCTTCTTCCCTCTACTACCTTTATTGTCTGTATATTTATTGTATTTCTTCTCTGTAACTTTTGAATATATATGTAATACATTGTATATGAGTATATATAATACATTTATACACACAAATAATAGATATCCATAGAAATCTCTCTCATATCTAGATAGAGATTTCTTTATCTCTTTTTCTCCCTCCCTCCCTCCCTCCTCCCTCTCTCCCTTCCTTTCTCCCTTCTTCTCTCCCTTCCTCCCTCCCCTTCCCTCCCTTTTCTTTCCTTCCTTCCTTCCTTCCTTCCTTCCTTCCTCCCTCCCTTCCTCTCTCTCTTTCTTTCTTTCATCTACAATTTGTTTTCCCAACAGAACATAAGTTTTTTGAGAGCAGGGATGATTTCATTTTTGTCTTTGTTATCTTTAGTATTTAACTCAGTTCTGGAATCATGGTAGCTATTGAAAAAATGTTTGTTGATTCATTGTTTTGTCTTAGAGGGCATCTAAACCAACTTGCCTGAAGTATGAACCTCTTTTTCATTGTCCATCATAAGTGTTTATCTAGGCTTTGCCTGAACACTTTAAATGACCTGAGCCCCTGAGGATATATCTGGCTTTCTGTGTGGAAATTGTTCCAATTTGAATGGGAATATTTCTCTTGTGAATATAAGAAAAGCAAGGATGCAAGGGGTTCTTTGCTTTAGTCTGAGTGTTTTCTGCAATTCTTCACAGAATGATAAAGCCCTAAAATTGGAGAAAAGTTTAGAAATTACCTAGCCCAACCTCCCTCCATGTTGGAACTCCTTTTGACATACCTGACAGATAACCTCCCAAGTTCTATTTGAAGTTCTCAAGGGGAGCTATTTTCTTATTGAGGCAGTCTAATCCCTTGTTGCCCAAATATCATTTATTGGAATATTTTTTTCTTGAATGGAGTTTTTCCTTTCTGTAACTTCCATTGATTGCTTCTGTGTCTTTCCTTATAAAATGGCCAAAAATGTCTACTCCTACTTTCACTTAGCAACTCTTTCCTTTCCCACAAAGACTGCAATTGTGTCAAGCTTTTTCTTTTCTAATTCAACTCAATAAATATTAAGTACCTTCCATATTCCAGGTACTGGGCTAGGTGCCTGGAATGTAAAACAGAAAAGAAATAATCCCTGCTCTCAAATAACATATTATTTGGGGAGAAACAACATGTATGTAGAAAATTAAATACAAAATTTAACTAAATAATTTTTTGGGTGTAGGTGAGGGCATGGCTTAAATGTAAATGAAAGTTTGTTATCAATATAAAGGGGCTCCAGAGGGCACAGTAGAAAGGGTAAGGGCATAGGAAGAATAAGGTTGGCATGGATGGCTGTGAGGGAGTGGAGTATGGTGGCCAGTCTGGGCAACTTCATCCTGGGTAGCTTTCAACTCATTGCAAGTATCCTAAGTACAGTGATAGGGCAACGGATTGTCATGCCCTTAAGAGATACAATAGTATAGGTGATTTGATGCTTAGTTCCTAAATAAAAATTGACATTTAATTGGGTGGTTTTTATTTGGGCAGTGACAGGAAAGATGAGTACTTACTGATCTTTTTTCATGGTCAAAGTAGGGAACAGGGGAGCATGTCTGGATATAGAGAATTTTCCTGTGTATGAGAGATTTACCACAACACAGAATAGATTTTGTACCCCACTGCCCCACCTCAGGGATGTGACTAAACATTCTCAACATTGTTTCCCATGATAGGGTTTCCAGAGATCCTACCATCCTGGCTGCCCTTCTTAAAACATTTTCTACTTTATTTATTGAATTGAATCTATATCCTCAACTGAACAGAATAATATAGATAATCCACCATCACAAAACACAATAGGATTAGTACTTTCCTTGATTTATATATTTCTTTTAATTCAGACCAAGATGATGATCTTCTTTTTCTTCCTTCCTTCCTCCCTCCCTCCCTCCTTTCTTTCTTTCTTTCTTTCTTTCTTTCTTTCTTTCTTTCTTTCTTTCTTTCTTTCTTTCTTTCTTTCTCTTTCTTTCTTTCTTTCTTTCTCTTTCTTTCTTTCTTTCTTTCTTTCTTTCTTTCTTTCTTTCTTTCTTTCTTTCTTTCTTTCTTTCTTTCTTCCTTCCTTCCTTCCTTCCTTCCTTCCTTCCTTCCTTTCTTTCTTTTTTCTTTCTCTTTTTTCTCTCTTCCTTTCTTTTTCTCTTCCTTTCTTCCTTCTTTCCCTCCATCCCTCTTTTCATCTCACATGTTGCTAGCAAACTCTTTATAGCTTGACATCTAACCATTATTCAATATTTGGTTAAAGTCACTCAGTCAGCTGCCACCTGATTCCAGATACAGCGATGGAGAACCAAATCTCCTAGAATGAATTCTTAGCATAGGGCCCCAGGTAACCTAATTCTCCCTTAGTGCAATGTGTCACCTTAGTAGGCTCAGTGTTCCCAGAGCCACATGCTCCAAAGCAATAGCAGAAAATGTTTTATTTCAAGCTTCTGGGTGGCGAGTCTGAGTCTGTGAAGCTTTCCACACTACACATCTCCAGAACAGTCGGCATCTGCCTGTATTTACTCTTGCTGTTGATTAAAGCTGACAGCTGGAGCACCAGGAGCCCTGACTGTGGGCCCAGAATTGCTGACAAGAGGAAAAGGAATCAATAGAGCTGGCTAGACCTGAAGATTTCTGTTTCCTACTTTTCCACTGCCAGAATCCAAACTGTGAGAGAGGGACAGTCAGTTTGAGACTTAGAGATGGGGAGGGAATTGCCAACAAGACACATTCATTTTCATCTAGGTAGGGAGTAGTCTCTGGGTCTTCATTCTGGGTGAAAGGGAGTAGTGGAACCAGGGATGGGTAACCTTCTACAGAGAGTAATGGACCAACATTGACTCCAGACCCTGAATTGCACCTAGTGCCTCTGGCTGTATTCTTTGTACTTTCTCATGAGGAAGTGGAAATAACAGTATTTGAGATTATGGAGATCTTGTGAGTTCAATTCAGCAAGTGCTTATTGACATCAGAAGGCTATGCTGGGCTATTTATTTGATCAATGTTGGTTTAATTGATTGGAACTGTTGAATTGCTATGGCAAAGTTATTCCAATCTCATGGAGGAAGTAGTAGATTCTGGAGACCCAATTTCTCTTAGTAAAAATCAGAATGACCTTATGGAGGTCAGTTCTAAGATACAGAAAGAGAGGAATTTCTTTTTCCTGATTTTAACACTTTTCCCCTAGATGAGCTATAGTTGATGACTCTTTTCAGATAATCTTTAGACCTAGCCAAGTGCTTGATAGGCCAGTAGCAAGAAATAATGACTTGATTAATTTTAGAATTGTAGATTTTGAGCTTGAAAGGCCCTCAGAGATCATTTAGTGCAGGGCTTCTTAAATTCTTTCTGCTCATGATCCCTTTTTGTCTGAGAAATTTTTATGTGACTCCACGAATATATAGGTGTACAAAATAGTTTTACAAATGAACATTTACTGATAATAAATCATAATTTTGTCACCCTCACTTTCAGTTATGAGATCCTTTGTGAGTTTGCAACTCATAGTTTAAGAAACTGTAATCTAACTTTCTCATTGTACGTATGAGGAAAGTGAGCATGAGGAGAGTGGGTAACTTGTATGAGATCATACTTGTAGTAATTAAGACTTGAACCCATGTTCTCTGACTTGAGAGCTGCTGTTCTTTCTATTGTACCATGAAGCTAGCATTGATTGGGAAATAAAGGAAGAGAAGGAAGACGGGGAAGGAGATAGATTGTTACATATGATAATTTATAAGTTTAGATTTATATTTCCCAATCTTTCCAGATATAAAATCATTGACTGTAAAGATACAGAAGGGAGGATTGAATGTTAGAAGAGATGGGGCTCATGCCTTTTCTCTTTGTTCTTTTTCAGAGTGAAGATGCTTAGAGCAGTCATTTTAGGAGAGTTGGAGAGAGGAGGGAGCTAATATTATGAAGAGATGGGGAGTCTGCTGGGACTGGCTTTCTGTGATGCAGCTGTGCCAGAAGCCCTGAATGAACTCCCTGTTGTCACATATGGTGGGGCTGGGGTTAGGGGGCTGCTTCACAGGCTGCCAGTCTGTTGTCTCGACAGGATTAATTAGCACAGGAGTTGATTGCTATCGAACAAATCTGGGAAAGGATTTCTAGCTCACTGTCCCCCTACCGAGGAAGATCTAGCTCTTGATACATGTTGGGGGCTCTCTTAAAGGAAAAGGGGGAGCTGTCACATTCTCTCTGTTCTCACAAATACCACAAAATGCCCCACATAGCCCTTCACACAAAGGAGTTGCTCGATAAATGATGATGTTAATGATTTACTGAAGAAAAAAAAAGAGATTTTAACCAAAATCTGTCCATAGAGGAGATGCTTTCTCCTGGAGCATGCCAAAGTTAGGTCTAAGTAACACAGGAGACTTGAGCTAAAAAGAACTATATTATCATATTAGATGCAGGAAATTAAGGGAAGAAAAAGACAGTTTCTTGCTGGATTTAATCCTAGATGTTAAGGAAACAGCAAAGAAGAGGATAAAGGAAGAAAAGAAGATAAGGTGATCTAGTGGTGACCTCTTCTTCCAAGCCACCCAGGTTAATTCTGGGCTGGTAGTTTACTGGGAAAGTTGCATCTATGATGTTTATATATAAGCTATATAAAAGATTTTCTCTCTTCTTCCTCCTCCTTCTCCTCCTTTTCCTCATTCTTTTTCTTCTTCCTCTTCTTCTTTCTTCCTTCTTCCTTCTCCCTTCTTTTCTTCTTTTTTCTTCTTCTTCTTCTCTTCTTCCTTCCTCTTCCTCCTCCTCCTCCTCTTCTTCCTTTTTCTTCTTCTCTTCTTCCTTCCTTTTTCCTTTTTCTTCTTTTCTTCTCTTCTTCTTCTTCTTCTTCTTCTTCTTCTTCTTCTTCTTCTTCTTCTTCTTCTTCTTCTTCTTTCTTTTTGCTTGTGAAGATGATCTCCTCTCTCCTCCTTTATCTGTTTTGCCATTCTATTTCTATCTCTTTTTCTATGTCTGCTTGTCTTCTCAGTTCCAATTTTATCCCTCCCCCAATTTTTTGGAGGGATGATATCCTTATTGGATGATGGATATGGCAAAGATTAGGTAGTCATTCATTTATTCACTAATTCATTCATTCATTCATGGGTAGCAGTCCTGAAGTGAATTGAGTTACTAAGGAGCCACATCTCAAGGTCAGATCTCATCCTTGCAAAAGAAAAAAGGATAGAGAATCATCTATAAATAACTCACTCTTTCTGCAGGAATAGCTTCTGGGAATATTGAAGAGGACATCTTACCCCAATTGACATTCCAACCTGGTCCCAACCAGGGACATGACAAATTCTGGGGAAATTGAGAAGGCAGATATAGAAATATGAGAGTTGTCCAGGTTTCACATTTTCATGCCTCCCCCTCCCCTTTAATATGCAGTATGATTTTTTCTTCCAGTGTTATATAGTTGCTTCTAGTTTGTGTTAAGGTCTCCTGTTTAGATAGGTTCAAATGGGGAATAAGATCCTAGGGTTTGGCTAAATCTTACTTTCTGGAGAATTTGGTGAAGATAGTTCCATGGAGAGCTCATAAAAATCAAAGTCTTCAGAGGCCTCTATCTATCTTCTAGAGATGAATGGGAAATGGAGGTATGGGATGTAAGTGTTTTAATCTCTCTGGCTTTTTCATGGGTAAGGTCCATTGTATGATGAGGTTCACAGATGTCTACACATCTTCTATTCCTTTAGTACTATTTTGCTAAGTTATAGGTAAGACTGTTTATTGTTAAATTTAATTGTGTCCAAAAATGGATGATGAAGGGACTAGAGATTTTTACATGGAAATGAAAGAAATTTTGTCTTACAGGAAGAAAAGATTTGGGATAATGTGAAATATTTGATAGCTATTTTTAAAAAATTTGAATAAATTTAAACAGAGGAGGGATAAAACTTGTTTTGCTTAGCCTTAATGGGCAAAGCTAGGCTCAACAGTGAAATGGGGATACACAGTGTGGATCAACATAAAGAAAACCTTCCCAACAATTACAGCTGTCCAGAAATGAAATAGACTGCTTTGCAATGCAAGGAAAGAGATGTGATAGAAAAGGTATCAAATTTCTCATTACTAGAGAGTTTTAAAGGTGAGACTAAGTAACAGCTTTAGGGGGAGTATTATAGAGGGAGTACCTGTACAGTTATTGTTGGATTGGATGACCTCTGAAGGGTCTTCTCACTCTAAATGTTAGCACCATGGCTAGAATTAACAGAGACCTAGCAGCAGAGGAATTTAATTATACTGTCTTTACTGACATAACCATTTACCAGATTTTCACGTGTGTCTGTGTTATGTGTATGAGAAGATGTAGTAAGAATATTTGAGGAAGAAGGACAGTGACTCTTGCCTATAGATTATAAGAATCGGGATTGATGTTGAATGGAGGGCAAACTTTCGGATATCATGAGTATTCCCTTAGAATTAGTTAAATTATACTGTCTACCATCTGGTGAATGGTGGTTCATTAAGTTAATTTTTTTTCCAGCACGAATAGGCACTCATCATGCACTAAGCTCCTTTAGTTTGCTTTGCTTTTCTGGTTTATCTTGTAACTTCAATAAGTCCTTATTTTAATAGAACTAGGTAACTTTCTTGGAATTTGGGCTGGATCCAGAAGGTTTTATAAGTGGACCCAAACAAATATACAAGTTATAGTATAATATATTCTTCTGGCAGGAGTTCAGACCCTGTAATATTTCCAAGAAATGATGAATTCTTATGGGTAGTATATTCTGGGGTAGTCAGGCTTGATAAATCCATTTTCTTGAGAGTTATAGAAGGCATATTGTTCAAGTAGGATGTTGCTCAGAAAATATCACAACAAATTTTCATGACTTCACTATTGCTTAGGTATTTGAACCCTTTTTGGCCTTTAGAGAGGTTATAGAGTCAGCATTCATTCAAAACTTACCAATGAAGAAAAATGTTTGAAAGCCCAAGGCTACACAGCTCCCAGGTTTGTTTTATTCTTGCAAGTTGATTTTGATGGAAAGAAATCATGTCAAAATGAACTGTGAATTACTACATATTAAGGCAGCCTTGAATACCTGTGGCCTCACTTTGAGGAAGCACATAGCTATAGTCTTACTGGATAATAAAAAAAACAACCTTATCTCAGGGAGGCTGGATCTTATTTGGATATCATACCTTGTGAGTTTTGTTATTTTACTGTCTTTTCTCTGGGTGATTAATGTTTCTGGAGTGAGAAACACATTAACCAGCATGTTGGCTCCAGTTTAAAATCTGGGGAGGAGAAGGTTTGGGTAGTGCTATCATTTGCCCCCTAAATATTTATTATCTATATAAAGGAAGCAGAGAAAGCTCCCACTTGTAGTTTCTCAGATGTGGGTCATAATGCCATTGTTCCATTGGGAGAGGAACCTATACGATTATCATTAAGCCCTATTGGCTGGATATTTTGAGTGAAGACCAAAAATAAAATCTTAGCACTACCTGAGTCTACCCTGGGTAGTCCAGCAGAAATACTATTAATTCTGAAGTTAGAGGATCTGGAATTGAATCCCACTTCTGACACTTCCTACTTGTGTGATATCCAGTTAAGATCCAGCCTCCCTGAGATAAGCTTTTTTTGTTATCCAGTAAGACTAAAACTAGGTGTTTCTTCAAACTGATACCACTGTCTTTAAGACTTAATATGTAGTAATTCATAATCCATTTTGATGTGCATTTTTCCTCATCAAAGCTAACTTATAAGAATAACATAAACCTGGGAACTGTATAGCCTTGGGCTCTCAAACATTTTCTTTTGAGTGAATGTTGACCCTACAACCATCCCAGAGGCTAAAAAGGATTCCAGTATCTAGGCAACAGTGGGGCCATGAAAGCAATTCACTCAGATTTCTGAGTCTCAGTTTCCTCATCTATAAAATCAGGGGGTTAGAAAAAATGACCTTCGGATTTCCTTCCAGCTGTAACAATAGCTAGCATTTATATAGTACTTTAAGATTTTACATAAACTATCTTGTTTAATCCTCATAACAGTTCTGTGAATCAGGTGCTATTATTTTCCCCACTTTGCAGATGAGAAAACTAAGGATGAGAGAAGTTAAGTCACTTGCTAAAGTGACACAACCAGTAAATGTTGAGTTGGGATTTGAATTAGGGTTTTCCTAAACTCCAAGTCAAACACTCTTTGTCATCAGGTTACATTTCTCTGGATTTTTCCATCAGACCTCAGCAACCTTTTCATCTTGGAAGATCATTTCAACCCTGGAAATTATACATTAGAAGTATCCCACCCTTAGACTTCCTCCCTTTCACAGGATGAGTGCTCCTAGAGTCTTCACTTAAGG
Source organism: Sarcophilus harrisii (assembly GCF_902635505.1). Taxonomy (NCBI): domain Eukaryota; kingdom Metazoa; phylum Chordata; class Mammalia; order Dasyuromorphia; family Dasyuridae; genus Sarcophilus; species Sarcophilus harrisii. The sequence continues at coordinate 414,878,287 of NC_045429.1, read as the reverse complement.
ATGGTGGCCAGATCAGCCATCTCTTTATTTCCCATTAGGTTGCCCTTGTCTGGATTTGTCCAACATGATAAACATCTCGAAATATCTTCTTTCTCTCCCATACCGTGTTCTCCCTCACACCCATTATCATCTCTCTTCTATATTTTATCATTTCCATTAGAAAATAATCTCCTTGAGGGGAGGGACCACCTTTCCTTTTGTATTTATAGCCTTAACATTTGGCACAAAGCAAGCACTTATTATTTATTAACTGGCAATGCCATCTGGCTTTGAGATCTATTAATTTATGAACATCATTACATTTGAGACTTAACTGGAGCCATTGTACAAAAAAGACCTTCTCAAAGTTCTGGTAAATCCAAGGAATTTTACCATTAACTCCTGGACATTAGTACTGGATGAGACTTGATTCTGTAACTGAGTTTTCACCTTCACCAAGAAACGATGCCATTTTTGAGGTACCAGAACTCTTGTAGAGAATGTGCCATTTGATTCACTATTCCAAACTAGCATTTCCAAACAGCGTGATTGTTTTTGAAAGAGATTTTTCACCTGCAGGGGCTCCCTGAATAGATTGTCCTGGATGTGGTCCCCCAATTTCTAGACAAGTTTGGAATTGGACTTCAAAAAAGGTTAGACACTGAGTATTTCCTTATCATGTTCTATCATCCATACTAGTCAATAAAAATTAATATTTCTAGGGCATGAAGAGTCAAGGAAGAAAGATTGGAAGACCTGTGAACCTTATTATACAATGGACATCAGTGTCTGTGCTGTTATATCACACTCCTTTGGCAGCAACCATGTAGAGCTGGAAAGGACCTTAGAGACCATTTAGTCTAACTCTTTCATTTTATAGATAAGGAAACTGAACTCTAGAGAGATTGTGTCTTGCCCAAAGTCACAAAAGTGATAAGTAATAATAATAATAGCTGATATTTTATATAAAACTTTTAAATATGTAAAGCTATTTACATATATTATTTATTTTGATTCTCACTACAACCCTGTGAGGTAAGTGCCATTATTATCCCCATTTTGCAGATGAGGAAAATGAAGTTAGAGTTGTTGAATAATTTGTCCAGGGAGGAGTGAGTGTCTGTGCTTGAATTTGAATCCAAGTTTTCCTGATTCTAAGTTCTCCATGTCTTTTGACTTTGGGATTGGCCTATTTCCTTCCAGAGGCAAAGGTCTCAAAAATATTATAATATTCTTAGACTTTGGAAATTCATCTCTTCATGTAGCATGTGAATTTTCTTCATATATGTACCAGGAGGAATATCGGAGATTTCTCAGAGACTTAGACATTAGAGACTTAGTTCCAGAATGAATCAGAAATAACACTTAACTGAAGGAAATCTAGGCTAATTACCAAGCACTAAAGAAAGTAATGGGAATAGTAGAGGAAACAGGGGCAGAACAAAGAATATAAAGGCCCTATGATCAAAACCCAGAAGTCAATTGCAAATAAATGTTGCAATATCTAGTCATTCTTGGGTACTAGAATTTGCTTGCCATCTCTTCAGGACTGGAACCGTTAGATAGGAAGGTCATTAACCTGGAAGATTCAGCCAATTTCCCATGAAGAACATACTTTTCTATTACATATACCCTTTAATACAGTGAAGGGTCTCTTGGTTGTTTCACAACAAGACACTTCATCTCTCAATTCTGGGAATTTTCTCTTACTGTTCCCCATGCCTAGAATGTTCTTGTTCTTCTTCTCTATTAAAGGAATTAATTGTACTTTGTATCCACAGCTTAGTATGGTGTCTTGCACATAGTAGGCACTTAATAACTGTTTATTTATTTGTTAATTGATTCAATCTCAAGTCAATCAATCAAAAACATTTGTTAATCCCCTACTATCTTCCAGGTGCCATGCTGGGTGCTGAAACCAGTGTGTTCCCCCAAATTTCCATGGCAACACTAGAACAGTGTACTCTTGAGTAGGATTTAATAATGAGGTATAGAAACTTTTGAATTGATGACAGAAAAAAGAATTTTACTTTTATATTATTGGTTGTAAGGACTACAGTGCAGAGGAGTACATGTGGGAACTAGTAGAAAATGCCTGTGGATTATCTCAGCAAGAAATTTTCTCAAAGATACATAGGGGTGCCCTGTCCACCTTTTTTTAAAGTGGTGGTGGGAAAGGTAGAGTGGGGTGCTTGCTAGCATCATGGCTGAGGGGCGCTAGAAGCAGGTCAACTGTGCTGTGCTACCATTATTACTCACATTTGGAGTTGATGTATGACTGTTCTTTCTTTGAAAAAGGAAGGGAAGTAAAAAGTTCCTCTTGGATTATTAGGATGGCTAAACTCCATTTCTGTTGGTGGGATTCAATTGTGTAGTGGGTAATAAGTCTTAGGACTTGACACAATTGGAGAGGGGGGTATCATCTGACTTGTTCAGGATGTTTCCCTGATGTGGTCAAGTTTCTTCCTAAAATTTAGAATTACTCCAAAGTAGAATGATCTGCCTTGAGGAGAAATGGATTTTTCTTGTTTGAAGACTTTTAGTGAAGGCTGGATGATCACTTGTTGAGAATGCTACAGCAGGATTCTTGTTCAAGTACAGGTTGGACTCTGAGTTCCCTTTGAACTCTGAGATTCTATAATTCTGTTTATTTCTCCCAGGATGTTGATTCAAAGGAAGACATACAGAGAAACAATGCATTTTCCTTCTGTGTATCTTTGATGTGTTGTGTGTTGAGTTTTGTGTATGCTGTGGCTGTACTAGGGTTGTACCTTGGTGGTACAAGTCAATATTCTGCTGTGTAGGAGCAAGTGATGATAAAGCTATTCAGCTGCAGTACCAGATATATTTCTGGTTCACAGATCACTCTAAGACTTAGTCTCATCATTCTGTGAGTATATAAGATCCCAGACCTAACTTGGAAATTTATGTTTTTATGATCTAGGGAATTCATTTATGTGAAAGTGCATTTTCCCCAAGTGCCTGGAAAATAAAGCATTGATACATTATAATTTAATCAATCAATAAGCATTTGACCATATATATGTATATGTATACACATTGCCATTATTTAATAATAGCTAGCATTTATATGGCAAATAAGTTTTAGAAAATGCTTTAAATATGTCATCTTTTATGATCCTCCTAACAACCCAATGACGTAGGTGCTACTGTTTTCTATATTTTGTGAATGAAGAAACTGAATCCGAGAAAGTTCAAGTGATTTGCCTCACATGGCTCATATAGCAAGATCTTTTCATCTTGAAGTCCAGCAGTATATCCACTTCACTGTCTGCCATTTATTAGGCAGCTCTTCTATGCCAGACAGTGTGCTGGACATTAGAGAAATAAATTCAGAAATGAAACAGACTCTGCCCTCAAGGAGCTTATATTTTTTCAGAGGAAACAACACTTACATATATAAGTAAACATAAAAGGATGTATAAAGTAATTGGGGTGATGGTACTAGCAACAGGAGGGATCAAGAATAGCCTCAAGCAAGACATGGTGCTTTCACTGAATTTTTAAAAATTGAAATCTTTTATTTACAAAACAGAGGCATAGGTAATTTTTCAACATTGACCCTTGCAAAATCTTGTGTTCCAAATTTTCCCCTCCTTCCCCCCACCTCCTCCTCTAGGTAGCAGGTAATCCAATACATGTTAAGTATATTAAAATATATGTCAAATCCATTATATATAATATATATGTTTATACAGTTATCTTTCTGCACAAGAAAAAATGGATCAAGAAAAAAAAAACTTGAGAAGGAAAACAAAAAATGCAAGCAAACAATAACAGAAAGAATGAAAATGCTATGTTGGACTCCACACTCTGTTCCCATAGTTCTCTCTCTGAGTGTAACTGACCCTCTTTATTACTGAACAATTGGAACTGGTTTGAATCGTCTCATTGTTGAAGAGACCCACGTCCATCAGAACTGATTGTTGTATAATATTGTTGTTACTTTGTACGATGATCTCCTTGTTCTGCTCACTTCACTCAGTATCAGTTTATGTAAGTCTCTCCAGGCCTCTAAAATCATCCTCCTGATCATTTCTTACAGAACAATAATATTCCATAACATTCATAGACCATAACTTACTCAACCATTCCCCAGCTGATAGGCATTCACTCAGTTTCCAGTTTCTTGTGCTACGAAAAGGGCTGCCACAAACATTTTTGCACATGTGGATCCCTTTCTTTCCTTTAAGAGCTCTCTGAGATATTTGCATTGAATTTTTAAGAGAGCTCAGGATTCTGGGAAATGGAAGCAAGGAAGTGTTTGCATTATGGGGGATGGAATAGCAAATATGCTTCCCTTCCCTTTGATGATTTCCTAGAACCTATTCTTCTGTTACAGTGTTTATAGGTTCTGCATCCTTGAGACACTTCCATTTACCTCAATGTTTTCCCCAAACACTCTGCTATTTCAGGTGTAGCTTGCCTAGGCTACCAAAAAACTCCTAGTTGCATTTTGCCTAAATAGCTTTGCCTTCCTAATAAGAAGTTCTCATACTATCCAATAGTTAAGTCTATTTTTCTGGTCATTAAGCTTGCCTTTGGTCAGGGTAAAAGAAATACCTCCTTTCTCTCCTCCTTATGTTCATCCATCTTCCTCCTGAATTCCATTATGTCATTATTATAGTCACTAAATTATCACTACGATCAATAACAATGTTATTAATAAATAAGGATGAAAATACCTTCTATTTGTTTAGTACTTTGTACTTTACAAAGTCCTTTCATATATATTATATCATAGCATCTCAAAGATGGGAAAGACCTCAGAGGCCCTGTAGCTCAATCTATCTGCACTTGACCAGGAACCCTCCCTCAAGCATCCCCAGCATTCACCCAGCCTAAATTTGAATATTTCTAGTGAATGGGGAAACCACTAAAATCCAAAACCAAGCATTCCACTTCTGGACAGCTGTGTTTGTCATAAAGTTTTCCATTATAGTTATCTAAAATGTGTTCTGCTATAACTTTGACCCATTGTTCATAGTTCTTCCCAGAGGGATCAAGCAGAAGAAATCTCACCTTTCTTCCATATGCTGATTTTTTATTTGGGAAGACAATTATGGCATTCTCTACCTACAAACTTTTCTGTGTAAAGGTTGTTTTGTTTCTGTATTTGAATCTCCAGAGGCCGATACAATGCCGTAAACATAGTCAGTCCTTTATAGGTACTTATTGATTGATAAACACTATTAGTTCCTTCAATGAATCCAGGGATAGAATATGTTCTATCTGCCAGCATCCTGTTTGCATTCCTCTGGAAGCTCTAAGTTGTTCACGTAACAGAATTAGAGAATCTGAGGGCTGGAAGTTGAGCTCAGAGTCCCTTTGGTCCAGTTTTAATCTAAACATTCTGCTTACCTTTCTCTGAAAGAGGAATGATTTTCCTCAAATGAGTAATGTGATATTTCAGATTTGGTCTGACCAGAGCAGAGTATTAGTTCCCTCATCTTTTACTGTCTCTTCTAAAATAACAAAAGATTGTATTAGCTTTCTTGGCTTCCATATTAATAAATATTAAATGCCAATCTTTGTGCTGAACACTGAGTACAAAGATAAAGAATGAAACAGTCCTCACCCTCAAAGAGCTTTTATTTTCTCGAGGTGATGGATAGGTATCACTTTGGACTTGGAGTCCTGAAGACTTAAGTGTAATTCTTATCTTAGTTGCTTACTGTGTGACCCCAGGTAAAATAATTAACCTCCTTGAGCCTATTTCCTCATCCATAAAATGAGGGTAATAATAGTACCTATCTCTCTGGGTTGTTGTGAGGATCAAACAAAATTGTATCTCTATCTATCTACGGATATTGATATAGCTAGAACTTTACAAATCTTAAAACACTGCATAAAACTTAGCTATTACTAATAATTATTATATATACTGTACTGTTATATTATGTTTACAGGTTGTTAACATCTCCCGATTTTTCAGATAAACTTTTGAGTAGACATGCTTCTTCCATATTTCCTTGTGAAACTGATATTTTGAATCTAAATCTAAGAATAGATTTATCTCCAGGTGTGCTGGCACTTGCCTGTATCCCTGCTATTGGGGATTCTAGGGCTGGTGGTTGCTTGTGCTTGGAAGTTCTGAGCTACAGAAAGGTTAAGACCAATTAGATGTCCCCTCTATACCTGGAACCAATATAGACAGTCTCTTGGAGCAGGGTGACAGCAATACAGAGAAAGAGAAAAAGAGAGATCAGATTTATCTATGTTCTTTTCCTTATTAGATTTTCTCCAACATTTTAGCTTATGGAACCTTTTTTTAGATCCTGATGTTGCTATCCCATGTGTTTGTTATATTTAACTTTTTGTCATCTGCAAATATGATAAGCATATTTATTATTTTTGTTCCTATCCAAGGCAATAGTAAAATTGTTAAATAGCTCAGGGCAGAATAGATCCTTTGGGTACCTCTCCAGACAGCTCCCTCCCACTTTCACTGAATTCTTTAAGACCTTCTTAGGATATGAATGTGGTTCTGACTTCTTTTAATGGATTATCATTGAGCTCATGTGTCTCTATTTTGTCCTGAAGAATAATATTAGAGGCTCTGTCATATATTTTGCTCAAATCTGGAAGAACATTTTCTCGATCAACCAGTTTACTTAGCTTGTCAAAAAAGCTAATGGGGCCATCTGGCATGATTTAAATTTGTTGAAAACCTACTGACTCTTTGTGATCACAACATTCTCCTCTAATTGTTTTCTAACTCTTTAATAATGCTTTCTATAATTTTTCCAGATCTTGAAAACAAATTGACTGGCCTAATATTTATATAAACTTTCTGTTTCATTTTTTACTTTTGAAAATTGGGACATTTGCCCTTTTCTAGTACCTCTCTTCTTTTCAAAGATTTTTAAAACATCCCTAGCTATGTATTAGTAGTTCTGGTGACACTCTGGAGCTGGAGTTTATCTGGACCAGGTGGCTGTCCCTCTACTTATCTTAAGAGCTCACATTTCTATGTTGTTTTAAGACTGACAAAGTGCTTTATAAACAATTATCTTATTTGGTTTTCCTTATCATTTCCCTATTAGTCTCTCCTTTTCCCCTTGCTCTTTCCAATTCAAAGATTATTCTCTTTGGTAGAGAAAACAGAAGTGAAATAAGACTTCATTTCTTTATCTTTCTCTACCTTCATTTATTGTTCCATTCAGCCTGATAAAGCTAAAAAAACCTCCCAAACCGAAATCCAACTCAAACCTACCTTTTTTTTTTTTGTTTCCTTAGCTTTCCTTTCTAACTCCAGTTTGTTTTAAATTTTTGTTCTTCTGATACTACCTATACAAGACAATTTCCTGCTTTTATATTTCTTGCCTTTACTTGCTTTAATATTCTTAAAAAATCTAAATTATTAGAATTTCATTTCTTTTCCTTTTTCCTCCTCTCTGGACCTCCCTTTGTGTCTTCAGAATTTCATTCTTGAGTATTTCCTATATTTCCTGTCCTGACTTTCCAAACAGAATTTTAGGCTGAGGGATTCTGTCCTTTCTCTGATCATTTTGAAGTCTAATGTTCTAAAATCTATAGTTACTTGGAACTCCATTCCAAGTTTTCTTTCCTATTTCTATCATAACTTTTAAGATGGAGTGAGAATTTCCCCGAAGGTTCTTATCTATTCTTCTTCAGCAAACATTTTCTTCTTGTCCATATATAGACTTTCCCTTTTTTGATTTCTCCACTTTTTGAAGGAAGGATTCATCATTGGAGCAAGCTAAATAATTATTAGCAGTCCTGCTCTTGGCAGGGAGAGAGAGCTCCAGCGGAGGTCTACATAATTAAAGGTCATCATTATTATTAATGCTAATATATCATGTCTTCCAGCAAAATTGCAATATCTTCCAAACTTCTTGTCTATTTCTTCTTTCTGTCCAGAAGGTTTGTAGAATACTTCTGTTTCTTCCTCTGTTGTTCTTCATCCTTTCTTCCTTTTTCTGATTCTTGAATTTTCTCATATTAATATATTGAATGGAGGACTAGACAATAATCTTTGTCTTTTTGAGCATGATTAGTTGATGCAAGCCTCACATGGATTTAGTGTGTATATAAAACATTTTGAATGTTTCTATGATGATGAGAATTACTTTTGATTGAGTAAGGACTTGAAACTGGGATTCATTCAAAGGACCTTAGTCAACCAGAGTCTCTTCCTTGGTCATTTTTTGGGGTTTCCTGGCTGTATTCTGGTGAGAGACAATATTGTAAGGTGAGAGGTCCTGGAGTAAAGTTTAAGAAGACTAGAAAGGTAGGTTATAAGGTCTTTGAAAAGTAAATAGTATTTTGTATTTGATCCTGGAGAAAATAGGGAACCACTAGAGTTCTGAGTTGGGGGTTGGCATAGATGGCACTCTGCTTTAGGAAAATAACTTTGGTGACTGAATGGAGAATGAATTGGAGAGGCAGTGACTTGGCAACCTTGGTGAGAGATAGTGAGAGATGACTCCTAAGTTGTGAGCCTGAGGGACTGGAAGGAAATCCACATGGAATCAAATGACATAGAATCTCAGCGGGACTTCAGAGATAACATAATTTTAGAATATCAGATTTAGAAGGTATCTTGAAGGTCAGCTAATTAATATAGTTGGTGGGGGTGGGGGAAAGAGAATTCTTTTTACAACATCATCCCAAAGAGGTCATCTAGTCTTTGAAGACCTATTTGTTGTGAGTAGAGAACTGCAGGTTCCAATTTAGGGCTGTTGCAATTGTTAGTCATTTCTTATGTCAAGCCTAAATCTGCTTTTATGCAACTTGCTCTCATTGTTTTTAATTCTGCCACTTAAACTGAACTAAATGCAAAAAAAATTCATATATCTCTATTTTCTTCACAAGAATAATATGAAATACTTTGCTAAGTTCTTGATAATTATATTCACATCCTTCTCCCCATCCAATCTTTTAGTAATTCTAGGAAAAGTTAATCTAGCATGACTCTGATGAAATAACCCTGGCCTTTGTAATCATTTTTTTATGTAGATGTTCTCCAATCACCTCTTTAATGATCCATTACATAATTTTTCTAGGAATTAAAGATAAGTTTGCTAATCTATACTTTGCAAATTTTGTTTTCTTCTTTCTCTCTTGAAAAATTGGGATTTTTGATCTCTAATCTTGTGGTATGTCTTTTGTTTTCCATGATCTTTCAAAAATCATACACAGTGACTCAGTAATTACATCTGCTGGTTCTTTTAAGACTTCAGTATATAATTATCTAGGTCAGGTGACTTGAATCATGCATAGATACTAGGTATTTTCTTACTATCCTTTACTCATCTTTGCCATCAAATCCCTTTAGTCATTCCCAATGTAAATGTTGTTTTCCTTTGCAGAGAAAATGAGCAATATAAGAATTCAGCAAATATGTTTTCTTTCTATTGTCAATTAGAACCATCCTATTCACTCCAAACAAAGGTCCCATACCTTCTATGAGTGTTTTTTTTTTTTTGAACCAAAAGAGGTTTAAAATCTCTTCTTTGTTGTTCTTACTTTCCCTCCCCCACACTTAGTTCATCCTGAGTATTAGCATTCCTGAACTACTCTTATAGGACCATACCATACTCATATTCTGTGTTAACTTACCTTGCTTCTATCTTCTATGTGTTTCTTTTAAAAATATTTTATTAGTATTATACTTCATACCCTCATGAAATTTGTTAATGGTCTCCTCCTCCAACCCTATTCCCAAGCTTAATGTCAGCTGAAAATAAGGTCAATAGCTCATCTTTGTCTTCATCTGAAGTATTGCTAAAGTCTAAAGATAACAGAGCAAAGTAAATCCTCCAGGAGTGCCTTCCCTCTAGGAGCACACCAACAAATTAATTAAATAATCTGAGTCTACTCAGTTAATAATCTATCTCTGAGCTTTTAACTATACTATAATCCAGTTCACATTTTTCCATTTCTCACACAATGAGAGCCTCATCAAATGAAATTTACATATACTATATCCATTGACTTCACTTTGATTTAATGACCTGTACCCCTGTCAAAAAATGAAATGGATTTAGTCTAGCATGACCTGCTATTTTTTTTTTAAAGTAGGGTTTTTTTTTTTAAAAACTCCTTCCCTGATAGAATTTTATTAAACATTAAAAATCTTATTTGTATGGGTAATTTTTGAATTCCTATAACTCTCATTTCCAAATATATCTTCCCCTTCTCCTACTCAAGGAGTTATCTCTCATAACAAAGAATAAAAAGAGAAGGCAACAAAAAGCAAAACCAGTCTACATATGATGTGTTTGACAGCATATATAATATTTCACAATTATAGTCCTCTGCCTCTGTAGAAGTGCCAAGAAGGAGTGCATTTTCTCCACTCTTCTCCGGGACCAAAATTAGTCATATAGTTACATTGCATTCATTTTCATTTTATTATTCTTTTCATTTATATGATTGTGGTCATTGTACATCTTGTTTTTTAATTTTATTTTTAATTTATGGAATAGAACAAGTCTTTTGATCACATAGTACAATAAAAAGGCTATTATTGCACATGAAACTGCAAATTTACTATTCACAATATGCCATTCCTTTCAAATATATAACAGTTATCATGTAAAGTTTTTTCTTTTTTCTTCCCTCCTCTTCTCCTCTCTCTAGAGATGGCTACCATTAGACATAGATGCCATATACACACACACACTATATATATATATATATATATATATATATATATATGTGTGTGTATATATATATATATATATATATATATATATATATATATACATACACACAACCACACACATATATATGTAAAATTATTCTATACAACTTCTGTGTATTAGTTCTTTCTGTGGATGCAGACAACATCTTTCTTCATACACACTTTATAGTTAATTTGGGTATTTATAATAAACAAGATAACTTATTTGCTCAAAATCATTTTTACATCTTGTTTTCCTGCTTCTTCTTTCCCTCTGCAACAGTTCACATATCTTCCTCTGCTTCTTTGGATTCTTCACATTTGCCATTTTGCAGAGAACAGCATCATTCCATTATGTGTCACAATTAATGTCTTTTGTTCTGACATTCCATATTCATTCTTGATTTTGCATCTCTCTTTCACTTCTTCCTTCTTACAAAGAATAATGGTTAAGTAAAACTTACCAATAACCTTCTTTCATCTTTTGTAGTCATTGTGGATGTGTTTCTAGTGTGTTCCTTAATTACTTGTTCAGCTCATTAAGCCTCTCTATGGTTTGTTAATATGTTATGACTCAGTTAGGTGGCTCAGTGAATAAAGCTATTTCACCTTTCTATTGAGAGAAGGGATGGATATTTTATTCTCCATTTTCTAGGGCAAAATAATATCAATTTTTGCAATTAATCTGAGTGTAGCTGCCTTTTAGTGTTGTTTTCACTCACTCTGTATTTGTCATTGTATAAATGATTCTTTGAGGTTTATTTCTGTATGTTGGTAGTCCCATTTCTTTATGTAATGAGAGTTTGATACATGACTAGAGCAATCAAGATAACATCACCCATGTGGAAGATGCTAAGGGAACTGCTTTTGGGTTACCCGAGGACTAGAACATGTGTAGACATTCTACACTGGCTTATCACATAATAGGGGCATTTTTTTTTCTCATTGGCTACATGGCTGGAACGTCAGGCATCTTTAAAATAGTCTGATATAGATCCTGTGTGACTTTCTGCAGTATTTACTTCTAAGGATAAACACATATCCTTTGCTCATAGTTAGTGAGATCATATGTTTAGAGTCTCCTTTCCCCTCCTTCCTCACACACTTAGGCCATGTGGTCCCAAGAAATAAACCTAGATTTCTGGCCCTTTTAATTTCATTCTTTTCTGTTTTGGGTACAAGGAGTGAAGTTTCAGTCCTAGTTTAGGAGTGCAAATTAAGGAGTAATCGAGAGTCCAGGAACATAGACCAAGTATTGTACCCAATCCAGCAGTGAAATGTAGAGGTACAAGTGTCCCAAAATTTTGGGCCTGAAATATAGTGAGATGAATATTACATAAAAACTGAATTAGATTATGAGCCAAATCCACACTATTCCTTCCTACTTTCCCCAGAGTGTTGGGGAAAATGTATGTTTGTTCTTGCTATATCTATGAAGAGAAATTCCTTAATTCCCTTAGAGTACTGAAAAATTCTATGGGTCAAAATATACCTTTCCTAGCCCTGAGATAGTTAGGCTATATCAAACCATGTTACATTTAAATTCCTTATCCTTGTCATGGCAAAGCACAATAATATTTTGCTGTGTTAGAACATGACTTATGACCTGTGTTCAATCTCTGGAATTTCAGGGATCATGTTCAATCTTGTGAGCATATCTCCCAAATCTTAACTATTTGAGTCATTTTGCTGATGCTGAATAATCCTTCTTAGGACATTGTGGAAATATAGCTTGTGTCCATTCTGTCACAAACAGGGGTAAAAGGGCAAATCAAAGTAATAATGGCTATTGGGTAAAGGACAAATTATATCTCACTCCTTAGAAAATTCAATAAATATAGAAAGAATTCACAATAGCCTCTAAATAATAAATATAAATTCTTCTTTCTCAGTCTAGTGAGTATAACTTTTCTTCTAGGGAATGGTTTTCAGTACCTTCTTTAATTTGGACCCTACTTGGAAATTTAGAGTTGTTAAAGAGACAATCCACTAAAATTGCAGTGAATAAATACTACTAATACTTCAGGAACCACTCTAATTTAATTCACCTTTAAGAAGAAATCCTTTCCAAGGGTTCCAAGGGAATCATGTAGATTGGGGGCCTCATATGGGATCACTTGATATTTTTTTCATACCCCTGATTTATTTGTCCTAGCATGGTATAAGTCAGAGGATATTCCCTCAAAATTATATAACCTGAGACTATTTTTGAGTTTTATCTGAGATATTCTGATGAATTGTAGTTTTATGGAAAAAGGTTTCTAAGTTTTCTACTTTTAGAGGGAAGGAATGTTTGATTTTTCTTTTCTCTTCTATTGATCCTGCTATTGTTTATTTATTTTTAACCTTCTCATTTTCCCTTTCCACAATTCTATTCTGAGTCTTCTTTGTGGTATGGATATAATTCTAGGTTCTCAAAAGTTATGCCAGAGGAGCAGACACTCTGGCATTTTCTATCCTGGAGGAAAAACTTCAATTATGTGTCTTGTAGAAGATAGAGTTCTTTTTCCAAGATGATTCAGACTAAGTTGCAGAGAGTCATTTTCACTGGGCTGACTATTTTGTGATCTGTTCTTTGGTCGTGGTAACCTATGAATCAAAGAAAATATGAAATTATCTTCCATCCTTTTGTGGCCCTATTCTGCTTCTGCAGTGATGGTGGCAAGATGGTAGAAAAGAGGGCATAACACTGAGAGAGCAGAAGAAAGTTGTGAGTAAATGAAAGAATGGTTCATAGACTCTTCTTGGAGAAGCAGAAAATGGAATTGGAGGAGCTGATTTTATCATGCACCTGAAGGCAAAAAGAAGCATCATTTATTTCATGGAACATTTATTCACTTCATATTGCAATGCTTATGATAAGTATTTGCAGAAAGACTATCATGAAAATAATTTCCGTTTATGCTACAGTATCTGTTTCAGAGCATGAGAAGGCAGAGAAATTTGATGAAGAATTCAATATGACTCTCCAAATTAAATTAACATATTCTTTGATATTCAGTGATTTCAATAGAAAGGGGGAAGGTAAAATGGCAAGAAATATGTTGGAAAACAGGTCAGGAAAAAGTAATGAGAGTGTTCAAAGATCTGTAGACTACCCAGAAAACTATCTATATATCATAAATGTTTTATTTGCAAAAAGAATTCTTATGTGTTAGACATGGGAACACTAAACACCATTAAAAAAAATGACAGTAATTATATCTTAGCAGACAAGTAATGACTTGTTATTGATGTGAGAGTCATTCCCGAGTTATCTCTCTGTATAAATGAGATCACAGACTTGTTAGAGCAAAGATCAAAATTAGCATAAAGTTCAAAAAACAAAACAGACCTATTCAAACAAATCATTCATATGAGCAATGAGCAATAATGAAAGAAAGGATATATACAAAAAACACACTCATAATTTCATACAGAAATTTAACTGCTACAAATTAATTTCCATATCCTGTAGACCTAAAGAGCCTCATAAATACTTTAGTCAGCAAACACTAGAATTTCTTGCCAAATGGAAAAGATTGGCAATCACAGGCAACACTGATTTATAAAATAAACTTGTTTATAAAATCTTATAGAAAAGAACAATAGAAGATTATGAGTAATATCATCCCATAAAACAAAGAGATAGCAAAAATAAAATCAATTTAATGAAAGTTTGGTAACAGATTCATATAAAGCATTTAAGAATAAAAATGGAAGCAGGGCAGCAAACAAAAGAAAAATGGAAAAGATCAGCAAAGATTTTTGATGGTCTAAACTTTTTCTTTTTAACTCATTCCTTATTTGCCAGTTGGGATCTTCACTAGCAGTGCTAATCCATCAAACAATTTTTCTTAGCTTTTGATGGTCTAAAAGCAAAGATTTTTATAACAAACATTTTATATCTTCAAGGAAAGTGAAACTACCACATTTACACTTGACCTATTCATTTAAAGATGTGCTTATTAAAAAAATAGAAAAATAACAGGATTAGAGCTAATATACATAAAGAAGTATATTCTGGAGGTTACAAAGTTGTGAGAGCAGAGAGTAAGACATTTGAAGGAATTGGTGTGGAAAAATCTTGGACCTTATTAATATTGAAAACCATAATCAAGAAAACATTAACAGACACTGATTTATCTCCCTATTTTCTAATCAATATATAAAGTTTTTTAAAAAATCGTTTGTGATCACCATGAAGATATCCTAGATAAAAGCATTATTAGGGAACAGACCTCAAACCCATCATTGAGCTGGGGGGAGGGGGTCTCAGTCCCAAACATATAAACACTTTTCTTGGTGGAATGGGCAAATTGCTCTCATCTGCCATGAAAGTAGCTGAATTAGGCATTGTGATATGCTTAGAGCTTGGATGCCAAGGTCATCCATTGCATCCTGGTCCATCTCCAGTCCTCTTGACTTTTGTCTTGTTACTGGACTTCAATGATTTAATGATTACACTTTGTGAAAATCTACCTTACTTAAATCCAATTCATGCACAAGCCAAGATACCACCCTGTGATGTCATTGAGCTCTTTGAAAATAAAAGATGAACAACAACAATAAAAGGATTCTTCATGGCAGAGTTGACCTTTTTAGTGCTTTTTGAGCCTTTTGGACTCTGTTTTTAGATAGATCAGAGAGCACTAAAACTGAGAAAGGGACTGGGGCCCATGGTTGTGGGAAGCTTCCCTATGTTCTGTTTTACTAATAGGTACTGTGGGTCATAAGCATTTAAATGTTGCATGTACTTTTTACTCACAGACTTAATAGAAAAATTTCCAGGAAACACCCCAAGTTTAGGCACTCAACTTCTTATGGAAGGAAGGGGGGAATTATAGGGTTAGTGCTTGGACTGAAGAGGATACTGGAATTTTGTCTCGTAGACTGAAAGACGAAGTGTCTCTTTACCTACTTAAGGGTTGACTCTTCCTTCTGGACATAGAAGGAAGGATTTTCTAGTAAACATTGAGTTCCTTGAGAGTTTCAAGATCAAATCTCATAGTTAGAGGATGATTTGGGGGTAATTCCAGCTTTGAAGTGCTATCTTTAGGGATCCTACTTTTTTTTTCCTCTGGAAGGTTGAATCTCAGATCTCTCAAGGCTTGTACTAACTAGGAACTCCTCTCTCTCTCTCTCTCTCTCTCTCTCTCTCTCTCTCTCTCTCTCATTGTTGACAGTGTGTGGGAACTACCATTTTCTTCCTCCAAGACTGAATCTCTGAATTTGGGGTCTAGAAACTCTCCTTGAAGGCCATATGGGGTTAAATAATATGCAACTCCCACATTCTTCCCTGCCAGGGCAGCTGTACAAGGCTTCTGGGGACTGTTGCAGGGGAGAAAGGTTGCTCTATTCCATCTCTCCACCACCACCTTGGGAACCAGTACCACTCTTAACGCTATTACTTTTTGGAAAATCACAAAAGTGCTGTCTTCAATGAAGACTCTTTCAGTCCCTGCACAAAAGAGTTACTCTGATCCATAATAGTCAGAAACAACCAATTTTTCCTCAATCAAACCACAACAGTTCTTACCAATCAAGTCATTCTCAATGAATGAGACTCAATAACTCATCCTCAGTGAAGTATAAATAGATATATAAGTGCCACCGGCCATGTTGACATCCCCCATAAAGAGATACAATCAGTCCTAAACAAAACCTTGTTTCCTTTAAGCTCGTGTAATTGTTGGGATACTCCTACATCAACCTCCTAAATATATACCACAATTTGTTCAGCCACTCCCAGATCAATGAACACTTAGTTGGTTTCGTTTTTTTCCCTCCGTAATATCCAAGAAGTCTTTCTGTGAGCATTTTGGTAATAAAAGGGATGTTTCTCTGTGACATGACTTATTCTTAAGGAGTCACATTAGCTTTTAGTAATCACTGCTTCCTTTTTTATGTGCTCACAAATTGCTTCTTTATCATCTAATCTTGAATTTTTGCCAGCTATCAATCTCAAGCTCATGGAACTATAGCTTTAAGTATCTGTCTTCTTTTTCCTTTACAAATTGGGACATTTGTTCACTTCCAAGGCTGAGACACCTTTCTTGTTAGCAGAGGTTCCTCAAAAATCACTAAGAACAATCAGCAATTATACCTACAAATGCTTTCAGTAGATTGGCACATAATTCATTAGGGCCTGATGACTTGCATTCACTGAGAACAGCCAAGGGTTCTCATCAACTTCTTAAGTAATCCTGGACTCAAATTCCTTGTTACTCTGAAGATTATTCTTCTTGATAAAGAAAACAAATATAAATTGATTAATTAGCCCCACCCCCCCCCCTTTTTTTTTTTTTTTTGCTGCTAATCATTTTATGGGAGGCAGCATGGCAAACTGAAAATAATCCAGTTTAAGGACAAGGAAGGGACGAAGACTTGAGTTTGACTCCCACCTCTTGGCATTTAGGACTGTGAGTCTTGGTCAAGTGATTTAGCCTCCCTGGGCCTCAATTTCTTAATCTGTAAAATGAGGAGGTTAGCCTTTCTTACTTCTAATAGGATTTTAAGATCTGAAAATTGCTGTACAAATATTATCTTATCATAGTAAGGAGAGAAAGGAACCCACATGTGCAAAAATGTTTGTGGCTGCTCTTCTTATGGTGGCAAGGAACTGGAAATTGAGTGGATGCCCATCAGTTGAGAAATTTTTTGAAGTTCTACATCCTTTTCCATTCCACTTTCAAGGTAGCTAGGTGATATGGCATATGGAGCTCTGGATTTGTAGTCAGGAAGTTCTGATTTCATAGACAGCTTCAGACACTGTGTGACTCTTGGTGAGTCACTTAACTTATGTTTCCTTCTCATTATAATAATATCTGCCTCCCAGAGTTGTGAGAATAAAATGAGAAAATATTTGTAAAGTGTTTTTTCAAATCTTAAAGCACTGTATAAATGTTAGTTGTCATTGTTATTCCAAAGTCTCTTCCAACTCTAAACCCATGTCTTCTTCCCTTCTGTGTCTAACAGAGGTTCTATCCCTGTTTTTCTTATCCACTCCCCAAACCTTTAAAAGCCCTTATAATTGTCTACAAATTTGCAACACTAATTAAACTCAGAGTGAGCTTTAGATTCCTTAAAGGACCTTCTTTATAGTACTTTTTTTTAATTGGTTCACAACTACTTGAATTTCTTTCTATTTGCAGCATTTAGCATAATGCTTGGCACATGATAAACACTTAATAAATACTTGTCAACTGACTTTCTGGGGTTTTTTAGTACATACTTTTTAACAAGATAGCTATTTGGCTTAGGGAGAAGCTATTTCTTCCCCCAACAATTTTCTTCTCATTTAATCACCTTTGGTTTCCTGACTTTTCCTTATCCCATATAGTTCCCTGTCCTTCCTTCTATATAATCTGTTCCTCTTGGATGGGCTAAATCCTCATATTTTCATATTCCTGTCACAAATTATATTTGCCAAGTCAATTATGCTTATAAAGTCACATTTACCTCATTATTCTATCTGGTTGACTTTGCTTATTATCTGAAATCTGTGAATTGGTGTATAGACAGGTGAGCCTATGACTATTGTTTATATTCTTCCTCCTTGTGGAATCCTCCATGATTTCTGTAGAATAATACATAATTCTGCTTTTCTATATGTCTTACTTGCTGCCCTCTATCATATTAGTTTCCTGGTTAAGTCATTTGCCCATAATCAGGCAGCTAATAAGTGGCAGGACTGAGTTGATTGTGCTACTTTCCCTAGGTTCTTTCTTTCTCCTACACCACAGAAAAATAAGGTCCCCAAAATGGTCAAGTCTCAAGCTATCCTCTTTTCTAATCTGTCTACTTGGGGCAAGGAGACAAGATAAAGTCTTCCTAGTACTCTGGTTCATCTTGTGGTTGAAATTTCAGTGGAAAAGTAAAGAGAATTTAGAGATATTGTTGATCAAAGATATGCTGGAGGCTGAGCATCCAAGTGTCATAAAATAATAGGGAATCCCGAGTTGATTTTCGAAATATGTTGTTCCCTCTATTGGCCATCAGGGAACCTATTCCCTGCATATATGGCCACTCTATGGATCAGTGTCCCTTATACCTTTAACCTTGGATCCAATTCATCAGAGGATGGAAATAAAGACCAAAACATTCTGCATGTTGTCTGCTCCTATAATCTGCTTTTGAAATAGGGAATATGGTTGTCCAGATGAATACGAATTTTGAGAGTTTCAATGAAGCTGGGAATAAGTTATTTGCAGCGTAACAGGAAGCTGCTCAAAGGAGACAGGATAGGGTATGGCTACCCCTAATCCTGAAATTCTGGAGCTAGAATAAATGCCTCCCCTTTTATGTTCACTGGGGCCATATTTTGCAATTTTTTTTCAGTACAGGAGATGGTGGTTGGGGTAGCAAAGTTTTATTTGAATCTGAAAGGAAGAAATACATCTAACTTCTGTTTCCCTCAAGTTCTTCCTTCTTCAGTTGTTCGTCTGGAAAGAGCACAAAGACAAGGGAAGGGAAAGAAAGGAAAAAAGGTGAGAGAGTGTCTCTACTGGGCTTGTATACCAAAGAGATCATAAGAGAGGGAAAAGGACTCACTTGTGCAAAATGTTTATAGCAGCTTTTTATAGTGTCAAGGAACTGGAAATTGAGTGGGAGGCCTATCAATTGGGAAATGAATGAATAAGTTATGTTATATGAATATAATGGAATATTATTGTTGTATAAGAAATGATGAACAGACTGATTACAGAAAAGCCTGGAAAGATTTACCAAAGTGATGCTGAGTGAAGTGAGTAAAACTAAGGGAACATTGTACACAGCAACAACAAGTTTATGTGATGATCAACTGTGATGGACTTGGCTCTTCTCAGAAATATGGTGATTCAAGGCAATTCCAATAGATTTGTGACAGAAAGAACTATCTGCATCCAGAGAGTATCATGGAGACTGAATGTGGATTGAATCACAGTATTTTCACCTTTTGTTTGCTTGTTTTTTCTTTCTTGTGTTTTTTCCCTTTTAGTCTGATTTTTCTTGCACAATATGACAAATATGGAATTATGTTTAAAAGGATTGTACATGTATAACCCACATTAGATTGCTTGCTTTTCTTGGGGAGGGAGAAGATAATGGAGAAAGAGAGAAAAATATAGATTACAAAGTCATACAAAAATGGATGTTGAAAACTATTTTCATGTGCATTTAGAAAAATAAAATACTTTTGAGAAAAAAGAAAAGAGGTTAGAGAGAGAAGCATGATAACGATGATAACAATAATAGCTTGCATTTATATAGTACTCTATGATTTGCAAAATGTTTTATATGCATAATCTCATTTGGTCTTCACAAGAAGTCTGAGAGGTTGATGCTATTATTGCTCCAATTTTGAAAAAAAATATGCTTAGAGATGCTAAAACATTTTCCCAGAGCCATGTAGCTAGCAAGTGTCATTCAGGATCTGAACCCCATATTTTCACAACTGCAAGCTCACTGCTTCAAGCAGGAAAAAGAAGGAGGGGAAGGGAAAAAAGGATAGAAAAAGAACCTGGAAGATGAAGTAGAGAGGAAGAAGAGTTAGGGGGGAGCAACTGGAAGGAAAAGGAAACACTGACTTTGGTTCTGCTTACTTCTCAGCTTTGTACTTGGTCTGGGTGATTTCCTTTTTCACAGGGAGACTCCTGGGGCATCAGAACTGGGACCAGTCTATTATTATCAAACTTACCAAATACTGATTTTGTACCTTGAGGATCAGCACTTGGATCCAGCTCCATGTTACTTCTCAATCCAGTTATACAGGTAAGAGAGACTTGTTTGTCTTATCCCATAATCTACTTTCTCCCTCCCACACTCACATCACAGAATGGGCTCCAGAGGTCTGCACCTGGAATTTCGAAATATACCTTCAAATAGCATCTGTAAAGCACCCCAAGTCATTCATCTCCATTATAAGCCACACCACTAGCCATTCAAGTCAACACTCAGTGTTTCCATAGTCAGTCAAACCAAATATCAATTTTATTTCTTTATACATCTAAACTTCAATTTATACTTTTTCATAAACTATTTAATGTCTATTCCACTAATTAGCCAGATCAGGAGAAAGTCCTAACACTCTCTTATATTCTGAGTTTGGGGTAATTTACAACTATGGACAGCTGGGAGCCTCATGGCTTTGTTGTCATATATTCTATCTCATTCATAGATTTTCTTTCTAGGGTCATAGTTTGATCTGGGAGTGGGTTTTCTTGCTAACTTTGTGTCCGAGTATCCCTCAGCCTATGACAGAATTTTAGTTTTGTGAGACAATGTGTTATAATGGGAAGTCCACTGACTTGGAGTCAGAAGAAACTCCTCAAATCCTTCCTCTGACACTAACTGACCAACACAGAAAGTCGATAGCATCCCTGAACTTCAGTTATCTCATCTGTAAAATGGGAATAAAAGTAATTGTAATACATAGCTCACCAAGTTATTATGAGATTCAAATGAGAATACTCTTAAAGCACTTTTCAATCTTAATATTTTATCTTATATAATTTTAATCTTATATAAATATATATCTTAATATAAATGTCAGTTTTTATCATTGTGCTACTAGTAGGACTGGGTATCCATGTAAAATATAATAAAAATTAATAATAACAAAAATAATTATAATAAACAGTTACTTTGTAAATAAATAATAAAATAATAACAAAGAGCATTTTTATTTGAGCATTTGAGGACTCAGAAGAAACTGACATAGTTTGAGATTTTCTAACCCTGTATTTATCCCATGCTGGTGATCACATTGAGCCTATACACTCTGTATACATGTAATAGATTGTATTACATGTATATATAAATACATTTAATATCCCCACATTAGACCTAGCTTGGTCTTCTTGAATGAACATGTCAAATAGCAAAGGGCTCCAGTTGACTCTCTGCTATCACCGCTCAGCCAGCTTCTCTGGATGGCTGGTTGGTAATGTAATAATGAACATTTTCAAATTGTCATCCCATTAGTGCTTATGTCTAACATAATCAGTTTCTAGTGAACAGCTGTCATTGCCTTCCTGATCTGGGGAAGAGAAGATGCATTAGAGAGCAGATTTGTTATCTTAGCCCCTTTTCTTAGGCTCCTGGAGGCCTGACTTCTCGGAAGGACTCCCCCAAACACTAAACAGATGTTTCATCCCTCTGTGCTGAAGAGAATAAAACAGCTGGAGACCTCTTTTGCTTTCTTTCCACCCCACAACTTTCCCTTCTGTTTTGATGCTGCCATCTGCTTTCCATGAAGTTGTATTGCATCCTGGCTGAGGCAGGGCTGATATATGGCAGTGATTAGGAAAGTCACTAGATGGAGGAGAGACAAGTCCATCCAGGGCTAAGGAAACAGGGTGTAGGTTGGAAGGAGAGCAAGTTAGAACCTAAAAGTTGGATTAAGTTTGTACCGGGTGTTTGGAGAGTAGTGAGGTCCGAGGGCTGAAATGGGCAAAGAGACACAATTACTAGGGTTATGGGTATAAGTACAAATTTGATGTGCCCACCTAGGCTGGGCAGAACATTGCTCATTAGCAACAGCAGAAAAAACTCAGGGATTCTATAAGAAGTTAGGAAAGCAAAATATAAGGATTTTAATGAGTTGACTATTGTTTAATTCAATTTCATTCCCCAAATTTCTGGTCATGGAATAGGCTTCCATTCCTTAATTATGACCAATAGGAACACTGGAATTATCACTGGCTGATATTTTTTATCAATTAAACCATTTTTGGCTGTCTGTGGCTACAGTCAGGGTGGGCTCCCTTAGCAGGCAGTAAACGAGGAGCATATGAAAGCACTGACCAATCATACTCTTCTCCACAGTTATGTCCCATTGACCCCTCAAATACATGTTAAAAACAGAACCTTTAACCCTTTCACTTCATCTCCTTATCACTGTTGAGAGCTCTGTTAGTCTTCCCAGATATCTTCACTTTAGCTTTAACTCTTCCCTTGCACAAGTCCAAATAATTTCCCAACTTTGTCATTTCTTTCTTCGCTGTGTTGGCTATATGCCCCCTTTTCTCTCTATTCATACAGCCACAATCCTAGTAAAGAATCTCATCCCTTTCACATAGACTTCTGCAATGGACTTCTAACTTCTGTCTGATTCAAGTCTTTCCTCACTCCAGTCTAGCCCTCTTCTCACTTGGGAAGTGATGTTTCCAAAAGCCTAGATCTGTGTTCACCTCTTGATCAATAAGTTCTAGTGACCCCCTATTACCTCCAGGATCAAATAAAAATTCCTCTGACATTTAAAGCTCTTCATAAATAAACCCCTTCCTTTTCAGTCATATTACACTTTGTTCTCTTTCATGGACTCTCTGATACAACAAACTGGCCTGTTTGAAGTTCCTTGACCACATATTCATCTCCCATTTCAGAGCCTTTGCAATGGCAGTACTCTGGCTCCCCTTACTCCTATTGTCTGTAATAATTCCCCCACTACTTTCCCTACTTCAAGATGGCTCAAAATCCCACTTTCTTTTTTTTTTTTTATTAAAGCTTTTTATTTTCAAAACATATGCATGAATTTTTCAACATTGACCCTTACAAAACCTTGTGTTCCAAATTTTCCTCTCCTTCCTTTTACCTCCTCCTCTAGATGGCAAGTAATACAAAATATGTTAAACATGTTAAAATATATCTTAAATACAATATATGCATCCATATTTATACAACAATCTTGCAACACAAGAAAAGTCAGATCAAAAAGAGAAAAAAAAGAGAAAGAAAACAAAATGCAAGCAAACAACAACAAAAAGGGTGAAAATACTATCTTGTCCACACTCAGTTCCCACAGTCCTCTCTCTGGGTGTAGATGGCTCTCTTCATCACAAAATCATTGGAACTGATCTGAATCATCTCATCTCACTGTTGGAAAAAGTCACTTCTATCAGAATTAAAAATCCCATTTTTTAAAGGCAACCTCTCCTTTCTCCTAACCTCTTCTCCCATCAGCTGCTAATGCTTTCCCCTTTCAGATCACCTTCATGCACTCTGCAAGTATATTTTATTAACCTAAATATATGGAAGTTTCCTTCTCAATTAGAATGCTCTTCTCTGTGAAGTCAGAGTCCATTTTTGCCTTTCTTTGCATTCCACAGAACTTAACACAGAACATTTTGCTTTATTTAATAGTTTCACAAATAAACTACTAATTTATTTTGTAAATTAGTCCGACTCTTTGTTTCCCCATTTGGGGTTTTCTTGGCAAAGATACTAGTTTGCCATTTCCTTCTCCAGCTTATTTTACAGATGAGGAAACTGAGGCAAACAGGTTTATGTGACTTGCCCAGGGTCACACAACAAGGGGAGCAACTGATGCCAGATTTGAACTTACAAAGGTGGATCTTCCTGACTTCAGACCTGACACTCTAACCATTGTGAAACCTATCTGTCTCATATGAGATATAGTTTTGGTGTTAATGGGTAGTCTGCAAATTCCAACTTTTTACTAGCCAACTTATTATTTCATGTGATGGGGATCTTCCCTTCTGCTATTTGTAATTTGATGTGTAAATTTTTCCCTTTCCCTTTCATCTGTAAAATTTCATTGTGCCCACCCTGCCTATGAAACTAAAACCTATGAAAAGTATTTGGATCCACAGGTTTATGCTAAGCATGCAATAAATAAATCATAATTATATTAAAATGTTTCTGTGTGTTGACAAGAATGATTGATAGCAGTACCTATCATTGGACAATTTTTATGTCACTCTCTACTCCAAAATATCCTCAGTATTCCAGTAAACCAAAGTAATTTTTTCCTAAAGCAGAATTCCAGCCATGTCATTCTCTTATTCAATAAATGGCTGTAGCTCCCTATTGCCTCCAGGATCAAATACAAAATCTTCATTCTGAAGAGCAATAGCTCTATTCACCGGCCCCCCTGGCTCCCAATCATACACGCATCCCTACCTCACAGGGATGTTGGGAAGGCAGGAATTCGTATACCGTTAAAGACTTTGGAAATGTGAAATGTTGTGATCATGATTCCCAGGGAGGCAGGCCCCGCTGAGACCTTTGAAGCCCCCAGGAGGCTGGAGAGGCTGGGGACAGTGGGCAACCGAGCCCAACAGAGCCCAGAGAATGATCCCCTTATTACAGGGCTGCTTGGGGCTTGCTTCTGCCCGCCCTCCCCTACGGCCCAAACAGCAGCTGTGAAGCTGATGAATTATGGCTAAGCTGCGAGACCTCCTTGGGAGCCTGTTCCAGGACACGCTGTGACGGCTTCCCGAGGAGGCGACAGGGACACACAGCAGCTTGCAAACAAGCTGCTTCTGGCTGCTGAGAAGGGAGGCGGGTGGCGTGGGCCCCTGCCCGCCAGGGGAGCCGATTAAGGCTGTGAAAAGGCTTGCAGTAAGCACTGTCAAAAAGCTCCATTTCATCTGGGAGAAGGGGGTGACTGTGGCTCTAGTTAGCTATGGGAAATTTGCCCAGAGAGTTCTGGACCTTCTCAAAATCCCCATCTCAGCTAGCTCAGAACCCCCTTCCCTTCAATTCTCTCTTTCGTGGCGGGGGCTTTGGTGTGGGAGGTGGTGAGTGGCCCCTGGCCTCTGCCCACCATTGCCACCTGGACCAGCGCTGACCACTGGTATTAACTAAAGCAGGACAAAGGTCCGAGGGAAAGAAAGAAAACTGGGGGAAATGAGCTTCTCTAACAAGTGCTTCTGTGAAGTTCATGCGATGTTATTCAGTATGAATGGTGATAATGACACATACTAATTATTAATAACAGCATTTTAAGGTTTGAAAATACTTTGAATGTTATCTCATCAGATCCCCACAATAACACTGTGAGGTAATTGCTATGATTATCCCCAATTTTTTGTTCAGTCGTTTCAGTCATGTCTAACTGTTCGTGATCCTAATCTGGAGTTTTCTTGGCAGAGATGCTGGAATAATTGGCCATTCCTTCTCCAGATCATTTTACAGATGAGGAAACTGAGGCAGGCTGGGTTAAGTGACTTAACAAGGGGTCACCTAGTAAGTGTCTGAGGTGGATTTGAACTCAGGAAGATGAGTCTTCCTGACTCTAAATCCAGAGTTATAGACACTGGGCCGCCTAACTGCCAGGTCTGGAGTCAGGAAGACCTGAATTCAAATCTGGTCTCAGACACTTAGTAGCTGTGTGATCCTGGACAAGTCACTTCACGCTGTCTCCTCATCTGTGAAATGAGCTGGAGAAGGACTGGCCAACCACTTTCCTCAATGGGATGATGAAGAATTGGACACATTGAACAAAATGATCCCATGATTCTAAATCATTTAATTTCTCTGGGTTTCAGTTTCCTTATTGTAAAATTTGAGAATCCTCTAACTCCAGAGGTCGTGAGTCTAAGACCATGATACAACAGACAAAGCAATAGATGTCAGATGCAACTATGGGCAAAGTCCCTTTATTCTACCAGACTCAGTATTTTCATCCATAAAATGGGGAGATAGCCCATTAAAGCTTTGACATTCCAGTTTTGATTCAATCATGATGTTGATGGAAAATTTGATATTGGCAATAGAAATGAGGTTGTATATATGTAAGACCTTCTTAAAACAGACTAGACACAAGGACACACTCAGACCCCATGGCTTTCAATGTTTTAGGCCATAACATCTCTCTTACTCTGAGGAACTACAAGAAGAGACTTGTGTTAGTCACTGGTCTTTAGGCAAATATTCAGTGTCTGCGGTGGTTTGGCCCACATGGGAATGATGAAGATGCAGATGAGGTGATGATGAGATAAAGAATAGTCATGTGGTATTATTGTGGGAATATGTGGCGGGAATAAGTCACTGAGCAAATGCTCAAAAAGTCTAGGTTCCTGAGCACTGACAGGTCCCTGTCCTAAAGAAAATGATGCTCCTCCCTTGTTTAAGACTTTCGTTTTCCTTACATTTAACAAATTAAGCTTACTTGATAAAGCATTATCCAGTTTTGGTTTTCTTGAGATAATTCTAGATTGTAGAAGATTAGAAAATTTAGGGATTTTACAGATAATTTCGATGGATGCTAATAAATCTCATTTTATAGACTAGAAACTTAT
Source organism: Sarcophilus harrisii (assembly GCF_902635505.1). NCBI lineage: Eukaryota > Metazoa > Chordata > Mammalia > Dasyuromorphia > Dasyuridae > Sarcophilus > Sarcophilus harrisii. The sequence goes on along the minus strand of NC_045429.1, from coordinate 414,851,629 downwards.
GTTGATTGGTGAAATGATTTGTACCCCAATTATGTTGCTAATTAATGGGAGAATTAGAACTAGAATTTGTTTTGAGACTCTCAGTAGCATACTTTTATCTATATTCAACAAATATTTATTAAATATTTACACTTCAAAAAAATCTTTAGAATTTAGGATTTAAACAGGTCCCTGTTTAAGGCACAATTTCTAATCCATTGTCATGAACTTGGGACTTATACTAGACTTTTTAGAAAGATTGGACCAACCAATCAAAGCGATAAGCTTTTCTTCGACATTCTCTTCCCCTTCATTTCTCCAAGAATGGTGAAAACACTTCAGTTTTTTTGTTATTACAAGGTCACTATGAATATTTTGGTATATATGGGTCCTAGATTTTTAACTTGATGTATAAAGTGGCACTTTGATGAAGGTATGGCAGGCCTGTTTGTTAGGATTTATAAGGAGCCCTGGCTCTTTGGTCCTGGACCCTGGCACTGTCTTACTTTGCAAAGTTCCAGTCACATGATCCCAGAGGATTTCTGAAAACTGATAGTGAAGTGGACAACCAATGTGGGTGGGCAGAAAGCACTTGTTTTTAGGGTAGAATCTTCCTATTTAATCTGTCAGTTTGCTAGAATTCCTTGTTGCCAGTGTGGCACTTTAGAAATTCTGAACAGTTGGAATGCATGGGAAAACTTGACAAAGTGACAGGAGCTATAAAGACAGCTGCTTGTCATTCACTGTGGCTCTTGAGAAGAAAACAACTAGGAAAGAGGTTAAATAGAATGCAAAAAATATGCTTGTATCTGTGACTAGAAATAGTTCTGCTTATAGATTTATCATTTATGTCAATATATCCATCAATCACCGGTAACCTAGAATCACCATGAAGATGCTACCCAGGATCAACTAGTGACATAGGGATTGCTGGGAAGAGCATTTGCAGAGAATCCTGGTAGTAAAAAGGAAGAACAAGCTGATCAAGGAGGAAAGATTTGGAGTCTCATCCTCCATTTTGGTACAATATGGGCTTTTTCCAGATTTGTGAACTTACCTGGCCACTGATCAATGTTACTTGGAGATTTCTTGCAAAGAATCTGATTAATGATGTATTTTGTTAGTGGTGAGGCGAGGAGAGAGACAGAAAGAGAGACAGAGAGTAAGACAGAGGGAAACAGAGACAGAAACATAGAGAGACAGACAGACAGAGAGGGAGAGAAAGGGAAACAGAGAGACTGAGACAGAGAGACACACATACAGGGACACACCCAGAGAGAGACAGAGACAGAGAGAGAGAGAGAGGAGAGAGAGGAGAGGAAAAAAGACAGAAAGAGAAAGAGAAAGAGAGAGGGGGAAAGAGAGACATAGAGTGAGAGAGAGGGAAACAGAGACAGAAACAGACAGACAGACAGATAGAGAGGGAGAGAAAGGGAAACAGAGACAAAAACATAGACAGACAGACAGAGACACACACACACACACAGAGAGAGAGAGAGAGACAGAGAGAGACAGAGACAGAGACAGAGAGAGAGAGAGAGAGAGAGAGAGAGAGAGCAGTAAATATGATCCTGATTGAATGAGGTTTGGTGAGATGTCCCCTATTACTCCCTTAGAGACAATTTCCTTTTCTGGGACACAGAGTTGAAGAAGAAGCAATTGTGCAAATCTCACTCAGACAACCAGGTGGATAGAGAGCCAGACCATAAGTAAGGAAGATTCATCTTCTCAAGATCAAATCTGGCCTCAGATACTAACTGTGTAAGTATCACTTAACCCTATTTTCTTCAGTTTCTGTAGGAAATGCCAAACAACTTTGCTAAGAAAACCCTAAATGGGGCCACAAATAGTCAGACACAATTAACCACAAACCATGACTCTCTGGGAGAGGAATGAGCTAAAGAGACAAGTTCTCTGAATTGGACTGAATATTATGATGCTTGCCTGCTCACTCCACTTTGCATCTGTTGCCCTTTCTGGTTTCAACTCCATGGAAAAAGATACCCTGCCCTTCTTTCTTGCCTTCTTTTGTGCGTTGTCTCTTTGTTCTTGAGGGCAGAGGTTGTCTTTCTATTAATTTTATCTTCAGCACTTAACATAGTGTCTGGCGCATAGTGGGGTGCTTAATAAATGGTTATTGGATTGGATGGCTCCTGAAGACTGCTCCCCTTGCTCTTATTTCTCTGTTCTTTCCTTTGCTACTATTTATTTCCATTGTAATCTAAAGAAATTAGTGCACAATAACCTTCTTGTATGGCCAATATTGTTTATGGATAATAGAGGGATCCAGAAAATTGGTCTGTTTGGAAAAGGGTGGCGTGTACCTTTAGCCCCTAGCATGAATCATGGGGGACATAATGGGGAATTAAAGATTATGATGGGAATGGAAATCACAAACTCAGTGGTGATGCTCTGTTATATTATTATTTAAACAACTTTAGGTGATGAACAGGAGTAGTAAACAGAGAAAAATTAAAACAAAATAAAGAAATAAAAAAATCTAGACTAGAAATATTGTGAGAGCCACCACAAATGAAGAAAGATAATGCAGTATTCTTTGGAGTGATCTCCTGGTGTACACCTTAATTAACTTTCATATACTTACCTACCACTGAATTATTATGTCTTTCCCAAGGAGACTAGTCTGTTCAAACTTAAATGTGGGAGATCTAGGAGCAAGACTAATGTTCTCAAATTTTTCTTTAATTTATTTTATGTGTGGGAAGCAACCTTCCCCCTCTTTTTACACAATCTATCAACAAGCATTTACCAAGTGCCTTAATACAGCTTATATGTTGATATCAATCAATCAAAAATATACATAAACATATAATAGTCCATTTGGTATGCTGAAGCTTATCCAGAAAAGGGGAACCAAAGAGGTAAAGGACCTAGATCTTTCAGTGATGTCATCTAAAAATCATTGGAAAGAATGGGGCTATTTCACCAAGAGAAAAGAAGGGAAGACAGGAAAGTGATAGCTGTCTTTATGTATTTGAAAAGATTGCTGGGAATGATGGATTAGACTAGTTTTACTTGACGCCAGAGAGTAGAACTAAAAGTAAAGAGTAGAATTTGAAGAGCCAGATTTAGGCTTAATATTAGGGAAAACTTCCCTGTATAACAAAGTAGAATGGACTGCCTCTGTACTTAGTCCCTCTACTTCTTTCCACTCCTTCCCATTGCTATCGTTGGAGAGCTCTGAGCAAAGACTGGATGACTCTTAATGTAGTTATGGCCTCAGAGGTCCTTTCTAGCTCAGAATTTCTGAGATTTAATAAAGCTGTACCTTTGAGTTAGTTATATATTTTTCCTGAGTTCTTTCTAACTAATATCATTTGAAGGAATCACTCTCCTATGGCCCATAGTTTGCCTTAAGTTCTGGCTTAATTGATCACTTTAGGCTGTTGAGTCATTTCAGTTGTGACTAACACTTAGAGTTTTCTTGGCAAAGGAGTCATTTGGCATTTCCTTCTCCAAGTCATTTTACTGATGAGGAAACTGAGGCAAACAGGATAAAGAGTAAAAGACAAATGCCCAGGATCACAAAACTAGTAAGTGTCTGAGGCTGAATTTGAATTCAGGTCTTCTTCACCCCAGGTCTATCACGATATCTACTGGGAAACTTAAAGACCATAATCTACACATATCTTCTTAATGAAGGTTTGAGAAAAACAGGTTGGCTTTTGCAAATGATATCCCGCAGAGGATCACATTTTAACTATCACACAATTGACTGAAAGGTATAGAGAATACAAGATTCTTCTTTGTTTATTTATGTTTGACTATAAAATAGCATTTGATATCATAGATCAAAATGTTGCCTGAAGGCTCGGCTTCAACAACATGTCTTCCCTAAAAAATTCCCTAAAATTTTATAAGATTCTTTGAAGGATACAATAGAGATAATTATATTTGCCGATCTTTTGATTGGCATAAATACAAAAAACAGGGAGTTGTATGTTCACTAAAGGTGTCTGCTAATATCTTAGAAGATGTCTGGTGCAGAATCCAAAGGAGAGAGAGATTCCCCATAGATGGTAAATTGTCTGTCTATATGACACTTGTGCTGATTGTATATAGATTTCAGAGTCTCTTACAAGAGATCCATTTAGTTTAACTGCCTATTCTGTAAAAGTCTGAAGGATAAAGAATACCTGTTGTCTATACTGTGATTTACAGTTATTACATCCCTAGAACTCATCTATCAATATGTGTATCTTGGATCAGCACTTCAAAGGACAGGGAGCTAGACTTAAAATTGAATAGGAAGAGGAAACAGGACTAAGTTGCCTTTGGGAAACTGGGTAATGCTTTTAAAGACTCTAACTTTCTTCCCAAAACAAAGACCAGTCTTTTTTCAACCCCAACAATCTTTTGGTGATGTTGAATAAGTATGTGTCAGGGAATTCCACAGTCTCTGAGGAACTGAATTTGAAGATTATCCAAAGTGCAATGGAGAAGTGAATAGTGGACATGACCAGGCTTTGTAAATACATTGGAAATAAGGGATTATGCAGAAGAAGTGGGGGTAAATGATGATGCTAGAGAAATGTTCAATGGTTTTTTAGTTGTGTTTGATTCCTTGCAATCCCATTTGGGGTTTTCTTGGCAAAGATACTGAAGGATTTTGCCATTTTTTTCTTCAACTTATTTTATAGATGAGGAAACTAAGGGAATTAATTAAATAACTTGTCCAAGATCACACAGCTAGTGTCTCAGTCCATATTTGAACTTGGGAAGATGAGTCTTTCTGACTCCAGGCCTAGCACTCCACCCATTAGATCACTAGCCACATTGTGAAAGTGAGACTTAAGCAGTGAATTGACTGCTTGCTTCATTGGTATATAGATATTTTAAAGAGATTTGGAAGGATAGCCCAAACATCTTAGGTGGACCTCCTAGCGTGGATTTATAGGAAAGGATGGGCTTTACAGGATGGACAGACAAGGATGAATTAGTTGTGTTTCAGATCACTAGAGAAGGTACCCTCATCAGTGAAATCCCAGATCCAAAGAAATTATCGGAGGTCTCCCTTACATAGGTCCTCCTTTTACAAGTTTCCTGAACTTTTCCTTATCAAAATATTCCTGGTTCTTCATCAAATTAGCAATCTCATATGCACAAAGATCTCTTAACATGTGCTAAAGATCAATAGATTTGTTTGGATTTTTGACTGAACCTATGACGTTACCAGTATTGAGAACTTCCAGTGAGGAAATTCCCTCTGAGAATGAGGATTTCCAGCTGTTGTACAATTAATAGCTTTCGAGATTTGCACAAAACATTGAGAAGTTATTGATTTGTCTACAACCAAGATGTGTCAGAGATAGGGATCTGTCTGTCTGTCTGTCTGTCTCTCTGTCTTTCTGTCTCTCTCTCTGTCTCTCTCTCTCTCTGTGTCTCTGTCTCTGTCTCTTTCTCTCGTCTATTTCTCTGTTTCTCTCTCTCTTTTTTTTGAGGGAAACTTGAAATTAAAAAATAATGGATTGACTTTCCCCAAAGCGTTGAGGTACAAAATCGCTTGACCCTTCAAAGCACATGTTTGTTTTAATCCCTCACCAGTCCTCTAGGTTCTATTGCCCCTCTGTAGCTCTCTCTTAGCGTGTTCCTCTACCCCAGGGCAGAGCAGTAGCTCCAAGAGGAATTGGAAAGTTAAGACTTTCTCTTGGACCCCCCTGCCTCTCAGGTTGGTGCCAAGAATATGTCTCTATTCCAAAACATTAAACAATCAGCACTGACGTGCTGGGTCTATTCTCGTCTCTAAGTTGCTTCACATTGCATAAAATTAAGTTAGTACTAAATTTTATTGACTGTTGAAAAAATTCCGCTTGTCTGAGATTTAACAAGACAGTGGCTTCAGAATCCCAAACAACTTTTAATTAGCACCTCAAGGCAGAACAGAGTCTCTCTGTCAATTCTGAAACATCCCCCATCTTTTGACTATTTCTCTCATCTTGAACCCCACATTCTTTTCTCTTGTTAAGGTATTTGGAGGTCATGTTGATCCTTCCCTTGATCCTAGCAAAACCTAAAAAAAAAGAAAAAATTTTAATTTTACATTCTACATTGTTAATGTAGAATTTACATTAAATTTACATTTACATTTTACATTCCTATAATAGTTATTTTGTGGACTGTTTATTAGGGGAAAGTTGCTGAATTCAGAGGCAGATGATCTGAGTTCAAATCGATCAATCAACAATCAAATATCATGTACTGGGCATTGTGATTAGGCATTGGAATTAAAAAGACAAAAATGAAACAATTCCTGTCTCTGAGAAGCCTACATTTTCTCAGGGTAATGGTACATGCACATATGCCTAAATATAAAACATATACAAACATAGGGGAAGAAGAGCAGGGGAACAAACCAATAGCTTGGGGAATTGAGAACATCCTCATGGAAAAGATAATGCTTACATTGATCTTTGAAAGGAAGTGAGAATTCCAAGAGTTGGAGAACATTCCAGTCTGCACTAAGGCATGGTGATGGAATGTTTTATACAAGGAAGGAAACAAGCATTTATTAAGTACCTACTATGTGCCAGGCACTGTGCTAAGCAATTTACTTTGAGATGCACAGCAATTCTACAAGGCAATATCTGATGAATTTTTCTTAATCATAATTTTTAAAAAAAGCATCAAGAAATTACTTTACTTCCTCCTTAATACAGAGTGTCCCCAAAATCCTACTATATTTTAAGACCCCTGAAGCTTAAAATAGCACTGAAGCTTCTGGGATACCTTGTGTTTAAAGATACCCAAAGAAATAATGTTGAAAACAACATCACAGATTTGAAATATGATAAACAAAGCTCGGAAAAATTCCACATATTATACTTGCCTGTTTAACATACGCTGGTAGGTTTTAATTAATTTACAGTCTGTTACAATTTTGACTAGTCTTCACTCAGCTCTGCTTGTAGGTATCACTGTTGGTTATTCTCATTAACCATCATTGTTGACCTCAAATGTAGCTTGTTTAGTCTAGAGACGTTCCCTCTGTCCATTCTGCCTGATTTCCTGACTGACCTCATAAGCAAGGAACATTAATTCTTCCTGTCATAGTCTAAGATTTTTTGGCTAATTGGTGGCAGGCAGATTGAGAATTTTGGATCTGAAATTCCTAAATCCATTCTTGTGGTCTTTCCAGTATACCATTTATACCTCTTAAATACTTTTTGTTTTGGTGGGGGAAGATGGTATTTTGTGTGACATCAAACCTAATTTAAAAATGACTTCCTTTATTTCATTTTTGTTATTGTGAATTTTAATTTTTGATATTGGTAAGCTGATTTTCTTCTCTTTTCAAACCCTAATTTCATTTGTTTCATTTTTCTTCTTGCTTTCAATTTTGTTCTTTCCTTCTTTGTTTTCAGAATTTATATTTTAGTTGATTAGTTGGTTTTGAGGGAGATTTGTTGATTTTCTAATTTTTGTTAGTTACAAAGTTAATTGATCTAATCTTTGTCTTATTGATGAAAGTGTGTATGTAAGGGGGGGGGTCTGGTACATTCATGAAATGCCTCTGATGGCATTTGATGGTATATAGAGAAGTTAGGGACCCTGTTTCTAGGAGAATCATAATAATGTATAACAGAAATGCTTTAGAGAAATTGTAGAACATGTGTAGATGTTCTGTATCTGGTTCTGATATCAATGAAATTAGGATGAGCCCCCATTTATAATAAGTATGCTTGTAGCATTTTTACTCTTTTCGGTTGTTGTTTGCTTGCATTTTGTTTTCTTTCTCAGTTTTTTTTCCCTTCTTGATCTGATTTTTCTTGTGCAGTAAGATAACTGTATAAATATGTCTACATATATTGAATTTAACATTTATTTTAACATATTTAACATATATTGGATTACCTGCCATCTAGGGGAGAGATGGGGGGAAGAAAGGGAAAATTTGGAACACAAGGTTTTGCAAGGGTCAGTGTTGAAATATTACCCATGCATATGTTTTGTAAATAAAACCTTTAATTAAAAAAATAAAAAAAATATAATAAGTATGCTTGGAATTTACTTTAGGAATTTGTAACTGTACAAAAAGCTCTTTGTAAACCTTCAAGTGCTTCAGAAATAGAAAATATTATCCAAGTAATCTCTCAAGAACCTTCCTTTCAGATTTAGGGTACTTTGAGAGGTTTGGATTGATCCCCTACCAGCCAAACTCCTCTCATTGACAGATGCCAGTTGTGTCCTAATTCTGTCCAATCTCTTAACACTAATTATCTATTACAAAGGGAAATTTACTTCAAAGATGTAACAAGAGCAAAAAAATGTTTTGTTAACAACACCTTGGGGGGCATGGTCTCTCCTATTCCATCTTAAATTGTGGGAAGAATGGGCTCAAACTTACTTCAATTTCTACATAGATCTGGTCCCAACAAATTCATGTCAAAATATGGTATTGCTGTTGTATGATTTCATGTCTCAACTGCTTTTAGGTTGAACCCCAAAGGCCACGTCTTGCTTTTCAAGCCATCGCTGATGAGCTGGTTACAAAACCTGGATATTAGGATGATAGAATACTTTCTCCCTTCAAACAAAAGAGCAAACGCCAAGGCAGGTAAAGAACTCAAGCCTGCATTCACAGAGCTATATGGTCTCAGGGGACAGAAGGCTCCCCCTGGACTTTTCCCCTTATAGCATTTATATTTTCCCCCCACTGGACACAACCCACAAAGAAGTAGAAGCACCAGAATAAATCCAATAAGAATAATTCAAATGGAATTTGAGCCTGAGGCCGTCTCAGGCCTTTTTAAAGGCTTCCTGCTCTGTTACCAATGAAACAGGCTTCTTTTAACTGCATGATTAGCAGACCAGAACCAGGTACCGATTTCCTAAACCTGTTCCATAGCTTCTCCAAGGTACACGTCATGACAAGTCTTCCAGGAGCAGGATTCCTGGCCTTTCCACATGAGAAGATGCTTTTGGAGGCACTCTGTCAGCCCCTATTACATACAGAAATATAAATTTCCCTTTGTACCTAACACAATAGCCTACATCAGTTTTGTAGTATGATGGAAAGATCATGGTGATGAGAAGATCTGGGAACACATTCAGGTTCCAGCATTTGACCTGGATCACATCAGAACTTCTGACTCTCTATTTCCTTATCTGTAAAATGGTATTAACAGTACTTAGTCTCCCTTCTCACAGGGTAACCATACAAAAAGCTCTTTGTAAACCTTCAAGTACTTCAGAAATAGAAGATATTATCCAAGTAATCTCTCAACAAATTTGTTAATAGATTAATTAATTGAGAACAAAGGGCAGTTTTTTCTGTGAATTTCTCATCTAAGAGTCTGTTGGATAATGTGAATTAAATTTAATTGTATCCATTTACATAGGGCTTGGTCACCTTTTATGGGACATAGTTCAAAGGATAATGTAAGGTCTGGCAACCCAGCAGGACCCAAAGCTCAAAGAGTTCTAAGGCTATAGATTTAGAAGTGGAAGGTACTTTACGGGCCAACTTTCTCACAGATACTAAATTGGAGAATCAGGATTTGAATTTGGGAGTTCTAACTCCAACACTGATGCTCTTTCCAATTCAATTTAATAAACATTTATTAATCACCTACTATGTGCCTACTGAGCACCTACTATGCACTAGAGATACAAGTAAGAAGAAAGGTTGTCCCTTATCTTCAAGAGCTCATAATCTAATGGGGAACAAGCAAAAGGAAAGGGTGGGAAACACCGACAGGGAACCAGCACTGGGTTGTCTTATTCCATGGAGGTAGGATTAGGAAGAGGAGCAGATGGAGAGGGAATGAGCTGGAGAGTCTAGTTTCTGCCTTTTATAAGGGAAAGCTTTGGGAGACATTTAATTTCCTCTTTCCAGCCCTTCAATCAGAGAAGAGAGAAGCTGAGGGAGGTGGTATTCAAGGTGTGAGTTAGCAGCGGGGTGATGAGATTAGAAGTGATCAGTTTATCCTAGGAGAGCAATCTTGTTCCATGGAGTTCACACTAGTCAAAATTGTGAGATGGAGAGAATCTCACGGTACCACGTTACTTTCTAGGAAGCAGGAGATCTTTATCCTAGATTTAGGCACAAAATAGCTGCATGAAGTCCGACAAGTCTTAACTAGTTTTTAGGCATCAGAGGTGGTTGATGGAACAAAGCTGTTATATGAAATGATCTGTAAGGTCCCTTCCAGGTCTCCCATCCTTCAAGCTACATCAGCATGGGCTGCTTGGAAAACGGCCGGGGTGGAGCTTAGAAATCCATGTTTGGGGATGGGAGTGTGCACAGTGATCAAGAGTGGATAAAATTCCATTAGAGGTAAAATGTTGTCAGATGGAGGCCTGGAAAGATATATTTTAAGCTGAGAAATTACTTAATAAATTCAGACCAACACTCTGTGACATTTCCCACAAGACTTTAATGCTGTTTACAAATTCCGGAGAACACCCGAATCATTTCTGGCATGGGCTTATGATTTATTTCAAAAGAAAATGGGACAGAGTGTGTGGGTTTGTGTTTAATGTGAGAAGGGATTTGGGATGGAAAGTCAACTGGTATGAAAGATTGCAGGGCAAATGCAAACTAACAAAACCTGTGGGTGGTCTTGGAGTGTATGAGAGGGCCCCGGGAAGGGAAGGGGCCTCTCTAATCAAAAGGTTTCATTTGCTCAAGCCAACGATGCTATAAGAAAGTAGAAGTCATAATAACATGGTGGGTTTCATAACACTTTTAACCTCAAGGACTTTGAGAACTAGTAAAAGACAAATAAGTACTCCAAAGAGGCAGCTCAGTGGATAGAGTGTCAAGTCTGTAGTTGGGAAGAGCTGAGTTTAAATTTGGTTTGGGTGACTCTGGGTGAGTCACTGAACCCTGCTTGCTTCAGGCATAAAATGAAGTGGAGAAGGAAATGTCAAATCACTCCAGCGTCTTCGCCGAGAAAACCCCAAATGGGATCAAGAAGAGTTGATGGAACAGGAACAACCACAACCACAATGACAACAAGAAGAAGGAATCTTCTGAAACCTGCAGAAATGAGAGCTGGGAAGAAAGTGGGCTATGCGAGCAGATGAGCTGAAATAAAATTACAGAATTCTTACAGCACCTCATTGTATTAACTCAGTCACATCATTGTGCCTCAGTTTCCTTAACTGGATAGTTTATGATCACCAAGGCAACGCAGATGGAATTACTCCTTTAATCTTCTAGACTGGGCATCAGGAAATCTGGGTTTTGGGGCTAAATCATACAGATAAATTATCTGTATGATTGAGTGAAACTCTTTATTGATCTTGACCCAAGTTTTTTCATTTGTAAAAACTAGATTAGACCATTTCTAAAGTTCTTTCCAACTGAGATAAAACTTTTTGGATATCAAATTGGGAATAGAGGGATTCATTTTCTAACAATCATGTTCTAAATTGTAATAAGAGATTATTAAAGACTTCCTGAATAGTCAAAGACCTGAGATACTGAGTTTCTCAGAGGGCCAAATCAGAATTATAGCAATAGAGCTGAAAGAGACCCCAAGCTCCATAGTCTAGTCCATCTTTTTATAGATGAGGAAACTGAGATCTCTGGGTTTACTTCATCAGAAAGGGGATTTGAACCTGGTTTTTCTCAGTCCAGACACAGCCTTTCCATCATTGTAGTCTGATTGCTTCCCCAATTTAATTTTCTTTCCTTTTTGGAAAGTGAAGGGCTGGTTAAGGCTGGATTAGATGACCTTTTTTCCCTCAGAATTCTGAAGGACAGCATCAGCAAGGGGCTAAGGGAGGAAATGGGATGAGATAAGGGGCTTAGCAGAGTGGGGGTCTTGATACTAAGTTTCTAATCTGTGTGCAGATTGAAATGTGAAATAAGTAAAAGATGCTACATGGGAGGAAGCCAGACTAGCAGGGAGAATATGAAATGAAGAAGAATCTGTGCCTGATCCTTGCCCCCACCTTCTTCCCCTTAGCCCCTCTTAGCCCCATCAATCTTTCTTGCCACATTAGAACGTGTGGTTTGAATAGAAACAAGCATGATGACGTTTCTCCTGTCTCTCTCTCTCAAAAAAATGACATTCCATTTGGTCTTGGAAAATACACAATATTCTGCTTATAAAATATTCAATCATTATCATTAATCCTCCTGCCAGGACCACTCTTGCCCCACTTAAGCATGTGATCTAGACCTTGGTTGGATGGCCACTAGCCAGGACTTTTCTTTCTCTGGCAAATTAATCAGAGGCTCTGAGACTTAAGTTATTAAAGGTCTGGCCTGGAAACAGGATTTCAGCCCACTGAAAACTTTCAGAAAAAAGGGTTCAAGGCTGCCTCAGACTAAAGATATCAGGGGCAGAAATTTACCTAGAGATTATACCTGGGGCTTTGGGACATCCTTACACGGAGGCGTTGTTGTGTAGTAGTAAGAATAAAGGAACAGAAATCACTGGGGGAGGGTTCAAAGCCAGGTTTTACTATTTTAATTCTATTTAGCACAAATTCATCATTTACTATGTCCCTTGGAATCAGAATTGTGCTAGAGCCAGGCTGAACTGATTCTTAAAGGGTGATTGGTAATTTTCAATGTGAACATTTATATCTCCAAAATCAGCAAACACTACAATCCAGAGGTTCCATTTATAGCATTGCTGATTGTCTAGAATTAAGAAAATGATGGAGAAAGTGTTGATATTACACATTAAATTGAAAAGCATATCTTGGTGCATTCCTTCCCCACCCCTCCAAGGAGTTGGTTGTTAAACATTCACCAACAGATAACTGCTCTGATCCTCCCGAGCTGAGTACTCTTCCCTGCTTTTGGTACCCAGATTCTTTTTCTTGAGGTATTCAGCCTCAGTTGTTTCTTTGGAGCTGCTGCTCTCCTTCCTATTTTAGATTCAGTTCCCCTCCCTCAGTTTTACCATTCCCCACTTTTTCATTAAGTTTCTCTTTCTCACCATCCCTCCACTTCCTTGTTTTTTTTAAAATAGTTTTACTGATGCCTTTTTCCTTTCTAATTGTTTTCTTCATTTCCATATATATATATTTCTCTTTACTATTGAGCTCTTTTTTCTAACAAAGGTAAACAGTTAATACAAAACAATTGCCATAATGAATCAAATCAATTCAGCAATCATTTTTAAAAGTGCCTAAAAGAAGGCACTAAATCGATACTTTTTTCTTTTAAATTTTAATGGCATTTTATTTTTCCAAATACATGTAAAGATAGTTTTCAACATTCATTTTTATAAAACTTTGTATTCCAGATTTTTTTCTTTTCCTCCTGTACCTTCCCTCTTCCCAAGACAGCAGGCAATCTGATGTCGAGCTAAATATGTGCAAACATATTTTCATATTTGTAATGAAAGGAAAAAACACAAGAAAAAAACAAACAAAAGGTGCAATCTTATGTTTCAAACCACATTTAGTCTCCATAGTTCACTCTCTTGATGTAGATGGCATTTTCATCCCAAATCTATTAGAATTGCCTTGAATCACTGCAGTGTTGAGAAGAGCCAAGTTCATCACAATTAATTATCACATAATCTTGTTCTTTTGGTTCCACTCATTTCACTCAGCATCATCAGCTCATGTAAGTCTTTCTAGGCTTTTCTGAAATCAACCTGCTCATCATTTCTTGTAGAACAATAATATTCCATTACCATTTAGATACTATAACTTATTCAGCCATTTCCCATCCACTCAATTTCCAGTTTCTTGCCACTACAATTAAATTTTTAAAGTGCTTATTGTGTACCAAACAATGAGCTAAATTCTGGGGATATAAATATAGCAAAAAAGAAAGACAGTGCTGCAACGTATGATCTATGTAAAATTGCTTGCCTTCTCAAGGAGGGAGAAGGGGAGAGAGGGAGAAAGAGAATTTGGAACTCAGAATTTTAAAAAATAAATGTAAAAAGTTATTTTTAAAGGTAATTAAAAAAATTCTTAACCTCAAGAAACTTACATTCTAGACAGAGAGAGGAAGGACATGGGATGGGATGGGATAATTTCCAAGGATCCAAAGATGGTTGATTTGGGTTCTTTCTCAAAATGGAGGTTCCAGAAGGAATTCAGCAAAGGCTAAAAGGGGTCATTGAGAACCACTACATAGAATTCCCAATCCCTCTATTTTTGTCCGCCTGCATTTTTGATTTCCTTCACAGGTTAATTGTACACTATTTCAAAGTCTGATTCTTTTTGTGCAACAAAACTGTTTGGACATGTATACATATAGTGTATTTAACTTACACTTTAACATATTTAACATGTATTGGTCAACCTGCCATCTGGGGGAAGGGTGGGGGGAAGGAGGGGAAAAGTTGGAACAAAAGGTTTTGCAATTGTCAATGCTGAAAAATTACCCATGCATATATCTTGTAAATGAAAAGCTATAATAAAAAAAAAAAAAAAAAGGAAAAAAAGAGAAAGGGGTCATTGAGTGGGAATGAGAAGACAGTCCCAAAGTGTGTTGGGAGCTGATCTTATTTGAAAGCATTCTGCCCCACCCTTAGTCTCTCAGTTTTTTGCTTATCATTCTTGTTATCTAAACCTCTTTTCTTAGTCACTTTCTCTATATGTTGCAAGTCTAACCTCCAAAATGTCTTCATTGCTAGGCTGTTCCTCTTTTTGTTCTACCTAGTGTCCTCACCTTTTGATTCTTTATAACTTTAGCATTCTAAAAGCCCATGTTTGCATAAGATAAATTTGTCTACAGCCAATAGGAAAGCATGATAATAATACATTATATTTGAATGACTTTATCATTTTACCAAGAGTTATCACTAAGCAAGCATTTGTTAAGTACCTAGAATATACTAGGTATTGTGTTAGGTGCTGGGAATACAATGATGAGAGTGAACAAACCTAGTCAGGGAAGATAACAGGCTCTTACATAGGTATGGATTACAAAATAGGTACAATAGATTCAAGGTAATTTGAGAAATGGAGAAGTCATTATTAATTTGATGAATCACGAAAGACTTCTCATAGAAGCAAAGAAAAAAGAAAAAAAAAGAAAAAAAGAAAAGAAAAGCCTTGAAGGAAAGTTCGGGATTCTGAGAAACTGTGAAGAGAGATTTAATACCAGGCAAGAGGAACAACCAAGGGAAAAACACAATGTTCAGAGGTGGAAGGTTTTACGTGAGGAACAATGAGGGGAGGAATGTGGTTGGATTCTAGTGGATATGGAGTAGAGTTATGTGTAATAAAGATGGAAAAGCAGTTGTGGTCAGGTTGTGAAGAACTAGCTTTTAAAACCAAATAGAGGAATTTTAAAGATTTAATCCTCAAAGTAATAAGTATCACTGGAGTTTATTAAGTATGGAAAGTGACACGGTCAGATCTGTGCTTTAGGAAATCTTTGGCAGCTGTGGGGAGGATGGATGAAAGTGGGAGAGACTTATTGCAATAGTCCAAGCAAGAGTTAATGGAATTTTGAATTAAAATAGTGGCTGTGTAAGTGGAGAGAAAAAGACAGATAGAAGAGATGTTATGGAAGAAGAAATAACAAGATTTGTCAGTGGTTATTTGTATTGGTCAGGAGAGTAAGGAGTCATAGTTGATATCAAGGAATTGAGAATGGTGGTGAATTTAGCAGATATAAACTCTAGAAGAGGCTTGGGTTTGGGGGAAAAGATGAGTTCTCTTTGGATCATGTTGAATTTGAGATGCCTTTTGGTTGGAAATATCCAATGGGCTCTTGGTGATATGGGACTGAAGCTAAGGAGGGAGACGAGGACTAGACATGGAGAGCTGAAAGCCATCTGTTGTTTCATTTGAGACTCAAACAGCTCTGGAGAATTAGATAATGTAGGTATCATTATTTCCATTTCAAAAATGAGGAGGCTGAGGCTCAGAAACATTATAGGGGTTATTCAGAGTCACACACCAACTAAGTGACAAAGCTATAAGTAGAACTCAGTGTTCTGATACCTAGCTCTTTCTAGTCTAGAGCACTTTCTACTTTACTCCATCTGTCATGATGACTATGTAATAATCTCATAATAGCAATAATGTATAATTAGATATGAGACTACTTAACCCTATAACTGTGTGGATCGAATTGTGGCTTGCTGGCCAGGGATCCCCTGAAAATATCATCTTCTCTTTTAGAATGGAAATTCTTGTGAGCAGGTTTTTTCCTTTTTGTATGTTCCATACTAGCATAGCCCGTGGCACATCATAAATACTTCATAAATGATTGTGGAAATCAAAGGTGATAATATCTGTAGATGTCTTTGTAAAGAAGATTCCATATTAATTTCACATTTATTAATAGTATACATGTATATGTATATGCATATAGATGTATACACATTTGCATAGGTGTGTGCATTTACACATAATTTTACATGTGTAAACATATGCACACACATATACTATTGATATAGATGTTGTTCATTTTCCATTCTAGAAGACCTATCTAGAAGTATCAGGGAGGTAATGTCTTGATATGCAAGTGAGTTGGTTGATACAACCAGATTAGACTACACTCCATCCCCCCAAACATACCTTTAAAAAATCCAACTCTTCTATTTCCTTATGTCTAAAATGCTCTTCATCATCTTCTACTAATTTCTTATCTTTTATTTTTATTTATTTTTTTTATTTATCTTTGGCTGAGGCAACTGGATGACTTGCCCAAGTTATACAGCCAGGAAGTGTTAGGTGTCTGAGACCAGATTTGAACTCAAGTCCTCCTGTTTTTAGGGTTGGTGCTCTATCCACTGCTCCACCTAGCTGACCCTAATTTCTTATCTTTTAAATCTTTTTTCAAATGTCTTTTCCTCCTTGAAATCTTTCTTGCTTTCTCCTCTACTTTATGTAACATAAAAAAAAAAGTCTCTATGCAATATATATGCAATGTACTATAATATTTTTCAATTCTCATGATTCAGTCCTTTGCTAGATTATAAGCTCTCTGAGGGCAGGACCAATGTCTTAATTGAACTTTGTTCATTTCTCTTAGCCTGTATTTGTAGCCTATACACAGCAGGAATTTACATATAATAGCGGCTCACATTAATACATGTTTTCTGGTTTTGAATTTGAATGAAGGTGGAAGACTAATAGTCAAGAGACATTAGTTAAATGCTTACAATGTGTCAAAGAAGTTTTTTTAAAAACAAAAAAAAATAAAAAGAGGAAGAAAAGAATGAACAAGACCAAGTTATACATTGAAAAACAATCTGGAAATAGGTGCTATGGACCTCCAATCTTTTTTAAAAGGTGAGGGAAGAGAATGTCTTCTTATTTCTGCTATTTAGCGCCATACTTGGTCTTTGTGATTATTATGCAATGCTCATTTTTTCCCATTTATATTGCTGTAGTTGAGTCTATTGTTTCCTTGCCACTGCTTCTCTCATCAGTCCACCTAAGTCTTCCTATGGTTCATTGAATTCATTATGGTCATAATTTCTTTCTTTTTTTTATTTAATAGCCTTTTATTTACAAGATATATGCATGGGTAACTTTACAGCATTAACAATTGCCAAACCTCTTGTTCCAATTTTTCACCTCTTACCCCCCACCCCTTCCCCCAGATGGCAGGATGACCAGTAGATGTTAAGTACGTTAAAATATAAATTAGATACACAATAAGTATACATGACCAAACCGTTATTTTGCTGTACAAAAAGAATCAGACTCTGAAATATTGTACAATTAGCTTGTGAAGGAAATCAAAAATGCAGGTGGGCATAAATATAGGGATTGGGAATTCAATGTAATGGTTTCTAGTCATCACCCAGAGTTCTTTCTCTGGGCGTAGCTGGTTCAGTTCATTACTGCTCCATTGGAAATGATTTAGTTGATCTCATTGCTGAGGATGGCCAGGTCCATCAGAATTGGTCATCATATAGTATTGTTGTTGAAGTATATAATGATCTCCTGGTCCTGCTCATTTCACTCAGCATCAGTTCGTGTAAGTCTCTCCAGGCCTTTCTGAAATCATCCTGTTGGTTATTTCTTACAGAACAGTAATATTCCATAATATTCATATACCACAATTTATTCAGCCATTCTCCAACTGATGGACATCCATTCGGTTTCCAGTTTCTAGCTACTACAAAAAGGGCTGCCACAAACATTTGTGCACATATAGGTCCCTTTCCCTTCTTTATAATCTCTTTGGGATATAATCCCAGTAGTAACACTGCTGGATCAAAGGGTATGCCCAGTTTGATAACTTTTTGAGCATAGTTCCAAGCTACTCTCCAAAATGGTTGGATTCGTTCACAACTCCACCAACAATGCATCAATGTCCCAATTTTCCCGCATCCCCTCCAACACTCATCATTATTTTTTCCTGTCATCTTAGCCAATCTGACAGGTGTGTAGTGGTATCTTAGAGTTGTCTTAATTTGCATTTTTCTGATTAATAATGACTTGGAGCATATTTTCATATGACTAGAAATAGTTTCAATTTCTTCATCTGAGAATTGTCTGTTCATATCCTTTGATGGTCATAATTTCTTAAGACAGAGTAATATTCTATGACATTCACATAATGGACTAACTTATCCATTCTCTAATGAGCATCTGCTTTTTTTTTTTTCAAATGTGTATGTATATATTTTGGTGCTTTATGTATGCTTATAAGACTTTCTTCTTATCAATGGACTCTGGATATGATCCTGATAGTGGGACTTTTAGGTGAAAGGGCATGGACATTTTAGTTCTTTGTTTGTCTGATTCCAAATTGCTTCTCAAAGTGGTTGTACAGATTCACATTTCTCGAGCTGATTTTTTTTTTGGCTGAGGTAGTTGGGGTTAAGTGACTTGCCCAGGGTCACACAGTAAGGAAGTGTTAGTGTCTGAGACCAGATTTAAACTCAGGTCGTCCTGACTTCAGGGCTGGTGCTCTATCCACTGCGTCACCTAGCTGCCCCCTAGAGTTGATTTTTGAAGGAAGCCATGTAAAAAGCAAAGGTAAGGAAGGTGAATACTCCAGGAGTAGGGGGTAGTTTGTATAGAGACACATGGAGCTGAATTTGGAAAGGAGAGTAGGATTTAGAGAAACAGAGAGGACTGAGGACACCTTTCTGAGTAGAGGAACAATATAAATAAAAGCTAAGAGATGGGGAGTAAAAATTGGTGTGCAATTATCCCTTCTCCACTGAGGGGATTAGGGGCATGGTATTCTCACAATCTGGAAAATGTGTACAATTTCTTGGTCCTTCCTTCATATCAAAAAGAAGTCTGAATTTTTTCTTTTTTATGGGGTGTTGATAATATCTTGTTATAGAATTTGGGTCAAATATTTGGTCATAGGCTCTGTGCTATTTTCACAAAACTCCCCTAAAATTCTCATCTAATTTCTTATGCTGACTGTAAAGGAGAAAGTTGGAATGTGGAAGGGTTAA
This sequence comes from Sarcophilus harrisii, assembly GCF_902635505.1. NCBI lineage: Eukaryota > Metazoa > Chordata > Mammalia > Dasyuromorphia > Dasyuridae > Sarcophilus > Sarcophilus harrisii. The sequence goes on along the minus strand of NC_045429.1, from coordinate 414,832,322 downwards.
TTGTCTGAGTGATATGAGGAAGCGCCCAGGAGAGGAGTAGGTGATGAGTCAAAAATGAGTTGGCATTAAGCATTTGCTGCAGATGATGCACAAGGCTGTCCATTCTTGGATAAATTATTAATCCCAACTCAGCTTTCACCAAATACACTTTGTATCCCTAGTAACTGATGGACAGTCCAAGGACTCCACAATATGGGAAGAGAACTGGAGGAAGGAAGATCTGCCAGCCATAGGTTAGGGGGACCTCACTGTGATGACCACACAAAAGTCTGGGCAAGTATGAATGATTTGTGATCTGAATCACTGGAAAGAATGTCCACAACAATCTGATCTAGTATCTATTGGAATATTGACATATTCACATAGCAGATAATTGAAAAATAGATTGCTAAATGTTAGAGACATGCTTCTGTCCTCAGTAGAAGTTGTTATCAACCAGTTCCCTCTTAATAGTTAAGTAGATTTTTTTTTTTGCATTATTTCCCCAGTCTTGAAGGATACTCTCAAACTAGCTTCAATAAAAAGAGGCAATCCAGGAAAAAAAAAAGTATCCACCTGGCTCTCCCACTGAGTCTCTCATCTGGGCTACAGTTAAATTCTTTGATGTTAAAATCCTCTGATCCTATGTTCCAACCTCTAGGGCTCTTTGCTTTTTTGTTCCCTGCTGGAGAACTAATTTAAATAATGCTTTCCCCAGACTCCAGAAGGAGCCCAAAGAAAAAGCCTCTTCACCCAGTCACCTACTGCTGCTTTGGATGGAATCCAAATTTGCGGTTCTTCAGCACTCTTTGAAATGGACAGCGGATGGGGTGTAGGTTGGAGGTATGTTGAAACCTTTGCTGCTGCTTTCCTTCCTGGCAAAGGACACCATATGCAGGTGACCTCACAGACCCGATGGCACTCAGGAGAATTATACCCTAATGCTAACAGGTTCCATTTATGTGGCACCTTCCAATTTAAAAAGCACTTTCCACCCAACAGCCAGGTGAGGTAGGTAGTTCAGGTGCCATTATCACATTTTTCAGATAAGGAAAATGAGGTGCAGAGAGGATGAGTAATTTTTACACTGCTACACAGTTGGTAATGGTCAGATTGCTCTAATTCAGTTTTTAAAATCACTAAATGGGCCTTCATGATCAAATAGTATATTGATATTTTTGCACAGATGAAGTAATTGAGGCTTCTACAGTGTCTGAAGTCCCGTGGCTGGTGGAGCAGTGGTTAGAATGCAGGCTTGGGAGTCAGGAACACTTGAATTCTAACTTGACCTTAGATACTCTACTAGTTGTATGAACTTGGGCAAACTATTTGCCCTCTGCTTGCCTCATTTTCTTTGACTATAACATGGGGATAATAGCAACTACTTCTTAGAGTTGTTGTGAAGATCAAATGAGATGATATTTGTAAAGCACTTTACACAATCCCTGGCACATAATAGATGTTTTCCCTTCCCTGGATCATCTGACTCCTTGTCCAAGGGTTCTTCCTTCTTTATCAGTGGCAACAAAATTCAGCTCAGGGGCTTATTCAAGGCTTTCCCTCCTCTTTTCCATTGTTAGTGCACTTTTGCCCTTGAATGCTCTTGTTTTTGCCTCTCAATGTGAAAGTTGTGTACCATTTCCTCTCTTTTATATCTTTAAAGTCTAACCTGGTGCCTTCCACATAGTAGGAACTTAATAAATATTGAATTTAATAGAATTTTCTCTCCCTCCAAGATCACAAGGGCAGCTGGTGGGTGCAGTGGATAGAACTCTGGCCTGGTCTTAGAAGACAAGTTCTAATGTCTCAGACACTTGCTAGCTCTGTTGACCCTTGACAAGCTACTTAAACACTATTTGTCTCAATTTCCTCCTCTATAAAACCAGGGTAATACTATCTTCCAGGGTTTTGAATACAAATGAGATAATAATTGTAAAGTACTTAGCTCAGTGCCTGCCTCACTTACTATGTGTATAAATGTTAGATATTATTGTTTTTAATATCATAGGATCATAGATTTAAATCTAGAAAGCCACTAGGAATTAAGAAAAATGGGCCACAGAATCCCAGGACTTCAGAAGTTGACTGAACACCAGAGATCATTTAGTCTAACTCTTATTTAGGACTATGAATCCCCCCCCCTTTTTTTTTTAACAGTTAACAAAAAGCTCACTTAGCTATAACAAGGAAAGATTATTCAGTAAGCATGAGGCATTGATGCACTTGGGTGAAGTTTTCTTCCTTTGATGTTGGCCATGTTGAACTACTGGTCAAAAGTCTAAGGGATAAGCCCCTGATTACTCATGAATAGACTTTTATACTTTGGCCATAAGGAGTTAAATCAATGATTTGAAGTACAGCCCATCTTGGTTGAGCCAATTAAATTTTGAGGACAGTTTTATTCCTCTTCTGGCCTGGTTACTCCCAGACTTTAAAATCATGTTTTGGGGGCTAGATGGAACAATGGATAGAGCACCAGCCCTGAAGTCAGGAGGACCTGAGTTCAAATCTGGCCTCAGACACTTAACACTTCCTAGCTGTGTGATCCTGGGCAAGTCACTTAACCCCAATAGCTTCAACAAAAGGAAAACAAAAAAGAAAAAAAGAAAATCATGTCTTCCATGCTGTCTTATCTTAGAACTGCCTTTAGCAGAGGAGGGTCTCTTCACTCTGGAACATCCAACTATTTCTGCATCCTGATCATGGAAAATCTCTCCATGTGCCTGCCCCCTTTTACCACTGATGAATTGTTCCTGAGACCTCAATTTTTTCAGGGATCTAAGCCAGTCTTCATTTCCCTCTTCATTCTTTTCCTAACTTCCAAACTATCCCCTCTTCTTCCCCCCTCTAGTTTGCTTTTGGGCATCATTTTCCCTTTTGTTTATATTGGTATATTTGTTTATCTTTTATCCCTATGCTTAGCATAGATCCCACAGTGTTAAATCAAAGCTTGTTTCCTTCTTTCCTTTTAAGGAACAAATAAGCCTAGCTTGTTTTTGGGTAGGACCTGGGATATTACTCCTACCACAAACCTAAATTTCTCTCTTTAACATTCCCATATTCCTCTTAGCTCTGCCTTTTGCAGGGCCAGCAGAGCAAATCCAAATGTAAGTAAGTTTATGGTAGCATATGGTCTCTCTAAAGGCAGGACTGATTTCTTTATCTTCCTCCCCCTTATGCTTTCCCCATATTAGGCACTCCATGTTTTTTAATTGAATTGAATTGCAGTCTAATATCTCTTCAATTCCTGAAGACATCATGTTTGCATCCAAGTCTTCCCTGGTTCAGAATAAAAATCTTCCATTCTTCCATTTAATCTTTATGCAATAGTTTTCAGTCCTTTCACCACTCCCTGGCCATCCGCCTCTGGACACTCTCCACTTTGTCCACCTCTTTCCCAAAATGATGAATGTGTTCCTAGGAAAACAATTTTCTCCCTGTACCTTCTTGTTCTGTAAGTCTTTGTTTGTCTACCTAATAGAATGCTTTGTTTAGAGCCAGAGAATTTTAAAAAATGAATTCTAAGGTGTTGGTTTGCATGCTCTGTGACACCAAATCTAAATATTCCTCAGTTAATGTTGGGTCTGGTTATAGTCTGGTCTGAATATAATTCTTTGTGGGCTTTTAGCTGGGAGCCAAACGTCTGTTTGCCTAAAAGACTATTTTATGGAGAACTCAAACAAGGCAGGCACTGACATGGAGTTCGGAAGAAGTGATGCAAGGGCACTCTCAAGGTCTCTCTGAAGAACTTTGGAATTGATTGTATGTCATGGGAGACACTGGCAAAGGACTACTCAGCATAGTGTGCCAGAATCAAAAAAGGCTCTGTGCTTTATGAGCAAAGCAGAATTGCAGTAGCTCAAAAAAAGGTATAAATTTAGAGAGCTCTCCACTCCAAATGTTCATATGGACTATTTGTGCCCAATCTGTGGTAGAGCCTTTTGAGCTCCTATTAGTCTGATCAATCAGTCTTGGACATATTGTATCTTGACTCCAATACAATGGTGCCATTTTGGCCCTATTTGAGAATAAAGGACAACAACCAATTCTTCTTGATCACATAGCTTTCCAACTTGCTTCCAATCATCTGGTTGAAATGCAGCACTGAACTTGAGTCAGGAGACCCGAGTTTAAGTCTGGGTTCTGCCACTAATAGATTAACATTCATGATTCTGGTGGTAGTACAGTGTGTTAAAAAAAATAATGGATTTGGAGGCAGGGGACACAAGTTCAAGACCTATTACTTACTAGCTATATGACCGTGGGTTGTTATTTCACTCCTCTGCAAAATGGGAATAATAATAATAATGCTTAGTCTATTGAACTTACAGTGTTGTGAAGAAAAAATTATCAATTTTAAAGTGCTTTTATAAATTTGAATTATTATTATGAGGAAATTGAGTAGTCTGGATGGTTTTGAAAAGAAATATAAAAACAATGAAGTGATAAAAAAGGAACTGCCTAAACCAGACCATTGAAGCTGAGTGCTGTTTTATTTCTTTTCCTTTAAAATAAATTTTATTGATGCCTTTTGTAGATAATCATTTCCTAATATACTTCCCAGTGATTTCCAAACTATACCATTAGCCATCTTCTGCTCTGGCTACCCTCCTAATCCCCTGACCCCTGGACTTTGCCCCTGGGCCCCTGAGCTCTGATAACTGAGGTTTGATCTGATTTTGCCCCAGAACCAAGGGCCCAGGTCACTTTTCTGCCATTCCCAAACCATATTACTGTTGTACATGCCCACTCTAGTTCCTCTCTATGTGTTGCTTCCCATCATTAGAATGTAAACTCCTTGAGGATACTTCCACTTTTGAATTTATATCTCCTTGCTTATTATGGTGCCTGAAACATAGTAATCACTTAAAAAAAAAATTCTCATTTATTTATTTATTTATTACTCTCCTCCTACTGTTGAACCCTCATCAAGTGAACCTTGTCTGACAAGTGTATGCAACACTGTGCACCCACAGTCCATACAGCTGTTCCATTTCCAGCAGCACCAGTCTGGCAGACACCCCTGGTTGACCATGGCATTTGGATTTTCTTTATTATGTTGTCTTTGTTTGTGAACCTAAAAATTTTATTGGGTATTAAATTCTAGCATCAGGCTGCTGTTTATGGTACCAAGCAAAAGGACAAGGGAGTTTTACTGCTTTGCAAAAAGTAGGGTCTGAATCATTTATGAACCAGCATCACAAGAAACCAGTACTGGTGGGAAGAGAAAAGTAGCTTCCAGATGGAAAATGTTTATTGCCCAAGTTACATCTCTGCCCATATCCCATAAATCTATAAGCCCTTGTTAGAGAGATCATGTGTGTTATTTACTTTGTCATTAGAGATCTTCTTTGGGGGAAAAGGGGACAGATATGTGTTGAAAACTTGGGGTAAATGGAAGTCATAAAGGCTGAGATTTTCTTCTTGAATTGGGCTGGGCTCAATAAGGCTTTTTGATTTGACTGTGACATTAGGAAAAGGGACACGTTCTGTGCCCACTGACTATTTGGTTCATTTTATTTTTTAAAACCTCACAGAATCTTAGAATCTCAGTTACAAGGGACCTCAGAGCCTGTCTAATCCCATTCATTTCTGAGCTAGAATACTCTCTATAAAGTATATAACCGGTGGCCATATCTTTATCTGAGATTTGCCAGTGAGACAACATCCATTACCTTCTGCTACTTTCAGAATGCTGATGCTCAAATAATGATCTAGCCTTCTCTAAAAGGCTGTACAACTTTCCCAGGGCAGGGCAAATATTGGACTTGGAATTGGGACACCTGGTTTTGGATCTCAGCACTGACACTGACTCATCTAAGATGGGGAAATCATTTAACTTTGAACCTCATCTAAAAATTGGGGATAATGCTATTTAAACTTCTTACTTCCCATAATTGTCGGGGGAAGAGGGGAAGAGCTTTGGGAACTTCAAAGGGCTATATAAAATGTGAGCTATTATTCTCGGATGCCCGGCCACTAGCTAGAATTTCTGGTGTTCGTATTAGTGCTTTTTATCTTCCTCCTCTGATCTGGAGTCCAAGTTTCTTTACAGGTGCTGAGCAAATGTATCCATCTCCCTCTAGCATCTATTTACATCCCATTGAGCCCCTTTGTCTCATTTTAAGCCTGTTTGGCCACCAGGTGGTGCTAGACCCACTGGAGAATCCCAAACTATCCATTCTCCTGGCAATTTTCATGTGCACTACTGGGGAGGCAGGTGTTGAGTAAGTGGGCTCTTTCTGTGGTTACCAGAAAATCAGGGACCTTCTACACCCTCCTCAACTCGGCTTCTGTCTATTGATTGGTGCCTCTTGTTGTTTAAGGTTGTATAAATATGTAGATCTACCCATTAGCCCTCAGTTCTGCATGTCTGCCCATTGGTCAGCCCTGCCTGCTTTTGAATGTGTTGTCTTTTAGCTCTAGTACTTTGTCATTATAGCATCAATTCTCTATGGAAGCTGACACATGCTAGAAAAGCACATATAGAATTTTTATTCTTGCACAGAATCAATCAATAAATAATAAGGACACAATAATAAGACAATTATAATAACAGCTGTCACAAAGCTCTGATAAACTACAGAATCACCTCTCCCCTCATTCTCCAAATATTAGAAGGATTAAAGCCCAGAAGTTTAAGGACATATGAAGACTTGTCTTATTTTTAGCAGGAGAGAAACTACATAGATATCTCAGGATGCTCAATTCACCATTCTCCTAGAACTGCTCAATAGGTATGGACTTAGAAGCTCTTCCCTTCTCCCCTGTCTAAATTTTATTGCCCTCCAAGGAATGCTTAAATCTCTTCTCTTCCACAAAGTCTCCCCTGATGACTCCAACCTTTGCTCATCTCTCATATATTTGAAATCCCATTACTCCTAAAATCATTGTTGCATGATTTGTCATTTCCTGTCAGTTTCTTTTCAATAGACTTCAAGGACAATTTCTTGTGCTTTCCTTAAACATTCATCATCATCATCCTCACTGACATTTCTGTACTTCCTTCAGGTTTGCAAAGCGTTTTACATGTTATCTCTCTTGATCCCCACATGAACCTTGAAAAATAGATACTATTATTATCCTATTTTACAGCTGAGGAAACAGAGGTTGAGAGAGGTTAAGTGATTTGTCTGCACAGCTAGGGATTGTCTAAGGCACAGTTCAAACTCAAATTTTCTTGACTTCATGTACTGATGTTGTACCTACAGATTCAGGCATCTGTAAGAGTATATTCAGGGAAAGAGTAGGTACACGAGGGTCAAGGGGAGTCAGGACAGGATATCTTCATTCTAGTTCAGTTGCTGCCATTGTTCAGCTTTGTAACTTTGTGCTAAATCAATCAGTTTCCCCGGGACTCAGTCTCCTCTGTAAAATCAAGGGATTGAATGAGGAGATTTTAAAGGGGGAAGATAGAGAGAAGAGAACCATAGGGATACAGAAACACAATCTATGCCTGAAATGTCCTTCTTATCCCTTCCCTTTTGCATTAAGAGATCCATCAGTCAAGTACTATTTTTGATGTTAGACATACTATTTGTCCTATGCCATTCTGACCATAGCCATAAGAGGGAAAGGAGAAAGGAAGGGAGGGGGATGATTGATGGCAGCTCAAAAGGTGTCTTTTAGTCCTTAACATTGTGTAAGCCTGTGATTTTATGACCTGTTGATATTCTTTAAGCTTCCCAACATCATTTAAATTGCTTTCAGTTGAATAATAGACTTCAATAAAGAGTTCTATCTAGAGAAGCAACATGGCCTTGTGGATAGGAGGCTGGATGTAGAAACAGATTTGGGTGCAAATTTTATCTCAAATGCTAGTGGTGTGATTTTAGACAAGTCACTTAACTTCCCTGTGCCTCAGTTTCCTCATCTGTAAAATGTGTGTGTGTGTTTTCACTAACCTCTAAAATTATATTCCTATGTGTAAAATTACAAAATTCTTTTGGTTACCCCAGAATAGTACCATGTCTTCTTTTATTTTTCTATTTTATCCATTGGAGGAACACATTTTACACATGGAGAAACTACTTGATAAGTATCATTTGAATAGTAATTAATGGTGATAGCCACAATGGCTTGTCCCTTCAACATGACTGAATTTACCTATCTGACTTGAAGGCTGGGGTGAAGTTGGAGGATGAGATGTATTTGCTGGAGGTGAAAAAAAAGAGCCAGTTCTGGAAAAAGCCCTGGTTAGTGTCTGACTAATGGTCTTTCTGACAGCAGCAATGTGGGGGCAGTGAGCTGCCAGCTTGTAAACACCCTGGGCTCCAGGTCTAGATATTATTCTTTATGTGCCAACAAAACTTAACACCTGCTGAGCTGCCTTGGTTCCCAGAAGTCTTTGATTCTCCCTGTACTTCTGGTGGATGGGCAAGACCGGCTCTCTTTTCTAAAGTCTCTATTTTTGCTAGTTTCACTACCATCCTCCTAATTTTAGGTTCATAATCCTAGAATTATCTTTGACTATTTTCTCCTTCACCCCCCACATCCAATCAGCTTTCAGATCCCATAGTGGATTTTTTTAAACCCCTGCATTGACTATAGAATTCAGACCCCAATTTCCAATCTTTCTGCAGCTTCCTTTGTTTTAAACTTTTAATTCTACTAATCTAAATTATTACACTAACCTCCCAACTGTTCTTCCTTTCTCTAGTCTATTCTTTCTCCAAGTCACCCTCCACATTACTGCTTGAGTAATCTTCCTAATGTACCATTGTGATCATGTTTGTAAAATGGGGATGATAATACCTATAATATTGCACAGGGCTGTTATGAGGATTATATGATATAATATATGTAAAAATCTTTGTAAGCCTTAAAGTGCTAAACAAAAGTCAGTTATTACTATCATTATGTTATATCATTCTTTACTAAAAAATCTTCAGTGACTCTTCTAAATAAAGTATGAATCCCTGACTTTGGCATTCCAGGAAATCTACAAGTTGGCTCCAACCTACCTGTTCAGACTGATTTCTCATTATTCCCTTTTAGTATCCTTCATTCCAGTTCAACTAGACTAACTTTTAACTTTTGTCCTCAACCTGCTGCTCCCAATCTTTATATCTTTGCTCATGTAACCCTCCATTTATTGAAATCTTTCCTTTGCATTTAAGGCTCAGGTCAGGCTCTATCCTTTTCATGAAACCTTCTCATTCTTTCTTTCAATCTGACCCCCAGGGAAAAGTAATCTCACTTTGCTCAAAAATTTCTTATGGTATTGGCCTGGACCTAATTTTTGAATTTATCTCATTCTCTTTGGAATTGGACAATTTTAAAAATAATTTTCCTTTTCCCATTCAATTGTCAGCTTATTAAGAGCTGGACTGGGTACAGTAAACCTATGTCAAGGCTATCTTTGTATGTCCAAAGCTTGACACAGTGCTTTATGCCTAGCCATTCAGAACTTCAATGGTTCTGTGTGTATCCCCTTGAACTTCATCTATACCTTCCCATTCTTTGCTGCTCTTATCCATGTCCTTTAAAATTTTCTCTATAAAGAGTACATCTACATGATGTTTTGGGGGTCTCCTCTAGGTCTTTTAACATTACAGAGCAAGCTGTGCATCTGTTATCCCCTGCCTTCACTATGTGACTGAACAAATTCCTTTTCCATTCAAGTACACTTATACTTCTTTGATGAATTTTTTACATCACTTTCTGAGCACAATTTATTGTTGGCAAAACACTGCAGCCAATTTATATCCACCATCTGTTTTCCCATTACCCTTTGGGTAACTTACAATTTTGATTTTTTGGAAATGGTGGTATTCCATTATTTACAGCCATATAGAACCTCTGGAAGAATACTGATGTTAAAAATGTGAGTTTCTGTTTTGAGGAGAAACTTAGAGTCATTGAAATGATGTGTAGTTACCTAACTGCAATCCATTCTGAACCCTCCCTTCTAGAATCATAGAGCTAAAATTGAAAAGGAGACAATTCAGAGACAATTTAGCCCAACCCCTTCATTTTACAGATGAAGAAATTCAGATACAAGGAATTTAAGAGGTTTACTGAAAGTAGTTATTTAAAGACAGTATTTAATGCTTGGCCCAGTTAACTGTCCATCTGAAATTTCTGTCTAAAACATATGTACTGGTGGACTAGCTGCGTAGAGTATCTTTCCAACTGTATATCATATGTTCTGAATAAGTAATAAGTAGAACTTGAAGCCAGTCCATCTCCAAGTCCAGTATTCTTTTCATTAATCTAGGCTTTTACATATCCCATTTCCCTTCACTATTCTCTTTTCCTCAGCCTCCTTATTTTGCCCAGTCTAGAAGTACAGTGCCCCTCACAGCCACCACTCATCAGCAATCCCATCACTTACCCCACTACACATCAGCAATCAATCAATCAGTTACTAAACACGTGTCAGACTGTGCTAAGTGCTGGGGATACAAAAAAGGCAAAGGACAGTCTCTGCCCTCAAGAAGCTCACAGTCATTTAATAAGAGAGATCACTTGCAAACATTTGCAAAGAAAATTATATACTGGAGAGACACTGGAGGGTTCAGGTCTCCTTAGGCAGTCTGTTGTGCTCCCCACTTTCTGGGAGCTCAGGAGTGTGTATATCCAATCAACTTTAGTCCTATTACAACCCAGACTCCTTGATCTCAAGTGAGTCATCAGCCTTAGCCTTCCCAGTAACAGAGACTATATGTCTAAATCACCATGTTCAGAAGCTTATTTTCTGCAAACCTCTAAAGGCCAGAACCATGTTTTCTAATTCTTTATATACTCAGGACTTAGTACAGTGTCTGGTACATAGAGCCCTACATGTAATAGGAACTTGGTGGAAAGAAAAGACTGAGAACCTACACAAAATGGTCATTCTATCACATTTAGTTTCTTACCTGTTTGCTACCACCCACTCTTAACTTTGACTTTATTTTGCTTGATATTGACTTCTTTCCCCTTTATATCATTACAGTTAGGATTCAATTGAGGCAATCTGGCATAATGGGTATAGAGAGAGATTCAAAGTCAAGAAGATCTGGGTTTACACCTCTGATACACACTGGTTGAGTGAGCTTGGGCAAATCATTTAACATTTTATTATTCCACATTATATATTGTAGGGAGGGTGCCAAATGGCATCAGGTAGAAGGAGTCCCCTCACCTGAGAGTTTTGTGCATCAATGAAATCACAGGTCCAAATCCCTACTCTAAAATTCAGTTAATGGATGGGTTTTTTATTTTGTATATTTAAAAATTTTATAGTCTACAGAGTCATAGAATTGCTGAGCTAGAAGAAGTCTCAGATTTGATCTAGTCTAATAATAATAGCTATGATCACGAATGTTATCTCATTTGATTCTAACTCAACTCAGGGAGGTAGGTACTATTATTAACTCCATTTTACAAATTAAAAAAACTTAGAGAGAAAGGGGGTATGTGACTTATTCAGAGTCGCTCAATTCATAAGTGACTGAGACAGAATTTGAACTAAGTCTTACTGATTCCAGATCTGATGCTCTGTCCATTGAGCCACCAGCTCTCCCATCCCCAAGTCTATTTCCATCCTCAAACATGGATCCTATCTACAAAATTCTAGTTATCAAATCTCCATGAAGACCTCCAGTCCTGGGAAACTCACTGCTTTCTACTATAGTGGAATGCTTTCCATTATACTTTTTTTGGTCTATTAGTTGTGTCTGACTCTCTGCAATCCTATTTTTGGGGTTCTTGGCAAAGATACTGTGGCCATTTTCCATTTCTTTCTCTAGCTCATTTTACAGATGAAGAAACTGAGGCAAATAAAGTATGATATGCCTTGGGTACCAAAACTAGTAAGTATCTAAGGTCAGATTTGAACTCAGATTCTAGGACTGGCACTAACTGCCTCATTACACATTTAGACAACTTTAATTGTTAGGAAGCTTTTCACTATTTTGAACTGGAAATTTTAACTTAGAAACATATATCTAATAATTCTAGTTCACTGTGCAAGGTCCAAACCATGTAAGCTCTCTCTCACATGACAGTTCTTTGACGATTTGAGGAAAGCAATTATTACTTCCATTCTCCCAATAAATAATCTTTTCCAAAGGCTAAAGGTGGGCTTCCCATTCCAGTTCCAGACTGGTTTGCCTCTGTCAGAATATGTCTTTCTAGGCTCCTTCCATTTTTGTCTCAAGTTTATACTTGGTTCATTCCAGCAAAGTTTATAATTAGGCTAAACTGAGTATAATAATAATATAACATTTGCTAAGTCCAGTAGAATTGATTCAGGGATAATCCATTTTTCTTGGTGGGAGTGGGAAGAGATTATTTATGTCCCTTTCCTCCATTAGTATGGATAACCGACAGCTGGCTGTATCTTTTCTATATTTCTGCTTCTTCTCATAGCTTTCCCATAGCCAACCAAGAGAGAGCCGGGTAGAGATTTGATATAAGAAATTATCCTTGATTCTTGCCAAAATAGGAAATCTGGAGAGAAGAGAAGAAGCAAGTCTTTTTGGGGTGAATTATTTAAACATTTGTTTTCCCTCTGAATCAACAAACTAATAGATACCTTTCTTTCTTTCTTTCTTTCTTTCTTTCTTTCTTTCTTTCTTTCTTTCTTTCTTTCTTTCTTTCTTTCTTTCTTTCTTTCTTTCTTTCTTTCCTTCCTTCCTTCCTTCCTTCCTTCCTTCCTTCCTTCCTTCCTTCCTTCCTTCCTTCCTTCCTTCTTTCTTTCCTTCCTTTCTTTTTGTTTTCTGTATCTCTGTATCTGCTTCTCCCATGTCCCCAAATCATGGTCTTCTTTTTCTTTCCGGCTTTATTACTAATATCTTAACTTTGTACTTTTGTATCCAATCACCTATGATTTTTTACCCAAGGCATACTGGCTAAATTTCAATTCAATGTTCCCTTCCTCCTCTTCTTTCTGATTCCCCTGATTTCCCTATATCATCATTGGCTAGTTCTGGAGTGATGTGAGCTCTGGGGGACTGCAAATGACCTCATCAGTCTCTGTCAAAAGAGAGTGAAAGGCTTCCAGGTATCTCTTCGAGGGAGACTTCCGAAGCAGGAGATGAAGGGAGCTGCAGTGCCACTAGTAATGACTAAATGGAAAATTATTGCTAAGAGCCTGAGTAGATTGCAAAGTTTCAGCCAACAAAGGAAGGAAGAACTCTGCAGTACTTGCTGAAAAACAAGCCAAGTTCCTAAACTGGTCTGCAATTTTGGCAGCATGGGAATGAGAACACAAGATAATCTTGGCCTCCACCCAACAGAATGTAAACACCTCAAGGGTAGGGAGTGTTCCTTTTTTTTTTTTTTTTTTTTTTTTTTTTTTTTTTTTTTTTTTTTTTTTTTTTTTGCGTTGTTTCCCCAGGGCATAAGAGAAGAAGGAGTGGATAGAAGGTTGACACGAAATCAGGACTACCTGGATTCAAATGTGCTTACAACTAGCTTTGACCAAGATCTGAATCTCCCAGTTCCCCAAGCAACTCTCTAAAACTATATATATATACACACACACACAAATCTATAACTTGCTTGAACATAATCATTGGTCTCTTATCTCACTAGTTGCTCTTTAACAGTAGGTATTTTTTTTAACCTTTCTTGCACCCCAAGCCAGTATCTGATATATAATAGGCATAAATATTTGTTGACTCACCATACAGATGAAATCACATCCAGCTCTTCAAAAAAAACTAAAACCCCAAAACAACAACAAAATCAATCCTAGTAGGTGCTTTGATGGAATTGAATGTGTCAAGGCTAGATAATAGGAGAAGATTACCAATGGTAGGGGATTATAGGTTTAGGGAAAGAAGGAAGGGAAAAAATTTAAGTGCTTTCTATGCACTTAACATTTTGCTAATTTATGCTAATACAAATACAACATTGAAGAGAACACTTGTTCTCAAGTAGCTTACATCCTAATAAAGGAAACATTACAGAGAGTAAAATGGTGGCCAAAGAGGGGCATTTTGGTTTGGAAAATTATAGGGATGGTCAGTGGAGTTATTGATGAAGAGACTGATATACTCTTTAGTGTATCTTTAGTGCCTTTTGTCTATTCAGTATTTATTCTCCTTCCCAAAGCTCAAAATTATTTTGAAGGAATCAATGATAAGACTTGGTGATAGATAGGCAATCAGAGAATCATAGAATTTCCATTAATTTGTAAGTTCCTTAAGGTCAAGGACTGTATTTTGCCTCTTTTCATATTCCTTGCACTTAATATCTAGTAGGCACTTAATAAATATTTATTGATTGAGCATTTATTTATTGATAGCATCTTAGAATTGGAGGAATCTTCAGGGACTATCTAGTCTAACATTTAGCTGAACACATATTGCCTTCACAACATCTATCACAAGTGGTTATCCAGCTTCTACTTGATGATCCCTAGTAATGGGAATCCATTCTTATTTTTGCACCCAAGGTTGTCAATCTATTTTACTTTTGGACAGCTTTAAGGGATAGGAAACTTTTCCTTACATCCACCATAAATCTGCCTCTTGGACTTTTACACTTTGTTCTCTGTTCTGCCCTCTGGGGCCAAGCAATATAAGTCTAGACTCTTCCATATAACAGTCTTTTAATATTTGAAGACAGCCTGAAAGTCTTCCCTAGGATAAAAATCCCCATTTCCTCCAACTAATTCTCCAGCAGGGTCTTTTCATTCTGGGAGAAAAAAGGAAGAGAAATATGAGTTTTCTATCGTGGGGAAGAGAAAAAAATGGAGATCACATTGATAAAAATATGGAATTGAGTGAAGGATTCTAGAATATCTCTGGAGTAGAATTAATGTCCTTTCCCCCCTCCAATTGATGTTTTCATTTTTTGTTTAAATTTTCCCATCTCTCTGCTCCTAACTCTGCTTCTGAAGCTTTGTCTTTATGATGCTTTCTGCCTCTTTCTCCTATTCCCAATAGCTGTCCATCTCTTAATTTCTCCTCTCTTTGATTTCTTTTGTTTCTTTAGTCCTTTCTGCTTTGGTCCTGTCTTTCTTGCCACCTTCATCAGTTTGCAGAGCCCTGAGTTTGTGTTGAGATCTGAGTAGTAGCTCATTTTGGGTTTCTTTTTTGATTGCTCTTTTCTCAACTGCTTTCCCTTCAGCTCATCTAGTTCATCTTCCTGCACTCCAGTTATTTTTCAGGCGGTTATTGATGTCGTACTTTCTGTGATCCCATGAATGATAGCACTCTGGGCTTTCTGTCCTTCACTGTCTCTCAAAGTCTGTGTAAATTCATGCTCATTATTTCCAAGATACTATCTATCCAATGATGATTCTTACAATGAGTCTTATGTTAGATCCAATGTTCTTTCTACTGTACCCCTCTTATTTTATCTTAATTTTCATGGATGCCTTTTGATTTTGCATCACATTCGTTTCTAATTATGTTCTCCCCCAATCTATCTCTTGCAACAGAAAGTTTAAAAGGAAAAAAATGAATAAAACTAACCAAGATATCAACTGTGTTTATCAATATATTCGACATTCAGCATTCATAGTCCCCTAATTCTACAATGAAGGGAGGAAGTACCTCTCTCATTTTAGGGAACAACTGAGCCACTAAGTGGCAGAGGCAGCTATCATTTACTTGACAAGTCATAGTGTACAGCCTTGGGACACCTCTTCTGTTATTGTCCTGAATTAAGAAAATATTTATCTTGTTTCTTGCTTGTCCTATTTCTCCAGTTAGAGTGTAAACCCTTTGAGGACAGACAAGGGCCATACCTGCCAAATCTTTGTATCCCCCATGATGCTGTATATTTCTCAATGATTACTGTTTAGTTCAGTAGTGTCCTAGAGACCTGGATTTTAATTTTCATTCTGCTACTGAACAGTCCATAATTTGGGAGCTCAGTTCCTCTCTGGAAAATGAGATGAGACTTTTTCTCTTTGGTCCCTAGAGAGAAGGACAATGGGTGGACATTATAGAGGAGTAGATTTAGACCTGATATCAGGTTATCTAACAGGGGAGTAGGTTGTAGGCTTCCTCTCACAGGAGGTCTTTAAGCAGAGATTGGGTCAGTACTTGTCAGGGTGTTGTATAACAGGGATTCCTGTTTTGGTACAGATTGAACTAGATGGCCCCTGAGGTCTCTTCCAGCTAGCCAGCTAAGAGATTCCGAGATGTTTCTATGATGTTAAAAATTGCCAGAGGGCTAATAAATCTGATATATTCATTCCTGCCAAACTCAGTTCTCTTTATTCAATCCTCTTTGGATTTTGAGAAAGTCAGAGTCTGGGCATCTCAAGGGGAGGGCAGTATGATATACTGGAAAGAGCCGTGAACAAAGAATCAGAGTGATGTAACATTTAGTAATATACCTCCCCCTCCTCCCAGAGCAATGGGGAGGGGAGGAGAATATTGACAAAAATAGGCAGAGTGATTGGTAACTCCAAAAATATAAATATAATACACCAAGTAAATATTACCAACCCTCCCGTGCTCTCTTATCTTGCTTACTCATGTCTCTGCTATTGCGAAGCAGGACCAAGCAGCTTGTTTATTTTGCAATAAAAAGGAATGAGAAGAGTGGGGATTGGAAAAGTTCACTTGAACAAACCTATAGTTCCAGGAAGGGATGGTTAGCTTCTGATTGGACTCTGCTTACAATGTGGCATATCCCAGGGTCCAGGCAAAGGGTTAATACTTTGTCACAGGAATATAGCTACTCCCCCTATATCTTTTATTTCAATAGAATAAGTGGTAATTAGGCAAGACCTCCAAGGCTGAGACTTGTCTCTTTCTCTTGAATCCATAAAAGAACAGTTACACAGAAAATCCAAGTTCTGGTTTTTATACTAATTAGGGCAAATTTTTCAACCTCTCTGTTTTTCATCCTTAAAATGAAAGGCTTGGATTCCTTCCAGCTCTGAATGTACAATATGTAACCTTGTCCAAACTCCTCATTTTACTGATGAGGAAACTGAGGTCTAAAGAGGAAAAAAAATGATTTGCCCCAAATCACATAGAGATTAAACAGCAGACCCAGATTGATCATTAATCTACCACGCTGCTTCCAACTTTCATATTTTGAGTTTTTCCTATTTTCCCACAAATTCTAATCCTAGGTGAGGGGTAGTGGGAGGGAGAGGAGGAGGACATTTGGAGCACTCTGATTGGACAGGTGGTCGCCAGGCCCGGTTCTTTGAGGTGACCTGAATAAAGGGCTCCTTCAGTGAATTTGATTGCAAGGGCAGAGACTCATCAGCTCCCACTAAAGATAAGGAGGAACACCTTAGATAGACACCCGGAAGCTGAGGCATTGCCTGAGACGGGCAGAATGGTCCTTCTGCAAAGTGATTGGCTTTGTTCAGATAAGATGTCAAAGTTACTGAGAACTAGAGATTGCCCACAATCTCTTCCCTAAGATTTAACTTCATTCAATATGTCTCTCTCCTCCTTCCCATATCTACTTTCTAATCTCTTCCAAGGGAAGGCAAATTAACCCTTTTCCAGAAAGGATTGATGCTCAAATATGTCAAATGCTGGGAAAGACCAAAAATCACCTAGTTTTTTGAAATGACTGTTAGATCTTAAGAAGAAAGGGATTTAAAAAGACTGACATACTATTAGAAAAGGGCATATCCCATTTTGGGTGGTGTTGAGGGTGTGGTTAGGGTAGACTTGCTAAAGCCTATAAAGTCAGGTTTTCCCTGCTTTTGTGATTATAGGTAGCTGTGAATTGAGGTGTGGGGGTGGTGAAGTGCAGGGAATGGAAGAAAATCAATCAATAAGCATTTTTTAAAATTGATATCTTTTGTTTTTACATCACTCTCATTTCTAAATAGATGGTTCTCCATTTCTCTACCCAGTGAACCATTCTCTTATAACAAAAAATAGGAAAGAAAGAGGGGGAAAAGCAGTTTAGCAAACTAACCAATATATCAGCTGATTCTGACAGCCTACACAATATTCTACGCTGATAATTCCTTCACCTCTGCAAAGAAGAAAGGGAATTGTATTTTCTTCAACCCTTCTCTGAGGCTAAGATTAGTCATTATACTTAGCTAGCATTCAGCTTCATTTAAAAAAATTTTTCCATCTAAAATTTTCAAATGAATGTATGAAAAAGCATTTATTAAGTGATTATTATGTGCCAAGCACTGTGCTAAGTCTTGGAATTACAAAACAAAAAATGAGACAGTGCCTGTGCTCAAAGAACTCACATTCTAATCAGCATGGGATGGAAAGGAAGAACATTTATTTAGGGCTTAATCTATGCCCAGCACTTGGTGATGGTGGGGAGGATAGCAACAAATAGTCTCTCTTTTTGTGTGCCCTGAATATGCCCTCACTCCTGCTCTCCATCTTTGAACTAAATATGTCAACTGCTCCCTGCTTCCCCTGAACATTCTCTAATTAATTAATTAATTTCATTTTAAATTGAACATCCTATAACTCTATCTTTATGTTACTGTATCTGTCTTAGACTGGGAGCTCAGGGTATAGGGAGATAGTTTGTGTCACCCTTTCTATGTAGCATCTAAGATAACATTGTGAACAATTAGGCACATAAAGGAAAATTCAGTATCAGGATGGAGAGCAAGTCCCAGTGGTTCTTGGGTTGCAGCTGCAGTGAGATGGTGATTCTTAGAGGCTCAAAGGGTGTTGTGGAAGGGCAGATGATAAGGATTGATGTTTATTCTCACTGGAAAAAAAATATAGTTTGTGACTAGTGGAGTATCTAGGAGACACAAGTGATCATATCGGCACTTTGAGGAGCACAAGTTGTGGGGTCCAGTACACGACTGTTGGGAAGGTGGGAGGGAGTCTCAAGGTTGAACCCTTTTAGCTGGGAGGAAGAAAGGAGAAAGGGGACAACAGTAGGAAGGATGAGGGGAAGAGCTCTCTCTAGGACTTTCTGGGCTGGGCTTTCTGGCATTTGCTGGGATCTGAACAGTGGGTGGGGCAAAGAAGAGAAGTGGAAGAACTCCTAGTATTTGCTCCTGTAGATAATCTGTATATTATTTTCCTGGAACTGCTTATTTCATTTCTGCAACAGTTCATATGAATCTTCTTATGCTTTTTGGAAGTCTTTATATTTATTTTTCCTTGTTACATAGTAATATTCCATTGGATTCATGGATCATAATTTGTTTAGTCATTGCCCAATTTACTTAAAAAAAAAAAAGTTCTTTACTATCACAAAAAATACAACTATAGTTTTTTGTTTTGGGGATGCAAGTAGGCCTTTTCTGATCTCTCTGATAGAGATTCAGATATCACAATCCACAAAACTGTTCTGAGTTTGACTTTGTGACTCCAGGGATGGCAAGACCATAGTATTGTCAATTTTTTCTCAGTCAGTGGCAAGCTGATCTCCCAACTCCACCAGAGAAGTATCTTTATTTCCTAAGGGGATGATCTTTGCTTTCAAAAAAACATTAAACATCTTGTGATCTCTGGCATCTGTCCCTTTCTGTAATTAAAACAATTGAGCTAGAATGAGGATCAATTTTTTAGGGACATTCCATCCCTTTCCCCAATAAGTAAATAAATAATATATACAGACTCATTTTATCATGGAGGTGGTAGTGGGGAAAAATTAACACTTGGTGGGATCTAGAAAAGTTTCTTGTAGAAGGTTATTATTGAGTTGAGGGAGCTAGAAGTCCCAAGAAATGGGTGCATAAGAATAGTCTGGGAAAAGACTAGAGTTGGAATGTTACAGGCAGGGAATAGAAAGTAGGCCTGTCTGAAATGGAGAGAACATGAAGGGTTCATGATGTAATCTAGAAAAATTGTTGCTATGAGAGGGTAAATTAAGGGTGATGGGCCCTTATCAAGAAGAGTCTGAGTCCTGATTTCCCTGGCACAGAGAGTTTTAGGGAAAATGTGTTAAAATCAAATTTTAATGTTCAAGTTTCATAAAGTTGCAGGATGTAAAACAAACTCACATAAAGCATCAACATTTCTATATACTTCCAACAAAATCCAACGGGAAGAGATAGAAAACAAATGCCATTTAAAATAACTACAGACAACATAAAATACGTCAGAGTCTACTTGCCAAGACAAATCCAAGAACTATATGGACACAATTACCAAATATTTTTCACACAAATAAAGACAGATGTAAATAACTGGAATTCTATCAATTGCTCATAGGTAGGCAAAGTCAATATAACAAAAATGACAATTCTATTTGTTAAATTACTTATTCATTGTCATACTAATAATCAAACTACCAAAGACTATTTTATACAGGTAGAAAAATGGAAGAATAAAAGATCAAGAGACTTAATGAAAAAAGTGGGAAGGAAGGTGGATCAAAAGTATTAGATTTCAAACTTTAGTACAAAGTAGTAATCATCAAAGCAATCTGATATTGTAAAGGAAATAAACTGTTAGATAAGTGGACTAGATTAGGCACACAATACACAGTGGGAAATGATTATAGTTATCTATTGTTTGATAAACTCAAATACTTTAGCATCTGGGATAAAAACTCATCATTTGACCAGAATCGTTGAAAAAACCAGAAAGCAATTTGGAAGAAAGTAGACACAAATCAACATCTCATACTATATAACAATATAAAATAAAAAAGGAGATGTTATTTAGATATAAAAAGTGATATCATAAGTAAATTAGGGAAGAATGAAAAATGTACTAGTCAGATTTATGGATAAGAGTAGAGTTTATGACTAAATAAGAGATAGAGAAAATCAGAGAAAGTAAAGTGGATAGCTTTGATTACATGAAATTAAAAATCTTTTGTACAAATAAAACTAGTACAGCCAAAGATTAAAAGGAAAACAGGAAATGGGGAAAAATTTTAGAGCTGTTTTTTTTTGGATAAAAGCCTCATTTCTCAAATATGTAGGGAACTGAGCCAAATTTGTAAAAAAAAAAAAAAAAAAAAAAAAAAAATTCTCCAGTTGGTAAATGGTCAAAAAATATAAGGAAGTTTTCAGAAGAAATAAAAACTATCAATAGTCACATTAAAAAATGCTCTAATTACTAATTACATGCAAATTAAAATAACTCTGAGGTACCACTTCACACCTATCGTGTTGGCTAACATGACAGAAAAGAAAAATGACAAATGGTGGAGAGTATGTGGAAAAATTAGGAAACTAATGAATTGTCAGTAGAGTCCATCTATTCTGGAGAGCAATCTGGAACTATGCCAAAATATTATAAAACTGGGTATGTACTCTTTTACCACTATTAGATCATGTCCTAAAGAGATCAAAGAATAGAGAGAAGGACCTCTTTGTATAAAGATATTTATAGCAGGTCTTTGTGTGGTAGCAATGAATTTGAAATTGAGGGAATTCCCATCAATTGGAGAATGACTGAAGAAGTTGTAGTAAGATTGTAATGGAATACTATTGCACTATAAGAAATGATGATCTCGATGGTTTCAGAAAAACTTGGGAAGACTTATGTGAACTCATTCAAAGTGAAGTGAACAGAACTGGGAGAATTATTTTACACAGTAATAGCAATATTGTAAGATCAACTGTGAAAAACTTTGTTACTCTGATCAAGATAATGATCCAAGGGACAGGTAGATGGTCCAGTGTATAGAGAGCTGGTCCAGGAGTCAGGAAGACCTGAATTCAGTGGTCATCTCAGACATTTACTAGCTGTGTCATTCTGGGCAAGTCACTTGACTCTGATTGCCTCCAAAAAAAAGAAAAGAAAATGATCTAAGAGAAATCCAAAGGTGCCATGATGCTATCTACCTGCAGAGAGAGAACTGATGGACTCTGAATGCAGATTGAAGCATACTTTAAAAACTCAATTTTTCTTATTTATTTGTTTTTGGTTTAGATTTTTTTTTGCAATATGGCTAAAATATAGAAATATATTCTGCATGATTTTAATATGTATAATCTATATTAAATTTCTTGCTTTTTCAAGAGGGGAAGGAGAGAATCTGAAACTGAAAATTAAAAAAAACCTGAATTTCAATTTTTTTACATGTAATTGACAATGAAATAAATATAAAAAGAATCTTCTGAGATTTATTTTATTTTATTTTATTTTCTCTTTTTTCTTTTTAAAGCTTTTTATTTTCAAAACATATGTATGGATAATTTGACATTGACCCTTGCATAGCATTGTGTTAAATGCCAAACAATCCAATATATGTTAAACATGTTAAAGTATATGTTAAATCCAATATGTATGAATATATTTATACAATTCTCTTGCTGCACAAGAAAAATCAGATTAAAAAAAGAAAGTAAGAAAACAAAATGCAAGTGAACAACAACAAAAAGAGTGACAATGTTATGCTGTGATTCACATTCAGTTCCCACAGTCCTCTCTCTGGGTGTAGATGATTCTTTTCATCACAAGATCATTGGAACTGGCATTAGTCACTGAGATTCATTTTAGACAATGACTTTTAAAAATTCAATTACTCCAACCCTTTTTCTATTCCTAAAGCTGGTGAGAGCTGCAAAAATCATTTTATCCTTCTTGCCTCCAGACAAGATAAACCTCTGACTACCCCTAAATAGAGTAATGGAGATTTTGGGGCTTGTCTCTTGTTCTGAATAATCTCCCACAAGCTGAGAAAGTACAAATTCTTTCATCCCTAAGGTTATTTCTGACACTGAATAGAAAAAGAAGGAAAAAGTATGGTAGTGAGGAGGAAACAGAGTCAGAAATTAGATTTAAAGTCTCTTCTCTGCTAATTATGATCTGCATAAGGTTGGGGAAATAGTTTAAGTGGCAAGTCTGTGCCTCAGTTTCCCCATCTGTAGAGTGAGAAATAATGGACTAAGATGTCTTCGAGCTCTAAAGGCCTATAATTCCCAAGAGCTGCTGTCAAGTCAGGAACTTCTTTACCATCTCAATGTAAAGGAAGCATGCTGGTCATTCAAAGAGTCAAATACCTGATAAACCTTTCCAACTGTCACGGGAGTGTTGGACACTGAAATGATTCTTCTTCAAGTAGTAGGTGAGGGATCCTTGTCCCTCATATGGTAGGGGAGGGATTCTTGCTCCCCACATGGATTTGTAGCTCCTGATCCCTCTCAGCGTCTTGCTAATTGAACAGTTTTCACATTGAGTGGGTTTCCTGAATGTGCTCCGGGTCTGCATGGCTTTTCAGGGCTGGGATAATATCTTTTTTGTGTGCTAATCGGCTTCCAAGTGTCAATCATATTTTTCAGAATTCTCCATTGAAGTTTAACTTGGAACTTTTTTTTTTTTTTGGCAAACAAAAGACTGGCATTTGCATAACTGATTAAATCTGTGTTTTAAAATTAGGTCTGACTGGCTAACTCCCCTCTTCTCCGAAGGGGGAGGATATCTCCACAGGTAACTGCCAGCTGGGATTGTAAAGAAGAGTACAATGAGGAATGGATTTCCCCCAGTGACTGATGGGGCTACGTTGAACATCAGCTGTTCTTTCCTGGGGATTGGAGGCAGCAAAAGCTGGAGCTCAGGGAACTTTTAGGTAATTCTAGCTGTGGGCAGCTTTGCTCAATCTCTCCTGAGGATGTAACATCAAGGACTTAGAGCTGGAAGAGACCCCTCAGACGCTATCCAACATAGCTTCCTCACTTTTTTTTCAGATAGGGAAACTGAGGACCAGTGAGACTAAATGATTTATCCAATGGTAACTCCAAGCCCCAGCACTTTTCTAGGAACCTCCCTGGGGAATGAGATGGTGGTAGATTAGGAATTTCGAGAAACAAGTTCAATATCAGAGCTTTGGGTTTGTGGACTTGTTACAGTGTTAGAGTTTTATTAGTTTATTAATTGACTGTTGGATGCAACTGCCTGTTTTAAGCATTAATGAATACTTAATGAATATGCACTTATTAAGTATCTACTGTGTGCCAGACACTATGGATAAGCACTTTTATGAATATTTTCTCATTTAGTTCTCATAACAGCCTTGGGAGATAATTATCGTGATCCTCCCATTTTACAGGTGAGAAAACTGAGACATATAGAGATTAAAGTGACTTTTTCAGGGTCACACAGCTAGTTAGTGACTCAGACTGGGTTTGTCCTCAGGTCTTCCTGATGCTAGTCCCAGCACTTTTTAATTCCATAAATGTCATTTCACCTCATCAAAACAAATGACAAAAGAGAGACCTTGCTCTCCAAGAGATCAAAGTCTAACGGTGACTTGTCCAGTTGGGATCACACATCTAGTAAATGTCTCGAACTCATCTCCCTGACTTTAGACACAGCCATTTGTTACTAGACATGAATCCCTTTGATTGGGAGGAGAAGAGACCAGTGTGATTGACTAATCTAACAAGTAGCTCATATTTTTTTGGGCTTTAAAACGGGGAGGAATTTCAGCGCTCAGAGCCCTGTGCTAGAGGGCAATAAAGGAAAAGGAACTGAGCCTGTAGAGAATGTCACATTCTCACCAATCATGTCATTGAAGAGATAACACCCAGAGAGGATGAATTGAAAACAGACCTGGAAAACGTGGACACAAATGTGAAAGAAGAAAAGTTTTAAGTTATGTTTCTTTGTGAATCAGAAAAGGCTTCTTCCTATGGACTCAAGAAAGGATCTCTAATAACCATCTGGGTGTGGTGAATTTGCCACTTATAATCTTAGCATATATGTCTTAATTCAAATTTGAGTCTACTCTCCTTAGATACCTTGTGTATGCAGTGAAAGAATATACTCTACTTGTTTTTTTTGGGGGGGTGGGATGGGGATAGTTTTAAGCCAGCTAGATGGTACATTGGATAGAATGCTAGATCTGGAGTTAGGAAGATGTGAGTCCCAATTCAGTCTTAAGACACTAGCTATGTAACCCTGAACTAATCCCTTGACCTCTTGTCTATCTCAGTTTCCTCAGATGTAAAAGGGGGATAACCACAGCAATTACCACAAAGCATTGTTGTGAGGATTAGATGAGATAAAATTTGTAAAGCATTTCACATAGTTCTTGGTATGTAGTAGGAACTAAATACTTATTCCCTTCTCCTCCTAATTGATCTTATTATATTACTTTACAAAATACTATTTCTAAAAAGTAATTGAAACTATTGCTCGATTATTCCCCAGTTGATAAATGGTCAAATGATATGAATAGTCAGTCTTCAGAGGAAGAAATCAAAGCTATCAATAATCCAATCGGATGCTCTAAATCACTAATAATTAGAGAAATGCAAATTGAAAAACTCTGAGGTATTACCTCATATCTCTCAAATTGATTAATATAATTGAGAAAGAAAATCACAAATGCTAGAGAGAATATGGGAAAACAGATGC